>NW_026637976.1:280000-894317 GCF_028554395.1 Pezoporus wallicus | reverse complement strand
GATGCTGTAGTTCACGAAGTTGTTCCAGTCTCACCTCAAAAAGCTCGAGAAGAGATTCTGGTCCTCATATGTTGGGTTTACAGAAGCACAAAGCCTTCAACAAGACACAGTTTGCCTCCAGCCCATCACCACAACTCGAACATTAAGCATGATTCAGACAAATACATTGGGAAATGGGTACAGCTCAGAGACTGCAAAGCCAAACGTGAAAGCAGTTTTGACCATCAACCAACAGGAGGAAATGCTATCCTGGATATCACCCATGTTTGTCCCTATTCTGCTGACACTGGGATAGTATAGGCACAGGGTAGCAGGGACGCTTCTGCAGGGTCTCACAGGGACCTTCACACTACCACTGTTAGGAGCTTGTGGTCCCTCACATCATGGAAGAAGAGATAGGACCCAGAGCATCATGTAGTGGAGAAGGAGAGGAGTCAGCTCACAACATAATCCATGTCCTCAACAGTGTAAAGCACAGGTTAACCCCATAAGGTTGGCTCTTGGACATGCTTTTGCCTACGGAGAGGAGCACTCTCACACCAACACAACAGCCTGGGAGGGTGGGAAGACCATCTCCAGCTCCTTCTGCAGGGAGATTTAGCAGCCAGGGGCAACCAGGCAATCTTATACCCGCTGCCTTTCAGTCTCCCTCCATGTTGCCTATGAAACATGTTCTCCATCGTATACCCGTCTTCCCAGAGACACCAAGAGATGCCGCTTCCACCTTCCTTAGGATAACATGACAGTAACTACCCTAGGAAAGCCTGGGGCTGCTCTTTGGAATGGTGCTCAGCTGGTCCAGCACAGCCCATGCACCCAGCATTGTACTCCCAAACCAGGCAGCAGAATGCAGACTGCTTTGTGGGAATTACCTGCCCTACGTTGGGTCTCCATCTCTGCCCAGGGATGGTCCTAGTAACTGTCCTGGACACTGCTTACCAGCACTGGTGTGACCAGAACACGGGGGTGATGGAGACAAGTTACACCTGGGGAGTTTCCAGCTGGACACAAGTGGGAATTTTTCACAATGGGAACAATAACCCGTTGGAATAACCTCCCCAGGGCAGTGGTGACTCCCCAGCGTCGGACACTGTTAAGATTGGGCTGCACAGGGTGCTGGGACATCGTGTCTAGGTCATACTTTGCCAAGAAAGGTTGGACCAGATGATCCCCGAGGTCCCTCCCAACACGGTATTCCATGATCCTAGGTTTGAACACAGCCTGGACACAAGCAATGTTATGGTGCAAGCAGGGGAAACTCCTGCTGCTCCCTGAAGAGCAGTACCGGCTTCCTGGGAGCAGGTTGTGCTTTAACAACCTGAGTGGAGCATCTGGAGCTGGGTCAGAGCAGGGAGAGGGTAAAAGAGTCCCAGTAGCGACAGGTTTGGGGGGGACACCCATGGGACCGCCACTCGTGCATCGGACACATCCCAACAGCCTCTCCCCATCCCTAAGCAAGTCCTGAACACGAAAGAGCTATGGAGCAAAGGGATCGGGGGCTGCATAGAGCAGAACGGGGCGGGGGGGGGGAAACCGATCCCCACCCTCTGCCCAGTCCCTGCAGGCTGAGCCAAGCGCAATTAAGCAGCAGCTAGAAACGACCGAGGCGCTAATCCGCGCTGCAGGAGCCGGCTCGGCGCTGCGGGGCATTTCTGGCACGTCTGCGGTCCTGTCGCCCCCACACACACACACCCCATTCCCACCTTCCCACCCCCTTCCCCACGCTCTATCCACCGCAGGCATCCCCGCTCCGTCCCACCCCATCGCACTCCCCTTGGCAGCCATCGCACCCCACCCGGAGCATCCCCAGCGCTCAGCGCGGTCCCTTCCGCAGCAGCCTGGGTCCCCTCCGCCTTACCTCAGCGGGGCATGGCCGGGGGGGGGCGATGGGGAAAGGGGCGCTGGTGCCCGGCGCGGAGCCGCGCTGCCTCCGGCTCCGAGCGAGGCAGAGCCCGCCCCGCGCTGAGCCTCTTATGGGGGTGGAGCCGGGATGCAGCCAGAGCTGGAGCGGGGCGGTGGGAATGAGAGTGTGACACCTGCAGCACGGACACCGCGACCGCCGGGGTCACAGAATGAACCCCAGCCTGGTTTGGGTTGGAAGGGAGCTTAAAGCTCATCCAGCTCCAGCCCCTGCCACGGGCAGGGACACCTTCCATAGAGCAGCTTGCTCCAAGCCACTGTGTCCAACCTGGCCTTGAACACTGCCAGGGATGGGGCAGCCACAGCTTCTCTGGGCACCCTGTGCCAGCGCCTCAGCACCCTCACAGGGAAGAGCTTCTGCCTAAGAGCTCAGCTCAGTCTCCCCTCGGGCAGGTTCAAGCCATTCCCTTTGGCCTGTCCCTACATCCCTTGTCCCAAGCCCCTCTCCAGCTTTCCTGCAGCCCCTTCAGGCACTGGAGCTGCTCTCAGGTCTCCCCTTCAGGAGCCTTCTCTTCTCCAGGCTGACCCAGCCCAGCTCTCTCAGCCTGGCTCCAGAGCAGAGCTGCTCCAGCCCTCGCAGCATCTCCATGGCCTCCTCTGGCCTCACTCCAACAGCTCCACATCCCTCTTGTGCTGCTGCCCCAGAGCTGGATCAGGGCTGCAGGGGGGGGGTCTCCCCTTCACACAGCAGAGGGGCAGGATCCCCTCCCTGAGCTGCTGCTCACACTCTGGGATTCACCAAGTGCTCTGCCCCAGACCATGGTACCCATGGAGAGCCCAGGTACAAGTTATGCTGCATTTTCAAACCTTCATTGAGCAGAGCCCTGATGGCTGCTTGGGCAAAGGGGTGGCTGGGAGGACCCCATGCAAAGAGGTCTCAGCGCTGTGGAAAGGACCATACTGAAGTCCTGTGGGATGGGGCCAGGAGCTGACAGGCATTCTGCTTTGAATGCACCAGACTGCGCTTGTAAATGTGAAAGTTGGGACAGAAAAACACTCGAGGACCAGGAAATTCAAAGCTGAGGTTTTGCCCGGAAGCTTAACTCTGACCTGGTGACTCCCTGCCCAAATCTGAGCCAGTGTCTTTCCTCCTTCCTGCTGAGAAAGGTGCGGTTGGCTTTTAGTTGTGCTATGAAACATCACAAAGGGTTTTTCCTTAGGCATTTTAGGTAGTGAATGGTGCCAAAGACACCCTTTTATTTGCAGTATGATCACACAAGGTGTTTCTAGGCTCTGCTTTGGACCAAGGGGCCTGAAACCCTCCTGGGGACTGGGATGGCTGAATTTCCTGGTGATACTGCAGAAGTAAGTGATGAGAGAGAACCTGCTTCCTTCAAAGCCATGCCAGGGACATGGAATGTGGGAGAAATCACAGCGCAGCCACTCTGTCCCTTATTCAGTCCCCACTGCTGCCCAGTCCTCTTGTGGAAGCCAGCTTTGAATAGACTCCATTGACTTCAAGCTCAAGAGATGATGTATCATAGAAAGGTTTAGGTTGGAAGGGACCTTAGAAATCATCTAGTTCCAACCTGCCTGTCAATGATCCCTGGTCCTTTTGAGCAGCAGGAGGCTCATATCCATACAGTGGGAATGTCTACATGCATTAGGGTGGGAAACTGCAGGCTGTAGGGGATGCAAAGGAGAATTATTCCAGCATCACCGCGCAACCATGGTGGGATGCCTGTTTCTCCATGGAGACGCTCTTGCAGGTCAAAGGACACTCTGAAGTGTCAATTTACTTACCTTAACCTTAGTGAGCAGACACTGCTTGCAGCCAGCAGAGCTGGAGGCATGAGGAGATGCTGCAGGACCCTCGAGGAGCCTGGGCTGGATCCTGCCTGGAGCTGGGCATCACTCTACTACCTGCTGCTGGTCTCTGAACATGCACCAAGTCCCCATGTGCTGGGGTCCCGCAGCAATTCCAGCAGCCTGGCCCATGCTGCCAGCCCACGTCAGTGTGCACCTCATGTCACAGGGTTGGATATATAAGGCAGAAGCTCTTCCCTGTGAGGGTGCTGAGGCGCTGGCACAGGGTGCCCAAGCTGCTCTAGTGGAAGGGGTCCCTGCCCGTGGCAGGGGTTAGAACTGGATGAGCTTTCCAACAGCAACCATTCTATGATCCTATGATTCTGTGAAGTATCAAAGCCCCATAGCTCGGCCATGTCTACTGCTCCTGACACCCTCCAGGAGGGTATTAGGATGTTTGTAAGACCTTCCCCTGAAGAATGGTCCTTACAAGCCCTTACAGTGATGGAGGCGGAGGATTAGGATGCTCCCTTCTATGTCTAGCACTTGGTAGGCACACTTTGCCCCAGGATATGATCCCACCCTGCAACAAGAAGTCTTTTTCCAGAAACCTGCTCCAGGCTTTTGAGGATGGGCTGCTGAAGGACACAGCTCCTCCATGCTCCCAAGACCTGGAGCACTGGGAGTTGGAAGCTAAGATGGGAACATGGACACAAGATCCCAGCACCAGCACTTTGGGATACAGCAGCAGCACTGGAGACTCCCAGGGGCAGCGATGGGCTTTTGGCTTTTCGGATGCTCCCAATGTGCAGGCTTGTTCCGTGAGGGAAAGCCATCCACAAATCACATCCTCCTGCTGCTCTGCCCATCATATTTCCCTTTTTAGCATCCTGCAGCGCACGTGAGGCTCAAAACCCCAAGTTCCCTGCATTGTGGTGACTCTGTGGCATGGGATGCAAAGGGTTGATAGCCAAAGGAGGCCCCCCTTCCCCTCCATGCCTTTTCCTAAGTGTAACCTTGCATGAAGCCTTCATGCAGATCCCTTTGCTTCGGTCTCAAAGTCCACAGAGAGAAGAATGTGAATGGAGTTCAGTGAATCAGGCAATGGCAAACGGCTCCGCAGAGCCACCTTGTGCCCATCAAAAGCGCTCAGGAAGAAGCCAAGCGATTTAAAGGCTGACTAAAATATACACAATTTATTTATAGGAGGTTTACAGCTGTACAACCTTGGCTTCCTGGCTGGACCACGCTCTGAACCTGTGCAGCGCGACACCCCAGTGCCTTTGGGGATGAAGACAAGTCACAGCCTGCTTTAACGTGCAGACACCCCAAAGAGATGGATTCCACAGAGTGTAAAGGCAGGCTGCTTGCCACCGTTGAAATGATTAACAAAAGACATGGGAAAGAAATCATGGATATGCCCCACAGCACCTGGGAGGGACTGGGAAGTGCTTCCTGGACCTGCCCTCCTCTCAGACATCTCTTTACTTCATTCAAAGGGAAAAGGCATCAGTGTTAGGAATGGCATTTCAATAACTGCCCTCCCTCATCTGCGCTACAAACAAGGAAAGGAAGAAAGCAACAAAGGTAGTTTTTGTTATTCCATTGGAATGTAAGGGCATGAAGGCTCCTGCTCTAACTGTCCTAAAGTTTGTGGGGAAAAACAAGCATTACTGATATTAAGACATTTTGGTCCTGATATAGTGTGATTATTGTTATACATTAGAAGAAGCTGCTAAAAAGCTGCCTTTCCTCTCTTTATGGCTTGATTCTCTGGAGGAAGGAAGGAGGCTGCTCATGGGTACCAAGGCACCGCTACTCCTCAGCAAGCTTCAGCGCCGTTCCTTAGGGATCATGGTGTGGTTTGGCACATGTCAGGGCACTCCTTGCCAAATGGGTCTCCTCCACTGAAGCTCTCAGTAGCCTGATTTCCTGAGGAAACAAGGCTAATGCAGGCAGGCTGGCTATCCCCCATCTGCTGCTGATGGCGCAAAGCTCCTGTGATGGTGCTGTGATGCTCTCCTTTACCTATTCCCCCTGCCAGAAGAGGTACCTATCCCTGAAGGGTACCTACAAGGATGCTGGAGAGGGACTCTTCATCAGGGACGTAGCGACAGGACAAGGGGTCATGGGTTCAAACTGAAACAGGGGAAGTTCAGGTTGGAGATAAGGCAGAAGCTCTTCCCTGTGAGGGTGCTGAGGCGCTGGCACAGGGTGCCCAGAGAAGCTGTGGCTGCCCCATCCCTGGCAGTGTTCAAGGCCAGGTTGGACACAGGGGCTTGGAGCAAGCTGCTCTAGTGGAAGGGGTCCCTGCCCGTGGCAGGGGTTGGAACTGGGTGAGCTTTAAGGTCCCTTCAACCCAAACCAGTCCGGGATTCTGTAATTCTATGAATTTGCCCCATTTCAAGGATTTGCTTTGAGTTTTGTTTGGGTCAAAGTGTTACTTACTAAACTAGGACCGTTTTAGCCAATCCTGCAAGATGCTGAACTAAACTAAGTCCCAGCACCAGGAGCTGAAGGATGCTCAGTGCAAGCCTGTAATAACTGAGACCTGGAAAGTGCCTCCTTTGGGCCACTGCTTGCCTGGGAAACAAGACCTAAAAAAGCAATTTGGTCAAAACCCCAATTCTTTACTATAGGAGGCAAACTCTGAAGACGAAGAAAGGGCCTGTACAAGTCAATGAAGCTGTACCAGCTTGCAGCACAAACATGGGCATTTAGCAGGACAAGCAGAAACCCTACTTGCTATGGCAAAAGAGGGCTTTGCTGTTCACTCTTCCTTTTCCTACCAGGATTACATCATATGCATTCATTTCCACTTGCATGCAGTGAGTGCTTGATAGAAAATGTGAAATCCCTTAATTTGCCCCGTTTTAAAGGCACGTGAAGAAAACAAACCCAACCTAAACACCATGAGAAGCGCCTGCTTTGAAACCTGCTGCAAGGCCAGCCAAGGCTTTGCTGTTGGGCTTATCTGGGATGCTTTATAAGGAGCCGGATTCTGCCACCCAGTGGAATCAAGATCAACTTCATGGCAAACGGGAGCAGACCACGGCCCTGAGGATGCGTTTGGGTTGTGCTTGTGAGACCAGCTCTAGCACTGTGTAACTCATCCTCCAGGCCAGGAGACTGGAAACGAAAGGTGAGAGATGGACACTGGTATGAATGAAACATTCCCAGCGTTTTCAGGCTGCACTGGGAGCAGCGCTCCTTTAGCACAAGCTAAAATCCCACTGTTTTACAGAGGAATTTGGGAAAGCCAGGCACTGAGAAATGATGCAGCGGTGAAGATGGAGCCCACTGAGTGAAGCTCCCCATCCCTTGGACCTGATGCTTTGGCCTTCAGAGGAATTGATCTCCCCTTATCTAAACACTGAATGGCCCCAGCACACAACCCACCCCAGCTATGGGAGTGAGCTCTTGGGATGGGGTCTGCATGAAGACATGGAGACAGCAGGCACCATGGCAGTTCGAGAGGCACACACAGGAGCTGAGACCAGAACAATTCCAGTTGTCCCATCATGGTTGTTGGCATCTTTGTATCCTTCAGAGTTGCACGGGGTTGAACAATTGGCAAGACTCAAGAGGAGACAGCTTGTCCCTAAAATGATGGAGCCTTTACTCTTGCTGGCCATGTGGATTTGGGATATGGGACTGCCTTGGTGCATTCTCCTTCCAGCTGCACTAAGCAAACCCATACCCAGAGAACATCCAAAAGGTCCCAATCTCTTTTCCCACTTCTCGTGCACTGCGGTGCCTCCGAAGACAAGCACTAAAATGGCAGTTTCAGGGCAGATGACAACTCTTAAACCAAGCAGATACATCGAAGGTGCATTGAAGCAAGTTGGTGGGACCCATGGTACACGGTGGCACGTGCGTGCAGCCTGTGTAAACAAACAGGGCATTGTGCTCTGGCCGTCAGGACACACAGCGATCCCATGGGACACACGGAGGCAATGGAGGCTGCAAGAGAGAGGATGCCAGCAGAAGGATCGTTGTGGTTCCCCAAAAAGGCACCATTTGTCAACGTTGAAAACACAAGATTGGCTCCTTTGAGTGGAATGCATGCATGGTTCATATGCACTTTGCAGATGGTAGGTAGGCTCTGTGTGTGTATATATATGTATGTATGTGTGCATGTTATATACACATATGTGGCACCAGAAGAAGAGTCCTTGAGTACTCAGACGTTGGTGAGGATGTTACTGCTGAGCAGCTTCACAGCAATGGTTCCAGGAAGATCATTTGATCTCTTGTTCCCCTTGTCCTGGAGGTGCAGTGTGTGCACTGATTGCCGGTCACTGGGGTCCCCTGTGAGCACCACTTGGCCCAAGAACTCGTCACTTATTAAGTTGTGGTTCCAGATCTGGGGAAATAAAGCAGAAATGAGGGCAGGTCTTTGAGGGGTGAAGCCAAGCTTCATGCACTGGAGAAGAGAAGGGTTTATTGGGGACCTGCTCTGAGCTGGAGGCATGGAGGTGGTCAAGGTTCGGGGTTCACTCTGTGAGAGGGGTGAAGGATGTGCATTTACCCGATGCACGTGGTGGTGGAAGGTTGAGCTGCATAAACTGATGACGCTCAGCCTTGGGGGACAGACCCGCTGTGGACAGCATGAGAAGAGGCAGGTAGGGGGGTTCAAGTGAAAGAGGATCTCCATCCTTGGCTCACTGTACCTGAACAATGATGGGTTGTCCTGGCTTCTTGCGGTAGAAGAGCCCTTTCACGTCAAACTCTGGAGACACCGTGTTCTTCTTCACGGGAGAGCGAACTTTCTGCCCTTCACACTTTATGATCACGTAAGGGTCAGCTCCTGGGGAGAGAAAAGGGAATTTCTGCTTTGTTATAGCTCCTGTAATTCCTCAGAGCCCTTTTCCAGGGTTGTTACACAGCACTTTTCCTCCATAACCCGACAGAGGAGATGGGTATCTGATAAAGAGCTCATCGCACCCCAGATGATGTCCACGAAGCTCAGCTGCTGGGCTCAAGCTTACTTCTATTAGGCAACACTGGACAACAAGTGGTGATGGACTGCTATGAAATAGCCTCTTCCTTGACCCCCATATTCTACATAAACACTCTTTCATCACTCCAAATCCTCCTGACCTATGGGATAAATCTTTCATGGAAGACATCATCCTGCTCAACGCTCCTTTCAGCATTTGCCCTGCTGAAGGCAGGCAGAAAGCAAGCCATGGAGAAGAGAAACAGGCTCACAGAGGTTGTGAAAGGAAACACCAGGAAGGCAAGAGCCTTCAAGGTGCAAGAACCCACTTGCAGCATGTATACACCCAAGCCAGCCTAACCTTGGTTTTACTTTAAGGTGATGATAGCTACCTCAGTAGGACTGTGCTTTTCACTCCAATGCGTAAATCATGGGACCATCTTACTCCTAGACTTAGTGAAACTCAAATGCTGCAGGAGCTGTCAGCATGGGTCACTTGGGGGTGCTGGTTGATGAGAAAATGAACATAAGCTGGCTTCAGTGTGTACTCACAGTGCAGAAAGCAACCGTATCCTGGGCTGCATCAAAAGGAGCGTGACCAGCAGGTCGAAGGAGGTGATCCTGCCCCTCTGCTCTGCTCTCCTGAGACCTCATCTGGAGCATTGTGTGCAGTTCTGGTGTCCTCAACATAAAAAGGACATGGAACTGTTGCAACAAGTCCAGAGGAGGCCACAAGGATGCTCAGGGGCTGGAGCAGCTCCTGTATGGAGACAGGCTGAGAAAGTTGGGGCTGTTGAGCCTGGAGAAGAGAAGCTGCGTGGAGACCTCAGAGCAGCTTCCAGTGTCTGAAGGGGGGCTATAGGGATGCTGGGGAGGGACTCTTCATTAGGGACTGTAGTGACAGGACAAGGGGTAATGGGTTCAAACTGAAACAGAGGAAGTTTAGATTGGATATAAGGAGAAAGTTCTTTACTGTGAGGGTGGTGAGGCACTGGAATGGGTTGCCCAGGGAAGTTGTGAATGCTCCATCCCTGGCAGTGTTCAAGGCCAGGTTGGACAGAGCCTTGGGTGCCATGGTTTAGTGTGAGGCGTCCCTGCCCATGGCAGGGGGGTTGGAACTGGATGATCTTAAGGTCCCTTTCAACCCAAACTATTCTATGATTTTATGATTCTATGTGATGAGAGATGCCACAATGCTGAACCAAAACTGCCAAGATGTGCTCATTTATGAGCAAAATGAATTCATTTGGGCACTGGGAAGGTTTGGTGAGCAACCAGTGAATAGGGAGCCTTAGGATGGAAATGTATTTAAAGAGGTGAAGATGGCTCTTAAGAGTGTTTGCTGGGGGCAAGAATTTGGAACTGGATGATCTTAAGGTCCTTTCCAACCCAAATTATTCCATGATTCTAATTCAGGGAGAGGATCAAAATGTCAAAAAGGATCACTGGTGGTAGTGAAATAAATGGGGAAGAGAAAGATTGGGCATTGAGGGGCAACCATGGGACATAGAGTGGGAAATGGATGAGGAAGCGTGAAAGGAATGTTATTGCAATATCCTAGATGGGAAAATACAGTCATAGGGAACAAGCAGGCCACAAAGATGAAGAGTAAAGTTGCCAAGTTCACAGACTACCAGACCACAGCTGGATGGTACCTGAGCTTCCAGGAAAGGGAAAGAGCCCCTCACTAGTGATCATTTTCCCCTTAAGAAATGAGCACTTGTTTTGGGAATTCCAATAGAGAATGAGCTATTGCTATGGGAATTTAATTCCCAGCATGAGGTATAATGGAAAGCCAAACCAGGTGGATAAGTTCTTCTCTAAGGGAAATGGGGAAATGAGGAGGAACAAACAACCCCCTTCAGAGCACCAGGGATTTAAGAACCACATCTCTGACTGCCAGACCACCTCCTTGCTTTCTGTTTGCAAGGATCTGGCTCCCTGGTGAGATGCAGCTGCTGGACTTGATAGCTGTTGTTCCAAACTGGCCTTGTCACTTGGGATGTCCCAGTGAATCCTCATATTCCATCAGCCGGAGCCAAATTCCCAACTGGAAATCACTGCTTCCAAACTAGTGTGCAAAGCCTGGGCTGAGAGATGCGAGTCATGCCATTGCGCTGGAAAGCACAATGCAGGTTGCTGTTGGTGGGAGCTGAACAGCTGGAAAACAGCTGGAGAACAGCTGGAAAAAAGCCATTCCCAAGGGCTTCTGGCTGAAAAATATTGTTTTATGGCTCCAGAATCCATCTTTACCTGCAGGAAAGATAAACCTGGTTTCTGTGAACAGTTCAGAGACCTTTGACTACAGACTTCCCTTCATTGCTAAGCTACATTGGGATGTTGTGAGTAACCCCAGGGAAAACAACCTCCCTAGGGTCAAATTCCCTTCCCAAACAGCAGACAGGATAGAAGGGCTCCCTTTGTGGCATGTGTTAAATAAGCAAACAGGGCTAATCCTTGCTCTAAGGAAGGATACTGGTCTTTACTTTCAGGGCTCTATTGATGCACAGCCCTTACAATAATGTTTGGATGAAAAAAAAAGATAACTTTTTTGTTTAGATCTTTTAAATCTTATGTTTTTGAGTTTTACACTTGAAATTTGGCTTGGAAGTGCCTGGTTAAACCTTGCCACATCCAAAATATGTCCTTGACTTAGGAAATGGAGGAGAAAGGCTTGGATCCGGTCTGTTCCCTTGGTGAAAAGGCATCTCTAATCACAATCTCTACACCCTTCATCCCTATTTCAATGATCTTCCAGTCCAAGTCTTCACTATCCCTGGGTTTCTTGGTCCCTAGGATGGACTGAGCATGGGGCTCTTGCCATGAGTTTCTATGTGGGTGCAGAACATGGTGATACATGGTGCTGCTGCTGCTTTTCATGAAACAGAAGTGTTGGATGTCAAAACTGCATCAAAATGAACCTTTAGAGGACCAAGGAGGCAAAATCCAGTGCACTGTGTTAGTGGCAATTCATACAATCATAGAATAGTTTGGGTTGGAAAGGACCTTAAGATTATCCAGGTCCAACCCCCTGCCACGGGCAGGGACACCTCACACTAAACCATGGCACCCTAACTAAACCATGTCACCCAATTCAGGTCATCTCAGAGGGCTCCTAGGAGCCATGCATGGAGTGGGACTTACTGGAAACAGTAAAAAGTTCTCCATCCACAATATCCCCCAAAGAGCTAAATTTGACCTGCCCTCTACTAATAGACATTTATCCAGCCTCTGGTGATGGACACTACCCCAACACGTCAGCCTGTCCCATTGCTCCTCTGTCCTTCCTACTAAAACGCCTTTATATATGATCCCTGACTTTTAAAGCTACTTATACGCAGGAAGAAAGCCTGGATTTCTACAGGACTACTGCTAAGGGCATTGGAGAAGTTTTGGGAGGATCTTCCAAGGATCTTACACAGCAGCTTAAATATAACAGCTTCCAGATCATGTCCACATTGATTCCCCATGGACTTTCTCCTCTGGTGTCTGAATCAGGCTGTTCACTGAAAAACATATCTGAGGATATAACAAATCTCAGCAACCTCTCACCTCATGAAACCACCTCCTCCTCTTCCCACTGGAACAACCACCTCCCAGCTCCCACAGGACTAGACAGGGAAAGACCAGTACCTCCTTGGGAGTCCTGATTCTTGAGCCCGGCTGCAGCAAGGACATGGATCTGGGATACCACTTGTGGGTAACCGCACATCCCACTCCAGCAGGTATGTGGTGGCTCATCCAGTGTCAGCTCTCTGCAAGGAGAGACATGTGCCCTTTGAGAGGTGCCCAGTCTTACCCCACGGGCACACCAGAGTTTGCTCTAGCAGGATGGGAGAACTATGCACTGTCTCTTCAACCGGGGTTTGGGACGCTCTCCCATGTCACGCTTAGGAGCAGAGTGGGAGCTTCTCTTCCTGTCTCTTGAAAGGAAACCAAACACCATCTCCAGGCAAGGCTATGACCAATTCCAACCAGGAAAACCACGTCCCCCAACAGTCATCTCCTCCCCATGGCTGCTCTTGCTCCTTACCTGCAGTCTGAAGGCACATCTGTGAATATCCTGAGAAGGAACTCGCCTACATGACCGGGATCAAAAGTGGTGGGGATGATGACATAGCGACCTTCCTTCAGGTCTGTCCGCAGGAAGACGCTGCGGGAGTTGATGTAAATGGAGCTGGCCACCTTCTGCTGCAGGGTGTGCATCCGGTAGTTCCTGTTCAGCTCCACCTGGGAAGACACCACAGCGGGGTGGTCAGAAGGACAGCACAACGTATGACAATGGATTTGGATCCACCCTGGGACTGACCCCACAGTGCTGGGAGAGGCAGAGTTGAGGCAACCAACAAAATGGTCCCAACTGGGCTGGGTGGAAAACAAGCACGGATGTGGTTCTCCCAACTTGGTTGGCTCAGGAACTTCTTGTCTCTTGTATCTCAGCTTGACACTGGGGGCCCATCAAGGACACATAACTGTAATGGGTTTCAGCATCTGGAGGTAACAGACCATTGCTTTTAGCAAGGAGAACTTGTCCATGCTGTCGCTGTTCACCTCTGAAATCTCTAGAGGGGCACACTGTGCTGAAGCACCCCAGAGGCACCCAGATAAAGCTTAAATGAGCAATACCGATGGTCATGCAGGACAGAGGTACCACTCCACCACTAACAAATGCACTGGGGTATTCAGGCCAAGATGCAGGAACCATGATCTACCTTATGGATGTCAAAACCTATGGCCAAGTTCTCTCCTTTGCCCTCTTTGCGACTGGTCCTTTTTGGCTTCTGCTGGATGGAGATCAGCACTTCATCTTCTGCCTTCTTCACATCAAATACGTACTAGGAACAAAAGAAGGAAGGTAAGGGAGGACTTCTATTAAGACAGGATCACTGGGTATGGGTGGGTGACACAGAGTAGGTTTAACCTCAGCTTCTCCTCACCCACCTCATTGCTTCAGTACCAGCCTATACCCATTCCTCTTGGGAACTGGCATCATCCTGCCAAGACCTTTTAGGCTCATCTTATAAATAGACTGGAAAATCCAGTCTCTCAATTGCTCATCAGAGTCCAAGGAGTCTAGATGTAGTCTCATACCAGAGATTTTCACCCTTTGCAGTCTGCCACAAGTCCTCCTATGAGGCATGGAAGGAGGAATTTATGCTCACAGACACCTAAGATGAAGACTAATACAGAGCTGGAAGCAGGAAACAACTGTGCCACATCCTTGATCACAATTCCTGCAATGGACTAGACCACCCTTCATCCTTCATTGTTAGATGAAGGACTTACAAGAACTTGTCTCATGTTGCTGAGAACCCCAGTTCAGAGCAGTACAGAATGGAAGAGCTTGTTCCAGGAGATGAACTTCAGAGCAGGACCTTTTTGAAGGCCAAGCTAGAAGGAAATGCCCCTACAGACTACACCTGCCCTGGTGAATATTAGTGCCAAGGCTTGGACAAAAGAACTGGAATTTGATCCTTCAGGCATCCAAACTGTTGGAAATAGCTCTGTTTGACTGGCCCCAGCTAACACTGCTACCCTGTGCCACAGCTTGCTGTTTGGTTGTGCCAAGATGCTCTACACCAGGCACTTGGATGCATTCTCCCTCATAAGAGGGACAAGGTTAACAGAGTTGGCCTGGATGCAGGTCATGCTGTGCCAGGGGTCTCAGCCAGAGAATGTTCATGAGCACATTTAATCAACCAGAGGTCTGGTAGCTGTTTTGCCCTTCTAGGTCCCTGTAGGAGATTTAAGCACTTAGAAACACGTGTAGAGGCTCCAGAAGTTCCTCTGCTCCATGACTTACCTGAGGGTTCTGCAAAAAGGTGTCTTTGTGGTTGATACAGCCTCCACAGCGGTTCTTCAAGGGGTCACTGCTTCTGGTCCATGCCCCGTGGAGCACTGCCTCCTCCCAGGTCTTGTGGATGCTCAGGTAGGACGTGTTGATGAGACGGCACTTGATGATGTCCGTGAAGTACTTGCAGAAATCCTCAAAGGTCATCCTAAGTCAGGAAAGGGCAGAGCTGGGTTATGCTGCTCCATCCCCCTCAACAGTACACTGAAGGATCATAGAATCATGGAATCAGTTGGGTTGGAAAAGACCTTTAAGATCATCCAGTCCAACCATTACCCCAGTACTGCCAAGGCCACCACTAACCCATGACACTGAAGGCCTTGTCTACACGGTGTGTGAACACTTGCAGGGATGGTGATTCCACCCCTGCCCTGAGCAGCCTGTTCCAATACTTGATCACCCTATCACAGGCACCCTATCATAGACAGAGACCATGTTTGAGTAGCCTCTGATGCCTGCTGAATAATGGAAGAGATGGAGATACCTTTCTCCATGTATGCAGTAAATACTTGTTCAGTTTAAACAGCAGAGTTACGTGTTTTGGAGTGGGAGAAGCAGAGGAGTGGCCCTTCCTATACACATGGGTACCTGTTATATTGAAACATATCTGGTGAGGATATTAAGTTAATCCATAACAGGTTGCAAGTACCCTGGTGAAATAGCTTGCATCCAGTGTGATACAGAGCAGCCGGCAATCCTAGGGTCATGGCCATTCAAAGCTAACACCCATGGGCTCAGAGAGGAAGCATCACTAAACATCCTAGGGCTTGGAAGGCGGTTTGTTCTTGATAGCTGTATGTATGGAAATGACTCACGTGCTTCCCTGGGAGGACTTTGTAGGTATGGCCCATGGCAACAACCCCAGGAGGGACTCACCAGAACTCTCCATCGTCTTCCACCGTCATCCCCATCTTCTCTCTTTCACTTTTACTCACTTTCTGCCACTCCTCAGAGCTGTGGGAAGAGTTCAGGATCATTACTGTGAGGGCAAGGGCACACACAGGAATTCAAGGGCCTACGTGGCCTCAGCAGACCTGTCGAGGGCACAAGGTCTATATAAACCAGTTCCCTCCCACTGGTTAGCTCATCTTTCAAACGTGGGGGGAGTGCAGCATGGCTTGGAGATTCCTAACCAGTGGATCTGAATCCAGCTTGGCAAGACTTTGTTTGGCCAGTACAATCACAACCCTATCAATGAAGATAACGAACTGAACCCTTGACAAAGGCTCTGGTTACACCAGCCCTTGGTTCTCCATCCCATCCACAGACACCACAGCAGTCAGTGGTGGCAGAGATTGATTCTGTTGGGTGCTATTTTTGCTGGAACAAGACAGGGAGCAGAAAGGTGAGCTATAATCATCCTTCACTAGTGCGAATGTAGAGTACTACATGACTGCAATTTCACCACAACACCCACCAGAGCACTAATGAGAAGGTTTGTCAAGCTCAACCACCCTTCTGTTGACCTCCAAGACCCCAAGGCAAAGAATGAATCTACCCTAGTGAAACAGTAGGTTTAGGACATGGGTTGAAGCAGTATCCCATACGAGGTTATCCTATAGGTGTGGATGTAGTCGAATTGTCTCGTGGGACAGCCTTGCTCCCATCCAGCTCCCATCCATCCGCTTTTCCCCCTGAACAGAGGCGCTGCTGGTCCCCATCCTAACTCACGTGTCACTCCAAGGGCCATTCCACTCCCGCTCGCCCCACGGGTTGCGCATGCGGATCATGTCCAGCTTCTCCGACTTGAAGAAGGACAGGAGGCCGTGGCCCAGGCGCACCTTCCGCACGTCCGTCACCGCGTACGCGTGGCCCTTCACCAGTCCACAGGCCAGGCGGGCCTCCATGTCTGCTGCTGAGGTGGCCTGGGCAGGGAGATACAGACACTGTACCAGGGGGATGTGAACGCATGGGGCTTGGAGCAAGCTGCTCTAGTGGAAGGGGTCCCTGCCCATGGCAGGGGTTGGAACTGGATAAGCTTTAAGGCCCTTTCCAACCCAAACCAGTCTGGGATTCTATAATTTCAGGTGCTAAATCCTTCCTGGTTTCCATCTGCTGCATGAGGCCTCTGAGCTCTCATAGTGTCAACCAATAGATCTCATTCTAGTGGTTATAATGGGAGGTTTGGCACCCAGTGTTTGTGGAGATGTCTACAGGCAGACACCAAAACACCTTCCTCTGGGAGCAAATCCCCTCCTAACATCTGAAGAGTGATGGAATGAATCTAGGTTCTTCAACACATGAATAAGGGTGGGCATCCAGGCTCGACTCCTTTTGCCATCCATAAGAAGTAGGGACCCTTGGCCATAATTTATCTGACCTAATTCAGAAGTCTCCCACAGTATAAGACCACTCAAATCCCATGAGACCCTGACAATACAAGTAACATTGCTTACTTTGATGGAGCAGCTGATGAGGCCTCCCCGGTTGTGCACCTTCAACACGCGCTCAAAGAGGAGGTTTCGCTTGGCTTCATCAGCAATGTAGTCCCCTTCGGTCAGGTCAATAGGTTCAGACACCCCACCAGTGAAGTCCACCAGGGCATCAGCTGTGTTGCCTCCATCCAGGGCCTCATAACAGCCTGACAACCTGAAAGAGAGTGACAGGGATGGCATGACAACACTGCATTGACATTTGAAGGGGTTTGGGACAGTTCTTGGGGCAGGCTGGAGAAGAGAGATCTGTAATAAAACTTCCAGTGGGTGAAGATAGTAAAGTAGGGTAAAAACGTAAGACCCATGCTGCATGCAGCACTCTTGCTGTCATGGGACGAATAGGAACTTGAAATCTCTAGGATAGGTATTACTTAGACCAATGTCGAATTGGAAGATCTTTTGCTACAAAAAAGGCTTTTTCCTCACAATCTTTGTCTGTTTGAGATATGTCCTACTTCCCTTCAGGAAACCTGTTGTTTCCATTGGTGCAAACCAACTGGTGAATGAACAGAGATGAAAACCAGGGCACCCAGGTCCCAGTTTGTCCTGCAGCCACCCAGATACCTACTTGGCATAAGCTTTCTCCACCAAGGCACACCAGAACTCGTTCTTGGAGTTGGAGTGGCAGTAGATGAGCTGGTTGTGGAGTGTGGGCAGGCGGTCATCGATCACCACATCCAGCCACTGACCGAAACGCCAGAACTGGAAGTGGAAGATCCCCACATAGTTCTCGGGTTTCTCAGCATTCCATTCCTGCTCCTTCCAGTCTGGGATGACCTGCAAGAGAGGAGGCACGTGCACCTTGGTGGACTTGACTCTCATTCTGGAACTAACACAGGCAATATAGAATCGTAGAATAGTTTGGGTTGGAAAGGACCTTAACATCATCAAGTTGCAACCCCCTGCCATGGGCAGGGACACCTCACACTAGACCATGTCACCCAAGGCTCTGTCCAACCTGGCCTTGAACACTGCCAGGGATGGAGCATTCACAACTTCCTTGGGCAACCCATTCCAGTGCCTCAGCACCCTCACAGGGAAGAACTTCTTCCTTATATCCAATCTAAACTTCCCCTGTTTCAGTTTGACCCCATCACCCCTTGTCCTATCACTACAGTCCCTGATGAAGGGTCCCTCCCCAGCATCCTTGTAGGCCCCAATATCAAAGAGAAGGAAAAGTATGAGTTGGATGGACTTGCTTACATCTTACTGGGGACAGGTTTTGGACCTGGTTCCTCCAATGCAGGCTAGATTAACGTGTACTGGAATAGCTTAGACTTCATCTCACTTTGGAAGATGGGGGTAAAGATCCTTGCTCCTCTTTCTTACAACTCTACCCTGGACATCTTCTGCCATCTACAGCTGCAGACAGGCTATTGGAGCAGAGGGTCCTTGGTCTTACCAGGGATGGTTATTTTGATGACCACATTTTTGTTAACTGTATTGTCAGTAGGGTACCATTAAGTGAAGGCACCTTCTTTGATGCTGTCACTTGATTCTGGTGTGACTTGCAGGGCCCGAGAGTAAGTGCTGTGTTCATCTACCTGTTGGCAATGAACAGAGACCAGACACACTGTGTACATATACCCTGCTAAAGTGGGAAAAGCAACATTCTCATCCCCACAACGTCTCCATTCTTCCCCATCAAGAGCTACCATATTCATCCAAGCAAGGACAGGGAAAAGAGAGCCTGGATGGAAGGAAACCCTAGAGCAGCTGAGGGGCTGAAGGAGTGGGGGTTTGGTGTCACTGCCATCTGCACTGCCAGTGGGACAGGCACGAGTGAGGGGTAACAAAGCCCACAGTCCTTCCTGGCTTCAGGCACCACCAGCTTTGCTTTGGATGGAAAATCCACCCAAAAGATGGGACAAAAAGGGGCACAGCCGTGCGCAGATGCTCCATATAGAAGGATCAGTATTTTATCTAGAGTCAGGACATAGAAGCACACAGTCAGGAACTGCCCCACCGCAGTTTAGCTCTTGTTGAGGGTGAAGGCAACGTGGCTTCACTTCATGGCCAGGGTGGGCTGTGAGGCCGTGTGTTGATAAAGCAGTCGATAGTTGACAAGTCCTGACCCACTCAGCTGCATTAATGTGACCAACTGTCCACACCTTTGCTTTTTACCTGCTCCCAAAGCATCATGACCTGAGCAAGGAACAATCCCAACGTTCCTATAGGGAAAATTATGTTCCAATACACCAAATAACCACTGTCCTGTGGAGACAGCTGTGGGTATTAGGGTGAGATAGGCCAGGACACAGCTATACTGCATGGTAAAAGGCTCTTCAGAAAGCCCTGTGCCACGGTGAGACCCCATTCATTGTGCCTTGGTCCTGGTCTAGCTGCCAGAGCCTTTGGCTTTTATCTTCTGGCTGCTGTCACAAAGCCATGACCCTGCACATATGTTTCTCTCTGGAGAGCTCACTGACTCCTTAACTACCAGCAACAATCCAGCCCGAAGCTTTCAATGCTCCTATGCTGCAATATTAATGATGCCCTCACTCACTGGCACTCCTGAGCTGTCTGGATCAATGGAAGAAGAGCAGACAGAGCCATGGAAAAGAGCTGCTTTTGGAGGGTTTGGTGTTTTCCAGGAGTGTTAACAACCATGTCCCAGACTCCCGATGGGAGAGTGCCAGGCATGGTCAGACAAGCTTCCGTCAGTCCCCATCGATTCCCTCCTGACTGGAGCTCATCCCAATGAATTGTCCTAGAGGACCATTGTGCTAATCAATTTGCTATTAATGTGGGCTTAGAAATTATGATGGCATTGATTAGAGGCAGCAGGGCCAGCTTCCAGCTGGCTGGGTCTGAGGCTTGCCACTACTGTCAGTGGTGGCAGGAGACAGCGGTCCCCATCATCATCCTCTTGAAGGCAGCAGAAGTGGTTGGACCACTAGACCAGGATCCAAGACTGGATGTACTTCCACACCAACCCAAGGGGAATGAGAGGAGCCTGATCCCTAGAGTCCAATCTGTCCTCAGCATCCCAAAGGGCAACGTGTGAGCTCAAACACCAGGTTTCTCCCCCAGAGCACAGCATCCCACCCAGGCCAAGGATCCCTCCTGTTGCTTACCTCTGGCTGAGGCGTCTGTGACTCCCTTGGCTGTATAGGAGAGGTGGCAGTGCTGGATGTGGTGCCTACTGGGACACCACACTTCAAGACATAGAGCACAGCCCCTGCCTGTGACCTGACACTGCGTGTTACCTGGAGGATTAACATGGGGCACATCCACAAACCCCAGCAGTAGCTGGACCCCTCATGGAGATCATCATGCAACTGAGGTCCACAGCTCCCATCCACCCCCAGGAAACCTCCTCAGGCATCTCCATCCCTCCCCAGTGGATGCTGGAGAACATGCCATGGACCACCCATCCCAGGATCCCACTGAGTCCCAGACTTGACTCGGTTGGGTGACACTGAGGCAGTGGATATATTGGTCCCCACCATTCTCATTCAC
The DNA here is from genome assembly GCF_028554395.1 of Pezoporus wallicus. Classification (NCBI taxonomy): domain Eukaryota; kingdom Metazoa; phylum Chordata; class Aves; order Psittaciformes; family Psittacidae; genus Pezoporus; species Pezoporus wallicus. Next base: position 873,961 of record NW_026637976.1, on the reverse strand, counting down.
CCAACTGTGCTTTTTGCTTAGGGGTTCACAAAATCTAGAGCTGTGACACCCTTCAGTGGGACAAATTTACAGTGAAAGGGGTCAGAAATAGGTAAGTTGGCAGCCCAGAAACACCTATGATCTTGGGAAAAGGTCCCTGCTTAGAAGGAGGACTTGGTAGATGCTGATTTCTCCAAGCAGGGGCTCTTCTGCTGGGAAGTTGCTAGCTCAGGAAGAGGAGGAAAAGACCCTACTGTGCCAATCTGCTGAACCATGGATGAAATCCCTTTGGGAGATGGGGAAGTGGTGTATCTGAAAGCTTTTATGGGATGCTGAAACTGTGTAGGGAGAGTTCCAGTGGCTGGTATAAGATCATCTTCCCTGCAGCAGGGGGGTGATCACACTGCCCCGCTCACCTCTCAGCTCTCATGGAAAGGAAGATCCACCTGAGGACCATTTCCCTTCAAACCCCTCCCAAACCACACAAACCTGTTAAATGCTCCATTAAGCCTCTCGCACCAAGAAAAACAGAAGGTAAATGCTCATTTTACTGTTTACAGGAGATGAAAAGGTGCTCAGAAATACCAACAGTGAGTTTGAAATTGGTGGTTGGTGCTTTATTGTGTGCAGGATTAGGATAAGACATGCACAGCCTCAGTCCTTAAGGGGAACCCTGTTCATTAGGCTTTTATTTACTATGGTACATCAATACCCAGGGAGGTATCTGCAGCAAGAACTCTACCCCAGCAACCAGCAGCATAGCAATGGCATAGCGAGAGACCTGTAATGCAAAAACCCCTTGGGATGTTGGAAGTGGCTCCTGTTATTGGGTCTAATGTGGTTTGTAGTCTGGGATATACAAGCAAGGTCTCCTATGGGAAAGTCTGTCAGGATCCTAGAAGTGGGTTTGGCCCATACTGGGTCCATGCTATGGCCAAGCAGAATCCCAGACTGGTTTGGGTTGGAAGGGACCTTAAAGCTCATCCAGCTCCAACCCCTGCCATGGGCAGGGACCCCTTCCACTAGAGCAGCTTGCTCCAAGCCCCTGTGTCCAACCTGGCTTTGAGCACCGCCAGGGATGGGATACATCCAGTTTTATCTCTCCTCACTGAGTCCAGCATTGCTTGGGGTCTAAATGAAGACATCAGTTTCTCCAGCAATGTCCATGGCTGTGTGACTCAGTGGTTGCTGAGCTTTGGTTGTGGGTAAGGCTCAAAGCTCCTACCATCTCAGCTAGTAACTGATCTTCCTCCTTTCCTTCTCCTTTCTGCCTGGATTAGCTTGTGCTCATCATTTTACACCTTATTGCTGTGTTGAGGAGGGCATGGAGCCTGCATCTCTGGAGGCTTTGAAGAGGTTGGACTCTGTTGGGGATGGTCCACTTAAGTCAGGCCATGGGTACAAAATCCCACCACTGCCCTCTCTCTACACACCTCAGGATAATGTCAGGCCATACCTTGAGGAGCACTCACCCACACTGGAGTGCAATCCTAGCAAAGAACCAATTGTAGGAATACTTGACTCTTTCAAAGGACATTTCTATCTGTGCATCTCAAGAAGCTTCACCAAGCTCAGCAGCTGTAGTGGGTAGGAGACAGCAGCAGCAGGCTCCTGCTCTGTGGTTTGCAATGTGCCCTGCAGCATCCTGGCTCCCTAAATGCTTCAGAATAAACCTATTCATGGGTGCTTTAAGGCCACAGCAATGCACAGATTGCTTTTGCTGCAGGGCAGTCACTGCTGGCTCAGACCTACAGCCTGCTCCGAGCTGCTGCACACACAGGAACGCCTGCTCCAACCCATCTGAGGACCAACAGTGTCCAGGCAGCCCGAGGTGAGCAAGGTGCTGCAGTACATCTCCCCACAATGACCCCCAGCCAGAAATGGTGGTGGCTGTCAGAGAAAGGGTGCTCCAGCCCCCCTGCACCGGTTTCTCCAGTGGGTTTGGCATCTGCAGAGCACAGCGTGTCCAAATGTACTGCAGCTTCACGGCAAGCCGGTCCTCCACGGGACTGGTCTTCAGAGACACCAAGCAGCCTCAGTCGCAGCATTCAGCATCCTTGCAAGGAGAAGCAGTGCATCTCACACAAGCCTTTCCTTTGTAATAGGTAGGATGGAAACTGGAAGCCAGGGCTCTCTCCAGGCTGCCTCTCCTGTTCCTAGGATGGCAATTCCATGTTTTTCCATCAGGTTTTTGCTGTGCAGTCGCCACAGTTGTAGGGCTTAAAGCAGCCTCGTATTTCCAAGCTAGCAAGACCCTGCACCAGTCAGACCTGAAGAATCCATGCTGAATTTGCACACACTAGGCAAATACAGCAGCAAGCTCATGGCCCCTTCCTCCCCATCATCCAAAGGACAGCACGTAGGGGAATGTTTCACAGGGCTGAGGGGCTCCAGAAGTGCTGTCCTTCGCTTTTTAGTGATGCCATCCCTCATAGAGAACCACATAAAAACTGAACCAGAAACCAAACTAAAAGGAATACAAAGACAAAAGCACAGCTGGAGGAGGAAGGGCAGAGCAGGAGAGGATCAGGCTTTAAAAACAATGGAGCCCTTCAGCTGAGCTGGTTCGAGGCCGTCGGTGAAAGCGAGGAGGAAATACATCACCTTACGGATGCGGGCTAACTCCGCTATCCGCTCCCCAAATTCCTGGGCATCTGCCTCATTGCATTCCACATCCTCAGCCCCTGGCTTCTTCCAGAAGATACCCACCGGCTCTAGCAGCTGCCTGTTCATAAGGTGGGTGAGATCAGGAGTCCAGTGCTGGGAAGTGCCGGTCACTGTGACCTTCCCAGGTCTTTCCAGCCGGATATCCCAGCGGAGGAAGCGCAGGTTGTGCTGCCGGATGAAATCCACTCTGTAGACGTGCTCGTTGGGATGCAGCAGCTTCTCACCATCCTGGGGCCTCCCATTCTTCTGCTGCAGGCTCTGGAATCGCAGCCTCATGCACCGGGTGAGCTGGTCATCACGGATGAAGGGCAGCTCGAGCATCCCTGCCTGCACTGCCATCACCTCGGCTGCTCCGCTGCTATGTTTGGCTCTCCGATAGGACACACAGAGGAAAACAGCTGCCAAGCCACCTCTTCATGGCCCACTGGTGCTAAGCAACCCGGGCCAGTGACGCAGAACACCCTCCAGGGCTTCCTCTGGGTGTCTCTTTGCAGATGAGGAGCTGATGGTGCTACTGTGCATGATAATCTATAGGGAAGGGATGTCTGATGTCAGCCTCCCTGGCAACCTGCCTGACAACCACAGCTCGTTATCCCAAAATGAAGGCATGCAGCCAGGGATGATGATCTTCAAGGTCTTTTCCAACCTGGTTGATTCGGTGTGACCCAACAGGTCTGGGCAGCAGGGTTTTCTCTGTAAGAAGGATAATTCAGGTTGGAAGGAGACTCTGGAAGGGTCTGGCCCAACCTGCAGCTCAAAGCAGGACTTACTTCAAGGTTAAGTCAGGTTGCTTAGGGCTTTGTGCACTCTGTCTTTGAGTATCTCCATGGATGGAGATCCTACAGACTCTCTGGGCCCTTGTTTCACTGTCTGACCATGCCCAGTGCTGAAGATAAGATACAGCTTGTGGTATTATCTTCTGTCAGGTGAATGTGCATCCCCAGCAAGAGTCTGGCTCCATCTTATCCCATACCCTCCCATTAGGTATTTGCAGACTGGTTGGATGGGGCACTGAGCAAGCTGCTCTAGTGGAAGGTGTCCCTGCCTGTGGCACGGGGTTGGAACTGGATGAACTTTAAGGTCCCTTCAACCCAAACCATTCTATGATCATTTCTGGTCCCTCAGACATTCAGCAAGGACCAGGCTCTAATCCCAGCAGATGTGGTGTCTCCCTGGACCAAAGGGTTAATCTGCGCACTTGGCATCTTCCATTTCGGTTTAAAAGTTGCTGCTGCAGTTCACAGCCACGTTTTCTCCTTCCAATTCATCCTAAGCCCTCGAAGCACCACGCAAAGTCTTAGCAAAGGGCCTGTCTAATGCACAGGTCTCCAACACCACAGCAAACTGAACATCCCTGGGAGGGAAGGCCTGGGGAGAACTGCAGCTTTGGCCAGGAAACAAGGCTTTCAGTTAGAAAGAGGAGGCAGGCAAAGAAGAGCCTCTGAGGGTTAAGGGATGGAAACTGAGAAGGCACAAACACCCACAGCCAAAGTGCCAAGGGAGGAAAAGCAATGCTGGGGGCAAACTGAAATAATGAGGTGTCCCAAGGGACCCGGCTTCTGTTTGCTTGGCGTTTCCCAAGGCAGGGCTGGAAGTGAATGGTGAGGAGGGAAGAAAATGTGCCTGCTCCCTCTTGGGAGATGTCAATGCAGAGGAAGGAGCTAAACAATCCCTGGTGCCACTACAGTCACCATTTTATCCAGAAACCAACAACAGCTATCCTGTTCCCATATGAAGAAAAACATTGAGACAATGGGGATGCTGCAACAAACACAAACTCATGAACTTAACGTTCATCATCCCCAAACCACACACAACAGAGACTGCAGGTACCGCAGCACGCAGAGCAGATGCAAAGGTGTAGGGTGGAGGGGCCCCTTTTAGGTCCATTGCCACCACACCAGGAGGCTGTGTGTGAAGCAGTGATGCTGTCTGCACACACTGATGGGCTTTGGGGGCTTTTTGGACTAAAATCTATGTAAAGGTGATTGCAACTTGCTGGGCTCTTGTCCTACAAGCAGGCATGCCCATACCACGGTCTGAGGCCCTCCTGCTTTTGCTTTCATAGGACTGACTTCTATAGCAGTGGACACAGTGTATTCAGGCACAGACAGTCCAAGGACATGGCACTGAGCACCTTCTTCCCTGTACCTCTGTGGTTGCTCCCTGGATCTGCAGCCCCTTGCTCTAGTGCAGCTCTTTGGTGGCTTTCTGGCCCCTAACCCAATCCCTTTGGGCACCACACTGAAGGATCCCTGCTACAAGGTGCAATCCAACCATGGGGCATGCCAGGGATGGATGCTGTAGGGAAGCAGTGCCTTGGGAAAGAGGCTAACGTCCTCCAATCACTCTACCTGCTTCAGTGCAAGGTATCTCATTGCCAAGGTGGGCACACACTGAGCAGCCAAAGAGAGGTAACACCATGGGAATTAAGGAAACAGGGCCAAATGCTGCAGCGGAGCATCCCAAGTTCTGCTCTTCTTGTCTTTTAGGCGATTTTGGAGTGGCGAGGATCAGATTTGGGATCTGGAGGAGAAGATGGGACTTGATCTACCTGGTTAAAGAGAAACCGCCCAAGGGTTTGTCTTGAGTGTGAGGTGACTGCAGTGATGACGACAAATTGCCCTTGAAGGACAGTCCTTTAAGGGAGGTTTGTGCACATGAACCGTGCTGGGGACCTGAGGCACCCCTGAGGCCAAACACAACGCAAAGCCAAGGTGTTAAAGACAGGCATTCCCCTGCCATGGGGAATCACTTACCTTCTGCCACAGAGACTCCCGGGATGCCAGGGAGGAGCAGGCAGCCACGAACCAGCAGTTCCCAACCTGCCCTTGGTGTAAGTCATGGGAGCTGATCCCGTCCACAAAGAGGTGTGGATCATTGCAGATTTCCTGCGGGGCAGAACAGAAACAGACACACTGAGTAAAGGACGAGAGGGAAACCAGGATCCAGGCTTCTTGGCAAAGGAAAATCTATCCCTCTCTTCCTCAGGCTCCATTTAAACCTGCAGCTTTCTGCTGGCCTCTCTCATCATGCTCGGTGGCAGGAGGACCTTGTCCTGCCTTCTGCTCTCACCAGGACATGGGTAGCATCATTGCTGGAGTGACACCAAACCTATTCCCTGTTCCGTTCCAGCATCAGCACAGCTTTGCTGTAACTATCCCTGGTGAAATGGCGCATTTTCAAACCAGCCCTTCTTCTAAATCCACTCTGTTATTCCCTATAAGCCCCTCAGCTCTCTCTTTCCAGTGAGTGCTTTACAAGCTTCTCCCTCTCCTATTTTACTCTGGAGAGCATCACTCAAACCCACCATCTCCCATATTGGAACTTGTGGATCCATCCGAAACTAAAACCATGCAGAAGGGCAGAGCCAGGCATTCAGATGAGGAATCACAGTGCCTAAATCAGACCATGCACCCAGGAAAGCTCAACACACATTGAGGGCTCAGCCTTGGTTGCAAGAAGACAAGTATCCTCACCCCGGACCTTCTAGGTCTTAGCACAGCAGATGGGGAGAATTTGGTGAGCTAAAAGCTTTGTAGCTGGGCCAGGATGGTTAAATGCTCACTGTGACCCCCAAAGCAGGATGGTGGATAGCGCATGGGCACCACGAATGGAGAAGTTTGGGGAGGAGGTAGCTAAGAGCTGGGTTCATCCCTCCAACCATTAAGGCACCAACCACATCCCTGTTACTCCACTCCGCTCCTGCCAGGCTGCCCTCCCTTCCCACTCCCACTTAGAGCCTGGCCAAGAAAGCACTAAGATAACAGAGGGTATTGAGCAAGCTTCAGGTGAAACACTGCTTCTTTTAAGCTTTTCTTCTTATCAGCCCATGTTGGAAGGTCCTGTATGTCTGGAGGCTGGGAGCAGATGGGCCCAAGAGCTGCAGGAATTGTTTCCCCTTTGTTATTACACTTCATTGGATGGGGGGGAAAGGAAAAGCAGATTTCCCTTCTGCTCCCAGGTTTTCAGGCTGATTGCACCCAGAATAACACGTTCCCCCCAAACTGTGCACATGGGGATTTGTATTGCCACTGCCCATCACGAGGGGGGATCAGGAACTGCTGCCTCATAAGCACCTCCTGCTATTCCCACCTAATCCAGGCAGCACCATACACCTGAAAAATAACCAGAGCTCCATCCGGATGCAAACAGAGCAGGGATGAAACCCAAGGGAGAGGAGTAATCCCCTCCCAGGTGCAGGAGGTCGGGATAAGCACTAGAGGGAGGTAAACTGTCAGCCAGCAAAGGCGAAAGCTGCCTGCGCTTCCCAGCATCCGAGTGCTGACAGGGATGGGAGAGCAGCAGTGGGGTTTAGCTCCTGCTTCACACCACCGAGGAAGCTCCCAGCAGCAGGGGATGCATCCCTCCTGTGTGTTGGGGATGGGGATGTCCGCAAGATCAGTGCCCAGTGATCCTGTTCTGGGGGGCAGAGGCACTGGGTTTGCCCCATCTGAGGACCACGGCTGCCCTTTCTACCTGTAGGTGAATCTGCAGTGTAGAAAAAGGATGTTGCTTGGTATTAGATCAACAGGGGAGAACATGAAAGCATGAAGAACACATCCTGCTTGGCAGAAAGCATAGGGTAAAGCACGTCGGATGTTCAGGGCCCTTCTCCCAGAGCAGAGCAGCAGTTAGCTGTGATTTCCCCATCACCAGGAAAGACTTTGCAAACTAAAACCCTCTGATTGCTCATTTACTAGAGGGAAGCCCTTTGTAATCATCAAAAGAGCAGCCTGCATTGACAGACAAGGGGTAGAACCATTAGAACCTACTCTTCCATCCATGGCAGCAATCAAGGTGCTATGGCTGGAAACACTCATCAGGGGCAGGCTCCCTCTGCAAATCACAGCCCTCATTTCCCTCAGCTCCTCTTCTCACTACCCCAGATGGGACCCTAAGGGCATATTGCTCTTGAAGGATTCACTCAGGCAGCTCTTCAGATGCTGCAGTAGGTGTTTCCCATTCAGGTACACACTTGGATGTGGCATTTTAAAGTGCTTTTGGTCCAGTGCAGCCCTTACAGAGCAAGGGACCTTTAGTAAGGCTGCAGTACCCACAGGACTGCATGCACTACATTGGACCTTGATTCAGCACCTTCAGGGTGCGAAGCACACTCAAAAGCCGTGGAGCACCATGTCTACCCCGTACAGGGGTGGGTGATGAACTAGGGACCAGTGGGAAGTAGGTAAAGAAGAGCCAAGAAAAGCTGGAGAGGGGCTTTGGACAAGGGCCTGTAGGGACAGGCCAAGGGGAATGGCTTGAACCTGCCCGAGGGGAGACTGAGCTGAGCTCTTAGGCAGAAGCTCTTCCCTGGGAGGGTGCTGAGGCACTGGCACAGGGTGCCCAGAGAAGCTGTGGCTGCCCCATCCCTGGCAGTGTTCAAGGCCAGGTTGGACACAGGGGCTTGGAGCAAGCTGCTCTAGTGGAAGGGGTCCCTGCCCGTGGCAGGGGTTGGGGCTGGATGAGCTTTAAGGTCCCTTCCAACACAAACCAGTCTGGGATTCTAATAAAAGCACTGAACTAAGTTTTCCTTTTCCTATGGACAGAGATGTCTCATAAAGATAAAGATCTTGTTCTGCAGTTAGACTGAATTACAATGGCTGGGGTTTGTATGTGCAAGGGAGGGGTGAAACAGAGATGCTCTGATCACAGAAGGTCACCACCTTGGCTCCCTCCCCTCCCTCCTGTGCAGCGGACAGAAACCAGGTGAGCAATGAAGTTTACCCATGCAGGTGCTTCTCCAGCAAGCAAACACCACATCACCCTCCCAGCACCAGGACCCCGAGAGGAAAGGGCAGCATGAACACAAACACACACCCCAAAAGGGGGCCTTTTGGGTTCAGGTATCAGCTAGAACAGAACCAGCTCAAACTGCCCCTGACACCCGAGGCTTCAGCAGACAGTGAGTCCATAGAATCCCAGAGTGGTTTGGGTTGAAAGGACCTTAAAGCTCATCCAGTTCCAATCCTCTGAACAGCAAAGAACAGCAGGGTAAAGCCAAAAGCCATTGCACCACCTTGGCCATGGGAGCCAGCCATGCCTCTTTACCCTCAAGCAGAACCTGTCTTGGAGGACCCTAAGCACCATCAGAGATGATTTTCCCTCCCTGAAAATCGCTGCTGAAATGGCTGCTGAGCTCCAGGCAGCAAAATACAGCTTAGAGGAAGCCTGTGTGGATGGTCCTATCAAAAGATACAGCCTGATAACACAGGGAGGGCCAACCTAGTGATTCCAAGCCCTGGTGATTCATATATTCCTTCCCACATCCCTCCTCCTGCAGGGGATGTGGGACAGAGGTGGAAATCAGAGCCAGGGCTGGGAGAGGACTGTGAGGTCCCTGTCGATGAGAGGCTGATGCAGAGCTACCAGGTCTGGCTCATGGGAGCCCAGAACAGGCCAGTTTGGCTTTGGGTTATTGAAGTCCATTAAAGGGAAGAAAAAGACTCAATCAGTGCAATTATCTTGCACTTGGTGTGCTTTTGCTTCCCACCAAATAGACTGTGCGTTTCTCCCCTTTGCTACTCTCTCCCCCAGCACACACAAGTGCATTTAAACCTGAAAACATCACCCTCATCTTCTCCTGATAGTCCAAGTCCACCTGGGGTAGTAATGAGCAAATCGCCCTTTAATTGCCTTTATAAGCGGTGACTTGCTTATCATAAACGCTTCTCAGTGCAGAACTGCGCTTCAGAGTCACTGGGGATCTGGATCGTGTCAAGCCAGCTGCAGGGAGGGAAAGAGCTAAGAGGGGGAAATAACCATGTGAGAGACAACATCTGCTGCATGCCAGGGCCGTTTTCTGCTAACAAGACTTTGCAAGGAGCAGACGAGTGTAATTGCACCGCAGAGCCCGGCTGATTCAGGAGCAGTGATTTCACTCAGCCTTGCAGCATCGGCAATACAATCTATTGGTGTGGCTGTGCTTCCCCCCATCCTGGGCAACGGGCAACTGGAAGGATGCTGGGTTTTAAATGTCATTCACACAACCCAGAGAGCAGGTGGTATCCAAACACGGTGAGCAACGGTGACGGTGCTGACACAAAGGTCTTCTTTGGCTGCTGGGAAGTGATTTTGCACCAGGGTGATAGGGAAGGGAAATAGGGTGAGGTTAGAAAAGCAGGGGTCTGTGTTTAAAGGGGGGTTATTATAGAACCATAGAATCATGGAATGGTTGGAAGGGACCTTAAAGCTCATCCAGCTCCAACCCCTGCCGTGGCCAGGGACCCCTTCCACTAGAGCAACTTGCTCCAAGCCCCTGTGTCCAACCTGGCCTTGAACACTGCCAGGGATGGGGCAGCCACAGCTTCTCTGGGCACCCTGTGCCAGCGCCTCAGCACCCTCACAGGGAAGAGCTTCTGCCTAAGAGCTCAGCTCAGTCTCCCCTCTTTCAGTTTAAAACCATTCCCCTTTGTCCTATTGCGACAGCCCCTACTAAAAATTACACACATGGAAGGGTAGGTTTGGTTGGTAATACTTGCACCCTGGACAACTGAGATGGTTTCTATTGCCTCAGCCAGACATCCTTCCTGCTAGTGCACCCATTATATCTCAATGTACACACATTCGTATCTGTTATCAGCTCCCACACCATGCACAGGGCGTTGGGCACTCCACCCACAGCAAACAGGAGTCGCCTGTAAAAGAAGGCATCACACAAATACCCTCCCCACCAACGCCATGACTCTGCTTGTGTAGCTCAGCACCACGCCGTGCCGTTTGTTTTGGCACCAGGAAGAGCGGGGGACGGTGGCAAACAAGATCTAAAGGTCAATTTGCAGGCTTAGCAGCCTTGACAAGTCCCTCTGTGGTTTTACCTTCTGCATAGCCGAGGTACAGAGGCAGCAAAGAGGTCTCTGTTAAAGCAATGAGATGGGAACAGACACAACTTGCTGTGAGCACTGCGCCTCGCCAGGAGCAGATGGAGAGGGAGGGTGGGGAGGAGGAACAAGTGCAGAGACCTTGGACCCATTGTTCCCGTTCCTCCTGCCCGCATTCTCCAGGGATGCACTCTTGGAAAGCCTCATCATTACTCAGCCCAGGACTTCTTCCGTCTCTACCCAGCCAAGACTGATGCAGAGGCCACCAGGGCATCTCCACGCATTCAGACACAGCCCTCCCCACTCTGCCTCTCCCACTGAGTTGTTTTGATGCGTCTGGTTGCAGAGCTGCTAAGGAAAAACATCTCCTGGATCCTGACAGATCTGCAGATCTCCGTGCCCAAGCAGGGAAGTCTTCACATGCCTCGCTGACAAACTGGGGGTGGGATGCTCAGAGCAGTGTGATGATGTGCACCAGGTTACCCCATCCATAGGCACAAGTGGTCCCTCTCGGTTTCAAGTCCCAGCACGGTCCGATCACCACCCAAACCATCATCATTCCTTTAGGGAAACAATGCCACCTGGCTCCTTTTCATGCTGCATCATCTGAATCTGACCCTTTGAGTGCACACAACTAGAGCCTTGAGACGGGAAGGAGAGCAAACCCATCAGCTCTCAGAGAGCACCACCTGGATCTCCTTCCCTTAAATCATATCCATGGAGGCATGGACTCGAGGGAGGCACACTAAAACCAAGCTCCCATGGCTGTTTAACATCCTATGACAGATACACCCCTCTGACTCACTACAGTGCTGCTGGCCACCTTCTCCCAAGTCCTCTATCTTCCATCCTGTCCCAGTCTTGAGCTCTCCTAGGCATTTCCTTTGACCAAGCTCCCTTGGGATGGTGCTAAGAACTTGCAGGGTGAGGAACAACCCTGGTTTAGAAGCATCATGGGTTCAAAATACACCCACCCTCCAAAGCCCATCCTCTTACCATGGCACGCTGCACCCTCAGTTGCACCAGCACTTGTAGCTGTTGGGTCTAACCTCAACCAGAGGAACTGCTTTGGCCTGAAACTATCTACATCAGCCCCCAGACTTGTTCTTGGGGTTCTCATTGGTACAAGTGAGGGACTATGAACCACAGGCATGAGCCATGAGGCTGTTCCACAGCTTGTACCACTTTAGAGCCATCAGTCCCCATCCTGGAGGACATGGTGGTGGAGATGCATTGGTGGAAAGGAGGAACCTATTCAAGTAAGCCCTGCTGTGAGAAACCACTGTATTTGGGAAGGAATAGTCCCACCTCCCCCTCTCATCACAGAGCTATTGTTACACCCCAGAGCAAAATGATGTGGCCACAATCTCAGCTGCATCATTTCTGCCTCCAGGCAACATAATACAGGTTTGGCACTTGTGCCGGCTGAACGCTGCCCTGCCTGCATCCCAATTCCCGTGTCTCCCTGAAAGCCAAGCTTCTAAAACAGGATTTAGGAATCCACATCATGTGGGGTTTTGGTTTGGTTTTTAATTATCCTAAAAGCCAAGTTACTGATGGGAAAACAAAGAACCTGAAGCTGCAAAGGAAAATTACCTACCCTTTCCACGTGCATATCGCAGATGAGAACCTCCTAACTACTTTTCCATGGGGATACCTCCCATACCCCCTAGAGCAATGAGGAATTGCCCTTTGGTTTGCCATTGTGTCACATTTATAGCACAACATCACCTCAATCCAAGACCAGGACTTGCCCCCATCACAGTCTGAGTTAATCTCTTGACTATGCAATGACGATGAAGAGGTTATTATGAGTCCAAGCCATTGAAAGAAATGACTCCCAGCCCACACTTATTCTGGTTATCCAAACCCTGGGAAACCACCCTCTAGAAATATGGGCTCAGCAGCTCCCGTTAGCTGGGAGAAGGAGCCAAACGGAGCCTTATATAAAGTGATCCAACAGGTGGCCAGCAGGAAAAGGCTGAGCTCTGCTGCTGTTAAGAGAAGGAAGTGGAGAGGAACTTGGCAGCAGGGTTGGCCATAAGCATCCAGCCACCTCCAATGGGGTGATCACCAAAAAGGATGAAGCCTGCATTTAACAACAAACAGGGATCTCCCAAGGAAGCCATGGGCTCCAGGCATGAAACTGCAGCAAGGAAAGGACAAGCTCTTCCCCTGAGGTGTTTATAAAGACAGACATGACCACCCCTGGTCAAGCCATTGATGGTCCTGGAGAGGAGTTCAGGCTCTGCTAAGTGAGGCAGGAAGGAAAGGTGATGGAGAGAGGGTTTGTCCTTGTTTCTTTGAGGGTGTTGGTATCTCAGAGCCATCAGATCCAAGCAAGCTTCACCTCTCCTTGAGAACATCACTTTCCCTTACAGTGATTTCCTCCTGACCTGCTCGACATTCCCAACAACAGGCAATGCACAGCATTTCCAGATGAGACTCCGAAGCCTTCAACTCATGCTCAGTTTGCTGCCAGTTGACTGAGAGACACAACAGTGCAGACACAGGAGCTCCAAGACAGGAACGTGCACCAGCATTCCCAGCAGCAGGTAGCACCAGGTCTCCACACAAACTCACTACATGGGCTGTATACAACCTAAACATCTATGGTTAGACTTTTAGCCAGTTTCTCCAGTTATTAAGCACTCTGTTTAAGCTTTCCATCATTAATTCCTCCATAACTCTATTAGTGGTATTTGTCTCAGACCACAGTCAAGCTTTAACCATCCATCACCACTCTCCATTAAGGTGGTTTGTCCACCCTTTTCCTTCTTGGAGGGGAAGTGGGAGGAATGAATCACTGAGCGGTGGCTTCTTCCCAAAGATCCAGGAACACCAGAGATATGGGATGCTTTGTTTCAGCTCTATGTGAGCACACAGGTCACCCCTCCCATGCTGCAGTCTCTTGCCTTGTTGGTCAATGCAGCTCCTGCTGGCCTCAGCTATTACCCAAAGGGTGACTGCTTCAGCTCATCCCTGCTGACCTGATTTCTTCTTGTGGGATCTAAGCAAGACACTACAAGCCCCAGGGGCTGGAGAAGTGGTGTCAGCTTGTCTCTGCCCCACAGGGACCAGGAACAGTGGCTGAAGCGCTGATCTTTAGGGCACTTGGGAAGCCAGAGCATTTATTAAATTCCCATAGGAGCATCACCCTGGGGTGCTGGTTTTGGCTGCAATTTCTATGCTCAAGGATAGTCTAAAAGTGACCTGTTGGTGGGCTCACAGAAATGAGCATCCAGATGCTCATGTGAGGGGTCAACAGACCACACAAATTAGCACCCCACTATGAAGGCTTGGTCCTGTTGAGCTCAACTACCAAGGACCAGGCGCTGTGCTCTAGGACAATGCCAACACCTAAAGGCTTTCTCAGGGATGCTTTGCATTGGAAGGGGAATGGACAAGAAGACCTCTGAAAGTCTCTTCCAACCCAAACCATTCAATGATTCTCCTTCACTTCTCCATGTGCCCCAGTTCAGGACTACCTTGTCCACAGGGGTGCCTGAGGCATGGCAGGAAGCTATGCACTGGATGTCTACAACCATACATGGCACCAAGACAGCATGCAGGTTGGGAACAGATGGCCATGAGCTTCTGTATTATATATATATATCTATATATCTATCAGAGGAGAACCAGTGCCATTGCACTCCCTCCCAAATGGCATTGGGGTTTTATTTTAAACAAGGATGACTTGAAGAATTTATTGCTCTGCACAAATAATTCAGGTGGTATCAAGTGCTTTGGCAGCAAGGAAAGGACAAGCCCTTGCCCTGGAGGGTTTATAAAGTCAGACACAAGCTGCATTGATTCATCCCTGGTCAAGCCATTGATGGTCCTGGACTAGACAGGAATGAGGCAAGAAGGAAAGATGATGGAGAGAGGGTTTGTCCCTGTTTCTTTACAGGTGTAGGTATCCCTCAGCCTCAACCACACATGCATTATGGGGTTACCATATAGTTAGAGAGAACAGGAATGCAGAAGCAATGAGCCAAAGAATCAAGGAGCGTATGCCAAAACTAAGCAAATTCACACCAAAAAATACCCCAACCCCTAAAAAAAGCACATCCTGAGGCAGTGACCTGTCATTAGAGCAAGTGAGACGGAGCCACAGTGCGTTGTCCTCTCCTGGAAGAACAAAACCGGCTGGTGCTTAGAGGAAGAGGGTCAGGATTAGTTCAATGGGGAGTTAATTCAAGGAAGTGACCTCTTGTTACACAGAAACCAGCTGACACATCGACAGTGCTTCCCTCAGCCTTCATATCTGCCAGACCAAGGAAACAACTCCCTTTCTGCTCCAGCTGCAGGGCTCCGGCTTTTGTCCTCCCACCAACGCTTCCTCCTATTTGTTCCTTCCTCTTAACTACTTCTTGCAGCAGCTGGACTCAGCCCTTGGTTTAACCAAACCTCATGTTTTATTTTCATGTAATCACAGAATCAGGCTGGTTTGGAATGGAAGGGACCTTAACATCATCCAGTTCCAACCCCTGCCATGGGCAGGGACCCCTTCCACTAGAGCAGCTTGCTCCAAGCCCCTGTGTCCAACCTGGCCTTGAGCACTGCCAGGGATGGGGCAGCCACAGCTTCTCTGGGCACCCTGTGCCAGCGCCTCAGCACCCTCACAGTAAAGAACTTCTTCCTTATCTCCAACCTGAACTTCCCCTGTTTCAGTTTGAACCCGTTACTCCTTGTCCTATTACTACAGTCCCTGATGAAGAGTCCCTCTCCAGCATCCTTGTAGCCCCCTTCAGATATCTGGGAAGACCTGCACCATTCCCTCCCTTGGAGCTCAGAGGGCTCAAGGGCTCAAGGCTCCTTTCAGCAACACCCTCTGCTATCATTATGCTATTCCCTGTTCCCAGAACAGTAATTTCTAGATGTCGACACGCAGTTGCATTAAGAAGCAGCAATGAATCTAATTCACTGATTTTAATGGTGCTTTTGCATTTAAGGCTGTGTCCTTCTAATGCTGAGGACAGAACAGACTGATGAATAAGTTCTCATCAAAGGCTGGACGTATGTGAGCCATACTCACACCAGGTAGCTTATTATCCCTTATCCTCACCCAGGCACCATGGGAGGATCCAGTGAGATCTGCCAAAATGCAGCCAGCATCAGCATCACATTTAGTAAGAAAAGACACCTTTTACAATAAGCATAGAATCACAGAATGGTTTGGGTTGGAAAGGACCTGAAGATCATCCAGCTCCAACCCCCTGCCATGGCCAGGGACACCTCACACTAAACCATGGCACCCAAGGCTCTGTCCAACCTGGCCTTGAACACTGCCAGGGATGGAGCATTCACAACCTCCCTGGGCAACCCATTCCAGTGCCTCACCACCCTCACAGTAAAGAACTTCTGCCTTATATCCAATCTAAACCTCCCCTGTTTCAGTTTGAACCCATCACCCCTTGTCCTATCACTGCAGTCTCTAACGAAGAGTCCCCATCCAGCATCATTGTAGCCCCTTCAGATAAATGATAACAAAAACTTCTCTTGTCCATCCTTGAGGGGAAGGGAAGGGGAAGCCTGTGAATGGCTTAGTAACACACAATCAAGGTCAGTTCAGAGCTTGCATTAAGTGGAGACCAAATCCCTTCTTGGCAAGGAGCGACCAGACTGGCAACCAGCTCCAGGCTGTCCTGCAAGCGGCAGATGAATTAATAGGAGAGAGGCTCATAAATTCCTAAGCTGAGAAACACAAAGGTCTGGAAGGACTCCGGCTCCTGTGATGGATCACAGACTGACTGCTCGGAGGAGACGATCCCTCAGTCCATCCAGCAGCACAGAGGAGCAGCAGCACCAGTGTAACCATGAGCATCCTTTGGACCAAAACCGAGCGAGACACACCAAAAAGCTGAGCAAAGACATCCTGGAGCCAAGGGCCAGAGGTTCTTATTACTGGCAGAAGCTCCAAGTGGGGCACCATAAGGTTCTTGTCTCCCCATGACCATTACCACCCTAATTGCCTCCATGTGCCTGCTTCAAGTGAGCCCTCAGAGCAAAGAACCACAAGGACTTGACCTCTGTCTTCCCATTATCTTCAGCCTTGTGTTCTTGCCAGCTTCTAGCCTGTGCTGTGCACTGAGGAAAAGACCTTTTAATGCAGAATCTTAGAGGCTGGTCTTGCTTTTAGTGAATTAGTTCATTGACTCCTTTCCCCTTCCAGGAAAACTCCCTGGGGAATGCTTGTATAACCCTTACTCTGCAAGTGAAAGGAACTCAGTGCTTAATAATGCAAGGGAAAGAGGATCTGAGAGATGCTCCCATCGTGCAACACCTCCTCATCCTCCAACCACAACAGCATGGGATTCAGGAGACAACAGATATATGGACAAAAATGCTATACAGAGGTCAGGTTAGATCTATGTCAGGCTGACAGGGAAGTGGCTACTGGAAAATAGTGTTTTCTCCATATCTAAACCAAGATTCCTCTTGTCTGGCTGGATAAAACCCCCAAGACTGGGCTGTGAATGAGAGCATCAATCCCCAGTGCCACAGTAGGGTTCGAAACTGCCATGGCCCTGCTGCCCTAAGTCCTCCTGCTTCCCACAACCCTTCACAAAACGCCTGACTTCTCTTTCTTCCCCAGAACTCCTCTATCACTTTCCGCTCCAAATGGCATTGCCTTCACCCACATAAAGTAACACTGCCATTTAGCAAGACTCTACCTTTATGCTGTTTAATCCCCACCTTTGGTGCAGCTCATCACTGAATTGCCACCTGGTCCCTTCCAAGCATCTTTGTCCCAACCACTCTGCACCCTAGGGAACACCATAAGTTCTTCTGCAAGGTCCTGTTTCACACTGCTATGCCCAGGGAAGCACTCAGCACACAACAGCCCCATCTGCCTTGGGGGACAGGGAGTAAAACCCTTCTCCAGGCTCAACCTTGCTCCCTAGGAAGAGCTGAAGGACCAGAGCGCGCAGTTCACATGGTTCAACATCACATCTGTGCATGGTGTAAGCCTCCATCCAGGCTTCATTTGCTTCCCATAGGTGCATAGTGATGCCCAAATTTCTCTTGGCTATTAAACCAGTCTCAGCAGCAGGTCATTGCTGGGTGGACTGAACCTCAACCACATGCCCTGTCCCTTCCTGCAGAGGGAAAACAAGCCCTATTAATATTAATGGAGATATTAACAACCCTAATTTAACCCTGTACCAATCCCATGGCACCATTGGAAGCAGCCTGTACCCAAGAAGAGGGTTTGGGACAGTGATGACTAGAAGAGATGAGCTGTTTTCCCACAGGGTAGATGAATAATACTGGACCACCACTGTTTTTACCCCAGGGCATCAACAGCCACAGCCAAGTGTACCAGATCCCCCCCATCACTGCCACCCAGCCTGCATCTCATCCATCCCCTTCCCCTCTTCTCAATGCCACCCCCTCCCATTTGCCCAGCTCCTAAAAGCCCAAACCAGCTCACCTAAGGCACAGACTAAAGCTCCATCTCCTGTGCTGCACTGACACGATTCCTGTCTCAAACAGGGAGGGCTGTGAGGTTCAGGCTAAGACTTTCTCTATGCTTGAATACAGAGAACTCCCTCTCCTTTGTATGATACCAAGGGAAAGGAGTTTCAAGTAAGGTACTGGGATCTGGGCTTAGCCCAAAAAGCCGGGTTTAATTTCTAATGCAATAGCCAAGCGCTGCTGCCAGAAAGAGATGCTGATGCTGCCCTCACCAGCTCCAAAACCTGCTTTGTCTCAGCAGGGAGCAGCCACCTCACTTAAGTGGATGCACTAAACCAGCGCTCTTCAGGACTCGCTTCCCAGCTCAGGCTGATGTCTGGTGATGCTGCACCTCGAATCCTGTGTTCAGTTCAGGGCCCTCATTGCAAGAGAGACATTGAGGTGCTGAAGCAGAGCCAGAGAAGGGCAATGGAGCTGGTGCAGGGGCTGGAGCCCAAGTGTGATGGGGAAGGGCTGAGGGACCTGGGGGGTTCAGTGTGGAGAAGAGAAGGCTCAGGGGGGACCTGATGGCTGCCTACAAGTGCCTGAGAGGAGGATGGAGCCAGGAGGGGCTGGGCTCTGCTCCCAAGGAACAAGGGATGGGACAAGAGGAACCGGCCTCAGGCTGCACCAGGGCAGGTTTAGATGGAGCTGAGGAACAATTCCTGCCCCAGAGGGTGCTCAGGCATTGGAACAGGCTGCCCAGGGCAGGGCTGCAGTCACCGTCCCTGCAAGTGTTCACACCCCGTGGAGACGAGGCCTCAGTGCCATGGGGCAATGGTGGCCTTGGCAGTGCTGGGAATGGTTGGACTGGATGAGCTTAAAGGGCTTTCCCAACCCAATTGATTCTATAACTCTATACTATGGTTTCTCTCCCTCCAATGCACTCAAGCATCAGCCCTCTGGCTTCCCCGTGCTGCATGACGAAGGCATCCTGCAAACAACCACTGCAGCCAAAGCCCCATGAGAGGGCTCAAACAGCTGCTGCCTCTGCAAAGCTCTGGCATCCAGAGCAGGGCTCAAGGCCAGGGGATAGCAGGCAGGAAGGGAGGGAAGGAAGGAGGGAGGACACCCCGCTGGAGAGAATACGGCTGAGCCCATTCCAGGAAAGGCTGCAACACCAGAGGCTAGAGCAAAACAGCCTAGGAAGGGTTATCCGTGAGCTGTTTCAACAAAGCCCTTCAGCATCCCCTTTGCCCCCTGCCCAGAAGAACCTTAAGCAAGAGGAGGAGCACTGCAGAAGTTGCTTTTATTGTTCCCAAAGCTGTCCCAGTTTTTGGAACCTCATGGAAAAGCAGAAAGGATGAGGGCAGGTCCTGGTTGAGAAGGAAGGGATGCACACACGAGGGATGGGCTCTTTAGGTCTGTACTAGTGCCAGATAAATACACGGGAATGAGATCCTGCCTCTGCCAAAGCTCATTGCCAGCACACCAGTGAGTTCACCACATTTACTTCCCACATGCAAGTGCTTTGCCCGAAGAACTTAGCTCCGACGTTCCACTCCTCTGCATGGATCATGGACAACAGCAAACAGTGCTTCTAATAGCTGACAGCTTTGACTTCCACTCTCACAGCAAAGCTGAGGCATGGGGAGCTCTTGTGTTTTATCACCCACTTTCAGCTGAAACTGCTATTCTATGGCTCTCCAAAGCAAACCATGGCCATGGTCCTGAGAGATAAGAGATGTATGTACACCCCATCCCCTCCTTGCAGACAGCGTCCCTGGGGCTGACACACTGCATTTCTGGGTCAGGAAGTCCCAAAGCAGCACGTGCCAAAAGCTGGGAGCATCATTCCGTTTAGCTTTTCTAAGCAAGAATAAAATGGGATTGCCTAAGGAATGATTTGCTGGTTGTGATAGGAGGAAGATGCTGCAGGGACTTAAATGTGGCTTAGTAACTGCATTATCCAATTACTACACAAGAGAGCAGCTGATTGGAATTTCATGGACACTTTGGACCCTACAGGATACTGCATTAAATTGGAGAAGCTGATGGTGTTTCCCATCATATATATATTTATCATATATATATGATGGGAATATATGATATATATATATCATCTATATCCCTACATATATATACCCATATATAGGGATATAAATCAAAATCCCTAACACCCAGATGCACCACGTTTGCATTCTGGCTGAAGATGCTGGGACCTTTTGCTGGGCTTTCTCCTTTGGAGAGCTGGTATGAATTCAGACAGAATCGGGTCCAGCCACTCAAAACCTCACTTTGCATTGGCTGGTCGGCACAAAGCAGTTCTTCCCCCATGAAATTCAGTCACTTTTGCCAAAATGAACAACTGAAAGAAAGAACCTGGAGAAATCCCGTAGGGAAAGAGACTTCTGGAACGTTCAGCTGTAACCAGGGCTGATGTGAGCTCACATTCTGGTTTTTATGATGATTTTGGGGTCAAGGGATCTAGATAGCTTTGATCAAATGATCTGACCAGACAGTAGCATCAGGGAGTCTGCTGTTGCTCAGTGTAAACTCCTTCTGGTGCCAGGGCTGCTGGCAAAGTTCCCGTTGTCTGGTGCAGAAGAAGGACCATCTCCATGTCTAGCCAAGTGCACAGGACCATGTCTGTATGTAGGACTCACTTCCAGCACCCATTCCTACTACCAGCCCATGCCAGAAGAAGCCTCTATTCAACCATCCTCTGCTAATTGCTTTAAAGGTGCCTTCCAACCCAAACTGCTCTATGAGCCTATGAAACAGCAGAGCTGGCTGGCTGGCAAGAGCTTGAATTCACCCCATGCTTCAGCAGGGATGGGCTTGGATTAGATGAGCGTGACACCATTCAGGTGAAGACCAGGAGGTCAGAAAGCTTTCTTATAAAGGCTTCATGCTGATGGTACCTTGCTGTTCGACCTCACGTCCTCTTAAGCACGAGTGGATGTTACATGCCTGAACGCCAAGTGAGCTGAAAGCCAGAAAAGCAGATGGAGAACAGCTCTGAGCCATTGATGCTCAGCAGAAGATGAGCAAACTTTGGCCCTCTACAAGTGAACCAAACTCCCTGCCATTAGACATAGGTCTGAATGGGTGTCTGTCTGAATGCAAGCCCCAGCAAGAGGGTGTCAAATACATCCCTACCCTTTAGCCCCAAAGATGCTTAGAAAGCCTCAGGCATCACCTATGTGCTGTATAAATGGGATGTAAAGCGTGCTGATGTTGTCTCCCACAGTGAGACCAAACCACGGTGGGCCCTGCCTTCAGCAGGCAGCAGTGCACGGAGCATCCTCACCCAGAAGATGAGGGTAATAAACTAAACCCCATACAGAGCTTTGCACAAAGCCTGCGGCCACACAGCGCTGGTGTGGAAGAGCCCAAGGCAGAGCAGAGGGGAGCGCGACCTCCTCCCACCAGGAGCCTGGTGGGATGCTGCAGGGCTCAGCCACACAGAAACTCAGTTCAGCTCCATCCCTCCCTTCACACAAAGGCTTTTTGTCCTCGGCCCCAGACTGCCCTCGCCCACACAGACCCAGCTCTGTCCTGCAAAAGGGCAGATGCTTTCCTGTGCTGCCAGAGGGGATGAAGATGACGAGAGCAGCTCATGCGACCCTGCATGTAAAACAGCACGGGCTGGGCAGAGAGATCTGCTTCTCCTTGCAGGCAAGAAGGAAACCCCACTGATGTGATTCTGCCTCTCTGCAACCACAGCTATCATTGCCCTCTGGGGCTGTGCTACTTCATGGGAGTCAGAGAAGTGGCCACATAGCCCTGGCAGTGCTGGGGAATGGTTGGATTTGATGATCTTGAAGGTCTTTTCCAGCCTGGTTGATTCCATGGACTCTAGGATCAATCTCAAGCAGATGGCCATGGCAGGACATGCAAATTCCCCACACTGCCCTCCAGACCTGACTGTGCATCCTTTGGGCAGGCACTGCGACAGCAGAAGGGGCACAGGCAGCACTGGGGACAGGCAATGTTACCTCCAGCCTCCCAGAACCTGCCTCCATGACAGTCAGAGCAGCGTGGAGGACAATGCGGAGGGGAAGGATGGGTTAAGAACACTCAGCTCCCAAAGACCCAGAAATCACCTCACTGAGAATCACAGAGCGATTTGGGCTGAAGGGACCTTAAAGCTCATCCAGTCCCAGCCCCTGCCATGGGCAGGGACACCTTCCACTAGAGCAGCTTGCTCCAAGCCCCTGTGTCCAACCTGGCCTTGAACACTGCCAGGGATGGGGCAGCCACAGCTTCTCTGGGCACCCTGTGCCAGCGCCTCAGCACCCTCACAGGGAAGAGCTTCTTTATATCTAACCTTATATCTGACTTTCTTTATATCCACCTACCCAAAGCTTATCTGCTTTTCCTTTTCAAATGGACCATCAAGAGTATTCATAGATAACACTTTGCTCTGCTGGACCCAGCAGGCTTGATAAGAGTACCCAACACCAACCCGGCTGCAAACCATCTCTGTTTTATGCATGGGGAAACTGAGTCACAGAGAAGCCTCCTTTTCTCTTGGCCCTCACTGGGGGTAAAGCAGACTGTACCCGGGTGCATCAGGTCTCAGTGGCATCCCAGAGGCTCACAGCACCAAGCCCCAGCAAATAAACCCTGGTGGGGAGAGGAAATGTTGGCTGAGGCTTGGAGCCCTTGGCAAAGGATGCACTGTGCATTTGGGGATGCTGGAGGGCGGGAGGCTGCATTGGGATGGGTGTACTTACTTTGGGTCGCTTCCACTGGATGCCCTGGATCCTTGACTTGTAGAACAGTGAATCATCATTGGCAGGGAAAAGCGGGTCCTCGAAGAGCTGCTTCCTCCGCTGACATTCCTTCTTCAGGGAGGCGTAGCGCTGGTTCTCGTAGGGCTTCACCGAGGAGAACATCCTTCCCCGCCGGCCCTGGAGGATGGGAAAAGTGGGAATGAGATGGGGCAGGGTCTGCCCAGGGACACTCAGTCCTCCCCTGCAGGATCTGAGTGGCAGGACCAAGACATCACGGCTCATCTACATTGCTAAACCCACTTCTGGAGTCCCATGAAGCACCCCTGGCTCCCTCCTGGAGGTATCACAGAATCATAGAATCAGTGAGGTCAGGAAAGCCCTTTAAGCTCATCCAGTCCAACCATTCCCAGCACTGCCAAGGCCACCACTGCCCCGTGGCACTGAGGCCTCGTCTCCATGGGGTGTGAACACTTGCAGGGACGGTGACTGCAGCCCTGCCCTGGGCAGCCTGTTCCAATGCCTGAGCACCCTCTGGGGCAGGAATTGTTCCTCAGCTCCATCTAAACCTGCCCTGGTGCAGCTTGAGGCCGGTTCCTCTTGTCCCATCCCTTGTTCCTTGGGAGCAGAGCCCAGCCCCTCCTGGCTCCATCCTCCTCTCAGGCACTTGTAGGCAGCAATCAGGTCCCCCCTGAGCCTTCTTTTCTCCACACTGAACCCCCCAGGTCCCTCAGCCCTTCCCCATCACACTTGGGCTCCAGCCCCTGCACCAGCTTCATTGCCCTTCTCTGGCCCCGCTCCAGCACCTCAATGTCTCTCTTGTACTGAGGGGCCTGAACTGAACACAGGATTCGAGGTGCAGCCTCACCAGTGCTTCATCACCAATTTAAACAGGTAGGGAAAATCCTACATATAAATGAGGAGGGACCAATGACTTCTCTAAGCCCAAGCATACCTTTGCTGGTCCTTGCACACAGGATTCCCATTTGTCCCCCAACCTGACCAAAACAGGCAGAATAGAAGACCTGCCTCTTAGTGAATTTGTAACTCCTTTGGGAAAAACAGAGCTCCCAGAGGCAAAGGAGGAGAAGACATCCCCTGCAAGACACGTTCCATGGGGCTAAGCCCTATCCAGAGCATCCCCTCCATGCAGCCTTGAATCACAGAATGGTTTGGGTTGAAGGGATCTTAAAGCTCATTCAGCTCCAACCCCTGCCACGGGCAGGGACCCCTTCCACTAGAGCAGCTTGCTCCAAGTCCCTGTGTCCAACCTGGCCTTGAACACTGCCAGGGATGGGGCAGCCACAGCTTCTCTGGGCACCCTGTGCCAGCGCCTCAGCACCCTCACAGGGAAGAGCTTCTGCCTAAGAGCTCAGCTCAGTCTCCCCTCTTCCACTCATGGACACACATTCCATGATCTCATCGGACACAGCCTCTCAGCAGACTTTAGCAGATCTGGGTTTAATTTAAAAAAGGCCTCCTGGCAGCCTGCCGCGTGTTTCTGGATTAATTATTGTGTCCTGACAGTGCCTGGGCAGAGATGTAAATTTAGCAGTCCAGAAAACAGCAGGAAACCTCTGCCCAAATGCCTCCAAAGAGAGAGCAGTGCCTCTCCATCACCGCTCCATCGCCGCTGCCTTTAGGCCACTGGGTACCAGCCCCTTTGCTCGGGTCCCCACCTCTTCACCCTGCAGGTCAAGCCACCTTGTCCCCACAGCAGGCACAAGGAAAAGGGATGCTCTACAGTGAGGGTGCTGAGGCACTGGCACAGGGTGCCCAAGGAAGCTGTGAATGCTCCACCCCTGGCAGTGTTCAAGGCCAGGTTGGACAGAGCCTTGGGTGCCATGGTTTAGCGTGAGGTGTCCCTGGCCATGGCAGGGGGTTGGAACTGGATGATTTTAAGGTCCTTTCCAACCCAAACCATTCTGTGATTCTATGATTCCACTAAATCACAGACGTTTTTCCAAAGCTCTTTCCCTACTTTCTCTGTATTTATAACAGCCATGTACAACCCTTCCCTCTCCCCCGAATGGGATGTCCTTTCCAAAATGCTGACCATCAGTGACTCTAGTCAGGAAACGAGTCTGGTTTCCTAAAGAAGTGGAGGTCTGTGCCCCATAATCCCAGAGCTGTGGTCTCCAACACCATTCACGGTATAACAAAGGATGCCCCAGATGAATCCAGCAAGCTGACCTCTCATTGCTCCCAAAGAGACATAGAGAAACCGTATGCTTATTGCCCCATCACATATGGTGGGACACGGAAGCTGCACTAAAGGCTAATTGGAAGCAGCTAATCTGTAAAGATCCCAAATCCCTGGGATTATATGATCATTTACAGTTGGGCATCAGTTTGGGAGCAGTCAGATCCCTGTTAATGCATCACTGGGATTAGCTGAAGGGAAGAAGTTGTTTGAGAGCTCAACCAATGCCTGCGCTTATCAGAGCGATGCTCCAAGAGCACCATCCAGCCTCCTCTCCTCTGGGAGGGATGAAAACACTTCACTTTGCAAAGCAGAAGAGCAAAGCACAGGTTTTAATTGATGCTGTTTATCAGCCTGATTAACAGCACAAGCACTCATCACTCAGAGCTTAAGTGAACCCAAAATAACCCCCTTGTTGGCTGTTCCACAGGTATCAGTAGCTAAAGCAGCTTGTGGGATGCTCTGTGCCAGGCAGCCACCTTTATCCAAATCATAGAATCAACCAGGTTGGAAAAGACCTTTAAGAGCATCCAGTCCAACCATTACAGCACTGCCAAGGGCACCACTAACCCATGGCACTGAGGGCCTCATCTACATGGTTCTTGAAGACTTCCAGGGATGGTGATTCCATCACTTCCCAAATCACGTAGTGTGTCCCAGCCTTGCACCCTGGGATGCAATGACTGGTAATGACTGTGCAAAGGGGCAATTAGGCCTTTAATTAAACACGATCTGAACTGTGTGGACCCTGTAGTATGGACTGGGGACAACAGGTAGATGCATCTCCCACAAGGAGACCATTGGCACTGGATGGCCAACAACCAACTGACTCCAATGTCTCCCTAATCCCATATCCCCAGTGTGGAGGAAGAGCATTTAGTGATCCTCCAGGATGGTTGATTTGAGATTTTATAGTTTATAACATCTTAGCTTGCAGGATAAAGCCA
This sequence comes from Pezoporus wallicus, assembly GCF_028554395.1. NCBI lineage: Eukaryota > Metazoa > Chordata > Aves > Psittaciformes > Psittacidae > Pezoporus > Pezoporus wallicus. The sequence continues at coordinate 848,205 of NW_026637976.1, read as the reverse complement.
GGGAGAGCATCTCTGCCTTCAGTGTACTGTATAACCAACTCTATTAGGAAACCAAGGCTAGGACCTTTCCTGCATAGGACCAGATACACAAGCATGAATACACACAGGAGCCTTTGAAGACAGCTCAGAATATCCAGGTGCTGTGGTACAAAGTGATGCTCACAGGATTTTCTCCTTGGCATCAGGATCAGTTCCCAGATGCTGCAGAGAGGCCCGAGTGCATTGCCTGCCCTTGGAAAAGCCTTAAATATAAATGGCCTGATACAAAAACCTTAATAAAACACCAGATTTACTCCTTGTAGAAGAGCAGACAGCCTCTTTGAGCAGTCAGGGAATGCAGCCAGTCATCAAAACACACATCCACCCTGCTATGAGGGCAAAGGAGGAGCTAGCCTCTGGACCTTCAGCAGAGAAAGGGGGTGAAGGACAAGGGACCCGTCCCCAGGGAAGTCTTGGGGACAGCTTAGCAGTGAATGAGCTCCTTCTGAGTGACAACCAGGCAGGACTTTCGCAGTGACAGCACCCACTGCTATAGAGACACAGGCAGTGCTGGGAAGGGGTGGTTGGCAGCTGCCTTCTGCATGAATACCACGGCCTGAGAGAAAGGATGCTGCTGTTCACTGAGATGGGAGGTGAATGGCTTGGACTTGTGCATGAGCTGGTCTGACAGATGGGAAAGGGCATTTCCATGGGAAGCTGTGCAGGAAGAACCAGTGAGATTCAGGGGAAAAGCCTGGAGAGGAGGAAGAGAATCATGGAAAGGTTTGGGTTGGATGGGACCTTAAGGCTCATCCAGTTCCAACCCCCTGCCACGGGCAGGGACCCCTTCCACTAGAGCAGTTTGCTCGAAGCCCCTGTGTCCAACCTGGCCTCGAACACTGCCAGGGATGGGGCAGGTACCTTTCTAAAGGCCACGGTTGGGTTGCGTTAAGGCAGGAGTTATGGTTTTGATGCAGGAGATGCTGCACCCTGCTCCCAACCTGTCCCGTGGCCAAGGGCTGGCACTTGGCTGCTCATTCATAAAATGACTGCTCCTCCCCAGCCAGCTCTGCAACAACAGCTTGGAGCTGTGTTTTCCTATGTCCCTTGCAACACTGACAGCCAAGAGACACCCAAAACGTCCATCCCTATGAGAACAGGACCATGGTTCTTCCCAAGCAGCTCCAGCCTAATCTGCCTGGGGGAAGAGGACCAGCTCCTCGCTGTGCTATCCCACTATACAGTGACTATCCCCTCGAGAGCCATCCGTCCTTGCTGCGGGGCTGCTCTCACATGATGGAGGTGGATTTGAGCTGGACAGGGAATGGCAAGCAGAAGGAGAGGGGATAATGTTCAGGATCATTTAAAGGCAAAACTTAATTGGGAAATAATTAAAAGGAAGGGGCCGTGGGGAGCGCTCCGAGGGCAGCGTTAGAATTCATTACTCTCTCTAATTTGCAGCATTTCATGCTTACCGGGCTGAACATCAGGTCTGCCACATTAAAATGCTCAAGGGCTAATGACTCTTCGCCTTCTTGCAGCCAGCCAGGATGCTTCAGGAGGACAAGAAGCGGGTGTTTTCATGCCTGGTTGGAATGAACAGCCCTCCACGTGCATTGAGCAGGGAGGGGAATCTGCACTCCCACCTCTTAGAGCCGAATGATTGGGAACAGAGGTTTGAGCCCAACCTTAATCCGGCCACAGAGCAGTTAAATAGGAAAGCATTTATTTGGAGCACTGAGCCAGAGTTATGACTCAGGGTGTTGTGGACTCCCCCGTTTCACTCCAGCATCATCCAGCTCCTGCCAGCTGGTAATGAGCATAATTCCAAGCACTGCAATGGGGAGAAGGATTGGAAGTGCTTGTGTTGGCCAGGACCAAATACTTGCTGAAAGGCTCTTCCTTGCTCCCCACAAACCGCTTCCTCTCCTTCACTTCCAGCCAGGAGGATCCTGTACCAAGGGAGCTGGCACGGGATCACCGTGCTTGACTTATCGCAAGGCTGCACCCTAGCCAGGAGCAAAGGGCTCCTTTCTTATCGATCCTATAGGACAGACAAAACACCTCTTAACCAACATCTCCATGGACAGAAAAGCCTCAAGTCACAGGCTATAGGGTGAAAATCCCATTGAAAAGCCATCAGGACCATGGTCCACAGCAGGTCTGAGCTGCATTCCCAAAGCCCTTTCCCACTCCAAGCTGTGCATCAACCATAGCTGTGCTTTGGACTCAAAAGCGGCATGGCCCAGAGCCAGCAGCACCACGCAGCATCCTCCGTTAGCCCCATGCACAGGACTGGAAGTTGAAGCCACGCTGATGGAACATAGGAAATGAGGCATCGTTTCTACTCGAAACTGACTGGTTAACAGGGGAGCCAGCTCCTATGGGAAGTTACAGGTAGTTCATCTCCAGATGCATCTGAGCAGAGCTGGAGACCCTTCCGGAGTAGCTGCTTTGACCAAAATGCAGATCAAAGAGCATTAACAGTGGTTACACGCTGAAACAAACCCGCTGACAAACGGAAGGCTGAGTGCCCCTTTCCTGCCTTTATCTCTTCCCTTCATCCGGTGGCATCTCTGTCCTCATCTAAGCTACAAACTTTGCTAGGCTAAAGGTGAAACAACCATCTTCACTCAATTATATTTATATCAAGCTCTGTTTTTTGCCAGGGATTTGGTGCAGCACAGGTAGGACCCAAATCCAGACACCTGAACACAGCCTTGGCTGACACGGTCTAGCGTGAAGCATCCCTGCCCATGGCAGGGGGTTGGAACAGGATGATCTTAAGGTCCTTTCCAACCCAAACCATTCTATGATTCCATGATCTTTAGCTGAAGGGTTAATTTTGCATGTGTGCACATGGGGATAGGCCATCAAAACCTCAGTGTAGTGGATTTAGTCTCCAAAACAACCCCTGATGGGTTAGGGGCTGTTTGCTCTGAGTGAGCAAACCCACTGCATTCATAGGGCTTTTTGCAAGCACTTAAGTACAGCAAATGCTCCCTGTGGATGCGTCCTCCTTTAGAGTGGGAAACAGCATCACTATCGAGCTGCAGGGATCCTGGTCCCTTCCACAAAGCACTCTGAGACCTACAGAGGAAGGTGCTGTCTGAGAGCAGGCTGTTACTGCTAGAACCTCAAGACATCAAGCACTCTGTCATTAAAAAGGTGCATTTGCAGCAGTGCCAAGGAAGGGACCAGGGTCACTCCTCCCAGTGCAAGTGATTCCCTATCCGCAAAGCCTGGCCGGCAGCATCTGCACAACATCAACCCCAGAGAAGACGTCACGTTTGGATCTTGTTTTCATCAGTGCTCAGTGATTTTTATCATGTTTGCTTTATTTCCCCTGCTTTTTACCCTCCAGAGCATTGCTCTTTCGTTGCTTAACAGCTACAAGACAGCACGGGGAGAGACAGAGATGGCCAGAGGGTTTGCATGGAGGGGCAGTGTTTGGATATGTTGGGGTTAATGGAGGGTTTAGGCATCCTTGGATACCCCCCCTCCTGCAGGAGCCATGGGGGAGTGACAGCCAGGAGCTCCCTTTCGCTTGGATAACTCACCCCTTTCGCTTGGATAACTCCCCCAGGGAGGCCTTTGGCCTGGGGAGTTCCTCATTCCTTGCAGATATGAGTCACCATGTGCAAACAGAGCCCATGGTGGAGCTGCAGGAAGGAAGGGCAGCCCTGCGCCACAACCCATAATAACCCTGCGCTGGCAGCAAGCTCTGCCTGGCAAGAGCACTGCACACACAGTGCAGCACCAGCCAGACTGCTCAGCACAGACCTTAAGGTCAGATGGGACCAGGACATGCACCTGAATGCATCTTGGCACAATGAGGAGTAACCAGCTCAAAGCACTGCTGGTGGCAGCATCCCTCCCCCTGGACCAGCCAATGCAGGGGGTGCAGAGATGCAGGACGAGCAGGAACAGGGGTGGAAGGAGACCAAAAGGAGGTGGCAGAAGGACAGGCCCCAAAGCACTGGGAAGAGGAAGGATGGAACATGCCACCGGGCAACCAGCATTGGCCAAGGGAACAGAGAGGAGATGGAGATGTTCATCATTCACCACGGTCCAGCTCATCCCAACCCACTGATGGCTTGGGAAGAACAGAGATGCTCAGTTTTGGGTACCACCAACATACCCCCAGGTGCTTTCCAACCCCTGAACCATCCTTACCACGGCAGACACGCATTACATCAGGCTTGCTCATCAGGCCCCAGCAGGGTTAAAGCCCCTTGTAGCTCAGCAGAGACTGCAGGGCCAGCATGGGAAGGTGAATTAATGGGCTTGGCCAATGCCCAGCCCCTGGGGACAGCCACCACATCACTAACCCTCCCCATCCCAGCACCCCAGCCATGACCCTGGTTAATGATTGCAAGGGGCAGCACAGAGCACCAGCAACAGTGAACACTCCTGAGCTCACCCAGGGGGAAAGCTTCCAAAACCAAGAGGAAACCATTCCTGATGGCTGGAACCTCGTCCAGGGCTCCCCCAGGTTTATATATATGGCAGCTTGAACTGGGATGGAGCAGCCCAGGGATGTGGGGCTGGTCTCACCAAGCAAGGTTTAGGTTCAAACAAGGCACTGATCACATAGAGCAGGTTTGCAGGCAATGCAGAAATACAGCCTAGGGAGAGCAAATCATGCACAAGAATAGAGCCACCTCCGTTTGTAGTTGGCCACAGGGTGGTTGCTTATAGAATCATAGAATGGTTTGTGTTGGAAGGGGCCTTAAAGCTCACCCAGCTCCAATCCCTGCCACGGGCAGGGACACCTTCCACTAGAGCAGCTTGCTCCAAGCCCCTGTGTCCAACCTGGCCTTGAACACTGCCAGGGATGGGGCAGCCACAGCTTCTCTGGGCAACCCATTCCAGTGCCTCAGCACCCTCACACTAAAGAATTTCCCCCTTATCTCCAACCTAAATCTCTCCTGTTTCAGTTTGAACCCATCACCCCTTGTCCTATCACTCCAGTCCCTGATGAAGAGTCCCTCCCCAGCATCCTTATAGCCCCCCTTCAGACACTGGAAGCTGCTCTGAGATCCCCACACATCTTCTCTTCTCCAGGCTGAACAGCCCCAATGTTCTCAGCCTCTCTTCCCAATAGGCCAGTCACCCCCCCTCTGCACCACACTGAACCCACCCCGTGATGTTACCAGACTGCTGGGGCCTTCTCAGCATCCATTTTGACCACCACTGGCTAAAAAAGAAGGGAAAACCAGGATGCTGCCTGCGCAGGAGTGAACTGAACATCCATTTCTATTATTTATGCAGGGCTTCTAATTGAACGTCTGGACCAGGCTCTTTTAAATCCAGTCACACAGACTCCACTGGAAGCTTTGCCCTCCATCAAGACACTGGCACTGGTCTCCCTGCCAGCTGGGAAAACAAAGCACGGAGTGATGACAGATCTGTACCTCTGTGACACAGCGAGAGGGAAGGACACAAGAGTCACAGAGGGAGCCCACGGAGCCTTTCTCCTGGGTCACGGAAGGTGCTGAATCAAGAGGTTTGTGTCAGCGGCAAATCCATTCACAAAACTCCTGATGAGCACAGCAAAGGCAGCACGGTCCCCATGCAAACGCTGCTTCAAGAGCTCCTGCAGCCTCTGGGATAATTAAAGCAATTGAACTTCAAGAGATGCGGAGACGAGCACCCGAGGAGCAGAAGAGATAACGGGGCTGCAGCTACCCTGTGGGAAACTGAACCAAGGCAGCTGGATGCCACAAGAGCATCCCTCCCAGGCTGACTGCGCTGTTTGCTCCTCTGGCTGGTCCACAGCATCCCTCCTGCAGCTTCAGCGCACATCACACCAACAGCACCATCCCCAGGGTTATGGGTTTCTTCTCTCTCCTTCGTCTTCACCCCCTGGTGCAGGCAGAGCTCAACATTATGGAGACTGGAGTGAGGCCAGAGGAGGCCATGGAGATGCTGCGAGGGCTGGAGCAGCTCTGCTCTGGAGCCAGGCTGAGAGAGCTGGGCTGGGTGAGCCTGGAGAAGAGAAGGCTCCTGAAGGGGAGACCTGAGAGCAGCTCCAGTGCCTGAAGGGGCTGCAGGAAAGCTGGAGAGGGGCTTGGCCAAGGGCCTGTAGGGACAGGCCAAGGGGAATGGCTTGAACCTGCCCGAGGGGAGACTGAGCTGAGCTCTTAGGCAGAAGCTCTTCCCTGTGAGGGTGCTGAGGCGCTGGCACAGGGTGCCCAGAGAAGCTGTGGCTGCCCCATCCCTGGCAGTGTTCAAGGCCAGGTTGGACACAGGGGCTTGGAGCAAGCTGCTCTAGTGGAAAGGGTCCCTGCCCGTGACAGGGGCTGGAACTGGATGAGCTTTAAGGTCCCTTCAACCCAAACCACCCTGGGATTCTGAAGCCAAAGCGAGCACCAGCTTGTCCGCAGGAGGTGGCTCAGGGCACGTTATTACCACACAGTTAACAACAAGCAGGGGATCAGGAGCTGAGCACAAGGCTCCGGGATGGGGATTAAGCACCTGCCTCCTCTCCCAGCACGTATCCTGCTGGAAGCCCTTGCTCCATATCTCTTTAGATACCCTCCCGCTGCAGCAGCCCTGAGCTGGAGCAGTGAACCCCAGGGTACGCATGAGACGCTCCCTGTGCTGTGGGCAAGTTTCACTTCCCTTCACAGGACAGAATCCTGCTGCAGCCCTGGCCACAGCCCCGTGTTAGACGCAATAAATCACTGCTCTCCCGCTCCCGCATGAAGACCTGCTGGGCAAGCAGCCAGTGGGCAGCATCCCCATCCAACACGCACCAGCAGTGGGTGGCCTGGCTCTGCAACAGCAGGTTTGCAGCAGCAGCTTTTACCAGTGCAAGACTTTGCTTGGCAGAGAAATCACCTCCCTTAATCATCCCGGAGCAACCCTTAAGAGTATTTACCCATGCTCAAACCGGTAGGACCTGCTCCGCAAGGCTTTGGGAGCTCCAATGCTGCAAACACCTTATAGGAAGCTCTTGCTTACTGGGGTGTGGCTTGTAAAAGGTAAACCAAAGCAGCCACAAACACTGAGCAACAAACAGGGAGTGCTTCCTTCTTCTCTACATGGGGAATGGGGAAATGGTGGAGCAGCTCCTGATGGGCTGGGGAGGGATGGAGGCAAGCAGAGCCACCTGCATCCTGCACCAAGGAGGGACAGAGAGCCTCCAACAAGTGGAAATGGAATGGAAGCTGGAACAGAAGGATGCTCGATGCAAGGCAGGGATGTGGCTGCCCATCCAGGGAATTCAATGTATGAACGAGCTCGAGATAGAACAAGATAAAGCAGCAACAACAAAAACATAGTGTGGGGGGAGCACCTTGGTTTAAGGGAAGGCCAGGCAGCAGGGCCTGTCTGGGGACCTGTTGGAAAGGGTCCAGAGGAGGGCCACAGATATGATCAGAGGAATGGGACACCTCTCCTATGGAGACAGGCTGAGTTGGGGTTGTTCAGCCTGGAGGCCTTAGAGCAGCCTTTCAGTACTTAAAAGGGACCCATAAGAAAGATGGGGAGCAGGGCCTGTTGTGACAGGACGAGGGATGATGGTTTTAAACTAAAAGAGGGAGATTCAGGCTGGATGAGAGGAGGGAATTGTTCACAATGACGGTGGTAAAACCCTGGCACAGAGAGGTGATGGATGCCCCATCCCTGGAGACATTCCAGGCCAGGCTGGATGTGGTTCTGGGCAACCTGGTCTAGTTGAGGATGTCCCTGCTCAATGCAGGGGGTTGGAACTGGATGAGCTTTAAGGTCCCTTCCAACCCAAACCATTCTGTGATGATTCTGTAATTCTAGGAGCAGAGCTGGAGCCTTTGCCCTTTTCACCCCTTGACCACAGAGACCTTCTGCCTGTCATGTTGTAACTCCACAGAAAGCATTATTACATGTCCCCTTCCCTGCTGGCAAAAGCATAGCCCTGCGCTGTGCTGCCACAGTCCTGTTGGATTAGTTATGGCCGGATTACAGGATAAACCTTGAAGGAACAAACCAGGGCTGCAGCCTCCCTCGGCTGAGGATGAGCTGCAGCCAGCCAAGGAGGCACTTGGCTAAGGAGAAGTCAGTTTGTGAAGGAGGTGCCTGCATGCTGGGGAGAAGCAGCCCTTGCCCATGTACCATTTAACATCTATGTACCATTTCAGAGCCATGTACCATTTCACATCCCATGTACCATTCCACATCCCATGTACCATTTAACATCTATGTACCATTTCAGAGCCATGTACCATTTCACATCCCATGTACCATTCCACATCCCATGTACCATTCCACATCCCATGTACCATTCCACATCTATGTACCATTTCACATCCCATGTACCATTTCACATCCCATGTACCATTTCAGAGCCATGTACCATTTCAGAGCCATGTACCATTTCACATCCCATGTACCATTTCAGAGCCATGTACCATTTCAGACCCATGTACCATTTCACATCCCTTGCACCATTTCACATCCATGTACCATTTCACATCCCATGTACCATTTCAGACCCGTGTGCCATTTAACATCTATGTACCATTTCAGACCCATGCACCATTTCAGACCCATGTACCATTTCACATCCCATGTACCATTTCACATCCCATGTACCATTTCACATCCCTGTACCATTTCACAGCCATGTACCATTTCACATCCATGTACCATTTCACATCCCATGTACCATTTCAGACCCATGTGCCATTTAACATCTATGTACCATTTCAGACCCATGCACCATTTCAGACCCATGTACCATTCCATATCCCATGCACCATTTCAGACCCATGTACCATTTCACATCCCATGTACCATTTCACATCCCATGTACCATTCCACATCCCATGTACCATTTAAAATCTATGTACCATTTCACATTCCATGTACCATTTCACATCCCATGTACCATTTCACATCCATGTACCATTTCAGAGCCATGTACCATTTCACATCCCATGTACCATTTCACACCCCATTAAGGTTCAGCCTCCTAATGTGGGGCAGAGTTAAAGTGGCTGGATGCTTTACAGTCCCCTCTCCCCTTAACCTACATTCATGTCTGATTGAAGCCACAGGACATGAGAGAGCAGAGATGATGCTTGGCTGGATGGTGGGAAGACTAAAACTGGTTCTTTTTGCACAAGGGCAAACCAGGGGACAAGGAGCACTTTTCAGTGCCAGAAAAGTATTTTAAGGTAAAATGCATCAAAGTGTTATTGAACCGGGATGTGAAAGCTGACTGTGGGATGCAGGAGCAGGTAGAGGATGAGGAACTCAATCCAGCCCCCTCTGAAGAGCTGGATCAGGCCCAAAGGAGCTGGTTCTCTGACCTACATGCTGCAAGCTCCCAGCACGGCTTTGCAGGGGTATCATCTGTCACGTCTCCAGCACAGGAGGATCCCCAAAGCAGGAGGATCTGCAATATGGGCTGGAAACGAATGCATCATGCAGAAAGGCAAAAGCTGTGGAAGCTTCCCTGGTCCCAGGAAGGGAAAACCCAACGGCAATCATTCCTCTATACACCATGACCTCAAGAAGTTACCCCTATATTTAGGCACCAAAACGGGGGTGTCTCTTACAGCATAAGCTTCTTTAACAGGAAAACCCTATGGATTTGCATCCATGGTGCAAAGGGAAGAGCTAAGAGCAGGGGAAGGGTTAATGCTGCAGCCATACAGATGCTCCACTGCTTCCCCCATGAAGCCAATGGGTCCATTCTCTGCAGTGCCCAGCGCCTGGCCCTTTCTCCCTGGGTAATCAGCTGGAAGGGAGCAGAGCCAGAGCAATCACTGCACCTCATTCCCCATCCACAATGGTGCCCGCAGGGCCAGGGGATGGAGGAGCACAGCCTGGCCCAAAGCGGGTCAATGCAAGCCCATCATTGAGCCTTTGTGCTCTACAAGCAGCTCAGAAGAGGAGGTGGAGGCAAAGGCATGAAGATAGCAGCAAGTAAATGGTACCCGAGTGTGCCCCACGACACCAGGGGATGAGCAGAGGGTGATGGGTGCCTCTGTATGGGCTGAAACCCTCCTGTAGGTATGGAAGAGGTTTTGGATATCTGTAGGTATCTCTGGAGACCAGTGAGGATGAGGAGGGATTGCTCCCAATCCCAGCCTTTAAGACTCAGCCCCATCCTTCTCATTCTCCACCTATTAACCTGCTGCTGCCCTGCTTGGATGCAGTGTTAGGAGAAGGGACTTGGCACCTCTGCAGGGTGGGATTTAGACCTCACAACCAGCTCCTAAGGATCCCTGAGGGTCTCTCAAAGAGCATCCTTGGGTTTTACAACCCAGTGGAGCAGCTCACGGGCTGGAGCTGAGCCCAGGCAATTCACGTTGAGGAGTTACCTAAGAAGGAGGCAGCTGATGTTCCTGGGAAGGGCAGGAGGGGAATAGATTGCACCAGGACAGATGTGCCTGTAGCAAGATGCTGCACCGAGCAGGAGGTAATGAATGCACAAGCGCGAGTGGATTTAGAGGATGCGCCCGTTCTTAGCATCATCATACCCCAGCACAAACGCTGCCTAAATCTCCCCTTGGGATCACATCCAAAGCCTTCTTACAGCATCAATGCTTTGTTACTAATCTGTGCAGCGAGCAGGGAGGGGAGAGATGGATTATTTATTTGTATGGGGGGGGTTAAGGCATAATCAAAGACAAAAAATCATCTTGGTGACGTGGCCAGGCTTCATCTGCTTCAAGCCATGCCCTGCATTAGGAGGATGCTGAGACCTGCTTGGCTAACACAGCCCTTCCCAAAGGAGATACCAGTTCAGGCCGTTCGGAGCAGAGAATCCCAACCTCCTGCACCAACAAGCCCCAAATCCTCTTTATATCACCTTAGATGAGAGGTGCTGTGCCCTAGTTCCCCATCTCCTCCCTTCCTCCGATGGGATGCAATTGCAGTCTCCAGCTAAGCCTCTGAAACTGAATTAATTCACACCCGTTTGTCCCCACACCAACACTGTCCTCCACTTTAAATAGCAATTCTGCCTCCCTGGTGCTCACCCCTTGGATGTATTTATAGGCAGCGAGCACATCCCCTCTCTGCCTTTGTTTCGCTGGGCTTTTATAGCCTCCCATAATAGCTCTCCATCCCTCTGATCAGCCTCAGAGCCCTGTTTCCTGCACCTGCTCCAGGCTGAGTTAATCCGTCTCAAGCACCAGATCTCAGAGCCTGGTCCTTCTACATTAACTCTTCCATACCCTCATCCCACAAACACCCTTTGCCTGGTTCCTTTCCGCCTTTCCACAGGACCAAACCCAGCCCAACAGGATCCAGCCTCCAAACAGAGCACAAAGCCCCACTCTAGGGCCCGAGGTAAGTCCTAGAGGGCATCTCTCCACCTTGCATCTCATCCACAGGGCCAGCCCATTCCAGAGCAGAGCCTCTCATCCACCCCATGCAGATGGTGCCTCTCAGCTTGGTTTTGCAGGTGAATCTTGGCATGAGAATGGGCTCAGATCTTCCCTCAGAGGCTTTAAGCTGCTCTGCATGGGGTTAATCTGTCCAGCAGTGCCCTTTGCCACCTCCCTTAGCCCTCCAACAGAAGTCTGCTCCATTGGTGCACTCCCACGTGCACTTAGGGTATGAAGCCCCATCAAGTCCAGGAGACCTGAAGCCCTTTGCCTACAGGTTGCTCCAGCACAGACCCCTTTGGTAACAGCCCTGGTTTTCCACCTCCCTCCACCCCGGGAGCCTGAGGATGCTCTCCATGGTTTTAATACGGATGCTCTCCGTGTGGACATGGTTTAGTGGTGGCCTTGGCAGGGGTAAAGGTTGGATGTTAAAGGGTGATGACGTTGAAGACCTTGATGATGTTAAAGGTCTTTTCCAACCTGGTTGATTCTATGGGCATCCATCACCAGCTAAAAGAGCTCCCTTGAACAGACAAGAGCAGGGATTTCGCTGTGCTCAGGGCCAGGTCAAAGCCCCACCTAAGCCATTTCTTACTACAACGGGCAATGATGTGGGGCTGGTGGCAGAAAACAGGGCTGGACTTCACCCTCCCACAACCCTCCCACTTTGATCGTGTCGCTTTGCCCCTTCACTATGTGTCATTGCTTTGCACAGAGGATTACTGCTCCTGTGTGGCACACGGGGTGTCCCTAAGGGATGACAAAGGGGATTTCGGCTCCTGCCACAGCCAAGCCCTGCTGCCTTCCTCAAAACCTGCTTTTCCTTCCGCTAATGCCTTGATCCTCAGCTCTGCTGCCAAGGAGAAAGCTTTTCCCAACCACTTCTGGCACATGGCTCCTGGCAAGCACCAGGCGCCGAGCAAGGCAGTGCCCATGCACACAGCAGCATCCGTACACGGATACCCACTGCAGGGGGAATTCAGACCTCACAACCATCCCCAAAGGGTGTCTCAGGGTCATTAAAAGAGCCCCCATGAGCCCTCCTTGGGTGCTATAACCCTGTGGACCGGCTCAAGGGCTGAAGCTGAGCCCCAGGAGGTTCACATCAGAGAATGACTCAAATAAATAGGAGGCACCCGATGGACTCAGGAAGGGCAGGAGGGAAATGGATTGCAGCAGGGCAGATCTGCTTGGTGCAACGTCTTGCTACAGCCACGAGGCAAGGGTGCTCAAGTAAGGCGCTGCTCCTCCATCCATGCCTGACTTTGCTGCTTCTCATCCTCCCTGGTTCTTGCAGCCCCAAGGATGCTCCCAACACGTAACACCCGCTCCACCTGCATCCATAAGCTCGTCCCTCCTCAATTCATGGAATCACAGAATCAACCAGGTTGGAAAAGCCCTTTAAGCTCATCCAGTCCAACCATTCCCAGCACTGCCAAGGCCACCACTAACCCATGGCACTGAGGCCTCGTCTCCATGGGGTGTGAACACTTGCAGGGACGGTGACTGCAGCCCTGCCCTGGGCAGCCTGTTCCAATGCCTGAGCACCCTCTGGGGCAGGAATTGTTCCTCAGCTCCATCTAAACCTGCCCTGGTGCAGCTTGAGGCCGGTTCCTCTTGTCCCATCCCTTGTTCCTTGGGAGCAGAGCCCAGCCCCTCCTGGCTCCATCCTCCTCTCAGGCACTTGTAGGGAGCAATCAGGTCCCTCCTGAGCCTTCTCTGTTCCACACTAACCCCCCCCCCCCCAAGTTAACTCACTGCTACCCCGAGCAGTGACCCAGCCAGGCTCTCTGCATCTGCCTTGGCCTGCCCCCCACCCATGTACAATGTGGGGTGGGAGATGCGCCCGCAGGGACCCTGTGTGTGAGCCCTGTGGGATGTGAGAGTGGATGGAGATGACAGGAGGGGAAAGTCTGCAGCGAGAAAAGCAGCCGAGGGTTTATAACAGCATCCTCCATGCTCTCCCCTCCTTTCATCCCCATTTCTCTGCCCCCTCTTCCCACCAAGCCTGGAGCGAACGCAGCATCCAGGCAGGAACACGATGGGAACTGGCAATAAATACCTGCTATCAAACCCAAGCATCACACGCAGGTGGATCTGCAGAGCCAGGCGAGCAGCCTGCGCTCACCCAGCACCTACCCGAGTGGGAGGGGAGGGATGGAGCCGCTTCCAACGGGACGCCATCCATTGGGAAGCACCAGGTTGGTTTCTCAGGTCCAAAATGACATTTCTCAGGGTAGGAGGAAAGGGGACGGTGCCTTCCACCCCCGGGATATGGGAAATCCAGGTCCGTTTATCCACTTGGAAACCATTAAAGCCATCAGCCCTGAGCCCCAGCAGCATCCCCAGGAGCAGGAGCTCTCTCTTGCCTTAACTTTCCATGGGACTTTCGAAAAGCCCTTTGGGTTTGTCCCAAAACCATGGATTAAGGAATAACACTGAAACCTCAGGCTTCTTTCCGGGTGCAGAAATCCCACTTTCCAGCCAGCACTGAGGCCTCGCTGCTCCAAGTTCCCATCCAGCTTGGCTCCACCACCAGGAACCGGCCAGACTGGGAAACAGCGATGGGGCTTCAACCACCCGGGACGCAACTTCCACATGCAGCAGCCCCACGCACCCCCAATTCCAGCATCGCCTCCAACTCACCCCAGCGCCCGCTGCAGGCAGAACACGCCCCACACAAGGCAGCGCACGGATGGATGCCGGTGACCGGTTATGGGGTGTTCACCCCCACCCACCCCACAACTCACACACAAACAGCCCCGCTCCCACAGGTGCCCCGAGCATCCCCCTCGTGGGGCTGGACCCCTCGGGCCGGGCACGGAGCTGCTCCCCATGGAAGGGGCAGTGATGGGGGGCCGGGGATGAGCCGCTGCCCCCCCCCGTCCCTTCCGGTCTCTGCTCTTACCTGCCCGCAGCCCCTGCCCGCTGCCGCCGCTCCGGGCGAGCCGCTGCCCGCAGCGCTTCGGCTCCCGCAAGCACCGCCCCGACGGGGCGGGCAGCGGCAGCCGCGCCTGCGCCGGGAACGGCAGCGGGGATGGGGACGGGGAATGGGAACCGGGAGTGGGAACGGGAACGGGAATGGGAATGAGAACCGGGAATGGGAATGGGAACGGGAACCGGGAATGGGAACCGGGAGTGGGAACGGGAATGGGAATGAGAACCGGGAATGGGAATGGGAATGAGAACCGGGAATGGGAATGGGAACGGGAATGGGAATGGGAACGGGAACCGGGAATGGGAACCGGGAATGGGAACGGGAATGGGAATGGGAACCGGGAATGGGAACGGGAATGGGAATGGGAATGGGAACGGGAATGGGAACCGGGAATGGGAATGGGAACCGGGAATGAGAATGGGAACCGGGAATGGGAACGGGAACCGGGAATGGGAATGGGAACCGGGAATGCGAACCGGGAATGGGAATGTTAACCGGGAATGGGAACCGGGAATGGGAACCAGGACCGGCACCGGCACTGGGACCCGACCGCAGGAACGGGATCCGGCTCCGGGAATAGGAACCAGTAGAGGGAATCGGAACCGGGAATGGGAACCGGGAGTGGGAATGGGAACCGGGCCCCCGGTGGGGATCTGGCACCGGGAATAGGAACCAGAAGCAGGAATGGGAACCAGAACCGGGACCCCAATCAGGAACTGGCACCGGGAGTGGGAACCGGGACAGGGAATGGGAACCAGCACCGGGAATAGGAACCGCGACCGGCCCCGGGATCAGGCTCCGGGAAGCGGCCCCGGGAGCAGGAACTGGCACCGCGAAGCCGCATTCCCAACCCTGGGAACTGGGACTGGCACCTCCCGGTGGTGGGAACTGGAAGCGGCACCGGTGAGCGCCGGAGAACTGGGAACCCCCCTGGGAACCGGGACCTGGGTCCAGGCACCATCGTGGGAATGGGGGACTGGCAGCACCTAGATGGGGATCAGGGAACGGGGGCTGCCCAGGCACCAGCAGTTGGGTACCAGGAACTGGGAACAGCCACTGGGACCAGCAGCACCCTGGTACTGGGCACCGGGACAAGGTCCCACTGGCTCTTGCACTGGGATGGGAACAGGGCAAACTGGGATCTGGGCATGCCAGGGCCACTGGGCAGCTGGGGGGGATGAGTTCATCACCCATGGAGGGTGCAGGGGAGAAGCATACAGGACTGGGGTGCAAAAGGGACATCCCCCAGTCAAACACACTCCCAGCCCACAGATACACACCCAAAGAGGTAAAAATGAACAAAACCAACCCAAAAGTGCATCCCGCAGGGCAAGAAGGAGCCAGTGGTAATGACGCGGGTAATGGATGTGATGCACCAGCTTGTATGCCAGTGTTCGGGGTGGGGTTCGTCATGAATCAGGCCAAAAAGAGATGGCAAGTGAAGAACAATTAAACAATGCAATGATGTAATTGTAAATGATGGGAATAAACTTTCCACGTTCAAAATGATGGTGGTTGGACTCTAAGACAGCAAAAAGCAGGGCTAAGGAGTAGCTGGTCCCTGGCAGTGACAGAGGGGATGCTTAAGAACATCTGCTTGCCACATCTGGGGTGATGCAGTGATAAGGTTAGAAAGGAGATGGAGCATTGGCCTGGCACAAGCTCCTGTACCCACCAAGGGCTCACCTGCAGCTGGACGTGGTCAGCAGCACCCATGGGGATGATTCAGCTCCTCTAGGGCCAGGGTTTTCCTCAGGTTGCTTAAAATCCAAACCCTTCTGTGCGTTTCCTTGGTATTTTATGGGGATGATCAGGGGCTGGAGCAGCTCCCTTATGGAGCCAGGCTGAGAAAGTTGGGGCTGTTGAGCCTGGAGAAGAAAAGCTGCGTGGAGACCTCAGAGCATCTCCAGTATCTGAAGGGAGCCCATAGGGATGCTGGGGAGGGACTCTTCATTAGGGACTGCAGTGATAGGACAAGGGGTGATGGGTTAAAACTGAAACAGGGGAAGTTTAGATTGGATATAAGGAAGAAGTTCATTACTGTGAGGGTGCTGAGGCACTGGAATGGGTTGCCCAGGGAGGTTGTGAATGCCCCATCCCTGGCAGTGTTCAAGGCCAGGTTGGACACAGGGGCTTGGAGCAAGCTGCTCTAGTGGAAGGGGTCCCTGCCCGTGGCAGGGGGGTTGGAACTGGATGATCTTAAGGTCCTTTCCAACCCAAACCAGTCTATGATGATTGTATGACCCTGTATCTAGGACCCCACATCATTACCAATGGCCCTCACATCAGCAACCAGGCAGGGCAGGGATGGATGCTGCTGCTGCTGCTCCCTGGGAGGGCGGGGAGAGCATGGAGCCTGTTTTGATTTGCGATGTGCTTCACTCTATTAGCGTTAATTACTGAAGATCATCATCCATCACTGCTCCCACCAGTGCAGACACCTCCTGCCCTGCTCACTGCTGCGGGCTTGCTCTAACAGCACTGGAGGGAAACAGGAACATTCCTGTCGTGGTTTCCACCTATTTGAGCCCAAAGCTGCTAATGGGGAGCATCTTGCTGCTGGGGACGTGGGGATCAAGGGGGGGGGTTGTCACCAATGGGTGATTAAAAAGAGGAGGAAGGAAAACCTAAAAAGAAGAGACAATGGCATCACCCTTGAGATGAAATAACAGGAAAGCATTAGGGAAAAGCTGGGAAACATAAGGGAAAAGCTCCTGTGATGAATGAAGGCAGCGAGCAGGTCTCCAGCCATTCCCAAAGGGATGTGGAGCCTGAGCCGGCTCCCGTTGCAGGCCCGCATCTCCCTGATTGCCTTTGGTTGCATTTTGGATTCGAGGCTCAGCAGGGGAAGGAGAATTATGTAAATGTGATTTATAATGATGCTGTGTTGCTCCTCCATGTGCAAATGAGGCCGCGGTGATGGGGGTGACACAAGGGTTGCAGGGAGGGGGGGGGAAGGAAGAAATAGGATTCCTTTAAATCTGGACGCTAAAAATAAGCAGGAATAAGCCAAAAAGCGAAGAGGAGGAAGACTGCAGCCGGTGATTCCTCAGAATGGGATTTCCTATTTCCTTCTGGGGTTTGAAAGCAGATGTGAGGTTTTTCCTCCCTTATGGGAGTAGTTGCTCAGCAGGGGACCTCCAAGATGAGGTTTGGTGCTGGGGTGGTGCAGGGTGAGGGTCTGCCTGCCCAGGGGTGATGGGAGGTGAAGAACTGCCCACCCCTGCTCTATGAGGCCATGTCTCCCCCTCCGAGGGCATGTTTTGGGGGAGAAATGGGAGGAAATGGCAAAGAAAAGTGCAGATGGGCAACGGGTGCCCATATCCTCATCTTCGTACCATGGGAGATGGAGGGAACAACCTCCAATGGCCCCACTGCAGCACCTGAGCACTGTTGATCCCATCAGGTCACAGTCTTCTGCTCCTCTTTGTAGATACCAAGAAACGAGCCAACGACCATCCCTGTGATCATCCATCCACATTGGAATTAAACCTCATCTTCCCGAGTTCAAGTTGTTCGCCCCGGTTGCAGCCTCTGGAATAGCACTAATGTATTCTCCCCTTTCCCTCTCCACATGATTGCAGCATAATCTCCTCCTCGCTTGATTTATTTAAGCAGGCCTTCAGATGCTCCAGTAATGGGAGTCATTTGGGTCCCTCTGCAGATAACTATTTGTCTATGGCTGTGCATTGGAAGCGCAGAGCCAGTTGGCAGGAGAGAGGCAAGGCTGGGGTCACAAGGATGCTGAGTTACTCACTGTCAGAAATAGCTGGTGGAGACAGTGAAATAAAGCAATGCCAGTCAAGGTCAAAGTCAATCACTGGTGGGAGGGGAAAGGCAGTAATTGGGTGGTTTATTTATGGGGCCATCATGACCAAAGGACCAGCAGTTGGTAATGGAAAGGGGAACGATGGAAACTCCTGCCTTGGAGGAAGCAGCTCTGGGATAAGAAGCCAAATTGTAGTTCTTGACCATGATGGGGAAGGGCTGAGGGACATGGGGGGTTCAGTGTGGAGAAGAAAAGGCTCAGGGGGGACCTGATGGCTGCCTACAAGTGCCTGAGAGGAGGATGGAGCCAGGAGGGGCTGGGCTCTGCTCCCAAGGAACAAGGGATGGGACAAGAGGAAACGGCCTCAAGCTGCACCAGGGCAGGTTTAGATGGAGCTGAGGAACAATTCCTGCCCCAGAGGGTGCTCAGGCATTGGAACAGGCTGCCCAGGGCAGGGCTGCAGTCACCGGCCCTGCAAGGGTTCACACCCTGTGGAGACGAGGCCTCAGTGCCATGGGGCAGTGGTGGCCTTGGCAGTGCTGGGAATGGTTGGACTGGGTGAGCTTAAAGGGCTTTTCCAACCTGGTTGATTCCATGATTCTATGATGGAGAAGTTGAAGCAGCATTTGATGCTCATGGAAAGCCCATGGAGCCCCACAAGGCTCAGGCCAGGGAGCTCCCCTTTGTAAAGCCCATCTTGGGGCTGAACTCAGCAAAGCTCCTTACACGCAAAAGCTGGGAGGTTCTTAGCAGGGGTGGAGGTCTCAGAGGGCACCTGAGATCCTCTGGTTGCTCAAGCAGACAGGTCCTTGCCTGAGCTTTTGCACCCCTCCTGGCAGACAGCTCAGTAGCCGCATATCCCTTCTTGTATTTCAGTTCCATTTGAACTCCATCAGCATCTTCTCGCAGCTATTACACCTTGTAATACCATTTTCCTCACAGTTTAAAGGCTCCCTAAGAGGCATCTCCCCCCTTTTCTTTCTCTGCTACCATGGACCAGCTAAGGTAGGAAAATCAGTTAGGAAGCTGGGCAGGTATGAATCATAGAATCAATTGGGTTGGAAAAGCCCTTTAAGCTCATCCAGTTCAACCCTTCCCAGCACTGCCAAGGCCACCACTGCCCCATGGCACTGAGACCTCGTCTCCATGGGGTGTGAACACTTGCAGGGCTGGTGACTGCAGCCCTGCCCTGGGCAGCCTGTTCCAATGCCTGAGCACCCTCTGGGGCAGGAATTGTTCCTCAGCTCCATCTAAACCTGCCCTGGTGCAGCTTGAGGCCGTTTCCTCTTGTCCCATCCCTTGTTCCTTGGGAGCAGAGCCCAGCCCCTCCTGGCTCCATCCTCCTCTCAGGCACTTGTAGGCAGCCATCAGGTCCCCCCTGAGCCTTCTTTTCTCCACACTGAACCCCCCAGGTCCCTCAGCCGTTCCTCAGAAGACTTATGTAGTCCCTGGGGGCCAACAGATCCACACCTTTTAGCTTATTCCATGACCTCCCACAGGAGATCAGCATGATGATGGCAGCCAGGTCTTTAACAACAGCAGTGCCTGGCCAGAAGAGAGATCTTTGCATCCAAAGATCCATCTCATCATGGGTAGGCCCATTTTTCCTCCCTGTTTCTGCATATAATGCAAGGTGGAAACCATAAGCCCTGATTAAAACCTGCTCCACCCAGCATCCGGCTGGCAAACAGCTCCTGCTAACTGATAACTCTGCTGGGAAATCCACAGCATTAAATCCTCCACTTAAATGCCTGTATCAGCACTTCCTGCTGCACAGCCACAAATCAGGCAGCTCTTCAATGGGCTAGGAAGCAAGATGAAAGTCAAACAGCAAGAAGCTGGCTTGAAGAGCAGTGGGAAGATGACACAGGGGATTATACCGGAGGAGGGAGTTGATGTAGCTGAGATCTGGGAGAGGTGTCCCAGATTGATGTTAGACATTGGCCTTCTCCTGGAACCAGCAAGGTAAATGAGCAGAGGGAAGGTTGTCCATCATTACATCTATAGAAGGTAACTCGGGTACCACAAACCAAGCTTTGGGCTTACTCTAAGGGCTTTCCTACCCCACATCCATCCATCTCCTGCGTGAGCACTGCTTATGAATGTGACTTTGGAGGAAGATGCTGATGGTGTTGCAAAGCCTGGCCTAGGGATGTGCTGCAACGTTAAACTGAAACGTGCCAGCCCAGCCCTGCAGCACTTGGTGTTACCTGCACGTAAGGAGGTGAGGTTGGGGCAAGAGTCCTGGCTAAGCCCCAGCTGGGTTTGCAGCCTGGCTGAGCAGAATGGGGAGAGAGCAGCTAAAGGGCAGCTGGGAGGATGCAGCTGTGAGCGGTGTTCAACCTGGAGAAGAGAAGGCTCCTGAAGGGGAGACCTTGGAGCAGCTCCAGTGCCTAAAGGGGCTGCAGGAAAGCTGGAGAGGGGCTTTGGACAAGGGCCTGTAGGGCCAGGCCAAGGGGAATGGCTTTAACCTGCCAGAGGGGAGACTGAGCTGAGCTCTTAGGCAGAAGCTCTTCCCTGTGAGGGTGCTGAGGCGCTGGCACAGGGTGCCCAGAGAAGCTGTGGCTGCCCCATCCCTGGCAGTGCTCAAGGCCAGGCTGGATCAACCTGTTCTAATGGAAGGTGATGACAGCTCCTGGAACCATGCTCCTTCAGCCCTTCCTCAGCTGAAAAGAGCTAAATCTTCCGTGACACCCCAGGGCAGGACAAGGTGGGGATTGTTCAGCCATGGGTGCTGCCCTCTGCCAAAGCCCTGACACAGATCAAGGTGCTGGCCGTGAGCTCCCACCTTGCCCGTGTTTCTCATGGCACAAGCAGCATGGGAGCTCTTGGAAGTCAACAGCATCCCCTGGCCACAAACCCACCAGGACTTTGGTCACGGTTTGGCCATCACCACCCAGCTGGAGGCGACCAGGGCTCAGCTGCTTTGGCAGGGATGCAGCTCCGTTTGGGAGCAGGCAGCATTGCAGGAGTTCAGTCAATGACCTTGAGTTTCCCATAGGGTTTTCCAAGGTGGTTTGGAGAAGAAGCTGATTGCCAGCAAGCCGTGTTCCCTGGAGCAAAGAGGAAGGGCAGGAGCAAAGGGCACCGCTGGCTTCTCAGCTGCTCTGTATTTATGGCAGGTCAGAAGCTGCCCTAACAAATGCTGACTCCAGACAGCGCTGCCAAGAGCTTTTTAGGCAGTTTTCCTGCTGATTCTCTTCTTCACCCCCAAAAGACAATAAAAATTCACCTTTGGGTTGGTTTTGTTCCCTTTCTGTCACCATCTCGGCCTTCTGCTCCCAGCAGACATCTGAAGGTCCCATTTCCAGCAGCTCCCAAGAGCGTGCTGAGAGCTGCACAAAGCAGAGCCACACATCAAGGCTCTTGCACACAGCTCTTCTTGCTGATAAGCACCTTGTGATGTTAGGACAAATGCTGATCTGGTGTAGCTGAGCCTGAGCCTTGCTTGATAACAGCTTCCTCCTTCAAGTCACGCTCACTGTGGAAACTGGTGGCTTCTTTCTGAAGGACTCAGGCAGGATTTGCTTTTCCTGAGCAGATCTTTGAATCCCAGCCTGGTTTGGGTTGGAAGGGACCTTAAAGCTCATCCAGTTCCAACCCCTGCCACGGGCAGGGACCCCTTCCACTAGAGCAGCTTGCTCCAAGCCCCTGTGTCCAACCTGGCCTTGAACACTGCCAGGGATGGGGCAGCCACAGCTTCTCTGGGCACCCTGTGCCAGCGCCTCAGCACCCTCACAGGGAAGAGCTTCTGCCTAAGAGCTCAGCTCAGTCTCCCCTCTGGCAGGTTAAAGCCATTCCCCTTGGCCTGGCCCTACAGGCCCTTGTCCGAAGTCCATTTGGATGCAGCGTTGTGATGCTCTGGAATGCAGTGCTATGGTTCCTGGGAAGGCTTCTCTACCAACCCCAATACCATGATATGCCCAAGGCCCACCTAAGCTTCAGCAAACCCTGCTGAGTAAGCTGTGTGTTTGAAAACCTCATTTCCTTGGCTCTCCACACAGCTTCCCCCCTCCTTTCACACAGCATAACTGCATCAGTGAAGTAACTGAATCACGGTACCGCTCTGAGCAGACCCGTGGTGCTGCCAAGAAGCTGTTGCCTCATTAAATCTGTGTCAGCTCTCCTTTCGCTCGCCCTGGGATGCGTGCACGAGCTCAGAATTCGGGCTTTTTTGGTGTGTTTTAGGTTCTTCCTTTTCCTAAAGGAGTCAGCGTTGTGCAGTCCATGGGAAGAGCAATGGAGCAGGACCCAGGAACCCTTTGATCCTGCAAGAAGGGGAAATGTTAATCCATCTTTTGGGGTAAAATATATCCAGGTTAGAGTTAACGCTTTCTGGTTAAGAGCAGTTAACTCCAGTTCTCTCCTGACTCTTGGGTTGCAATTAGGCCTGATCCCAGTAACAAAGCACTGCCAGCCTTGGCTGGGACTGGGAGAGGAGATCGAGGGAAAAGAGAGGTATTGCAAGGCATGGCAGGGCTGATTCCCTGCTTGGCTCTGTTCCCTCTGAATCAGCAGGGAGGCAATTAATACCCCAGGCTGGCAATAGGAGACAGCAGCTAGCTAGGTGATGATATGGACCTCCTTACGATCCGAGGTGCTCTTAGTTCTTCAATAACCCGAGTAATCTCTCTCATTGCCAGCTGTGAAGAAGGGGCTGTGTGAATTAGTGAGCAAGTGCAGTGGGTGGTGCATTGGGTAAGGAAAAGCCAAGGCAAAATGCTGAGCTTTGCCTTAAATTCTCAGCAGAGCCTCTTCTATCATAGATGCCCCATCCCTGGCAGGGTTCAAGGCCAGGTTGGACACAGGGGCTTGGAGCAAGCTGCTCTAGTGGAAGGTGTCCCTGCCCGTGGCAGGGGTTGGAGCTGGATGAGCTTTAAGGTCCCTTCCAACCCAAACCAAGCTGGGATTCAGTGAGTGTTTGCAGCCTAAATCCAGCCTTGGGACTTGCTGTGGTGCCTTCAGTGGGCCTCAGGTGGTCTGGGCTGTGGAAAGAGGTATTTGCTGCTGTGTGGGGCCAGTGGGATGTGCTTGGGATGCTTGATCTGGGTGCTGCATCCTTCGGTCTTGCTCCATGGGTTCCCAGAAGGATGGCACTGTCTGATATGGGCGTCCCTGAGTTTTAAAGAGGGAAAAGGGAGAAAAAACATACCCAGCAGTGGTCATATAGCACAAAAAGACCAGTCGTCATGTGTGAGGCTGGGAACTCCCACTGCCCAAGGATATAAACCCATCCCCAAGCGTCCAGGTTGTTTCCTCTCTGCACATAGTATTTTAATAAGTCTAATTATATAAACAGGCAGCGCAATGTCTTTTCGTTGCTGTATGTCTTTGCCAAAATAGAGGGCACTGATGCCAAAAAAAAGAGAGGGAAAAAGGATTTCCGAATTGAGAGATGGGGAAGTGTTTATCATCCAGTTCAGTGATATTAAAATAATGCAGTTCAGTGACATCAATAGTCCAGGGGAAAAGAGGAGGATGGAAATACCCTTCCCATGCAGCTTCTTCCCAGGAGAAAAGCCCAAAGGGGGGACAAGGCATGTATCCAGTCAAGGGAAAACATCTCATCTCAGTCTCCCTTCTGGCAGGTTAAAGCCATTCCCCTTGGCCTGAGCAATGCTGAGATCTCATGGTGTGTCCAGGCTGGGATTGTTGCTGTGATGGTTGTGCAAACCTGACACGGGGCTGCTGCTCCAGGAAGGGATCTGCTGGGATGTAACATGGATCATGGTATGGGAAGAAGGTCTTTTACTTCATCCTGAACACAAACACCATGTGATGGGAGCATATTGACAGACCTAGAATCAAATGTCCTGGGCCTTACTGAAGAGCCACAGCTGCTCTGGAGGGGCTTGCGTGAGCGCATCGGCTGCAAAGCAGGTTGACAGTGAACTGTCAAATTTAGGGGGACGTGGCAGAGAGATCTTCAGCAGAAACAAGTCCATATTGTCTCCAACTGATGCTAGCAGCAAGGAAACACAGCTGGAGTTTGTTTGCCTTTCAGATAAGCTGTATAAAATATCCCTCCTACAACAGGTCTGCTCTGATGCTGTTGTTTGCGGGTTCATTGCTGGTTTTCATCTTGTAACTTAATCTTGTTCTTCTTCCAGCCGAGGTGGGGTGTTGAAAACAAGAAGATTAAAGAAAAAACACCAAAGAAGTAGAAGGGAAACAAAGGGAAAAACCAGGAAATCCCTTGGAGGACTTCAAAGGAGCAAAATCCTGTTAAGCAATGACTCACTGGACAGGTTTGCCTGGGTGCAGAGTGGGTTTGGCTGTCCTCTTCATCACTTCTCTTACCTGAGAAGCTGGACTTGTCCCCAGGCTCCTACAACACTGCAGTATTTCAACAGCTTTACTCCGTTCTGCTGTTCAGCAGTGAGTCAACACAGCAGCTATGAGGAAAAAAGCAGTGCTAAGGTTAAGCATCCACGTAAATCACTGCAGCTCTATCAATGTCAAGGGGTTGACATCAGTTTGCATCAGCAGAGTAACTCAATTAATTCAGCCTCTGTGTGATCATGTTAGCTGCTGGTCATTAGCATCCACCTACCTGAGCTCAGTGATGAGAAACCAGAGTCAGGCCTCCATGTCTCGAGGTGTCACTGGGTGCTGTGCTGTGGGTGCACGGTCCACAGGAGCCGCACGCATCAAGCTCCATTTACTCCCTTTCTATGTGCTTATCAGTGCCATTAATTACTGCTAATTTCATTAAGTCAAGGTTAGCCTCTTGCATGCAAATGACCAAGTCAGTCTCAGTGAAGGAGACTCATGAGGTTGAATGTTTTTCAGGAGCTATTTGGGTTGCAGGAGCAGCTGGAAAGTGTCATGCACTGAGCCCCTTGGGTTTTGGATGTGAGCAAGGTGAGGTACCAGCTTGGGGCTGTCTCACCTTGGTGAGGACTTTAGGAGCCAGAATGCTGAATTAACTACATTGACTGCAAAATAGGTCTGAAAAGTAAGTCCATGCAGTTTCTTCTTGTAGGTTGGGATGTTTTTATCCGTCACACATAGTGCTCCAAATATCATTAGTTCCATGCTGGTATAAGGTGAATGAGGACATCATCCCGGGTCTGCTCATGCTCAGGGCACAGGGTTCCTCCTTGAGGTCCAGGTCTCACCACATTATCCCCTCTTGGCTGCGGCTGAATCCAGACATTTGTCCTTGTCCTGCTTCTGGTGATGCTCCCTCGCTGCCAGCACAATGGTGGTGGAGTTGTCTGTCTGTCCTGTCCCCATTGAGGACCCATAAAAGGAGCTCTGCTGAACCCCAATCTGGTGTTGGTGTTGGACCTACACCTCAGTGCAACCCAGGCTTACCTTGTCTAAGGTGTTGGAGAAGGAGCTGTTGGGGAGGCAGATGGCCCTCAAGATGTTCTCTGAGGACACAGAGCTACTTGATCACAGATCCACCTCCAGCCAGTTTGTGTCTTGTTTTCCATAAGGCCAAGAGATAACATAAGCATGTTCAACAGAAGCATGTTGAGTGCTTGGTCCCTCTGGGTAAGAGGCAAGCCAAGATCACTTGGGCTTCTTGAGGTACATGTCCTTACTCAATGCAACCTTCAAAAGCAGTAGTTAGGGCAGTTTCAGAGGTCCTGTGAGCCTACCTGAAGCTCTAGGCCAATACTCTGCTTGCCAATAGGAGATGAAGGCCATTCAAGGCCATGCTGGAAGGGGCTTGGAGCATCCTGGTCTAGTGGAAGGTGTCCCTGCCTCTGGCAGGGAGTAGGAACTGGGTGAGCTTTAACATCACTTCCAATCCAAATCATTCCATGATTCACAGCCAAAAAGGAGTCACCCACTGACCCACAGAGACACCTCCATTATCCCCTCCATCTCCATGCATGCAGCACCAGAAGTCCAGGCTGGATCACTAATTCCTCTGCCACAGTGGCAGCAACTGCTTCTCTTGTGGGTACAACACCGAGCACACACAGGTCTCTGGTTAGAGCCACTGGAACTGAAGTGTTGCAGATGTATAGCTTCAATTTTGGCCTTTGACCAGGCTGAATAAAGCAAAATCAAGGGGGGTGGTGTGGAGACTATGGAGGGGAATGGGAAATTAGGAAAGCTGTGAGCAAATCTGCAGTCTTGAAAAGGAATTGCCAGGCTCCAAATTGAATTTTCTGGTTGGCAGGAGGTGTTTGACACAACCACAATGTTTTCATCCCCAGGGAAATTTCCAAGTAATACTCAGATCCAGGTTAGCCGCAGGCTCCAAATGCAAAGCTGGATTTCACCCAGCCCAGCGTTCAGGGAATGCTTCTCTGTGGAGTGTGGACATGCCTCTGTGTGCAGCATCCCCAAGCAAGAACCGAGGGGAGGTTGCACTGGTTCTCCCAGTGCATTTGGGTTATAACAACCCCATGCAACACTCCAGGCTTGGGGAAGAGTGGCTGGAAACCGCTCATGGAAAAGGACCTGGGGATCCTTGAGCAGCTCATGCCCAGGCAGCCAGGAAGCCCCCAGCACCCTGGCCTGGATCAGCACCAGTGCGGCAGCAGGGCCAGGGCAGGGATTGTGCCCCTGTGCTGGGCACTGGTGGGGCTGCACCTCGGATCCTGTGTTCAGCTCTGGGGAGAGACATGGAGGTGCTGGAGTGGGGCCAGAGAAGGGCAGCGGAGCTGGTGCAGGGCCTGGAGCCCAAGTGTGATGGGGAAGGGCTGAGGGAGCTGGGGGGTTCAGTGTGGAGAAGAGAAGGCTCAGGGGGGACCTGATGGCTGCCTACAAGTGCCTGAGAGGAGGATGGAGCCAGGAGGGGCTGGGCTCTGCTCCCAAGGAACAAGGGATGGGACAAGAGGAACCGGCCTCAAGCTGCCCCAGGGCAGGTTTAGATGGAGCTGAGGAACAATTCCTGCCCCAGAGGGTGCTCAGGCATTGGAACAGGCTGCCCAGGGCAGGGCACACACCTTGGAGACGAGGCCTCAGTGCCATGGGGCAGTGGTGGCCTTGGCAGTGCTGGGGAACGGTTGGACTGGGTGAGCTTAAAGGGCTTTTCCAGCCTGGTTGATTCCATGGTTCTATCACATTCACACCACTGGCTATAGCAGGTTTATGCCTTGTGGTCACTGGATATTCAGCTCAAGGCTGTCCCTGCAGAGACACAGATGGAGAAAATGGGGTCTCTGAGAGGCTGGGATTGCTGCCAGAAGTGGGGGAAACACCTGGGGGTCACCAGAGGAGCCTGGCTGCTGGGATGTGATGGAACTGGCTAAGTCAGTGCCTTCTGGTCCATGGGTTCTGCCTGGAGAGGTTCTGCCCTGCAGCGATTATCCTCCTCCCACTGAAACAAACAGGGAAAGGATGAGGCAAAGGATGTGCAATCTGCACCTCCACGGTGATGGCACGTTCTGACTCCTGCCTTTTCCTCTCCCATCCATGTCACGCACCTGAAGTCCCTTTAACACTGGGTTTTGCATTTGGAGATGAGAAGATCCTGCACTATTTGCACCTCCAAGCAAGGTCCAGTGCTTAAAGGGCTCCAGCACAAGGCACCAAAGACTGGGGGAGCCCAGAGGCTTCAAAATGAACACAATCACATCCTTCTCTATTTAAAACCTGACTGTGTTTGCTGGCTGTAGGCAATACGACCAAGCTTTGTGCTGCTACCACAGGGCCTCACACTGTTGTAGCTGCATACAAGCAGCTTCCCCACCGATGCAGGTCATACAAACCTTGCTGTTCTATAGACATACAACCACTCATCCACTGAACAGCATCACACGCTGGCCAGCCCCGGGCAACCCAAAAGCCAAGAAACACCTGGGAACAGCTGTATTTAAACCAAACCTCTTTAATAATTTCAACTCCAAAGACACAAATGAGTGCTCGACTGCAGCAGGAATAACAAAGGAAAGACAGCAACTATTCCAAAGCTACTGTGCTTTGCAAAACAAGATCTGCTGATACATATAAGGGTAATGTTAGTCACCAGCTGGTTTGGTACGAAGAGTCAGTTCAGTATATGAAAATGGTCAATAAACATTGCTCAATGGAGCTGTTTTCAGTCAACTGCTGTTCATCTGTCACAGTGTCATCAGCCATCTGCAATGATATATTGAACTCGAGGAAAACCCCACGTTAGCATAGTGTCAATATTAGGAAGTTTGGTCATGTTAACACGGGGTATTCCATGTCCATTACAGGTGGACAGATGTTATTTGCTAAGACAGTAAACATCATCAGTGCATTCAGCTGAGTTCAACAGTCAACATCAAACAATGTCAACTTAGAAGATCAAGAGAAAAATCAGATCCTGTTCTGTCTAAGGAGGAACTCGCTGCTTATGTTGCTTGAAACTCCCTCTTCCAAAATCTAGGGAGCAACAGCGTACACACCACAGTGACCGACCAAGGCTTCAATTTAGACAGCATGTCAGTACATGATGTTCTATGAGCCCAAAGAAGTGGTGAATGCTCCATCCCTTGCAGTGTTCAAGGCCAGGCTGGACAGAGCCTTGGGTGCCATGGTTTAGTGTGAGGTGCCCCTGCCCATGGCAGGGGAGTTGGAACTGGATGATCTTAAGGTCCTTTCCAACCCAAACCGTGTGTGAAAGCCTATTTCTATTCCACATTAGTTTTGGAGAAACAGAGCGTTCCACAGCATTAGGGAAAGAAGGATGTATGAGACTGTGCTTACAGCTATTCCTGTGGACAGATGATCAAGAGACCTTTTATCTTTGCATTTTGATGTCTCAACAATCTGCTCTAACCATCAAGCAGATACAACTCCTGTGAAGCATGCGCAAAAAACACTTGCAGGCACTGGTTTAGGGTCTTGCATTAGCTGGATTCTGAGCTTGGTTCTTCTTAAATCTGCAATTCCATGCCTCATCAAATCTAAACACGTTCAACAAGTAAAAAGGGAGAGTTCTGAAGTAAAGGGAGAGGTTCAGGCATCAACCCTGCCCTCAGAATGGTACATACGAACCCCCATGTCCCCAGTCCTGTGTGGAGTTCCAGTCATGGGGCTCTGCATGAAGTGCTTGCTTGGTTGCTGTGCTCTCACACTGCCCATCACTGAACTGAATAAACAGCTGTGGGGCTAAATCCCTCAGCCAGCTTTCAAACCTGAAAGGATGCAACAGCATCAGGGATGTGGGGTGGGGTAGTGAGGCTCAAGGCTGAGCCAAGCAGAGGCAGCCACATATGGCTCTGGAAAGTGACTAACAGGAGTGCTGTGACTTCAATGGGAGAACTTTAACCAAACCCAAACTGACCCCCACCTATCAAGGACCTTGTGTTAGGGACCCCAATAGAAAACACAGCCTCATTGCTCAAAAAGAGACCTGTGACAGAGAGATCAGGCACTTGGCAGCTATGAGCGAGAAGCTGAACAAAGAAACCCAAACCCAGTCGTAACAGGCAGTATATTCTCTGTAGTTACGTTATGGACACCCAAAACTGGCAGAGGACATTCCAGATGGGTAAGAAATGCATTTATGTATGAAACAATCCATCCTCATAAAACAACAGCTAAGTAACCTGCAGTGAACCGAATGTCATAGAGAGCACATCACTTCTAGGGTAAAGAGTGCATGAAAAGTTAAATGTATAAATAACAAATCATTCAGGCTCGTTACACAAGTGTCTAAAGTGCAGGAACCAGGAGGGTGGTTGTCTTAATACATGGGGTTCTGTGCTTAATCTCTGTTATTCTCTTCCCATGTAAGATTTCTTAATCTCCTGGCTTTTCGCTTGTTCTGGGTAATAAGGACTCCATCACTTATTCCCCTCCATACTAAATCACACAGTTCAACAGCACTTGGCAGTTAAAGCCTCCCACCACCTGCTTACAAAGTGCAGATGGGGTTTCTTTAAAGCAAACCTTTTACCTGACTATGCTAATTTAAATTATGGGGTGCACATTCCATATGCAAAATGGTGCGTTCTGGATCAGGAGGTGTGCTGAAGAACACAGCAGTGCTGCTTCGTTACAGCTCATCTTCCACTAGAGAAGTGGTGGATTGAATTGATGCAGTGCCTGCTATCAAATGCCAAAAACACAACCACAAACAGCTTTAAAAGCAGCAGTAATACTGGAATACTTGAAGGCAGATGTAACAAGGTAGTTGTGACTGTGAGGAGCACTAGTGGTATAGGGAGACCTTGTAACAGTTTTCCAATACCTAAAGGGGCTGCAGGAAAGCTGGAGAGGGGCTTTGGACAAGGGCCTGTAGGGACAGGCCAAGGGGAATGGCTTTAACCTGCCTGAGGGGAGACTGAGCTGAGCTCTTAGGCAGAAGCTCTTCCCTGTGAGGGTGCTGAGGCGCTGGCACAGGGTGCCCAGAGAAGCTGTGGCTGCCCCATCCCTGGCAGTGTTCAAGGCCAGGTTGGACACAGGGGCTTGGAGCAAGCTGCTCTAGTGGAAGGGGTCCCTGCCCGTGGCCGGGGTTGGGACTGGATGAGCTTTAAGGTCCCTTCCAACCCAAACCAGTCTGGGATATCTGGGAGGATTTTCTGTTGCCGAGAGTCTCACAGGGAAGAGCTGGCTGAAGAACTCATCCAGTTGTTTAAAACCAGGTGTTGAAAGCAAATGTACAACAGCCAAAAGAATCGGCCACCTTTTAAATCATACAATTTTGCTTCAGCAAAACAAGACAGGCCCAGGAATAAGCACAGCACAATATTAGATTAAAAGAGAATTATAAACTAATTATAAACCAGTACTTTTTATCACGTCCCTCCCAAAATCATGTAAACCAAGTGATACTGTTTGCATCTTAGCTTTAAATGTAACTTAACTGCCCAGAAGGTTTCACTTCACACATCTGAATTAAAGTCCTCCTACTCATGTGTCTTTCTAAAGCTGCCAGACTTCTCCACATAGATGAACCACAGGCTGAGCACAACCTAAGAGTGGCAGACACTGAACAAGCTGATTATGGAGAGTGCACAGTCAGCCACAGCTCAGTATAATACTGTTGCATGGTCTAAGTGAGGCTGCTCTAACGTCAGCACGTTCAGGCAGATAGAATTAAGGGCACAGGTATAATACAACACATGACAGAGGTAGATTGGCAAGTGATCGACTGCATGTCCCAATTCTCACTCTGGGGTGCTCTTCTCGACCCTAGTAGCTAGCACATCTTCCCTGTGCTAGAGGGAAAAGCATTACAGTGAAGTCCAGAGGTGAAAATGAAGTCCAGAGATAACTAATACCGCAAGCCAGCAACGCTGCATCCAAACACAGATGAGATGCCTTCTGATGGCACATTTCTGTTTATCATGTCTTATCTTCTGTTACGGATAATGCGTGTCTGGAGCTGTATCCAGAAAAATCTAGATTCCCAGCATAATGTATGGTGTTGATCTGTACTGGGAGAGTAATTTTGAGGTTTTCCTCTTATTTCCAAGGAAGAATTATTCAACTCATGGTCTGCAGAACTGCTTGCTGCTGATCTGTGCCAAACTGATGGTCGTAAAGTGGCAGATGTCCTGGTTCTTCATAGATGTTAAAGAATAAAAGAATTCATTGTTATCAAGTCTGTCCGACACATCCCATAGGACTGATAGTAAACAACACACGCTACTTCCCTAATTCCCCTTTAAGTAGCTGTTGTCTGAATCCTAGTCAAAAAACGGGATCAAAGATACAAGATGTAGTGCAAGAAAAGTTTGGGATGTGCTGATCCAAGGTTCGTAGGGAAAGAAATCAGCAAGTCTTACAAGTGATATAAATATAAAGCAATTTAACAGACATTTAACACATCACAGGAATAAAGATGTCTTTCCAGGCACAAGAAAAGGCAGTCTAAATCTCAGTGACACCCAGTTAAAACGAGCTTCAGTATCACTCCCAAGATCAGTAAGGCAGTCAAACCAAAGCACCCATCACTTTAGGTTATTTATAGGATAGAGAATAACACATAGAAATTACATTCTTCAGGGTCTAACATAACCTGTAACAAAGGCTGCTGGAAGGGTGGTAGAGGCGTGCATGGTTTTGGTTGTTTGGAATGAAGAAAGAAGCCAATCTACATAATAATTCCTTTTAAAGATAAAAGCATCAGTGACAATACTTGAATGAAAAGCTAACAGCAGCATGAAATTCAAACAAGAGCTTTTCCACCTTTGTTTCTTAAACCCTGACAATTCAGTTCAACAGGATCTGGGGAAAAAATACACTTTCTAGTTGCAAATGTGTAGGAAAATCAATAAGCTTCTTTAATATAAACCATTATAGAGATGCTTTATCAATAATAAAGTGGCTTTTCAGCATGATCTGGTTCCTCATTTACAGGGAAACCAACTAGAGCCCCCACATCCTCCAGTAACAAAACTAAGGCCACTAAAATAAAGGGTTTGTTCATATTCTTAAGGATAATCTCATCCTTAGTAGACGTCACAACTGACTGTTGATGTGTCTTGCTGCAATGTCCCTGTTATGGGACTCTTTCCCTAACTTAGGAAAACATGTAAACTAAATATAGACTAAATAAGACAATCAGATGCACTGTGCAGAAGCATGCTTGAGAGCCTGGAGAGGAATAGGCAGGCACTTCTTTTTAAGCTACATTTTTAGAACAGTTCTCAAATCTCTTTACAAAATATATAAATAAAGACACTTGATCCAAGGCAGCATTTTCCTTCCTCTGTGCTCTAATTCCGACCTCTTTCTGTCTGAAGATCACACACAGATGCTGACCTTGGCTATGGAACTGGAACCTACAGACAACAAATCTGTTCTAACATTATCCTTCAGGAGTCTTTGTAGTGCTTTCTAGGTTGAAATGTGCTGCTCTCAGCACGTGCTTAAAGCTCACTGAAGTCACTCAAGGTTATGTATCTTTTTCTAGACCCGAGTTTGGGTCTGTTTGATCCCAAGAGTCCAGGGTCAGTCATGTAAGAAAAGCAGTGGTTTTGTTTGGAGATTCACATCAGTGGCAGCGCTACTGATGGACACAGAAGATGCAGCTGAGCTGCAAACAGGAGAAAAAGACATTAAAGGAGGAAACATTAATGGAGGAGACAATTTGAATCAGCACTGATTGTACAACAGCCATGACTTTGTGGTCTGGGAGACAGTTGCAGCTATAATCCCACGCTTTGCTGCTTTGGGCATGTTTTAAATCAATACTGAGTGGGGTTTCTGATGAGTCTGAGCATTTCCCTTTTATTTCTTCATGGCAAGAAGGATAAATCCCTCAGAGCATCAAAAGCAGACAGCAACAGCATAGCATGGCAGCTAACAGACCCAGAGATAGACTCTGTGGGATAGCTGTCCCAAGCTCTGAAGTCAAACCCACAGCTTCCAATATGAGGCATAATATTTGGAAGAACTGTGTTAGTTCAATGTTTTCTTTATGCTTTCTTACTGATTTTCATCATCTGGGTAGATAAAATGGCACAAACCAGAGTCTGTCCCCTCCATTAATCCCCCAAAGCTTGGTCTCCAAAAGGTGGTCAACTTTCCACAGAGTAACCATGTGATGGACAGATGCAGAGGAAGTGAAGTGCTGCCAATTTCATATATCCGCCTTGTTCTTTACTCTTTCTTTCAATATGTCTGGGTAAGAAGATGCTTCTGAAAGTCAGACCAGTATTTAAGACTCATCAAATAAGGGGAAGAGATGAATTCAAAGCACACATTGGAGGTGTTTGTCAATCTGTGGTATGAATGGGACATGGGGAGTGAAAAGTAATGGTAGAAAAGTATGGAAGTAATACTTATAAAACATAACAAAAGTGTTTCTTGTGTTAATACAGTCACCCTGCAGTCTCCTGGTGGATCACTGGTCAAACAAATGAGGAACTCAGTTTCCACACACAAGCAAGAACCCTTATATTGCTTCACCATCTTAAGCATCTTCTGCTGGTCACTTTGGAACATCTTCCATGATGTATTCAGTTGGACTAAAGAGATAATGGAAGCTTGGTACAAAAGGAACTAAATGGCACAGGTATCCCAACCGCTTTGCTTCAAATATAAATGGCAAAGGAGGCTGTGGAAAAGCAGGATAGAATAAAGCTCTAAATCAATCATTATATACTTCATTAGTTGTATAAAAGTGCAAGATTAAAGTAGTTCGGGTTAAGCATTCAGTTCACTATAGGCCACACAACTGCTCAGCTTGGCCATCAATGGCCTGCCTTTGTCATTCAGTTACTAATATTAGTTTCAACCACAGAAAGAACAACTGAATGAAAAACATCTGCAATTCCACTTCAAAAATGGTTAGTTTTCTGTGACCAGCACGAAATATTAGCTCAGTATCATCAGCTATACAATATATACATAAAAATATTTGTGTCTTAATCTTTGTTTTAACAACTTAGAATAAAGCTGTACTAAACATTATTTCCCTAGTGTGCCAACTCTTTGCTCTGTGCTGGCCTGGGAACACAGAGAAGTCCTTTTGTAGCAATGGTGCTTGAACTGATCCATAAGTTTGACACTTCAGCCATAGGAACTGTTGAATCTCTTTATTCAGCCAGGCTAGGTGATGGCAGGTGACTGCTTGGGTCTCAGTCAAAGCTTCTTGGGTGGTTCCACAAGAAGAATAGGCCAGATTCCAAAGACAAACTGTTAAAAGAAAAAGAGGAAGAAGGGGAAAGATTTCCTGGAATATCATGTCTCTTGGAACAGAAACCAAACACTATTAACCATCATTTCAACTGCATTACTTGGGATGTAGAGCAGACATCAAACAATAAGTGTGCCCCAGTGAAAATTCAAAGCATAAGGTATCCAAATGGTGGAGTGGCTTTAATGGACACAAAATAGTGCTTGCTTACCTTCACCTTTGGCCTGTGTTTCAGGAAAAGTGTCCTTGTGTATAAACTGAGGAAAAGGAGAAAAGTGTGCTTAAAATTTCATGTATAAGACAGTCGATACAATAATAATGATGTACTAATCCCAGTCTTATTTTCCAGCTAGGAAAGTGTTGCTTCTGTGATTGCAAGGGTACCCACTCTGCCTAGATATAGACAAAATAGGAGACACTGGCTACAGTAAATCCCTCTGTGCTAGACTATGGTTAGCAAACTAATCTACCCTGTGGCCTATGTGGGGGAGAAAGAGAGAAACCCAGGGAAGTAAATTCTCTCTCCACTAGGGAACAGACTAAACAGGGACTAGAGCCTGTCATTTTGGAAGGATGAAATTAAATCAGTGTACCACAAAATACAGCAGATGTTAAGGAGGGGGGAGCAGCACAGCTTGATTCTGTGTCACAGCTCTGTTCTCATACATCCTGTCCCCTCAGGAGATCATTTCCTATGCATGACCTCACTTTTTAAAGTGGTCATTGGTGATGACCAATTGGTCACTCACCCTGAAGAAGAAAAGGCTCCAGGGAGACCTTAGAGCAGCTCCAGTGCCTAAAGGGGCTCCAGGAAAGCTGGAGAGGGGCTTGGGACAAGGGCCTGTAGGGACAGGCCAAGGGGAATGGCTTGAACCTGCCCGAGGGGAGACTGAGATGAGCTCTTAGGCAGAAGCTCTTCCCTGTGAGGGTGCTGAGGCGCTGGCACAGGGTGCCCAGAGAAGCTGTGGCTGCCCCATCCCTGGCAGCGTTCAAGGCCAGGTTGGGTTGGACCTTCTAGGCTGAGAAAGTTGGGGCTGTTCAGCCTGGAGAAGAGAAGCTGCATGGAGACCTCAGAGCAGCCTTCCAGTATCTGAAGGGGGCTACAAGGGTGCTGGGAGGGACTCTTCATTAGGGACTGTAGTGATAGGACAAGGGGTAACGGGTTAAAACTGAAACAGAGGAAGTTTAGATTGGATATAAGGAAGAAGTTCTTTCCTGTTAGGGTGCTGAGGCACTGGAATGGGTTGCCCAAGGAAGCTGTGAATGCTCCATCCCTGGCAGTGTTCAAGACCAGATTGGAGGAAGCCTTGAGTGAGATGGTTTAGCGTGAAGTGTCCCTGCCCATGGCAGGGCGGTTGGAACTGGATGATGTTAAGGTCCTTTCCAACCCAAACCATTCTACGATTCTATGACACAGGGGCTTGGAGCAAGCTGCTCTAGTGGAAGGTGTCCCTGCCCGTGGCAGGGGTTGGAACTGGATGAGCTTTAAGGTCCTTCCAGCCCAAACCACTGTGATTTTATGATACTTCAGAAAATTTAATTACTATCTGTTTTTCTACCTCTAACACAGTATTCTCCTTCTTTATCAGAGGTAAAAATAGCTAGTAAAGAGAAAATGCACAGAAAATAAGCACCATTCCCATAGCTGCTCTGACAGCTTTTTTGTATATACATATGTATATATGCACACATGTACACATGCGTCTATAAATATCTACATGCATATATATTCATACATATGTTTGTGTGTGTATATATATAAAATATGTCAGAGTATGTGGAAAACAGCTGCTCCATTTGGCTGCCAGGCTGTCTGCTGCCATAAACAGCTTGAGATAAGCTTTTGAAGAAAATTCATTAGCGAAAGCAAGCTGATGCAGAGTTTGGATAGCATGGGCAAGGTTTGTTCACCATGCTGCACAGAGAAGATAATCAGTGTTTACATCCTCTGGCCCTTGGGGAACATGCAGAAGCCTGATTTCTCTGTCTTACCCCAATGAAAGACACACTCTCCCTGCAGTGGTTTCCCAAGTATTTTCTCAGCCACACAGTGGCATCACAGCAGGGACACCTTCCACTAGAGCAGCTTTCTCCAAGCCCCTGTGTCCAACCTGGCCGGGAATGGGGCAGCCACAGCACCTTCACAGGGAAGAGCTTCTGCTTAAGAGTTCATCTCAGTCCCCCCTCTGGCAGGTTAAAGCCATTCCCCTTGGCCTGGCCCTACAGGCCCTTGTGTCCCAAGCCCCCCTCCCTTTAGGCACTGGAGCTGCTCCAAGGTCTCCCCTTCAGGAGCCTTCTCTTCTTCAGGCTGACTCAGCCCAGCTCTCTCAGCCTGGCTCCAGAGAAGAGCTGCTTCAGCCCTCATACATAGATAAAATATATCCATTACAATGTACAGACATATACAATACTATATGAAATGGATCTGTTCTGAAGTACATAGAATATATCTGTTAAACAAATACTCTCTTAGTTATGGTTAAGTGATAAAATGCCATTTCATGATATAATGAGCAAACTACAGAAACCCTTCAGATTCCAGCTTAAATTCTACTTTTGCTCCTGGTTCCACTAGATGGTGGTAGAGAGCAAAAAAACAAAGATGTGGCTGCAGACTCGCTTATACTCTTAAGTCTCCTTCTAAAACTAATACCTTGCCCTTCTGGGAACAGCTCTGCTCCAACCAGTTCAACTGTCACTCTCCTGCTCTGTAGCATGATGCCTGGGTAGGTTTCAGAAGCAACAATGCCTATCAAAAAGGTTAGTTATGCCTCTAAAATTAAACATGTTGAAGTACTTCAGGATTGCAGCTCGAGAACAGACAGGTATTAAGAGCTGAAGTTTTCAAATGAATATACTGTCAAATAGTTTCCCAGTTTAATTGCTATGGGGTTCCCATTTCTGAATTACATATTCCCGAGGAACCATGGCTATTTAAAGATTACAGTGATGAAGAGTTTTTAGACCAGTTGTAAAGAGGAAAGACAAACTCCCACCAAGTCTATTAAGTCTTTTCCTTACTCTTCTGAATGACACATTTGGAAGTAAATCTGAATGTGGGAAAACTCCTACTTGATGAACATCCAGCTTAGGAAGTATTTCTTACCTTAGCAGGATATGAAGGTAAGAGCCCAGGCCTGTGAGAATATGCCACCATGCATGAAACTGCGTCACAGCTCCCACAACAGGAGGCATCTTCTCTCGTAATGCTCTGTAAGAAAGAAACACCATGCAAGGGTGGGTTATCTCCCAAGATAAGCAATCTCAAATCACAGTGCTTGATTCTTAAATTCCATAATACGTGTCTCACAAGTGAGGCTTTCAGGGGGTGAGGAATAGCAGTTATATCTTATTCTTTCAACACAGAAAGATACTAGCAAACTGGCTTCCTTACACATTTAAAGAAAGCACACGCTTCTTCATACAATGAGTGATCAGTTACTTCTGGACCCAAATATGAGGGAACCTATTTATGGCATCCCACATTCCCAAATGAGTTCTACCATTCTCTTCCCCAAAACCCTATGAACTGCTGTCCATAGGATGAAATTCTGTGTTCAAGTCTGAGAGAGGAAATGGGATTCATAAGACATCACATCTGGCAATCATACCACCTATATTCTCTAGCTCCATGGAAGCTTGGCTTGTCTTTCTGCTGCTTCCATGGAAGCTTAGCTTGCCTTTCTGCTACTTCCATGGAAGCTTAGCTTGCCTTTCTGCTGCTTCCATGGAAGCTCAGCTTGCCTTTGTGCTGCTTCCACCACGACAAAGCCAATAAGGAAGGAGACTTCAGTACAAGCAATAGGTTTCAATGAGTGCCTAGACCCTTCTCCTGGAGGCAAGGCAAGTACCTGCACAAGGTGTGCACAGGTCGAGGATCTCTTACATCAGGTTGCTAAGTTGCAGGGAACAATTAAAAGGCTGCACAGTATTAGAGGAGCTGAGATGGAGATGGTGGTTTCAGATCCATGCTCCTGCAGCAGACACTGCAGAGACTGAGGCACCTTGGACTCTGGTGACCCACAAAAGCAGGACTCTGAGTCTCCACCCTTCACCATCACAACAAAAACAAGATATGAAGCTTTAATACCTGTAGACACCTATGAGCAAGGTCTGCAAATAGGAACTGTGCCAGGAGCACACAGTGGGTACCACAGGAAGAAACAAGTGCTTGTAGTGGGTTACTCTGCTAAGGGACACTGAGACGCCCATCTGCTGGCCTGACAGGGAGTCATGGGTGATATTCTGCCTCTCAGGAGCTATGGTCCAAGATGTTGCAGAGAGGGTGTCACAATTTACCAAGAGCACAGACTACTATCCACTGCTGCTCTTTCATGTGGGCATGAATGACAGTGCAAGTTGGAACATGAGCAGAATCACGGAATCAACTAGGTTGGAAAAGTCCTTTAATGAAGTCCAACCATTACCACCACTAAACCAAGTCACTGAGGGCCTCACCTAGCCAGTTCCTGAACACTTCCAGGGACAGTGATTCCTTGGGGCAGATGTTAAGGAAGGAAAACCTGCAGCTTCTGCAACACATATTTACTGCTTGATGTTGTAGTGTTCAATCCCCCTGCATAAATGCTAATCCCTCGCTACTGCTCAGTCACAAATATGAACACAGAGCTTGGGTTCGGTCAGGCTGGGAATGAAACAATGAACAGACAGATTGTGACTCCAGCACAACCTTCAAGCCCTTGGAGAGCAGGAGATCTCAAAGCTCAATTCAAAAGTGCATGGATCTAATGAGGGAAGCTGAGTGCTATAGATGTCTTCTTCTTGGTTTTTCTTTAATAAGCTCTAGATTTGGTGAAATATGGATAAACAAACTCTGAACATTAACTGATAAGCAGTTTTGAACATTAAAAGCAAAAAGAGCAGGTAGGTGGATGAGTCACGGGTTAGATCTTTAGAGAATAAAGAATTACAAGGAACTGGAGTATATTTTCTCCAAAGGCCTGAGTTATAATAGCACCTGCAGAAATCCAAGGCTCTGCAGACATCTGATTAAAACCAGTACACAAGCATATTTATTCCTTTCCCAGCACAAAACAAGTATTACAGGAAACATACTAACTTTTGTTTTCCCCTTTAGAAAAGGAGGATGGAAATAAGTGCTTCAGCAGCTGCTGTAATCTTTGAGCCTAGGACAAGTTCAAAAGCCCCACG
Organism: Pezoporus wallicus; assembly: GCF_028554395.1. Classification (NCBI taxonomy): domain Eukaryota; kingdom Metazoa; phylum Chordata; class Aves; order Psittaciformes; family Psittacidae; genus Pezoporus; species Pezoporus wallicus. Next base: position 808,495 of record NW_026637976.1, on the reverse strand, counting down.
GATCTGAGGGCTTGGTGAATTGGGGATTATGAGCTCAGCAGTGATGTGATGCAGCTGCAAAAGTGAACCCTGATGCCAATATCTCAAAGTCAGTGTGTACCCATCCACTTGAGTTGGCAAGTAACTTTTATATCCCATTGGGATCAAGCGTTTCTAGGGATGATGGATTCAAAGTAAAACAGGGGAAGCTCAAGTTAGATATAAGAAAGAAGTTCTTTACTGTGAGGATGCAGAGGCACTGGCACAGGGTGCCCAGAGAAGCTGTGGCTGCCCCATCCTTGGCAGTGTTCAAGGCCAGGTCAGACACAGGGGCTTGGAACAAGCTGCTCTAGTGGAAGGTGTCCCTGCCCATGGCAGGAGGTTGGAACTGGATGAGCTTTAAGGCTCCTTCCGACCCAAACTACTGTATGGGTCTATGAGGCACCATGTTTTATATCCAGCACACCTATAAACTTTAAAAGAAGAGTTTCAAGGAAACTTTGTTGGAGCACTATTTCAATTGGCCTAGCCTACCGCAGGGACTACAAAGCCAGAATGGACAGATAGAGAACACTAGATCACTTTACCTCACACTATGACCTGACCCTGACAAAGCAACCTACTAGGACAGTTCTGTCCACCATGGATTCAGCAGCATAACATCGTATCAGAGAGTCAAGGATGGATTTTCTGGACACTGGCATCAACCCTTCCTAGAATCACAGAATGGTGATTTAGCAAGCCACAGACCCTCAAAATTACTTCAGTGACATTACTTTCTCTCTATTTAAAGTGAAGTCAGAGGTAAGGCACTGGGACAGGCTACCAGAAGAAGTGGTAATGCTCCATCCCTGCCAGTGTTCAAGGTGAGATTGGACAGAGCCTTGGGTGAGGTGTCCCTACCCATGGCAGGGGGTTGGAACTGGATGATTTTCAGGTCCTTTCTAACCCAAACCATTCCTTGAATCTATGAATTTAAAAGTTGATAAACCCACTGCTGAGTGGGTCATAAGCAAACTGGATTAAAACCCTTGTGAATGTTTTGTAGGCAGTGTACAATACATACCTTGAGATGGACTTGAATATACACCATAGAAGAAAGAAAACTTTCTGGTAGAAGACTATTAAGAGTTATGCAGACAAAGTGAAAGGACTCACCTCAATTTATCACAGAAAATGTTGTCCACATTCCAGAGAAAAAATCCCATTAAAAATACAGTTAAAGATGTATAGCCTAGACCTCTAAGCCATGGGTATACCCTAGAGAGAGAGAAATGATGTAAAGTTTAGTCCCAGATGCTTTAAAGGCAACACGACATACATAACTCCTATTACATACAAATAAGCTGGTTTGCTTCCCAAAAGGAAAAATATCAACTTCAAATCTCATCTATCAAAGTATTATATTTAACCACCTCTCCCCTTCTCCTGACTTCCCATTCTCCAAGACTGGCCTTTTATATGTTGTACTTCTGTATTTCTAACTGTTCCACTAAATCCTGCCATCTCCTAATGCACCAAATGGCAAAACCGAAGCTGGAAAAACACATGAATTCTTCAGTCCCATCTGTAATCTTTCAGTTAAAAACCAGCCATGTTACAAATCAGTCCTCTCCCCAAAGAAGAGGCTCTTTTCCAATCCATGATATCCCTCTACAAGGGGACTTGGTTAAATAAGGTCTTTCAAAGTGACTGTAGTCTTTGGTGATTGCAGACCACCACAGAATCATAGAATAGTTAGGGTTGGAAAGGACCTTAAGATCATCCAGTTCCAACTCCAACTAACCGAATGAATGGTTTAGAAAACAGTATTTTCATGTTATAGTTTACTGCTGAGTGTTATTTGGGATGGAAAAAATATCAGTTTCACTTGGGGGGGGGGGGGGTATCTTTAGGATACACTAAACACACTGAAGAATCATATGGAAGAAAGTGCATCATTAATAAATGTACCCCCACTATCTGCATTCAGGTTGGAGCATGGAATTAAAACTTCCTACATGAATGTTGGTACCATTTTTCCTTTCCTGGTAACAAGTCCAAAATCAAACCCAATTCCCACCCTAAAGTCTCCAATGAACTGCAATACTGTTCAAGTTATCTTTAAGCATAATGAATGCACAGTTTAGATCCTGGATTAAAACACATTCCCCAGCTGTTTTTCCAGTGCTGGGTTACACAGAGCACGCATTTCAGAGCTGTGAGCAGAGGCATCCAACATGTGCAAAAGAAGACAGGTAGAGCTTCTTCCACAGGGCAAACTAATCACGTACAAGTTGTGCTTGTTCACAACAAGTGCATTGCCAATATAAACCAGCAAAACTGTTCGGTCTAATAGATGCATGGAGAGCATGCAGTACATGGCAGAGACCACACTGTAATACTCCCAACTCAGTGCTCTAGAGACAGAAGCAAGCCCAGGACATGAAAGAGCATCAAATGGTACGTTGTACATGCTGGTAATTAGGTAATTACAGCTAGAATTGTTCAGGGAATAAATGGTGGTGTTTTGTGAAGGGATGAGAGGGAGACTGGCATCACTTACTAATGGGGAACATGCTTTGCGAACAGGGAATGATGTTTGCCAAGTTGTAATTTTGGGAAGGAAGCAGCCCCACAAATGAGATGAGAAGTATAAAGGAAACAGGGCAAGAACAGCAACAAATGATGGGGATAGGAGGATGCAGCAGCCTGGAAGGAATAATGTACTGCTCTTTGAGATTTCATCAGCGACTGCACTGATAGGACAAGGAATGGGTTCAAACTTAAACAGGGGAGGTTTAAGCTAAATATAAGGAACGAATTCTTCCCTGTGAAGGTGCTGAGGTGCTGAACAAGCTGCCCAGAGAAGCTGTGGCTGCCCCATCCCTGGCAGTGTTCAAGGCCAGGTTGGACACAGGGGCTTGGAGCAAGCTGCTCTAGTGGAAGGGGTCCCTGCCCGTGGCAGGGGGGTTGGAACTGGATGAGCTTTAAGGGCCCCTCCAACACAAACCAGTCTGGGATTCTATGATTTTCACTCTAAGCTCAGAGCGACTTCAAGTCCCATACTAAGACATGTGACTGATAAGAAGTTACTGTATGTTAAAGAAATAAGAAACATAATAAGCTGAAATCAAGGCTAATACATAAGTTGAGACAGGCTGGGATATGTGCTAGCACTGTCATTGGAAAGACAGGAGTATGTTTTAGCAATGCAGAGGAACTAAATCCAGAAGTGCACGTGGGGATGACTTTTACAGGAAAGAAAGGTGACCTTCAGCTTGGCACAGCTTCTCTAGCAGAAGTAACTTAATATTAATCATAGAATCATATAATACTTCAGGATGGAAGGGACCTTAAAGCTCATCCAGCTCCAACCCCTTCCATGGGCAGGGACACCTTCCACTAGAGCAGCTTGCTCCAAGCCCCTGTGTCCAACCTGGCCTTGAACACTGCCAGGGATGGGGCAGCCACAGCTTCTCTGGGCACCCTGTGCCAGCACCTCAGCACCCTCACAGGGAAGAGCTTCTGCCTAAGAGCTCATCTCAATCTCCCCTGTTCTGGCAGGTTAAAGCAATTCCCCTTTGTCCTGTCCCTACAGGCCCCTATAAAAATGCAAGGAGATGGTCCACCCCCTTACAACCAAGCAGACCATGGGCATTATGTACCTAGTTAAAGAAATTTTGCCACTGCCGATTTCTCAAGCCCACCAAAAGAAAGATGCAAATACTCAGTTATACCTCACACCACTGAACGAAACATTTACTTACCATAATACTATATAAACAGATCGTAGAACTATAATGGAAACTAGCGTTCCATACATGATCTGGAAATAAAAACAGAGATAAAACTCAGTACTTGGATTCAAGAGACTTTATAAAACACCACAGGAATACAACATTTTTGAAGCCCCTGTTGATTTTTATGTCTTAGTCTCAGGAAAACTGTTATCACCTCTACTTACAGCTCCAGAAAGTCTTCCATGAAAGTGTCACATAAAAGCAGGATTGCAAACCATGTCCTTTATGTAATTACAGGAAAAGTCAGCTGTGTAAACCCGTTGTTTTTTGCATTAGAAAGCAAGCACTAGATGGCACTCGGTTAGCACCCGAAAGCAAACTGGTAACTCGCTCCCATCACCTCTTCTGTATCAGTGCGGTTGCGTAAGCATCAGCTAAAGCCGTGTCTGAAAGCTGTACTTCCTTCACTGGTATTTGATTAATGCATTTTCCTGCAAGCAAACACCTGAACAGACTATGCAGCGTGCCCACACTGAGCACCAGCACAAAAGAAACTTTCCAGGAAGCCTTTAGAACTATTACAGAATGTTGGGATTCAATCTAAATAGCGGGAAGGCTGCACGCTCTGAAAAGATCCACAAGCAAGATCCGGCTCGCTGCAGGCTTGATGAATATGAATGTAATCACCTCATTTATACAAAAAAAAAAAAATCAAAGTTACCATTTATTTTCTGCCTCGTGATCTTTAGATCACTCTCCCTGTTGTTATTCACAAGCTTAAGATCCCCATAGCACCACCTACAAGACGTACAGACTACAGAAAAGATGTGGCCCATCACGCCTGAAAAGTGATGCAGAAGCCACTGCAGCAGGGAGAGCTTTCAGACACTGGTGACATTAAATTACACTCCAGGCCTTGTACCCCGGACACTGTTTTCCCCCTGCCAAATCCAGCTTGTTCCAAGCAGTTGTGCCCTGCTCTTTGCCTCTCTCCAGTAGGCTGATCACTGTTCTTCGCTTCCTTGTTCCCCAACTTCCTTGTCTCACTTTGCTTTTAGTTAACTCCTATCAAATGCTGCTTTGTTTTATATGAAACATAAAAGTACTATTTGCTGCCTGTTTTTAAAAGCAACTAAACCTCAGAGTGGTGTTTACAAACCAGTGTCCTTACCTTGTTATATTGACCTCTTGTACTTCCTCTTCCCTTAGACTACAGTGTCTTCAACCCAATGACTACCTTACTCTGCTGTAACCAGGGCATTCACCTATTACTACCCTGCAAGCACATGTGTGTCCACTCATCTAATATAAAATAGATAGCTGGAATAATACAAAGTGAAACCTACTTTTCAAAAGCCCATAAAGGCAAATTTTCAACTTCCTTTTAGCTTTAAGGATGAGGTTCATAGCACACACTGTATTATCAGTCCATATATCCAGAACAAGACAGAAAACAGAGCCCTTGTGTTTGACAACAGGTAAAAATTAGCCTCAATACTGACTATGAAAAAAGTCAGCACACTGAGAGTGAAATCATATCATTTCAGTAACTAAACTACTACTGCTGTGTGTTCTGCTCTGTAGAGCTAAACAAAGCTCAACTATTTGAAAGGCAAATCGGTCTTGTACTTTAAACAAAACTGGTGGCTAATGCCAGTCCTCTTGCTGGGGTGCAGCACATAAATCAGGACAAACCCAAACAAAACCTGCAATGCACAGCCTGAGTACCAAGTGCTCATCAGTCCCAAGTAGGGAGGGGACTGCTCAGGTGGGCTAGGGTGTCATTCTTCATCATTATGCCTCAAAAGACCCTACCATATAACAAATACAGACTAAACTTAACAGTTCAATGCTATTTACTTCCTCAGGCTCATTTGAAACAGCCTATTTCATTTTCCTAATCAAAACCAGTCACTTATTCTAAGAGAGGGGTCACACAGAGGAAGAAACTCAATAGAAAGGCTCCTCCAGAACTCAAATCACAGTTTGATGCCATTTCCTTGCTCATCTCCTCCTTCTTCCAGCTTCCATTGCTAAAATGCTCTCCTGCAGCAAAAAGGAGAGGAAAAACCTACCCATGAAGAGAAATTTCTCTCCTACTCATCAGGGGTCTGACCACCCTTGGGCTTTTATCCAATTTACTCTCAGGTTCTTTGTAAAAGGAGTTAGTGTCAAACTATGCCTAGAGAAACAGGACTTACAGGCCTGAAACGCAGCCTAAAAATGCTGTATTTCTGCAGTTATCAGAGCAATAGCTAAGAAAAGCTTTCTTTGTGATGCCTGTGGCTTGGTATCTCCTAGTGAGCTGCTTAATGGCCTGCAGAAGAAGACAGTCTTCATGGAGGGAGGAAGGGAACAACGTAAAAAAGAACCCTGGAGTGGCTGAATTAAAATATGCCCACAGCTGACACTGCCATTTCTTGCCTTTTCCGCTCCCCCACACAAACAGGTTGTTAACAGTAAAACACAGTCGTGGTTAAAGGCCTGTGAAAGACTGGAACAACAAAGCATTCCGCTCCGCAGGCTTCAACCCTCCTCTTCATGCTGAAGGCAACGAGCACCCAGGTGGTGTTGCTGTGATAAGCAGAGGCTGGAGCTGCGCCTGTAAACCAAGAGCTACACAACTTAGTTTAGACTTCAGGGAACAGTGCTTCTTTTTTACTCCTTTACCACCCGTGGATTCACTATTTTCATCATGCCAGAAGTTTGTGATATTCTCCATCCACCCCATTTAAGTATAAAATGAAGATTCTACCTTATTCAGGTTGACTCTGATTTTTCAATTCCTTTACCTCCCTTTGTTCTTCTTCTTTAACTAACACATCACTTAAGTGACAGATGAAAACCCAGAGTTTTGTGCTATTTTGTCTCACAGTGCCTTTAACCTGTAAGCCAAAAGAACACCCTTACACTACAACTGAAACAAAAGGAAACAGCAGAATCTCATCATCTTTTGTTATCACTAGACAGTTCCCTCTTTGCTGTTTAAGATGCAAATACGGCTGCTTGTGTTTCAGCTTTGAAGCCTGTATCTTTGCAACAGGGAAAAAACATTAATACACAATGGATTTACCTGCTAAAAGGGCCAAATATGAAGAACATCCTGGTAATTCACAAATGGGAAAGAAGCATTTCAGGACTCAGTGTCTGACAACGTTTTTGATGTGGAGGCAGTTAAACAAATCGCATAGATTCACTTCTTGTACCAGCTGGAGGCAAGGCTGGTACTCCAGACTGGAGTGAGCATATAAAACTGGCTCTTCATCTACCCTTCTAGTACAGAAAGCTGCAATAAGCTGTTATTTCCACTTCTTTGCTTCCTCTGTTCCTGGCCTTCTGCCCATCTTTGGTTAATAAAGTCCATTTATCAGCCTCGAATATTAGTGTACACAGTGGGAACGCACTGAGAGATTTTGGGTTCTTGGCAAGCACTGCTTATCTATTAATATACCAACCAGCTATCAAAATACAGTCAGCCTAAGGACTTGGAGGTGGAAACAGTATTTGCAAGTTATAACGAAGAAAACAGATTTCTACATGTTCTTAGACTTCTGAGAGAAGGAATGACAATCCCCATGATGACACTGAAACACTCAGCATAGCTGCAGCTGTTTAGTACCACACATTGCTTTGACAGCTCCTGAATGAACTAATTCACATCCACTTTAGTTGGTCCTCCTTAGATGCATGTATATGATGGCAAAGCAACACACTGCATCATACAGAGCAGCTCACCCGAGCTTCTGGGACAGTCTGCAGGGATAAACTGAGCTACTCTTCACTGCCTTGTAGAGCTGATCCTTTGGAGAGTCTGAACATCCTTCCACATTCCCTAAGCTATTGTGCAGATAGAAGCACTAGCCAGAATGACAGCTGCACTGAAAGACAGCCCCAAACAAGCTGTGTAACACAATATCACTCAAACTGGTTTTATACATGGTCTTCAGCAGGACAATGCCTAAGCACAAAAACCTCTGTGGTGAAGACATGCCCTGAGAAGGTCACTTTTAACAGACTGCTTGGCAACCTGAACATGTAGTAAGAATGAACATGTCCCACTAAAAGGCAAAATACATTACACCACAAGCCTACAGCTCACTGGTGTCTTAGCAGCAGGAGGGACTCTGAAGAGCTGCAGGACACCGAGTCCACACAGATTCCCCAAAATGGGGAGTCCTGTGAATCTGAACAAGTTGTGCCTTGACATAACATATTCTTCATGCAGTTTCAGGCTCCTGTACCTATTGTGACATACACATTGCGTTGTGATTTGACTTCCTTCTTTGCATTTGGACATTTGAAACACCTAAGGAGAACAACTCTATTAATTTTTGTACTGAGGCAAATGAAATACCTTTTGCTCCCCTCAAGTCACATAAAACTGCTAAATCCAATACTTGTATTTTACTTTCTAGCAGAAAATTCACTGGTCATATTATTATACTGTGATCAGCAAACCCAGAGACTGCCTTCCTCCCTCCTTTGGGGATCTGTGTGCAGTTTAGAACAAGAATAGCTGGTGTTTGCTCATCAGTGCACACTCTTCCATTCTGTCATCCTGGTCCTCAGGGTCTTCCAGTTATTTCTTCATCTCCTCCTCCGTACTCAGTGATGCCTTTGAACTTGGTATCATCACAAATATCATCAGTACCTGATTTGGTTTTTCCTGGTATGGGTTGTTAAATACAAACAGTCCCACTAGTGATCCCAAGACAGTCAGACTGAGCCTGCCTTTCATGGCAGTGTTCAAGGCCAGGTTGGACAAAGCCTTGGGTGACATGGTTCAGTGTGAGGTGTCCCTGCTCATGGCAGGGGGGTTGGAACTGGATGATAAGATCCTTTCCAACCCTAATTATTCTGTGATTCTATCTCCTTTAGCCATCTTCCACTAGTCACTCCCTTCCCCTATTTGCAATTCTCATCCTGATCTACTTCTTCAGCTCACTGAAGTTTCTCATGGGACACCACTTCTAAAATGGCTACACAAAAGGCATCTTTTAAATCACATCTAATGTAGAAGAAACAACTATTTAATCTCATGTTCTAGTTACCTTTTAATTATCTCTTGGCTCAAGAACTGCTTCAAACTCTTGCAGCAGATGACTATGCAAATAAAACAGGCTTTTAGATCTGTTACATTATTCACATAGCCAAATGAATGAGGTTTTTGATCTCTGCAAGTGTAGAGCCAGCATACGGTATGCAGCCACTAAACAAATCAGGACAGAAACCAATGCTTTGCAAGTGACAGCTTTCTAGGCCATATCATGTTAGAAAGAAGGCTACTTGTAAGACTGGAGTCTAAAAGTTTAATTGCCAGGGTAATTTCTTCTTCTTCCAGGGCAATCTGATACTTAAGCGTTCACAAACTGTACAGATGAGGCCCTCAGTGACATGGTTCAGTGGTGGCCTTGGCAGTGCTGGGGTAAAAGTCGAACTTGATGATCTTAAAGGTCTTTTCCACCCCAGTTGATTCTACGATCTGTGTGTCTATGGATCATTCCACACCAGCAGCCATTCTTCCCCCACCCCTTTCCTTGTATCAGCACAAATACACATGCAGTAAACAGGGATGAGAAACTAATCTGATTTACAACTAATTCTGAGGAGAGTTTGAACCTGCTGAGTTCCCAAATCAAATTCCCCTCAGAAAGTAAATCTGTGTGCCAGATGGGAAGGAGGGAAGGGAGAGGCGTAGCTGCTTTCTTTGACAATGATGCTGGCTTAAATACAACTAGAGAACTGGGATGTAGGGTTGTTTAGCACCATGGAAATTAGGTAATAACAGTGCTCTAGCATAGAGATTTTGACATAAACAAGACAATACATGCTTGTAAAGGCCACTGCTATCTTTCATTTAACTGATGAGGCGGTAAAAAATACCACATCAGTTGTCAGGCAGAGAAATGTTCTTTTTTTTTCCCCTTCTAATGATGTGTAGCCTCCAACAGACCAAATTATGCATCTCACCCCTCCTATGGTTAAAGCATTAAGGCCCTTAAAGATCTGCAATACGTGGATGGAGGCAAAGAAGCTGGTGTGTGTTGCCACTGTGCCATGAATAACAAACCAACTCCCCTTCATGCCTGCTGGCATTAAGCAATTTATGAGCCTAAATTGGGAAGGAAAGTAGAAAGTAATTCACTGAGAAATAAGGCTTGGAACCTGGCTGTTAAATATAACAGAATCCTTTTCCATTCTTATTGCTCTCCTTTCTGGGGGAAAAAAACCACCCCACACTGAAACAACAAACAGTATAAAGCTGTCCATGTAGTTACTCCCCTTTCTGCGAGGCTGACAAATGGTGATGATCACAGACAAGTACCTAAAGGAATCAACCTCTGCTTTCCAATACAGTTAGGGACCAAGACTGTGATTTAAACTATAACTGCACGAGCATATTTAACTTTACTTCAAGTCCATGAGATACAATCAGCTGGGAAATACTTAGTGAAATTACATTGATTCTCTTTTTTAATGCACTCTCAAATAAAGGGTAAGTATGAAGAAAAGAACCTTGCTTAGCTGTGCAGAGAAATGTTTCCTCTGGATTTATGATGTATTTGGCAAAGAGTGTGAAAAAAAAACCACGAGTGCAGTACTTGAATGTCTGGAATGGGGCCACAACTGCATGTTCTCCATAAAAATCAATTTGGAAAGAGTTGTTGTAAAAAGTCCAGCACTTTTATGGGTCTAAATCTTTTCTACATTGATTCCTCATGTATAAATTATAACAGGGAATTCATACGCTGAAACTAAGAGAAACCAGATGCAAAAAAATAAAGGTCTGGAGCAGCAGTTTAAAGCTTCCCCTATTTCCCTCTTACCCCACAAGTCAGAAGGCCAGACTGGACAGGGCTTGGAGCAACCTGGTCTAGTGGAAGGCGTCCCTGCCCATGGCAGGGGGCTGGAACTGGATAATCTTAAGGTCCTTTCCAACCCAAACCATTCCATGATCTATCACCCCTGAATCTATGATGTGGGACAATAGCTTTGCCAATGCATCAATGCAGTGAAGCTGTGATGTATTTATTGCCATAAACACAGACTGAGTAGATAACTGATAAATGAAAGTCCAGTATCAGCAATAAACTCTGCCACTGTACTTAACAAAATTAAGTCACTTCATTCAAAACCAGTTATAACCAGCTTAGTAAAAGCATCAGTGATTGCTGCTTTCACCCCAGCCTGTATCTTCCTGTTGGAAATATAAGTATAGGGAAAGAACAGAAAGGATTTAATTAACATTAGCAAAAAACCCTGTGAGTTTCTCTTTTTATCTATAGGTACAGTAACAATTCACGTCTCTAGAAGAGATTTTTTTGGAGCAGCTTGGAATTTATTATCAGAGGATTCATTTTATTCCTCCGTGCTTCACTAATCCACCAACAGGAGCCACGTATCAGTTTTACAGCTGCTGATGCAGCAGGTATGCTTTGACAAGCGATTGCACTACTGATTTCAGACATTAAGGCTTTAAAGCTCTGTCCTGCAAAGAGCTCAGGGCTTTTGCTTGGTAGTTTTTCAGCTGTTATCCCTAATCAAAACGTCATAAATGAGGGAAAACTGCTCATGGCACGCATAAGTGAGTGTGATTTCTAACCTCCTGTGAAGAGGCAAGTCATACAAGTCCTATCTCCACAAGCACTGAATGCATATTAATACTCTTGGGCTGCTGTAAAAGGAACTGGCACCAAATACGCCATTAAGCAATCAAGACCATAACAACCAGTCTGCTCCACAACCCTAGAAGACATTCTGTGTTTAAATTCAGCTTGAATTTACACGACATGAAATGGAGTAGTTAAAAAGACCCCAAACTACTATGTTAAAATGGAGAAAAGAACATGGTGCTGTCACCCAAACCATGTTAGGAAGTCAGGTCATAGCTTCCCAGCAGCTGCTAATGGAAAGCAGTGGACAAGGATTCATCAAACCCTCCCTCTTACACGCACCATTGCCCATAGTGAGGGTCACCTCATTGCACTTGCCACTGATGAAATCCACATGGAATATTAGGTCAAATGCTAAATCACAACACGCATTAAACCATTCCAGTTTTACAGGTCACCAAGGGAAGGGATGGCAACATGACAGGAAGCAGTAAAAGGCAAATTGTGTTTGCCTTCCATCTTCAGGTACAAATTCATGTAAAATACCCCAATAAAACACAGTTTAAAACACAGGTTAGGTCCTCTAGCAGAGCAAGATTTACCTGATGGAATACAGGCTCTTTCAAATTCAAGTAAACCTGGAAAGATTAAAAAGAGAAGTGATTTACAACAGAGAACAGCATAACATTAATCTAAATACTGCCAAGACTTGTTCTGCTGGAATCAAGACACAAGCGCCTATACATGCGCTATAAAAGTTGCTTAAACATAGTTTCCTCTGGCAAAACCTGAGGGTTTAATTGTGGAATGATTTTAAATTAAAGAGCACAAACAGAGACATTAACATCTAGAATCAACTCATTTAATAAGAGTTGCAACACACAGAAAAACAACTAAGATGCAGGAATTACCAGTCTCAGTATGCACTGCAAGAAGCAAATGTACTCTAGTTTGAATTGCTATTCTTCATGGGTTTTGACAATGCTTTAGAATTTCATCAATTCATTTTACAAAATAGCTTTTCCTATTGTTTATGCAGTACATTTCATTCCTGCTTTGGAAGAGAGAAGGGCACTGGACCTTCAGCATAACATACCGTAAGTGTAAAACATCTTAGGAGGCAGAGAACAGTATTTTGATGGCAGAAATGACCTATTATAATACCTCTTATTTAAAAAAAATTGGCTATCAATACAGATAACAAAGGGAATTCCATCTGCAGTTGACAGGCAGCAATAAACTCATTTTAGTCATAAAGGGAACACACAGCACTGGGAAAGGGAATCAAGTCACGACAGTTTGAATTATTCTATTTAACAACTCTGTTCCTTTCTTATTCTGGCTGCTGTTTTAAACCACCACTCAATAGCCTGGACTGTGTATCACCTTTTGCAGTCTGTTGAACAGAATTACTCTCATTTCTGTAAATGAATTAAAGACAGGGAAGATGAGGAATGCAGCTTGTCTGAGGTACCACACACCAGCAGTGACTGCTTTTCTTACATTCTTATTCTAGCAACGGGATTACTGCTTTCCTTTTTCATTTATTCTATACAGGGTTTGGACAGAAAGGTTTCACGTTTCTCTCTCTGTTCTGGAGCCAGGCTGAGAGAGCTGGGCTGGGTCAGCCTGGAGAAGAGAAGGCTCCTGAAGGGGAGACCTGAGAGCAGCTCCAGTGTTTAAAGGGGCTACAAGAAACCTAGACAGGGGCTTTGGACAAGGGCCTGTAGGGCCAGGACAAAGGGAATGGCTTGAACCTGCCAGAACAGGGGAGGTTGAGCTGAGCTCTTAGGCAGAAGCTCTTCCCTGTGAGGGTGCTGAGGCGCTGGCACAGGGTGCACAGAGAAGCTGTGGCTGCCCCATCCCTGGCAGTGTTCAAGGGCAGGTTGGACACAGGGGCTTGGAGCAAGCTGCTCTAGTGGAAGGGGTCCCTGCCTGTGGCAGGGGACTGGAACTGGATGAGATTTAAGGTCCCTTCCAACCCAAACCACTCTGGGATTCTACAGTTCTCTGACCAGCACAATTTTCCCAGAAAAGAATGATTTGTCCTTCTTGACTGGAAGTGAGCAGAGATCCAGTGCTGCCTCTATAACATTCCTTCAGTGGCAGGAAAACTGTCAAACTACAGGTGGAAATGCCATATTAGAAAATACTTACTATGCTGACTACGAAGCTGTATGTTATTAACAAGAAAAGCAGTGGATAATTGACTGTGTTCTTGTACTTGAAACATTCATACCTGGAAGAGAATATAAAGAAGAGTGATAACATTCATCTCTTATCATATAAAGGATGCATTTTTTCAAGGTATGTTCACAAACTTTGTGAGCAAATTGATCCAAATGAGTCTTAGGCACTTTAAGAAACCGTATCTCCTCCAATAAAGATGTGTCATTTTATAATAAAAATCCGTAATTTTACCAATAAATGTGTCTTTTTAAACAAATCTAATGCAAAAGCCCCACTAAGCTCATGCATATAGAGTCAGTGGGAAGAGTTTGGGAATCAGAAGCACTTTCAGAAGGCACTTAAGGGGTGATAATGGATGGCAAATTAGAAATGACATTCAAATGCAATACAGCTGCCAAAACCCATTACATCTGTGAGCTAAAGGCAGTGTGGGAAAGGGGCTGCCTTACAAAACACTGAACTCCAGAGGTCTGTTCAAATGCAGATTGTTTATGGCTTTACACAGTCACAGTGCAGTAAATTTGTCAGACTGGGTAGTGGTAGAAGTGAAAGGTAGAAGCAGCTAATTGCTGCCAGCATGTAAAACAACTCATTGAAATTAGCTTTACAGTCTTTACACTATGGTTCAGTCACAGCTGTGATGGAATAACACACACGGACTGCATCTCCATCAGAAAAACACAACAAAAATTACCTGTGAGAAGCACAGGAGCACTAGGGCTAGGGGCAGGTGTCTCTGTCCCTCCAAGCTACATCTAGCCAGTTTGTTTCTTTATAAACTTCTATGTTTTAGACACCGTCATGGATGAATAAAAGGAAACAAAAAACTATTAGGAATATCTGGGGGAAAAAAAATTACAAGAGCACAATGTGCTACATTGCAGAATGGCTCTGCAAAGTAATGAGACAGCTTGAGAGGCAGGAGAACCTTATAGCAGTCTTCCAATATCTAAAGGGGCTACAGGAAAGCTGGAAAGGGACTTTAGACAAGGGCCTGTAGGGACAGGCCAAGGGGAATGGCTTTAACCTGCCAGAGGGGAGACTGGGCTGAGCTCTTAGGCAGAAGCTCTTCCCTGTGAGGGTGCTGAGGCGCTGGCACAGGGTGCCCAGAGAAGCTGTGGCTGCCCCATCCCTGGCAGTGTTCAAGGCCAGGTTGGACACAGGGGCTTGGAGCAAGCTGCTCTAGTGGAAGGGGTCCCTGCCTGTGGCAGGGGTTGGAGCTGGATGAGCTTTAAGGTCCCTTCCAACCCAAACCAGTCTGGGATTCTATGTACAAGGGAATGTCCTGTGCAGAACTACCTTCAAAGAAAACAAAATGATTATTAAAGACCTCTTCAACTAAACATTAGCTCATTTTCACAACACTCTAATTACGATCAGACATATGTACACAGAATCTTATTAAAGCCATGAATGCAGTAACAGACTTCAGCGCTTTTGAAGATAACAGAGTAACCATTGCACAAAATAAGCATGATTTTCGTATTCTAACAGATCTTTATAGCCACTTTTTGTCCTTTTCCCCAGACACATTCAAACCAGACAAAATAAATGCAAAGGCAATTTCAAGGCAACAGGGAGCTACAGTGGAAGTATTTCCACTAACAGAGGCATTACAATTCTGATCCAGACTTTGCACAAACCATACTAATGTATGAATCACAAACTGATGGGGAGTTCCACAGATGTGGGTTTAATCCTACAGCATCCCATCACCACCGCAAGCTCCCAGAGATGCCCCAGTTTTCAATGGCTGAATATTTGCTATGTTCAAAAGCAAAAAAGACAATTTCTTTTCCTGTCTTTTTGTCTGCAACAACTTGATTTATGGTTTGGATTTTCCGAGTGACAGAACAAATGATGTTAAATCCAGGCCTTGCAGCAACAGGCAGGAAAAAGCCAACTTACGGTATCTTTGCAGTTGCCAAACGCTACATTGCTCCCAAAATGAAACGGGAGAAAACGTCTTGGCATGGCATTAAGCTGTCATGCATGTTCCAAGACACTCTGCCCAAAATATGCACTCAGCTCCTCATAAAACTCTTTCTTCTTTAATTTTCCACATGAGTGGAGAGCAGGTTTAACCAGAAATCTGAGATTCGCATTTGGAGTCAGACTACAGCACAGAAATACAGCTCAAATCCATTCATTTTGGAGGTGTTACTGAAACTGATTTATTAGGGCTGCTGCTCACATACCAAGTAAGGCTGAGCTCTGGTTGTACACTACAGAAAGTCTCTAAGAAGAAGTATGTCTTTTTCCTATTAAACAAACACTGGTGAAACATCACTAAATAAGCAAGAACTAGGACTGAAGCCAGCCTGGTGCTCTAATGGCCAAATCGTAACGCTGCAAAACAGAGATCTCACTGAAAGCAGTAGAAGCTTCGGTGTCAGCCTCTCTAGACACCAGACTGGGCTTCACAGATACTAAATGGTTACTAGTTTATAAATATTCAGAAAGAAATAACAAGTACTTACAGGCAGTAGACAAACACACAACAACTGTATATCATTGGCAGCTCATCCAACAGCTATAAAAAGCAGAGACATCAAAACATGAAAAGTACTTTTAACTCACAGTAAATTCATTAAGGAGAGAGAAGTCTTAAGAAAACAGGAGTTTATAAGTCATTTGGAGAGGGACTCTACATCAGGGACTGTAGTGATAGGACAAGGGGTGATGGGTTCAAACTGAAACAGGAAAGTTTAGATTGAATATGAGGAAGAAGTTCTACCCTGTGAGGGTGCTGAGGCACTGGCACAGGGTGCCCAGAGAAGCTGTGGCTGCCCCATCCCTGGCAGTGTTCAAGGCCAGGTTAGACAGAGCCTTGGGTGCCATGGTTTAGTGTGAGGGGTCCCTGCCCATGGCAAGGGGTTGGAACTGGATGATCTTAAGGTCCTTTGAAACCCAAACCATTCTATGATTCTATATCCACCTTCCTGACTGTACTTCAAATCCCATCCAACTGAAAGATCCTGCATTAATAAGCTTATTACACTAAATCTTTAGTATATGATGTCTCATAAAAAGCCCACCCTTCAAAGGATCATGCCATTTGTACTGTTCATACCTCCTAAAACACTGGTAAGAATTAGTTTTGGGAAGTCAGCCTAGATAAAACTGCTCAATACAAGCAGCAGCATCTTCTTGCTTCTGGACAAACTCCACAGAGAAACTGAAATGCATTTTTCCCATATGATAAAATAGAACTTTAGGCCCTTAGGGAAGTGTGTTGTGATGTGCTTGCACGTTCCTGACTTTGGAACCTTCTCACATTGTGTTAATTCAGAGACAGGGTTTTGAGAGTTCAGATGAGCTCTTAGGCAGAAGCTCTTCCCTGTGAGGGTGCTGAGGCGCTGGCACAGGGTGCCCAGAGAAGCTGTGGCTGCCCCATCCCTGGCAGTGTTCAAGGCCAGGTTGGACACAGGGACTTGGAGCAAGCTGCTCTAGTGGAAGGGGTCCCTGCCCGTGGCAGGGAGTTGGGACTGGATGAGCTTTAAGGTCCCTTCAAACCCAAAGCATTCTAGGATTTCCATTTACTATGGGGGAAGTACAGACTGCCAGCACACACTTCTGAACATAGGCTTCTTAGTTTTGAACTTGATTCAAAGATCAGTTTCCCTTATCTTCTCACACCTAAAACAGGACCAGCCTCCTTGTGTCCCTTTAGAATGGCTTGTACTTGAGAATAAGAAAGAGAGGAAGACTCAGCTGTTGCTACTCAGAAGATACTGACTTCACTATTAATGTTACAGGTACATCTAGATTAGTAGAACACAGAAAACATTAAGATGAAAAAAAGGGATACAATAAATAGTAATAACTCTAATCTTATTAACCCACAGTTGTGTGAACTTCCCAAAGGTTGAAGTGTCTTCTACCAACGTAATTGCTTATAGCTCCTATTTTAGGGTTTATATGTCTGTATACCTATTGATGGAGAACAAGACCTGTGCTACTCCCATTGAGAGCAGGAGTCATGTACAATGATACTTAAGGTAGATTAACTCTTGCTGTATGAGTTTCATTTAGACAATAATATGACTTTATACATAGATACATACATAAAGCGATTCTCATCTATTTATGAATACTCACCTGCATTTCGTACTTCAGGGTCATGTGGAAGCACCAAGATCCCAATCCCACAGCTGAAAACAAATCAAAGCTATGGTTAACATAAAAGTCTATACGGAAATCTTTGCAGTACATTAATTTCAATGCATAAACTTTACTGGGGAAAAAAAAAAAACAAAACACATTAGAACATCAGCATCCCATTTCAGGGACAACTCCCCAGTCTCTCCAGCCTTCTACTTTACATTTTAGTAACCAGTGATGTGCTTGAATTTATGGGGTTCTCAATACTGTCCTCTATGAATCTCAAGGAGGACAGAAGCAGAGGGAACCCAGAATGAATGGGACATCACTATTCCATTTCTCTTTCAAGTACATTAAGATTTATCTGTCTTAATCCTTCTATAAGGCAAAGCATCGCTCAACTGCCAATACTGCTGAAGGCCTGTGATATTTCTGGTTATTGTCCAGATTGAAAAAGTATATTTTACAAGGAGCTTGTCATCAGCTCTAGAAGCAGAAATTAGTTGCTGCTGGAACTCAGAACTAGAAGGTCAGGGTAAACAGATAAAGCCCACACAGCAGGGATTCATTGCATGAAATGAGATCACCATTCCCAAGCTGCCTGCTTGGAAGCTCACCCTTCTGTGTAATGATTTTCATTGACTTGAAATAGTTGATTTTTAAACTCTGAAGTTAATTTATGAGATATACACTTTGCCTATACACAGC
Organism: Pezoporus wallicus; assembly: GCF_028554395.1. Taxonomy (NCBI): domain Eukaryota; kingdom Metazoa; phylum Chordata; class Aves; order Psittaciformes; family Psittacidae; genus Pezoporus; species Pezoporus wallicus. The sequence goes on along the minus strand of NW_026637976.1, from coordinate 790,179 downwards.
TTTTTCAGTCAGACAAGGACAATGTTTCTTGGAAGTTATTTCACTGTTCAGAGCAAAGCTGGTCGAGCGGTTAATGTATCATTCATCACTTGGAAATGTTATCAGTGAAACACTCTCATTAAGCACCAGCTCATTTTTATTTTGCAAGAACAAGTCCATTAATATGATGTCTTGTCTCCCTTCGAGAAATTATGTTTTACCTCAGACTGCTTTCAGAGAAAGCCGAATCATTTGCACTCAAGCCTCGATCACTGGGTAGTGCTGCTGTGCTGCAGGACCTGAACTTTGTCTACACAAGGCAGTGAGATCTCACTGATGCCTTAATAGACTTACTGAACACCTCCCTGGAAGCTTAAGGTCAGGGTGGATGGGGCTTGGAGCAACCTGCTCTAGTGGAAGGTGTCCCTGCCCGTGGCAGATGGTTGGAACTGGATGAGCTAGAGCTTATCCAACCCAAACCAGTCTGGGATTCTATAACTCACTCTAACAGCTCTGCGTTCTACAAAGGATTCCCAAGGCAGTCCATTAGACATCTTTGGATGCAATCAGACTAGAATTGTGATTATTACATGTAGTCAATGAAACGAAATACCTAAGCATGTAACCTCACTGATACAGTGACACTTACACATGTATTGCCAAATACACTAATGTCTTTAATTCTCTGGAAAAAATAAGCATGGCTGTCCACCAGAACATAAACTACCCTAGTGGAAGGTGTCCCTGCCCACGCCAGAGGATTGGAACTGGATCAGCTTTAAGGTCCCTTCCCACACAAACCATTCTGTGACTCTAATGATTATTCATTAGATGACACTTTCCCTCTCAGACACCACCTCCTCAAACACTACTGTGGTAACTATGCACAATAGCATCTCTTTGAAGAAATGGTTTAAATGAAGACTAAGGGACTAAACATGATTCTTTACATATCTCATTTATACCTGCTTACTGCAAAGGCACAACTTATAAACATTTTACAGTAGACACTGAATGAGCTAAGAACCATGTTTCTCATTGGAAGATGTTATATCTTAACAGAGAACTGCGCAAAAAGCTTTGTGAACCTCTTCCAAAAGGAGGAAGAAAAGACTGCATTAAGAGATGAAGTGTAGCAGCTGAAGCATATGACATATTCTGCTTCACTAACATCACTATATAACTGGTAAACTTCAGCAGAAGGGAGCTGATACCTAATACTGCACTCACTGGGCCGAGAGCTGTGCTCATCAGAGTTGCTGTCTCATGGCTTAACGCACCATGGTTCAGTGCTGAGAACATTGCAATGCAGAAAGAAGAAACACCCATCACATGCCAAGGATCACAAAGAAATCTTTATTTCCTCTGCTATACCCACAGCACACTACCCTTTTGTCATGTATTTTAACTTGTGAATTTAGAAAGGGTTTGACATGTATTTGTCTCCTGTAAATTAACAGTTTAATACTTGAGCTCAAATGTCTTCACATATAACTTCTACCTCCAGTTCTACAGGGATGCAGCTACCTTTAGATATACTTCTCATCACATAATTTCAGGGTCAAGGCATTTCTAAGGAATACTAGAGAAGCTGTAGCTGCCCCATCCTTGGAAGTGTTCAAGGACAGGTTGGAGGGGGCTTGGAGCAACCGACTCCAGTGGAAGGTGTCCCTACCCGTGGCAAGGGGTTGAAACTGGATGAGCTTTAAGGTCTCTTCAACCCAAACCAGTCTGGGTTTCTATGATTCTATCAGTATTTACTTCACAAAACCCATCATTGCAATGAGATGTTCTACCAGCTTTGTACTTTCCAAAATGCTAGTGACCACCACCACTGCAATTACACCAAGTTTCAATAGAAGGAGCTTTCCCATATAGCCATCAACAGCCCAGCAGGGCTTAAAGCTTACATTTTAGGTGTTTCCTTTTGCAAAGGAGCTTCAGTCACTGAAAGCTGTGAATCAGTTGGGAAGCTTTAACACCACCTGAAGCAATACCATTTCCTTTCTAAGTACTGTAACTCACTTTGCATAGGTACTACAAGTCACTCAGCATCTTAACATCAACCAACCTCTCAAGTTAAGGGGGATACATATAACTTATGTATTAAGCACAGAATACACATTAAGTCACAGTATTATGAGATCAGAATAGCACTTTAAAAGACTGGAAACACAAAGTCAGGTTAGCTGCTGTATGTGGACTAACATGGTTCTTTTTGCCCTGCAGCAAATACAATGTGTAGTTACTATCAGTTGATGTGTTAGTGATGACATAAAAGCAATGCATCTGCAAACTGTACTTCATACATAGCTATATGGCTGTGCAACACCATCAAAGACTGGAAGGCAATATCCATGCTAGGAAAAATCTGACATTACACATGAGATCCAGCTCCATATATGAACCACAGAAACTCTCTGGATTTGAACCTCACAAGGACACAGATATCCCCTATGGATTTTTCAATAGTTTTAGGAAGACATATCACATAAGCAGAGACAGGTCATTTCAGATGAACTTTGATCCATCAAATTCAAGATCCTTATCATAGGCCTAAAGCCTTTATAGAAAAAATACTACTTATGAGGATTTCAGAGACGTGGTTTGAATTTAAACTGTAAAGGTACTGTATGAAAACATTCCAAAGGAAGGATGCTCCAGATGCTAACACATTTATTTAGGCATCTATACATGAACTGGCATTATAAAGAGTAAGTCAAATACATGGGGATATTTCAGGATGAGCCAAATGATTCTCTAGGCTTTACTGACTGCAATGGCAGATGGACCCCTCTGTAGAGATAAGCATTTAGGTGTATGAATCCAGAGCTGAATCCCATCTATGACTTACAGTGACTGAACTGAAGATCACCACCACCACACTGCATCATAGACAGTCAAAGAATGAAACAAGATGAAAAAGCAGAATTAAATGAACAGTTCTTAGGGAATGATGATAGTTTGTAATGGTTTCCCTCCACAGCATAAGAGATGGGAAAGACCTGGTTACAAGGAATGTGGAGCACAGCTAAGGCTGTTCCCAGACACTGTAACTCAACCCTCTGTGCTTGTGACTTGTCAGAGCAGTTGGTGGTGTGAATCTGTGCCAAGTTCCCCTGAGAAGCTCCCAGGCACGTCACAGCAGCCAGAAAGCTCCAGGGCTGTGCCCAGCAGAGAATTTGTATGCAGTCACCTCGCTTTGGAGGCTAAGATGAACAGACACACAGAGGCTGTTCCACGCTGCTTGGCTCCAGCACTCAGGAGTGCTCCCAAGCACATCTGATTTACTAACATGGACATGGCCTAAGCACCTTCTCTACAGTTATTAGGTAAGAATAAGGGCATTACCTCTGACTGAAGGGCTCCTAATAACTATTTTCACAGATACAGGGGGTTTCACTAGACATGGAGTAAGTTGTTTATGACTATGTCTAACGTAGAGAATGTTCTGCATCCTTTTTTTCCCTCCCCTTTGGCACAGCTTAAATGACTGAGCCCTATTAAACAGGCCAAAGAAATACAAACCAACACAATTCTTCCAGATTTAAGTAAGTAAAGTGACCAAGTAAAGCGTCCAAGTAAAGCATCTAATAAAGTACTTCAGTGACTGCTTTTTCTTGCCTTCTTAGGTTTAAAGAAGTTACACCCCTTCTCTTTTATATATGTAGACACACACACTGACATGTATATATATATACACATATATAAGTAGCTTTTTTCTTAAAATCAAGACTCTTTTATAACACCAACTATTTGGTTTTCATGGCTTCCCAGGACACAAGAAAATGACATATGGTAGAACCTGATACAATACCACAGCATCATAGGGTCTGAAGAGTAAGTCTTATGAGGAACAGCTGAGGACCTGGGGGGGTTCAGTGTGGAGCAGAGCAGGCTCAGGGGGGACCTGATCACTCCCTACAAGTGCCTGAGAGGAGGATGGAGCCAGGAGGGGCTGGGCTCTGCTCCCAAGGAACAAGGGATGGGACAAGAGGAAACGGCCTCAAGCTGCACCAGGGCAGGTTTAGATGGAGCTGAGGAACAATTCCTGCCCCAGAGGGTGCTCAGGCATTGGAACAGGCTGCCCAGGGCAGGGCTGCAGTCACTGGCCCTGCAAGTGTTCACACCCCGTGGAGACGAGGCCTCAGTGCCACGGGGCAGTGGTGGCCTTGGCAGTGCTGGGGATCGGTTGGACTGGGTGAGCTTAAAGGGCTTTTCCAACCTGGTTGATTCTGTTCTATGATAGAGAAAATCAAACCCCAATGGCTTATCCTTCAAGGTAATGACAGCCTGATGATTTGTTCCACTTACTTCATGAGATGCAACAAGCCAACTTAAGATTCTTCCTCATAGTAACCTAAAGCTTACAAATCAAATCCAGTTCCTGATGAGTTCATTGACAGCATTCCCTTTGAGCCCAAAAGCACCAGAAATAAGGGCTGAGAACAGTGGGCTGTATCTCAAAGAATTTGCTGAGAAGTGCAACTCAGCACCAGTATGAACAAGAAATTCATTTGTACAGTTATTTAGAAATCCCCTTCTTGTCCTGCCAACTTTGGATCTTAGCATATATGCGAAATGAAGAGAGCTTCCCAAATGCAAAATGCATTTGGTTCCAAGAGGAAATACATCCTGACAAAAGAAATTGTGGGGTTTAAAGTGAAGCACCGAACACAGCATGGTAAAACACAAAGAAATCATAAAACCAGTGAACAGTTCGGGTTGGAAAGAACCTTTAGATCATCCAGTTCCAACCCCCTGTCATGGGCAGGGATGCCTCACACCAGACATGTCACCCAAGGCTCTGTCCAACCTGGCCTTGAACACTGCCAGGGTTGAAGCACCCTGTGCCAGCACCTCAGCACCCTCACAGTAAAGAACTTCTTCCTTATCTCCAACCTGAACTTCCCCTGTTTCAGTTTGAACCCATCACCCCTTGTCCTATCACTACAGTCCCTGATGAAGAGTCCCTCTCCAGCATCCTTGTATGCCCCCTTCAGACACTGGAAGCTGCTCTGAGGTCTCCACGCAGCCTCTCTTCTCCAGGCTGAACAGCACCAACTTTCTTAGAATTTAACTTAATGTTAAATGCACTGCTCCTTTCCAGATTAAATCTACCCTTGTTTGTTACAAATTAAGTCAGCAGAGTAAAATCTGTTAATAAATCAAATTACTGTAAGGGAAAGAATTCTCTCTGGTACTTTCTTACAAAAAGAAATTTCTCTACACTTACTTCATCTCCACTTCAGCATGCCCCTCATTCAGTCACATGCACAGAGAGCATGCCAATGTTCCTGGCACATTTCAACTCTATTTCAAGTTCTCTTTATCTCCATATTTGCTTCTTTTGCTCTGTAGTAGAACAAATGTTAAAAGGTTTGTGATTCCAAACCATCCTGTTCCTGGTTTTCACTGAGCAACTATAAAGCTTTCTGCATTCCTTTACATCTTTCAACTGCTATGAAACATTAGGAATAGTGAAGCAGAGGCAAAACAGAAGAGAAATGTTCTTGGGAGCAACCTTTAATGGCAGGTTCCAACCTATGAGATGAAAATCAAATCATGCAAGCATTTATCACTTCAGACAGGAGTCAAAGGCATCCCAGGGCCAGATAGCAGAGCACAGCTGGAACTCAGGACTGCCCTCCAGTACTGCTGTCAAATACACAGGCTGAGCTCCCCTTCATGGACACAAAGGACAGTATAAAACTGAATGAAGTCCACGGTATTTATTGTGATCACTCAGACCTTTGGGGTTGTTTTCCACACATCAAACAGTATATGAGAAATGTCCACTCAAGCCAGTCTTGCTGCGACAGCCTGACACTCTGGTCAGATAGCAGCACACTCTGTCCATCACAATGTGTCACTGACAGAGGTAGCAACAAGCTACAGGGAGGACTGAGTCTCAAACATAGAGTTTTACATACTTGCATTTGACCTCAGAGCAGCCTTCCAGTATCTGAAGGGGGCTACAAGGATGCTGGAGAGGGACATTTCATCAGGGACTGTAGGGACAGAACAAGGGGTAATGGGTTAAAACTGAAACAGGGTAGGTTCAGGTTGGATATATGGAAGTTCTTCCCTGTGAGGCTGGTGAGGCACTGGCACAGGGTGCCCAATGAAGTGGTAAATGCTCCATCCCTGGCAGTGTTCAAGGCCAGGTTGGACAGAGCCTTGGGCGACATGGACTAGTGTGAGGTGTCCCTTCCCATGGCAGGGGTTGGAACTGAACAATCTTAAGGTCCTTTCCAGCCCAAACTATTCCATGATTCTCTGATTTATTTGCATTAACTTAGAAAGAATAGCAAAATGGGATACTCTGATTCAAGAAGATGCAAAAAGTCAACTTCAGCAAACGCTGACACACTGTTTTTTCCCATCTTTTTAGAAGTAAACCTCAACCTTCAAGAATTCCTGCTGCCAAACCTTGTTCTCCTAAGACAAAAATGAATAATTACTCAAACCCATAAAAAGCCTACAAATGGCTATTTGGAAAGCATTCAGACACATCCAAAGCTGTACGTTGCTGCTGCTTCTCTTTCACACATCAGCAAAGCTGACGCTAAGAGACCATGAAGTTGTACCTAGTGTATGTTGCAGTTTAACTGGTTTCAAGAATACATTTAGCATATGGATATGTGGTTTTCAACAGTGTTTGTCTAAATAGGGAAGTGTGCCATTCTTAGAAGTAGCATTTCTACTGCAGTGATAGCATGTCTGCTGTAGTGGGACTGTAGTGACAGGACAAGGGGTAACGGGGAAGTTTAGACTGGATACAAGGAAGAAGTTCTTTACTGTGAGGGTGCTGAGGCACTGGAATGGGTTGCCCAGGGAAGTTTTGAATGCTCCATCCCTGGCAGTGTTCAAGGCCAGGTTGGACAGAGCCTTGGGTGCCATGGTTTAGTGTGAGGTGTCCCTGCCCATGGCAGGAGGGGTTGGAACTGGATGATCTTAAGGTCCTTTCCAACCTTAACTACTCTATGATTTACTATAAATCACCGAAGACTGGGAAGGATTTAACTTTCCACAGAGATAAGAGGTATAGCAAACACAGAAACCCTGTGAAACACAGGAATTCTGTGAAACTTGCTTTGAGACCCAACTGCCAAATCTGAATCACCTTCAAACATCTTTCCTCATAAGGAAAATAACTTTGGGTTACATAAGGCCAGGTAAGACAGGGCTTGCAGCAACCTGCTCTAGGGGAAGGTGTTCCGGCCCATGGCAGGGGACTGGAACTGAATGAGCTTTAAGGTCCCTTCCAACCCAAACCAGTCTGGGATTCTATGTACAAGGGAATGTCCTGTGCAGAACCACCCCATCACCTACCTTCAAGGAAAACAAAATAATTATTAAAGGCCTCCTCAACTAACCTCATTCTTTGCAGCATTTTAATTACTATCAGCCATACAGAGTTGTTAGAGCTATAAATGCAGTAACAGACTTCAGTGCTTTTACAGATAACAGAGTAACCATTAATGTTTTAAAGAAAGTTGGTTCTTTTCTGGATTTTGCTACTTTAAAGAATAGACTGCCCTTAAGTTCACCTCTGCACTAATGTCACATTGTTCTTCCACCCCTGCACAACTTCCCAGACACAATGGCATTTTACTGGTGATACATGCCAAAGAGGAACTGAAAACAAATGCAAACTCATTAAAGAAATCCCTTCCATTTCCCTCAGGATCTCAGCCATTTCTTGTACTACTGTTCCAAACAAATGTCACAAAGATATTAATATGGTGTGAAACTGTTTGGAAGTAGGACACACAGGACATCGTCTGTAAATGATCAGAAAAGGAAGCAGGAAGCTAAAATGCACTGAGAAGGACTTCAAGCCAGAAGAGGATCACTTCAAAATCTCATATAATTATTAAGTGAATTCTATCTTTATGTGATGTTATTTTTCATGTTCATTACAGGTGGACAGATGTTATTTGCTAAGACAGTAAACATCATCAGTGCATTAAGCTGAGTTCAATATTCAACATCAAACAGGCAATGTCAGTTTAGAAGAGAAAACTCAGTTCCTGTTCAGTCTAAGGAGGAACTTGCTCCTTTTACTCCCTGAAACTTCCAAAATCCAGGGAGCAACAGGATACACCACCAAAATTATGCCACAGTGACTGACCAAGGCTTTAATTTAGACTACATTTTGGTACATGTTGTTCTACAAGCCCAAAGAAGTGGTGAATGCTCCATCCCTGGCAGTGTTCAAGGCCAGGTTGGACAGAGCCTTGGGTGACACGGTTTAGTGCGAGGTGTCCCTGCCCATGGCAGGGGGTTGGAACTGGGTGATCTTTGGGTGCTTTCCAACCCAAACCATTCTAGGATTCTATGTTTTCCTAACAAATAGCAATTTTCAGTAAACATTAACAAATATAACAGGAGGTTTACATTAAACACACATAGTATTTGGATTTAACTACTTGGTTAATTCCTATTTAGATACTATTCATTGCACATCAGAGCTCTCTTACTAATGAAACAGCACAAGAAGCTTTACACATACCTGTAAGACACAAATATGCAGCTAAATAGCGTTTTTCAAGGCCATCTTTATGGGTCTGAATTGCACCATAGAGCGGAGGTACAATGAAAATCAGGTTACTCACTGTGTTCCCTGTAAGATAGAAACCAAAAGCAGAGATTTAGAATTGGGTACTATGTACTTTAAATAAATAAAGCTGCATTCACTCATTAAAGAAAGGTTCAACAGTTTTCATCCACAGAGCTGCACCTTTTCAGATGTTGTTTTTGGCTTTCACACATAATACAAAGTTTAATCTTGGTACAACACATGTAACTACTTAAAGGCTAAAAACCCTCTAATTCTTCTTTATTCACATCTATGGACAGTAATAAAAACCTCATTTAACTAAAAAGTTCTGCTTGGATGGTGGTTACTTTCTTGGCAACAGGCAGTAAAATGGGGTTAAACTGACTACACAGCTCCTGAATTAAACCCCAATCCCTTAAGGAGATAAAAGCCCCAAATAGTTCAAGCCTAGTATTTAAAAGAGTTGCTTGTTTGGCTTGTTTTTTCCTTTTCTTAAACCTATTCTTGGAATTCCCTCCTCCACACTCCCTTCAGATACTTTAAGGTCACCAAGTGACTCATTCCCAAATGAAACCGGTTCAAGCTTTACTATTCATGCGCTGGTCACTGTGCACACACAGAACAACTTGGGTGGAGTGAACCATCACAGATCACAGCCTGCAGAGGTGGGTCTGTGCAAACCTCATGGAGTTCAACAAGGCCAAGGGCAATGTCCTGCCCCTGGGTCGGGGCAATCCCAGCACAAACACAGGCTGGGGGAGACTGGATGGAGCAGCCTGAGGAGAAGGACTTGGGGTGTTGGGTGAGGAGAAGCTCCCCATGACCTGGCTTCAGCGTGCACTTGAGCCCAGAACCCCCCGTGTGCTGGGCTGCACCCCCAGAGCGTGAGCAGCAGCTCAGGGAGGGGATCCTGCCCCTCTGCTGTGCTCTGGAGAGACCCCCCTTGCAGACCTGATCCAGCTCTGGGGCAGCAGCACAAAAGCGACGTGGAGCTGTCGGAGCGAGGCCAGAGGAAGCCACGGAGACAGAATCACAGAATGGTTTGGGTTGGAAAGGACCTTAAGATCATCCAGTTCCAACCCCCTGCCATGGGCAGAGACATCTCACACTAAACCATGTCACCCAAGGCTCTGTCCAACCTGGCCTTGAACATTGCCAGGGATGCTGTGAGGGCTGGAGCAGCTCTGCTCTGGAGGCAGGCTGAGAGAGCTGGGCTGGGGCAGCCTGGAGAAGAGAAGGCTCCTGAAGGGGAGACCTGAGAGCAGCTCCAGTGCCTAAAGGGGCTGCAGGAAACCTGGAGAGGGGCTTGGGACAAGGGCCTGTAGGGCCAGGCCAAGGGGAATGGCTTGAACCTGCCAGAGGGGAGACTGAGCTGAGCTCTTAGGCAGAAGCTCTTCCCTGTGAGGGTGCTGAGGCGCTGGCACAGGGTGCCCAGAGAAGCTGTGGCTGCCCCATCCCTGGCAGTGTTCAAGGCCAGGTTGGACACAGGGGCTTGGAGCAAGCTGCTCTAGTGGAAGGGGTCCCTGCCTGTGGCAGGGGTTGGAACTGGATGAGCTTTAAGGTCCCTTCCAACCCAAACCTGTCTGTGATTGTACAGTGGTTATTTCTTTAAGACCACTCTCCCAGTCTGATTTAGATGGTTTTTCACTGTCCTGGCTAAGCAAAAGTACAAGGAAATATTGAGAAGTTTAAGTGAAGCGTAAGGAAATGGTACATTTCTCAGCAGAAGAGATGCAGATTCAGCTGTTTTTTGCCTAACCACAAATCATAATTTTGAGAACGAATGGGAATAAAATGACATGCAATTTAGGAAAAAGATCAAACCTATTAAAAAAAACACAGACTACTGCTTACATAAATTACACTGCACACTTTCACACGCCATTGGTTAGATATCTATAACATTGAAACACCAATTTCCAAATCCTTTAATGAGAAGTACAATGGATGAGGCTATATAGAGGCAGAAAAAACTTCAGAAAGTGCTGAATAAAAGAGTTTCACTTCTTAAAACAAAGCACAAGAGCGTGCAGGCCATGTCTGAACCAATACTCTTAATACGAGCACTTATATAGAGTGATACAAGGGGTAAGAGGTTCAAACTGAAACAGGGGAAGTTTAGATTGGATATAAGGAAGAAGTTCTTTACTGTGAGGGTGCTGAGGCACTGGAATGGGTTGTCCAGGGAAGCTGTGAATGCTCCATCCCTGGCGGTGTTCAAGGCCAGGTTGGACAGAGCCTTGGATGACACGGCCTGGAGTGGGGCTTCCCTGCCATGGCAGGGGGTCGAAACTCAGTGATCTTAAGGTCCTTTCCAACCCTAACTACTCTATGATTCTATATTTCAGGAGTCCTGCTGCAGAAGATCCATCCCAAAGAAAAGTGAAACTACCAAACTATGACCATAAAATCCCAAAGAATTACAGCACCTCCAGGATCAAAAATCCATACTTAGAGGTTTGCAAGAAATTCAGTTCCAAATGGAAATAAGGCTCTTTGAAGCAGAGATGTACCTACGTAACAAGGTTGCTCTTCTAAATCCTCACAAAGTAGATTCAAATCTCAATTTGAGACAGTTCTCAACCAGGTAAAAATCACATCTGATTCTTATCACACCTTCCTCATTGATTTAACATCATCTCCTGCAAGCCATGAATTTCACCAAGTTATAACAAGCAAAACAGACATGCCAGAGACTTCACTCTTCTTGTCAGCTCTGTACTATGTTCCTTCTTGTAAAAGAAGCCCAGCTGAAATCAAAACAGCTCTGCAAAGAAAAACAAGTTTATACCAAAGAAAAGGCCTTTTTCATGTTTAAATTCTTTGGGTTTAATTCTAAAGGTTAAATCATCATAGAATTGTTTGTGTTGGAAGGGACCTTAAAGCTCATCCAGCTCCAACCCCTGCCACGGGCAGGGACCCCTTCCACCAGAGCAGCTTGCTCCAAGCCCCTGTGTCCAACCTGGCCTTGAACACTGCCAGAGATGCGGCAGCCACAGCTTCTCTGGGCACCCTGTGCCAGCACCTCAGCACCCTCACAGGGAAGAGCGTCTTCCTAAGATCTAATCATTAACCTTTTACCACATTCCCACAGTGTTGCAATGGGCAGTGATTCACTTTCAGTGGAGATCAGGTTTGGAAGAAATCCACTATAACTCAGTGCTGTGTAGTACACTGACCATTACCCCATCCTCCCATAAGCCATGCGAAGATGTCATCAGCCTCAAAAAGTAGAGCAAAGGCTATGTCTGGATAGTGAGTCTTCCGCTTTCTAAAGGAGCTCTCAAAGAGAAGCTTTTAGACATGACAGAAATACCACTTTTCAAGGTCACTTTGTTATGAAAGTGTCAAAAACCTGGCAAAAATCCAATGTGAAGATGCTGAACAAAAGAGATACCATCATGTTTACCCGCAACTGGGAAGGGACGTGACTTGAGAAGAGACCTGCAGCAGGAAAACAACTTTCAGATGGATGTAAGACTGCAGAAAGGGGTTCCTCTGGAGGAAGGGGAAGGTTTCCACACTTCCTGTAAAGCCATAATCATGTTAAATTACTGGTAATTTATGAGTGTTTAATCTAGGCCCATCTTGCTGCGAGGAAATACCACAGCCCTAATCTAGCTGTACATTCCTGCCACTCCTTCTGTTCACTTTTTGGCCTATATTATGCAGAACATTTGTAGCAGGGATTAGGCAAATCTCTTTGCAAAACATACAGAGAGTTGAGCAAAGGTTTTCAGAAGGGAAATGGGGGCAGAAGAGCAACGAAGTCCTCCAGCACGCTGCTGGCTAAATGACTTCTCTCCAGAACCAAAATGCTGAGGGTCTATTTCACAGAAGTCCAGCTAGTCTTTAACAGGATTATCCTCCCATAGAATAGCTTATAAATTCATTTAAAAGGATTTTTAACTCGTTCCAGCAGTGGGATATGCACAGAGATTAGCAAACAATAGCAAGAAAGAACAAAAGGGTGACACAACCACAGGTCTGTAACTCGAAAGTTAATCAACAAGCAAGGAAGTGAAACAAGTATGGAAGGAAACAGATATGGAAGTTGAAACTGGGGGAAAAGTTCAACTGGGACAAAACCTCCACTTTTACATCAGGTTTTTACAAAAGAAAGGAAAAATAAAGCAGCAGTTCTCTTTTGGAAAACCAGAGATTGGAGAGTTTGCCGCTAAGGGATGAGGCAAGAAGGTATGTAAAGTAATTGAAGCAGAAATTATTGGTTATGGCTAGAAGATACATGGTATATCCAAAATCAGATGAATGCACATGGATGGATGAGGGTTTAACTCTGTACAGCATTCTTCTACTTCAGTACTGGATTCCTTGAATGCTGGTCCAGGGAGTGATCTAGTTTTTCTTTAGTGACCACAGGCTTGTGCTTCAGCACATCTGTCAATATAAAGGATGACTGGTTTATCAGAAGAAGAAATGAATGAACTTGACGACTGCAATGACAGGAACAGTGTTAAATATGATGGCCAATGTCAATATGAACCCTTATTCCAAATGTAGGAGTAATCTATTTAAAGAGACAGAAAAGTGAATTAAGATGGTGTGGTGACTCACCATAAGATATCACTGCAGGCATCAAACCTCCTAAATTTATTTCCAGTAGAGGAAAGGAAAATAGTAATGTCTTCATGCCAGGCAATAGTAGACTATACTAGATAGTAACTACACTATCTAGTTACTGATAGAAGAAAAGAGAAAGCACATCAGGTGCAGAGAAGCATCACTTACATGGGAGGGATGAATGGGAGCTTACAACACCAGTAGGGATATAAACTGGTTAGCTCACCTAGCCTAACAAAACAGCAGCTGGATGGACAAAGAGACAAGGACAAAAGAGAACTAAAGGATAACACTGACCAAAGAATACATAGATATAAACTAACCATAAGTAACAACTGTGGGCTGGAATTGAGAGTAAAGCTTCCCACTGAAGAGGGGATGTTTACCACTGCTTCCCAACAGAAGTGGGCAGCACAATGAACCCACCTGCTTTCAGGATGAAGCTCAGTAAACTTAAAGCCAGATTATATGATGTGGTGGCCTGTCACAGCAGTAAACCACACTACGGTCACAAAGGTTATACATGGTACTGGGTAAAGTGCTAAATCAATGTCAATTTACCTAATCATGATAAATGCAGAGCGTGTGACTGACCTTACCAAAGTTCCTAAGTCTTTCCAGAGTGTTTTACTGCAAATCATTGATCCAAGATTCTGTTTTATTCATTGACAGCATGCCAGGCAGCGCCAGAACTAAATCAAATTTATGCAAAACATCATTTCTACAAGCCTCTGTCTACAGCTGTGTGAAGGTTAGACCACATCTGCAGCCTGCTCTACAAATACAGCAGCAAAATCTGACAAGTCTTTTTGACAATTCAGGTACATTCAAGGTCATCTTCCTAAAGTCAGGGTCATCATTCCAGTGTCCTCAACATAAAAAGGACACGGAACTGCTGGAGAAAGTCTAGAGGAGGCCACAAGGATGATCAGGGGACTGGAGCAACTCCTGTATGGAGACAGGCTGAGAAACTTGGGGCTGTTCAGCCTGGAGAAGAAAAGATGTGTGGAGACCTCAGAGCAGTTTCCAGTGTCTGAAGGGGGCTACAAGGATGCTGGAGAGGGACTCTTCATTAGGGACTGCAGTGATAGGACAAGGGGTAACGGGTTCAAACTGAAACTGGGGAAGTTCAATTAGATATAAGGCAGAAGCTCTTCCCTGTGAGGGTGCTGAGGCGCTGGCACAGGGTGCCCAGAGAAGCTGTGGCTGCCCCATCCCTGTCAGTGTTCAAGGCCAGGTTGGACACAGGGGCTTGGAGCAAGCTGCTCTAGTGGAAGGGGTCCCTGCCCGTGGCAGGGGTTGGAACTGGATGATCTTAAGGTCCTTTCCAACCCAAACCAGTCTGGGATTCTATAATTCTATGATCAGGCCCTGAAAAAAAAAAATATATGCGTATCATCATAATTGCACAAAGATCTGTACAAAACCTGATCACCTCAAAGACAAAAAACAAACTTAGAGAGGAAATAGCATTTACAGGCAAACACAGGACTTAATGGTATACAGCCAGCTTGCTATAGATGGAGAGCACACCAATTTGAAGGACCTTACTTTCATCAAGTTTCTATTTCCCCACATACGTAGTTGACTCTACTTTGGAAACTCATTTCTGTAATAAATGTGGATAGGAAGTTGAAAGGATAAAACCAGAGAAGCTGTAAACAGCCCCAGTTGTAACGGAACATGGTCATAAGGATATAATACACAGGATGTGAAGACAATATGGGAGTTAGAATACAGGTGATGTTTTCAGAGAGGGAAGAAAAGTGCTTTCATAAAAGGAAGCAAAAATTACCAGCTTCAGCTTTCCACAGGGTGACCAAGGTGATTTACACAGTGTTAAGAGATCCCTTCTCTAAGGTTTGTACACAGAATGACTGAGAGATTCACCAACAGCAAGGATCTTTTTAAGTGTTAAAAAGCTCTTCCTCCCTCTGTCAAATGAATACGGAACTTTCACTCTGCTAGGGTTTCTACAGGACTCAAACTCAATAGAGATACATGTTACATTTCTGCAGTTAAAAAGTGGACTATACACTAAAAGTTCATTTGAAATCAGGGCTAACAAACACAATATTCATTACAGCTTTCAGCCTCCCCTTAGGGACAACTGCACCTCACTGTGATAAAAGAGAAAGGAAAGTAGCAAGTATTTCCTAAAATAGATACCTAAGGACTAAAATATCCCTTTAAGTAAAGCAAACAAACAAGATTCTGAGGCTGAAAACCTCGGTTTCATTGTCTGGGCATCATGGTGCTCGGCACAGGCAGTTTTAGTGCACTTTCTGGCTCATGGAGCTTTTCCTTGTTCCATCACTGCATGAAGAAAATCAAAATAATGATATAACAAAGCCTATCAGATGGCATCATGCAGAACCTGAATCATATTCTGAAAGCAGCCAGAAGGATAAGGGACTATATCTCACATGTTTTATTTCTGGAATCATCTCAAGCAGCTCTGGTGTGAGCTACAGATCATTACTGGAGGGTTTACCATTAGAGCAATGGTGAAGGAACACAATTCATGCACATCTTAGATTATAACCATCTACCATTAGGTACTCCCCCTTTTAAAAAAAGATTCTTCACTTGGAAGGATCTCCAGGGATATGAAACCAAACATGAATACACACAGAGAATAACAGCTTAAAAACTGGAGAATCTAGAGTATTTACTTACAAGAACCATAGAATAGTCAGGGTTGGAAAGTACCTTAAGATCATCCAGTTCCAACCTGCTGCAGTGGGCAGGGATGCCCCACACTAGACCATGTTGTCCAAGGCTCTGTCCAACCTGGCCTTGAACAGTGCCAGGGATGGAGCATTCACAACTTCTCTGGGCAACCTGTGCCAGTGCCTCAGCACCCAGCACAGTAAAGAATGAGACTCTCATTCAGATTGAAGTGGCAGTTCTCAATACAAGAACTTCTTAATTCACCACAGCGTTTAAAGTGTCAGCAGCGGAATTAATGTGAATCAAATCCAACAAGTTCCCATCCTGTGTATGCTATGTATTATCAGTAATAACTATGCCAGAGCCTAGAGCAGGTTTGTATCATTGATGTTTCAAATACAGGCACTTCATGATAGTTCAGAGGACCCGACTTCACAGAATGAGCTGGTTTGGCCACTCAATTCAATCTTGTGCTGTTTTTGCTTCAGGCTTATCACCAGGAGGGCAGCAGAGCAATTAGATTTTCCCTTCCACCAGCCATTTTTAATATCTTCTACTTCAAAGCATACAATAACTGCACTTCAGAGTGTCAGGAAATGAAAACTCCCGTCTCCATTTCATATTTCAGAAGGACCTCAAGGGGAGAAAACAGAGTCATCCCAGTGGGAATTCTGCCAACATGTAATTACTAAACTCCCTACTTGCTAATGTGCACGAAGGATCAATATAAACTTCCTGTTACTCAGCGAAATGCAAGACTCTTGCTCCAGGCTGGAGCAATGGACCAACGCTGACTTCAAAACCAAACACAAACCCATAAAAAATGGGCTCAGGGGGGGTGTTTAAAATGCTTATTTTTAAGCTACAAAAGCAGTTTCTTACCTCCTGCAATTCTCTTTTCCAAACTCTAAGCAAGCCTTGATTTTGTTTATCTGGACATTAACTGAAGTTGCACCATCAGCAATTCAGCGGCAGCGTGTATCAGCCACCACAGTTCTACTGGGAAAAATACTGAAGGAAACAAATAGTGAAGCAATTACTGATCTGTAAAATCTATGTGAAAGCCTCCTGAAGAACTGTGAGAATGGGTGCAATAAGTAACACTTCAAATTAATGGGTTATTAGAAGGGACTGTGAGATCCCTCTAGGTATTTAAAGTCAAAAATCTAAAGCGCAAGTTCACTTAGAGCGTAGGTATTAAGTCATTTAAAAGGTAGATTTTCAGGTTGGATAGAAGGCAGAAGCTCTTTCCTGTGAGGGTGCTGAGGTGCTGGCACAGGGTGCCCAGAGAAGCTGTGGCTGCCCCATCCCTGGCAGTGTTCAAGGCCAGGTTGGCCACAGGGGCTTGGAGCAAGCTGCTCTAGTGGAAGGGGTCCCTGCCCGTGGCAGGGGTTGGAACTGGATGAGCTTTAAGGTCCTTTCCAACCCAATCCAGTCTGTGATTCTATGATAAAACACCACAGAAAAATGTGATAGTGAGTACATTACAAAGGAATGCTCCATTAACGCTCTGTACAGATGCTGGCATACTATTAAGGGAAGAACTATGAGGGATAAATGAGATGGAAGATTCAGATACAGCAACCAGGAGCACTACAAAGGAAAAGAAAGATCTTGAAAAACAAGAGCAGTTACCTAATTCTTGGCTAGGCAGCAGCTAGAGGAAAGCACCATGGAATCCAACAGATTTACACAAGGGAAGTTATTGAGAAAGCTATATGTATTACCAAAGAGCAGCATTCTGATCAGCCCTAACACACTGAAACAAGGAAAAGGGAAGTTCAGGTAGAATATCTAGAAATCAAGTTTATTTGGCAGCAGCAACATCCCCCAGTAGATGCCCTAAATCCTTGGAAGAGTTTCAATCATGCTGTAAGACACAGGAAGAAAACAATCCACCATGGGCAAAGAAAGGAAGCAAAGGAGGCCAGAACACAGCCTCCTCCTCTGCGCTAGCACCAACACAGATGCATACCACCAGTGTGAGCACGCTTCGTTCCAGCCCCAGCCGCACCAGAGAGCTGCTTCCAGTAAGTCAAAGTGCTGGGACAAGGCCAGGAAAACTAAAGGCAGCATCACTGCTGCATAGCTGGTGGCCAACCAGAAGGATTTAAAGGCAGTGCGCAGGGGACTGCTTCTACATCTTCAAAGCTGCTTCCCACTTGGTGGGACTCCCATTTCATGCTCCACTTGGAGCAGTGTGTGCAGTTCTGGTGTCCGAGGCATAAGAAGGACATGGAGCTGTTGGAGCAAGGCCAGAGGAGGCCACGAGGGCTGGAGCACCTCCTGTATGGAGACAGGCTGAGAAAGTTGGGGCTATTCAGCCTGGAGAAGAGACCTCAGAGCAGCTTCCAGTTTCTGAAGAGGGGCTACAAGGATGCTGAAGAGGGACTCTTCATCAGGGACTGTAGTGACAGGACAAGGGGTGATGGGTTCAAACTGAAACAGGGGAAGTTCAGGCTGGAGATAAGACTCTTCCCTGTGAGGGTGCTGAGGCGCTGGCACAGGGTGCCCAGAGAAGCTGTGGCTGTCCCATCCCTGGCAGTGTTCAAGGCCAGGTTGGACACAGTGGCTTGGAGCAAGCTGCTCTAGTGGAAGGGGTCCCTGCCCGTGGCAGGGGTTGGAGCTGGATGAGCTTTAAGGTCCTTTCCAACCCGAACCAGTCTGTGATTCTACAATTCTACATATGCCGATATCCTTTTGAAGAGGGAAACCACTTCAGCGATTTACTAGACTGGGGAGGGGTAATGAGGGAGTTTTACGAACAGATAGATTAATAATTAACAAAACAATCTGGGTTTTATTCCCAGTGCTCATTTATGAGCAGTTCCAACGGGCTGTGTCAAGCGATACGTTCTGGCCTTACACACTTTATACACCAGCTGCAGAATGTATTCCCCTGACATTCATCATATGAGTTCAGTTAACATTTTTGGAGCCAATACTTCCTTTGATTACAGTATTTTCTGTTACATTTTTCTTCTCCAAAACAATCAGAAAGTGATTAAGAAGAACAGCTCTTGCCACTCCTGACTGACAAAACACACGCAAGAAAGCTCACGTTAAACCCGTGAGGTGTGGGTGTATTTTCTAATGCCCAAATCTCTTTGGTATGCACCTCTCAGAAAAGCATTTATTGAACTGCTTCTGAATTGCCCCAGGTTATGATTAAGAGATCTTTTTCTTTACCATGAACTCTTCTGCAAAGTGCTTTGCTACTGTGGAGTAAAGACATTCAAATATAAGAACGTAAGAGGAGACTGTACTAACACTGACTTTGCTTCTTATGTATATTACACTAAAAACAAGCGAGTGAAAGCTAATACTACACAAATCCAAATTTTAAAGCTCCACATGTTTCTTCATAATAAGCTGATTTCCTGCAACCCCAGAACTCCAACATTTGTGTTCACGATGCAGATATAAACTAAGATGGTGAAACATTCATTGCTGGGCTAAGAAGTTTTTGCTCTTAGAATCACAGAACAGTCAGGGTTGCAAAGGACCTCAAGACCATTCATTTCCAACCCCCTACCATGGGCAGGGACACCTCACTCGACCATGCCACCCAAGGCTAAGTCCAACCTGGCCTTGAACTGCCAGGGATGGAGCATTCACCCCTTCTTTGGGCAGCCTGTTCCAGTGCCTCACCACCCTCACAGTAAAGAACTTCTTCCTTATATCTAACCTGAACTTCCCCTGTTTGAGTTTGAATCTATCACCCCTTGTCATATCACTACAGTCCCTGATAAAGAGACTCTACAACGTGTTGGTTACCTATTTAATCTCCATTACTGCAGTGTCTGAGCAGTCTTCTGTGTATTTATCTTTGCAAGAAGAGGTCAGGCTACAGGAATTTGACTGAGTCACAAATAAACCTGCATAAAACTGAAGCCAGGACTTTGAAACACTGAAGTGTTCCTCTAGTCACTAGTCCATCCTTACCTGCCACAAGAAACATGAATGAGTTCAGGATAACATCTCTCATAAATGAAGCTTCAGAGTAGAAATACATCAGAGTAGGAACTGGGTACTCTCCAGAAATGGTTTTGTTACCTATTCTTGTATTTAGTGTAATGGAGTCTTCCTCCTCCTCCTGGAATTCTTAAAGGCTATCACAAATGAAGACAAACTGTCTAAAGACCCAGAACTTGGCTTGATGGGGGTCTTTCAAGGATGCCTGATTCTTTTTGAAGCCTTTCATGAGTGAAATCTGAGATCTGCATGAGACGCTGCTCCTCAGAAAAGGGTTCATAGGGCAGATTACAAAATGCAGAGGGCCAACTATGAAGTTTAATAGACAGTTATGACAGCAATCGCAAGGAAAATACTCTGAGATGAAGGGCCAGAACAAAGATAGCAACAACAGCTAAATCAAAAGCCATGTTCCTCACTTTTCAAGCCAGTTTTACTATGTCTATCACACCTATGTCTGTCACAAGTGCAGGGCATTCTGAAGCATTAATAAGCTGGCTTTGGGTTTTGAAAGGACCACTGAATGAAAAATAACAGTATTTAAGGATGGAGTAAAGGTTGGACTTGATGATCTTAGAGGTCTTTTCCAACCCGTTGATTCTATGTAACAAAAGCGCTAGAATCTATTCTTGGCCATATCTTGAGATTGCAGAAGGCAGCCTGAATAAATAAGATAGTATACAGCTGCTTTACATGACATTTAATTCCCAATCCAATATATCCACAATTAACTGAACTACAAGGAATAAACTAGCATTACCATTAGCTCAGATGCCATCCTGTCGTATTTTAATGGTGATTTCCTAGAGTGTGGGAAGACACATGGAAAAGCAAGCCTAATTTCCCTGATAAACATGCACCTAAGATGATAGCAAGCAGCACAATTACTTTGAAGTACACCTGGAAGGGTTTTGCAAGTAAATTTCAAGTAAAAACAGTTGAGATAGGCAAATCATTTGAAATATCAATCTCAAAAGCTCACTAAAAGCAAGTGCTTACAGCTGGAAAATGCAATCAAAGTCTAAACAGATTAGGCTTAGATGATACAAAGTTAGAATATTACATGCAATAAGCTTGTTGTTGAGGGGCAGATTTGCTTCTATTAGAACTTTTACTGGAAAACAAACTAAAAGCTATTTTAAATGTTATTTTAAGGCAGGTGGATGATGTCAGACTGGAAGGAAAAAAATGAGATGGAGAACTTTACTCTTCAACCACTAAGCACTGGCCAATATGATGTTATAGTGATCATTCATTTCATTTCCATCATACTTAACTCCCTCCAGCCTTTCTTCTTCTGTGCTGGTGTCAGCATCCTGCCTTCCTGTGCAGTGTCTGCATCAACTCCTCTAAGCCTAAGGACCTGTCCAGAGCAGAAAGCACAGCTTGTGGATTCTGACAATGCTGAGCTAGTGGAGTACACACAGCCCAGCATCAGGGAGTCCTCACCACAAACAGGGATACCAACTTGAGGCACAGCAATCTGTGGCTATCATCTCAGAGGCTCTGGTAGGACTCTTCCAGACACTGTGCAGTGCCATACGAGAGCTGAGCATTCAGGGAGCCCAATATGCTCACTGGAGGGTGGATAGCAGAGAATAAAGTCTTGTCAGTGCTCTTTCCAGGTACCTGCATCTTTAGTTTAGAGTAGCCTTTCTTCAAAATCCAATTCCTCTTGCTCCTTATCAGTGTGGATTTGCCCGGGGTGCCCAGAGCAATTCAAGTATCTCCTTGCCATTCTTCTGCATTTTGCTTTACTTGGATGGTAGGAAATTAAAGGTGAGATATAGCATGACAAATGTAATGCACGTGGGGATAATGAAACTAGATAGCAACCACAGCCTGATTCAGATACACAGCAACCAAACACTGCCTCAAACACTGACTGGTGACATTCCCTCTCTTAACAGCAGTACTAACAGAAAAGCCCATCTTGTAACTATCTTTTTTGGCAGGACTGCCTTAAATGAAAAATCCTGGAACATGAGATAAGAGAAAGGCACCTGACCTCAAAAATCCTCTTCTTCACTTCAAAATACCCAACTCCATCTCTTTCCTGTAAGCAACTCTTTCCTCTAAAGCCTTCATAGCGTCCAGTTAATGTGCCAACCTTCAGCAAGAACTGGCAGCAGTACCCAATTAATTCACTAACCAAAGACTCAAAGGTTGTCACTCCTGGTCTGCAACTTCCAACTCCAACTCTATCCTTTAGTCCCTGTCCAACTGTCATTTCAAGACAGCTTTCTTGCTCTTGCTTGAAACATGAGAAGAATTGGCGGTTGCCTATTTGCCCACAAACCTTGACAAAAGCTATTTACCTAGAGGGGAAATGAAGTTTCTTCACAATGGAAGTAAGATCCAAGTCCAAATCTTAAGCATCTCACAATCTAAACCAAATTCAGGAAGAGATACACAATCCATAGATGGTTCAGGCTTTAAGACAGGCTGAAACAGTTGGGGCCGTTCAGCCTGGAGAAGAGAAGCTGTGGAGGCCTCAAAGCAGCTTCCAGGGTCTGAAGGGGGCTACAAGGATGCTGCAGAGGAACTCTTCATCAGGGACTGTACCAATAGGACAAGAAGTGATGGGTTTAAACTGAAACAGAGGAAGTTCAGGTTGGATAGAAGGAAGAAGTTCTTTACTGTGACGGTAGTGAGGCGCTGGCCCAAGCTGCCCAGGGAAGGTGTGAATGCTCCATCCCTGGCAGCGTTCAAGGCCAGGTTGGACAGAGCCTTAGGTGACATGGTCTAGCCTGAGCTGTCCCTGCCCATGGCAGGGGGGTGGAACTGGATGATCTTAAGGTCCTTTCCAATCCTACGTGTTCCATTGATTCTATGATTTTTGTTATAAATATAACTTAATATAGTACCTACACAATAGCAATTCATAAGGTTGGTGACAAGTTTCAGGCAGAAGTAAGTTTTGCCATATAATGGTATGAAACAGCCAAAACACATACACAAAATCAACCAAGTTCCCAGCACAAATGATGGCCTAAGACTGGCAGAGGGAAAACTTTCAGAGGACAGGTTTGAGAAAGGTGATAAAGTTCAGTAAACGCAGGGGGGAAAGAAGTTAATACAAAAGCCATGTGGAAAACAGCATGGAAGAGTTTAAAGGCAGGAAAAAGAACTGAAGAGCTTGGAATGCAATGTGCTTAATAAAAGGAAGTAGCTTCAAAGTATTTCTCTGCAGCCTAGAACAGAGAAAGAAAAATTAAATGGGAAGGATTCAAGAGTTTTATGATTTGAGTACTGACCTGATATTAGCCATTGTGCTGAAGACTGTATTCAGAGGGGCCCCACAGGAAGATAAAACTTGGGCCTTGAAACATTTTACAGCCACCAAACCCCAAAGCTCCAAGTGAAAAGCAACTGTGATATCACAGATCACAAAGCCATAGCAGCTTGTGCAACCGAACGAAAACAACATCTGCTGTATGATTTCACTACCAGGGTGCACTTCCCTGCTGCCTTCTGAGGCATTTACACAATTCAATGGAGCCGATTCTTATTATAGATGTGTTCACCAGCATGATGAGCATACAAACTGGAAATGCTCACCTGGTATTTACTCTGCTACTTGTAAAGCAAAATATTACCTGGAGCAACTCTCAGTTTATGTATTTTAGATTAAATACCTATTTAATCATAGAATGGTTTGGGTTGGAAGGGACCTTAAAGCTCCTCCAGTTCCAACCCCTGCCATGGGCAGGGACCCCTTCCACTGGAGCAGCTTGCTCCAAGCCCCTGTGTCCAACCTGGCCTTGAACACTGCCAGGGATGGGGCAGCCACAGCTTCTCTGGGCACCCTGTGCCAGCGCCTCAGCACCCTCACAGGGAAGAGCTTCTGCCTAAGAGCTCATCTCAGTCTCCCCTCTGGCAGGTTAAAGCCATTCCCCTTGGCCTGTCCCTACAGGCCCAGGTCCAAAGTCCCTCATCAAGGAACTGTTTTACATAGAAGAAACATCTACTATTAAGTAGATGCTCAGTTCACCCCCAATACCATGTCTTTCTTAATTCTTGACAGCTTTTCTGCCTATAGAAGAACACGCCTTGCCTTCTCATAGCTAAAAGTCAGTCTCAAACCAACATCCTGAAGCTCATCCAGCTGAACCAGCTCACACTCTTGTCTCCTTCTCCGACTCCTCTAGTTAGAGAGAAAAATCAAGGCAAAGTTGCCTGGACTAGGCTGGAAGGATAAATACCCTCTTGGTCACAAAGTGAGCTACAGAGCCTAAAAGAGACACACATTCTGCACACATCCTTCTAGGGGCACTGCAAGGACACTGGATTTGGCAAACAAGTCCAAAGGAACCAAGGGATAACGCAAACCCAAATAAAAGCCCCAGGACACAGCTGGGCAGCAGATACGCTGCAGAACACCAGTCTCAACTTTGAAATAAAACTTGGAATTTCCTTCAGGAAAGCTCTGCAGCTTGAGTCACCAGTTGCTGGGAAGGCAAAGAACTGGAGAGGAACCTGCTAAGGCTGGGAAAGGGCACAAAGGGTGAATCTCCCACTGGGAATAACAAGGAAGCTACTTCTGCCTCCCAAAGTACATGCTCTGCAGCAGTCAATGGATCTTACAGTAAAGGAGATAATGATCCCACAGACACTGACTGTGCTGATCACTTAGAAGATGTCGATATGGGATATTCAGACGTACTGACAGTAAAAGACTTGACACTAAAGCAGGGCTGCGCTGTGGTTTCTGGAGTTGTAACATCATCTACAAACTTCTCTCTTTCTGACACCTTCCCTCCTTCATTGTAGTACTTCAACAACCACGGAACAACCAAGCACTCTAAGTCATGCAGCAGCTCAGTTTCTCTGCTAACGGAGTGAGAAAAGGCTGTAATTAATGAAGCTGGTGGAAAGAGCCCATAAACAGAAAACTCAAAGCAAAGATAGGTGGTTTTGCCCTGATAGCCACTTGTGAGTTCCCTTCTAGCATTTGGCACATTCAGAATATGTACCAAAAATTACGTTTTTTGGTACATATTCTGAAGTAAAAGAATTCTTCATATTTCCTTAACCTTTCACGATCCATGAACTTTTCTATGATCCTCTTTAGGTTTTTAAGATAGAGAAACAGTCCAGTGCGTTTGTGTTGGAAGTGACCTTAAAGCTCATCCAGTTCCAACTCCCTGCCACAGGCAGGGACAACTTCCACTAGAGCAGCTTGCTCCAAGCCCCTGTGTCCAACCTGGCCTTGAACACTGCCAGGGATGGGGCAGCCACAGCTCCTCTGGGCACCCTGTGCCAGCGCCTCAGCACCCTCACAGGGAAGAGCTTCTGCCTAAGAGCTCAGCTCAGTCTCCCCTCCGGCAGGTTAAAGCCATTCCCCTTGGCCTGGCCCTACAGGCCCTTGTCCAAAGCCCCTCTCCAGCTTTCCTGTAGCCCCTTTAGGCACTGGAGCTGCTCTAAGGTCTCCCCTTCAGGAGCCTTCTCTTCTCCAGGCTGCCCCAGCCCAGCTCTCTCAGCCTGGCTCCAGAGCAGAGCTGCTCCAGCCCTCGCAGCATCTCCATGGCCTCCTCTGGACTCGCGCCAACAGCTCCACGTCTTTCTTACACTGCATGTGTTGCAAGATGAACCAACCATGCACTAATGAGCTGCTGGGACTGGAGACAACTCCCAGAGCTCCTTTGAACATTTTTGCAGTGATTATTAAACCCTTCTTTTGTTTAAAGCACATCTTCCCAAGTGATCTGTGAAAGGCTCCAGCAAATATGGAATTACATGATTTATGTAGTTTCAGGCACACTAAAAGACATAGCAATCCCCAGATTAAAGAGATGTTTGTCTTTCAATTATGACAACAGTTGCTTTTATCTCCCCCTAAAGGCTTATTTAAAGGCATTTAAAAGTCAGCAGTGTTCCTTCACCCTTGTTCCAGAGTTTGAGGATTCCGGGTGAGAGAAACCAGACACAAACAGAGAACTCACAACTACTTTATTAATATAGGAAAAGATAGAGATATTAACAGATACAGTAAAGGATACTTCTGATGTTTGCTTATCTTACCAACCCCAAGGACCCTGTGATGACAATCAGGAAACCAGCTCCGAGGATCATCATCGCAGTGCGAGGTGGCAGGCTCAACCTTAGCAGGCGTCCCCGCGGAGGCAATGTTGACCCTGGGTGGTAAGGTGCTGCCTCCCCCCATCGTATGAGGCTCAGGCTTCTACACTATCAAAAACGCACACTCATTCCAATGCAGGAGGCCAGAAGTGGCCAGGAATATCTAGAAAGGTCTCCAAGGGTTGAGACTTTTCCAGGGAGTTCTAAAGTGGAACTTTCCGGGTAGGAACCAAAGCAGGACTTTCCGGGAAGCAGCCAAAACAGGACTCCCCAGGGAGGAGCCAAAGCAGACAAACAGTACTTTTCTGTCTTTGTGTGTTTCACCATGAACCATTATCTACTGTCCCTGACACAACCCTTGTTTATTTAACACTAATCTTCCTATTCCCATCTACAAATATATCATCTGTACATTTCTACCATGCAGCTCATAAACCTGTCTGCCTTAGTCTGTACAAAAGCAAAATGCAGTTGTACAAATGCTACTGCTCTGTTCCCATTTGGAGTGGCACATATCCAACTGCCAGCTGCACAAGTGCTGAATGTGAAGCACCAACTGCAGAGTAATCACTTTGTTAAACTGTATTTAAGGATTTTATTGTCACTTAGAAACTAAACAAGTATTAGTAAACATGCATGTGGTCCATTGCCACAGCGCCCATCAAGTTTTAAGCATATCCATAACATGATGGATAAATGAGAACTGCTGATTGGACAAATCATAGAATCATAAAACCAACTGGGTTGGAAAAGCCCTTTAAGCTCATCCAGTCCAACCTTTACCCCAGCACTGCCAAGGCCACCACTAACCCATGGCACTGAGGCCTCATCTCCACGCTGTGTGAACACTTGCCCTGGGCAGCCTGTTCCAATGCCTGAGCACCCTTTGGGGCAGGAATTGTTCCTCAGCTCCATCTAAACCTGCCCTGGTGCAGCTTGAGGCCGTTTCCTCTTGTCCCATCCCTTGTTCCTTGGGAGCAGAGCCCAGCCCCTCCTGGCTCTATCCTCCTCTCAGGCACTTGTAGGCAGCCATCAGGTCCCCCCTGAGCCTTCTCTTCTCCACACTGAACCCCCCAGGTCCCTCAGCCCTTCCCCATCAGACTTGGGCTCCAGGCCCTGCACCAGCTCTGCTGTCCTTCTCTGGCCCCGCTCCAGCACCTCAATGTCTCTCTTGTAATGAGGGGCCCAGAGCTGAACACAGGATTCAAGGTGCGGCCTCACCAGTGCCCAGTGTAGAGGGATAATCACGACCCTGGCCCTGCTGTCTATGCTATTGCTAACACAGGCCAGGATGCCACAGACTTTCCAAAAGCCTCTGACCCTGGCTTTCAATGTGATCTAAGCTGTGATGAGATGAAAGTTAAAGTTGAATTAGAAAGTGGCAAAGAGACTAAAAGAAAAGGAAGAATTAAAAAAAAAAATCATTAATTGTGGCAAAACGCATCAAAACACTGCCACAAGATTATCTTCAGACTTAAGTATATACATGTACAGCCTGGGAGGGAAATAATGCAACAATATTTGCCACTGAATCAAAATCACATAGAATCATTAAATAAGAAAGCATGACAGCAGAGCCCATCCGTCTGGGTTTGGAGTTTACTTCCTCTGCATTATACTTTGAAGGACGGAATCCTTCTTTTAACTTCTTTTGTCTGCAGCACAAAAAGCAAGCTTGAAGTGCTCATCTTAAGAAGCATCCCACAGCTGAATACTGCTCTGAACATCCCACTCCCCTTTACAGCCATCAGCAATTGGATGACTGTTCCCTTTACCTTTTCACCCCTATTGTCCCCTATTTTGTGGGGGCTCCTTGAAGGAATCGGGTAAATCAGAAAAGGTAACCTAGGATGTGGCTTCCTGAAGTCAGTTCATTTAAGTTACACACTCAAACCCCTTTCAGTCTTCAAGTGAGGTTGTGACATCGTCTTCTCTGAAGTCACACCTCAGAACTCATCTGTGTCATGATGTGACTTTAATTCAGCCACAGCCACGCAGCTGGGCTGATCACACCCAATTAATCCTGATGCTTCTTCCTTCACCTGCCACTTTATTATTGAAAGGACAGAGCTCTTGAAGGCAGAGCTGGCTTCATTTAACTCACACTCACAGTACCCAGCCCAGGTCTCTGGCTGCTTTCCAAAGCCTCTGGCAAAAGAGGCAAAATACAGCAGGATGCCCAGGAGGAAGAGGTGACAGTACGTATGTAGCAGTTAAAATTCAGTATTAACGACTTTGTCTTTAAGTACATTTTACAAGTTGTTAAATTCTAAAGTAATGATCCCCGTGCGAAACAGAGACCTGTGCATCCTTGACAGCTGTCTTTTTTGAGCCAAGTTTGAAAACAAAACCCAGTACTTTTGTGTCACTGTTCACAATGTAGAGAATTTTTGGATGGCAGTCTATGGATTGAGATATCTCACAACACAGGTAACCTCATCTCAATCTCTTAGCTCTTCAGTACAAACAGGAAGGATTAGTGAAGAGCAGCAGAAGCGCACAGAAACATGTGCAGTTTCTCATGATCTGTTGGTATTTTTCCCTAAATAAGAGTCTCATAAGGAGAGCACAGTTACAAATACTAGTTTACCAGAGCTCTAATGAACACAAAAAGCAATGGATTTAATGGTGGCAATGAAACTGTTGGAGGAAGTCCAGAGGAGGCCAGGAAGATGATCAGGGGCTGGGAGCACCTCCCGTAGGAAGACAGGCTGAGAAAGTTGGGCTGTTCAGCCCAGAGAAGAGAAGCTGCGTGGAGACCTCAGAGCAGCTTCAGTGTCTGAAGGAGGCTACAAGGATGCTGGAGAGGGACTCTTCATCAGGGACTGTAGTGATAGGACAAGGGGTGATGGGTCCAAACTGAAACAGGGGAAGTTCAGGTTAGATATAAGGAGGAAGTTCTTCCATGTGAGGGTGCTGAGGCGCTGGCACAAGGTGCCCGGAGAAGCCGTAGCTGCCCCATCTCTGGCAGTGTTCAAGGCCAGGTTGGACAGAGCCTAGGGTGACATGTTCTAGTATGAGGCATCCCTGCCCATGGCAGGGAGTTGGAACTGGATGATCTTAAGGTCCTTTCCAACCCAAACCATTCTACAATTCTATGATAAGAAAAATAAATCAATCCTTTCTTAAATGAAGGCAGCAGAACATACTGAGACAGTACCAGAAGCCACAAAAGAAACTATTTCACCAATTCCTTGAGAAGCCTGCATATATATTCTGGTGCTTGCTGCTGTAAATGCCAACGTAAGGATATACTATCTCTAAAGCAGTCACGTTGTAGATGATTTATATTACTCATGGACAATGATAGCTCAAGGCAATATTTCACACACCTAGAAGCATCACTCGAGTCTGATACAAACTGAAACACAGCACTTGGTTGATAACAACAGATGCACCCTTACTCAGAGTAAGCCCTCAGGTACCACATAGGGCTCCTTTAAATTTAAAATATTTAAGTTAATACTACTCTCTCTGTTTTCAACAAAGGGAATCTATGAGGATTAGTTATATCCACTCCTCATATTCTACAAGACAAACCTTTCTTACAGGAATCACAGGGATTGCAAGAAGGGTAAGGCACTTGCCACATCAAAACAGACCCCCAAAACTGAACACTCTGTGGGCTAAACTGCCCTGAAACATCAGTCCTGCTAAGATAAGGAGTAAGCTGTAACATTTAAGCACTTAGTGTTAAAGAACAGCACTTACATTTGATCTTGTTCTGCTTGCTTGGGTGGGAGGATGCTGGTTTTATCTATTAATTTTAGTAGTAGTAGTAGTATGTATAGTATGAGGCTTCCCTGCCCATGGCAGGGGGGGTGGAACTCAAGGATCTCAAGATCTTTTCCAACCCAAAGCATTCTATGTTTCTATGATTATTATTTAGCCTAAGTTGTACAAAAGCTTGAGCAATTCAGCATACAAGCTTTTGAAGCTGGAAAAGATTAGTTAAACCCAAAAAACACCTCTACTACTTGACCTCTAGCTCTCAGAAGTCAATTCAGAGCTCCTGTGAAAGGAATTACGACACTACACAATAGATTTTATCAGTGAGGGATGGAAGAGTTGTTTTAGGGCTTAACAGTGTCCAAAAACCATGTAGATGAGGCCCTCAGTGACATGGTTTAGTGGTGGTCTTGGCAGTGCTGGGGTAATGGTTGGACTCGATGATCTTAAAGGTCTTTTCCAGCCTAGTTGATTCTATGATAGTAAAATAATTCTCTTCAACTGCTTTTTCCATTTCAATTGGTTTAATATTGTATAGCAGGATGTGGAGCAGTTAGTCATCCACCTCCACAAGGGAGGCAGACTGGTAAAGTGCAGCCTCAGAAAGGCAACAAAAGGCATGTTTCACTATTAAAACAAATGGATTTGAATAAAGGTCATTGTGTTCAGAGCACGTAAAGAGAATGCAAATATGAAGTGCTACAAAAAACCACCTTCACATCTCTGAACGCGTACAACTGATCGGCTGCCATCATTTACACCTGCTCTTTAAGGAGGGAATGGCAAAGAACTGCATGTAGGCTTCTGGAATACAACACAGCAATTTGTACTAAAATTAGCATATTACAAACAACTTGCTAAATGGCACAAAAGACTTAATTTGCACAACAAGCTTTCAATTTTTCTCTTCAGCCCCAAACCTAAGGAACACATAGCTTTTCATACGGACCTGCCAATATCCTTCAAGTGCTGGGCCTCCAACAGTTTCTTATCAATTATTTCTACCAAACATTCAATGCAGAAGTTTTAAATACTATAGTATCACAGAATTACAGAATGATTTGGGTTGGAAAGATCATCCAGTTCCAACCCCTGTGACATGGGCAGGGACACCTCACACTAGAGCAGGTTCCCAAGGCTCTGCCCAACCTGACCTTGAACACTGCCAGGGATGGAGCATTTATCGCTTCTTTGGGCAATCTGTGCCAGGGCCTCACCACCCTTACCATCAGCTTAACTAAGTGGTATAAGGATGGGGAGAAGTCAGAAACCAATTTTCACTCTTCTGTGAGGTAACATTTAAAGTAACACAGGCTGTGCATGAGTTTTAAAAGCAGCACCATCAAAAATGACCACAAAGAGAGAGACAGGAATTAATATGCAGCCCAGAAAGCCAACCATATCCTGGCTTGCATCAAAAGCAGAGTGACCAGCAGGTCAAAGGAGGTGATCCTGCCCCTCTACCCTGCTCTTGTGAGACCTCACTTGGAGCACTGTGTGCAGTTCATTTGTCCTCAACATAAAAAGGACATGGAACTGTTGGAACAAGTCCAGGGGAGGGCCATGAGAATGATCAGGGGACTGCAGCACCAGTATCTGAAGGAGGCCTATAAGGATGCTGGGGAGGGACTCTTCATTAGGGACTGCAGTGATAGGACAAGGGGTAATGGGCTCAAACTGAAACAGGGGAAGTTTAGATTGAATATAAGGAAGAAGTTCTTTACTGTAAGGGTGCTGAGGCACTGGAATGGGTTCCCCAAGGAAGTTGTGAGTTCTCCATCCCTGGCAGTGTTCACGGCCAGGTTGGACAGAGCCTTGGGTGCCATGGTTTAGTGTGAGGTGTCCCTGCCCATGGCAGGGGGTTGGAACTGGATGATGTTAAGGCCCTTTCCAACCCTAACTATTCTATGATTCTATACATGTGTATAAATACGTATATATATATTTATGTACTTTCTGGTTGGTTTGCCATCTGAAGTTGAATTTTCAATGGATTAAGGAGGCCATAAAGACACAGCAACTGACAGAAGACCACTGGGCCACACACACTCTGACTATACTCTCAGCTCTTCTGCTAGAGGAACTAGATTGCAGGGTAACGTCTCTCTCATCTTCCAAAGTCATTATTAGCTACAGATGAAGTATTTTAGAGGAAGTTAGGAACGTTGCTTTATGAAACCCCTTGGTTGCTTTATGAAAGATACATTGCCAACCAACTTTTGCTGCCTAAGATTAAAATGCAATGGATTCATATTAGAAGTAATAATTTCCTCTGACCTTAAAAGTGCAATTATAGAATTAACGCTAAAGAAAATCCTGATAACTTTACTGAAATTATCTACTCTTAGGATAAAACTCAAATAAAGCAGCCTTATTTACTGTTTTGTTTTTAAACCTGGGCCATTTAAACGCTTTCATTTACAGCACAGCCCTCATACACATTTATTTCAGTACAACACCCCAACAAACACCAAAACCTCGAGGAGGGAGCAGAACTCCTATAATCAGTCCCTTTTTCTTCAGAGCACGCACATCTTTCCACCTCCCACCCTTAATCTCATCTTCCTTCTGCATAATCTAGCAGCAGATGAGAAGTATCAATTCGCAAAGGCAACAATGTAGGGATTATTTCCAAAATCTGCATGCTAGGCAAATTTGTCTTCACATGGGTGAAGCAACAGTGAGCGCTTCCTCTTCCCTGGGCGGATTAGCTCACCCCTTACATTTTACCCCGAGGAAGACACATAAATACCTACTCTGCAAAAGCCTCATTCTGTTTAAAGACTTCTAAGTTTGTCCTGGTTTTAAGTGTTTAGTTTTGTTCCCTCTTCAGCCCTGTCTCCTCTCAGCCATAAATCTCCCCACCAACATCCTTTTTCCTTGGAGTTTCTATGCCGCCTATGCTACTGTCATTCAGATCCCGTCCTCCTTCCCATTCCCACACTTGGAAACCTCTTTCACAGCTATTCCTTTCAGTCCTTCACCCATGTCACTGTTTGTAACCGGCAGCCTGGCATGGACGCCCAGAACCTTCCACCTCCTGCATGCCAAGCTCTTCCAAAGCGCTGCTGAAGCATCCCAGCTATGTAAAAGGACTTCTTGGATTGCCCACTCCAAGCACTTCAGAGTAGGTGAGCACCTGCACTCCAGTACTGTTTTCCTAGGGTCTTAACACTTCAAAAGCAGCTGCTTATCTTATACATGTGAAAGCTTTTAGGAGGACAGGGCATCTGTCAGGTGGTAGCACATAACTACAACTGCACCCTTTAAAGTCACTGCTCAGGGTACAAAACCACTCAAGTTTTAAGCAAAACAACAGTGATACAGGGCTTGATCCTTCACCAGCTACTGCAATATACCCCCTTCTCATGCACTCAATGACCCTATAGTAAACCTTCTTTTATCCCTGGAGACATTCATGGCCAGGCTGGATGTGGTTCTGGGCAATCTGATCCAGTTGAGAATGACCCTGATCATTGCAGGGGAACTGGGTCAGATGAACTCTGAAGGTGGCTTCCAACCCAGGCTATTCTGATTCTTCCTGCCCTAAAACACACTGAATAGATCCGACTGCCTCTCTAACAGAGTTTAGAGGTCCAAACAACAGCCTGCTCTCTTTACCAGCACTCTGAGCTACCCTAAAAGCCTACCACCTGCAACAGAGCAACTCTTCAAGCTACTCTAAGTCCCACCACCTGCAGCAGAGCAACCTGATGATGGTCACGACCCACCAAAGGCCAGCCGGGCAAAGGTGCCTCTCCTGGATGAAGGCGCCTCTTCCATACAAAGATACCTTCTCCCTCTTTGCTCTCCTTGAACAGCTTCACATGGGTTGACCGCCCATGGCTGGGCAGATGCTGCCGACTCACGGGGACCAGAGCCGCAGACCCACAGCACAAACAACCCAAGCACAACTGGGTTCACCCACCCATACAGTGCCACACAACCACCCCTGCCGCAGCACCGAGCCCCCCACCAACCCCACTTCATCCCACATCAGCATGCCTCCCCATCCCCCTGAACACCCTCCTCCTGCCCCACCACCACTTCAGACACAGGCCATAGGGATGGAGGGACCCAAATAACACACGGGGAGAAAGGAGACCAAACCACCCCCTCCTTAAGACACGGATTTGAGGAGGAAGAAGACAGGAAAACACCCATTTCCACCCACCGGCGCTGGCTAAAGGGCAGGGGCCCCGTTACCCCGCTATCTGCCCCACTGAGGGAATAGGGCCCATGGAGCAAGGTGGAGGGGGAGATTCCCTGCCGTGGGGCCTAGTCGGTGGGGTGAAGGCACGGAGGGCTGGCGGGGGTTGGTGTGACTGAAGCAGCGGCGGGACGCGGCTCCCGGGGCCGGGGCGGCCACTCACAGAACTCGGCGATGTAGTAGGAGACGGCGTAGTTCTCCTCGCACCACTCCAAGGTGGAGGTCGGCGTGCCCCAATAACCCTCCCGGTCAGCGGCCGGAGCCATCGCTGCGTCCGCTTCAGGCCGGAGCGGAGCGCAAGGGGAAGGAGGGAGAAGGGAGAAGAAGGGAGCCGGGCCCGGAGCGCGGCAGCGGCGGGCGGGATCCGCGCTGGGCCCGCCTCGGTAGGGGAGGAGCCGCCGCTGAGGGGAGCGCGGCCTGAGGGGTTGCTATGGCGACGGGTTGCGGCCTGCGGGCCGCGCTGCTCCGAGAAGGGGGAAAACGTGGAAGGGGGGAAAATACCGAGGTGAAAAAGGCGGATTTAAGGAAAACCTGACTGGAAAGAGCGGCTTTATGGCCCCGAGGGCCCGCGCTACGCCCCGGGGGAGCGGAGGCAGGATGGGCGCCATCAGGGCAGTTCTCTCCTCACCCCTTCCTCCGTTAAAACCGCGGTCGGTTTGGTGGCACCGAGGTGTTTTCTCCTCTTGTAGACCGCAGGGAGGGTTTGTGACCGTGTTTTAAGAGAAGAGGCAAGTGTTTCTCGTAGGCTGGGAGGAGGAAGGAGTCTTTTTATAGCGCTGCCTACTACATGGGGGTTTTCTCTCCTCTGATGCCTTATTTAGTTACCTCAGTGCTTACTACGTGTACTATACTTACACCCGTAATATGCAAAGTGCTTTTCGAGCGGGGTTGGTATCCAAAATAGAGCCCAAAAAGGAAAAGACTTGAAACACATGGGAAAAGGGATAAAATGCACAACCTAATAATACGGTGTTGGTTTTCTGGTTCAGAATAAGGTCTAAAGACTTGATGAGAAGCTTCAGGCAGACCTTGAGGGCTGTGCACAGTGATTGTACCCTACTGGTCATCAGGATTTATTATACCTGCATATAAACTTCTTTTCAATGTCTTATTTCTCCTCAGTACTGCTTCTGTAAGCTAAAATACAATCTAAACACATCCCTTTCCCCGTGTAAATGCTGATGTTTCATCATGCATACATTTAGCATGAAGAATAGCCTGCCTTCTGCTGTTCAGCTTGTCTGTCATTGCTTCCAGCATCAGGCACAGATGCAGTTAACGTTTTGATATAAAGCCTTCAAAGAAAATTGATTTTAGTCAATGATAAAATATTTCAATTGTCAAAACACCATCAAAATCACTGTGGATTTCTTTATGCCTTTTATTCAGAGCTTGGAGTCAGGGATGCCAAGGATCTGAGGCCAGCTATACCCCAACTGAAGAAGAGATACTGGCAGCCTATGAAGGGGTTGGATCTGCTTCAAAAGTGACTGGCACTGAAGCACAGCTCCTCCTGGCACCCTGGTTGCCTGTGCTAGGCTGGATCTCATTTACACACAGGTTCTGGTGTCCTCGACACAAGAAGGACATGGAGCTGCTGGAACAAGTCCAGAGGAGGCCACGAGGATGCTCAGGGGCTGGAGCACCTCCTGTATGGAGACAGGCTGAGAAAGTTGGGGCTGTTCAGCCTGGAGAAGAGAAGCTGCGTGGAGACCTCAGAGCAGCTTCCAGTGTCTGAAGGGGGCTACAAGGATGCTGGGGAGGGACTCTTCATTAGGGACTGGAGTGATAGGATGAGGGGTAATGGGTTCAGACTTAAACAGGGGAAGTTTAGATTGGATATAAGGAAGAAATTCTTTACTGTAAGGGTGCTGAGGCACTGGAATGGGTTGCCCAAGGAAGTTGTGAATGCTCCATCCCTGGCAGTGTTCAAGGCCAGGCTGGACAAGGCCTTGGGTGCCATGGTTTAGTGTGAGGTGTCCCTGCCCATGGCAGGGGGTTGGAACTAGATGATCTTAAGGTCCTTTCCAACCCTAACTGTTCTATGATTCCATGATCATGCAATGGATGCTACATGGAGTAAGTGATCTGCACTAATTACACAACGAGCTCGAACAGGAAATCCCAGTTATCCAGGAATTCTAGAAGTCATCATGCACTGGTCAGACGGCAAAGATTTTGGAATGTTATCAGAGGAGATTATCTTCCCCAGATTTAGATATGAAAGACTGAGGACAACATGAGTACTGAACTGGTTCAGAAGCACAGAACTGGTTGTTAGTGAGGAAGATTCTAGTCTTCTTGATGAGCTTCAGCTTTCTGGACATTTGAAGGTTCAGTTTATATAGTAAAGACGTTTGTAGGGCTCTCATCTATCTGGTTGCCATTTTAAGCTTTAAAGTTCTTAACAATGAAAAGCTTTAAATTAGTGTTGTTCAGAAACTAAAGCAATAAGTCTTAAATATCCCATTTGCACACCAGGAGTACAAAATGGGAACAATATGAAAAACGAAGCAATTTGTATAACATTCAATTACAGATGGCTTTAAATAAATCATTACAATTATTCATGCTTCTTTCTTTTCTTGTCACATGCGTGCTGGACATGAGAAGATTTGTCACCACAATAGGAAAGGAAATCAGACATGAAACAGGCTTGAAAACCAGACAAGGTAAATTAATGACAGATTGTATGAAGTAGATAGCAACAACAAGATGGGTTATTTTCCATTCTGTTTTTCCTACATAGGCAAGCAAAAATGTCTAGCTAGCCCCTAATTTGAATCACTGGGAATCTGTATTTATTTGACATGTTCCTGTAGTATTCGCCATCACAGCATGCATTTGCTTCTGACTTACTCTGTGGTTTGGTTCTCTGCTTCTGCACTCAAGCAAACATCTCAGTCATTGCACACAGAAGGGTGGTATTGAAGAGGCAGCCACAAACTGTTATAAGACATGTTTTTCCCCCCAAAGCTGTTTTGTGAAGGTAAATTCATCTTCCAGAAAACCAACTTTGACCCTTTCAGCTGTTAAAATAATACGTATTTTCATACCTGAAGGATTCTATGATATTGAAAACAATACTTTTCCTCTGTAACCTTGAGCTACGCTCTGTAGTGAATATTACTGCACTGGCTGTAAGGTGACAGCCTGAGGTTATTTACATTTAAATGTGGTCTGTCTTACTAGACCATAAAACCTGTGTCCAGATATTGGATTCTTTTTCTCTGCTCTGTATGGCTTATGGAGGGAATGTCTTGCTTCTGAAATAACAAGAAGAAAAACAAGCCCAGAGTTCCTGAAATGAGTATTTTCAGTATTACTAAAACTGTACTTGACATGCCAGTGGAGTCATTTCCTGTGCCTTGACGTTGCCTGTGGCAAAGGATCCTCTTTCCATACAGTTTTATGTTTCTCTGAAACCTCATGGCTTAACTGATGAGTTAGGTTAGTTGAGTCATGTCAGTTTACACCACTAGAGGGGTATGTCCAGTACATTTAGTGTCTGGATCCAGTAGCTTTTTTTTACTTGGGAATGGGAAAGGGCTGCTGTTCAAAAATCACATGTGTTCAGCTGTTTCTCTTTGTGATCTGTCAAATTCAGGGAATGACACCTGAATAAGAGCACTTTTCTCTCACTTTGCTCTATGTAAACCCTTTTATCATGGCTCGTGCTGCTGCTGGTTTCAATTCCGTGTAAAATGAGACCTAACAAACAGATTGATTAGAACTCATTATGGCTGCGTATGATGGAGAAGACTGTAAATATTCATAGAATCGTAGAATTACAAAATGCTTTGGAATAGGAGGGACCTTAAAGCTCATCCAGTTCCAACTCCCTGCCAGGGACAGGGCCACCTTCCACGTTAACTTTGGCAGGTTAAAGCCATTCGCCTTTGTCCTGTCCCTACAGGCCCTTGTTCAAAGCCCCTCTTCAGGTTTCCTGGAGCCCCTTTAGGCACTGGAGCTGCTCTCAGGTCTCCCCTTCAGGAGCCTTCTCTCCCCAGGCTGACCCAGCCCAGCTCTCTCAGCCTGGCTCCAGAGCAGAGCTGCTCCAGCCCTCTCATCAGTGTGTGGATATGAAGGGAAAGATAAAATTGTCACAAAATCTTGATGTTTTCATTACTTGGTTCTAATAATAAAATAAAGGAGTCAGTTGCAAAAATAAAGGTAGATTTTGTGCTACAAATTGACTGTTCAAATTTTACATTAATTATGAACCTGTGTCTATTCTATGATCTTATTTTATAGTTGTATAGTGTATAACAACATCCTAGGCATGGAATTCTGAGCCAGGGCTCTCAGCTGGAAAGCCTCACATCTGATGATAATGTTGTTTTCCAGTCACTGCAGCTCAAAATGTCATTATTGGCAGTGTTCTGAGCTGTCTAGTCCATACTGGTTACAGAAAAAGGTCATTAACACCTCTAGATCCTGCAAGCCTGATCCTATGTAGCATGTAATTTATCCCATTGATTTATATGCAGATAGCATGAGTAAGATGCTAAGAGCAGGATTATGAGAAGCTGAATCAGACTGTTTGTAAAGTGCCTTGAAATCTAAGGGATCTTTATGAGCACTGTTGTTGAGATGATGGTAATTACACCTGAGGTAGTATCACAGAAACTTATTGCATCTGAATGAGTGAAAAAGAGGAGTTGTTTCCTAGTGAAGAAGGATCTGATCCTATGAACTTCAGACTGTAGCAGAATGTATTCCCTGTTCATAGCTATGGAAAGCAGAACTGTTTGCACTGGAGTTAAATGGAGTCATGAGCTGGTAAAGCATCATCAAAAGGACTCAGGTCCTAGAGCTGTATAAATATTCATCAACTCTCAAGTGTAATATGACTGTTCCTGGTCATATTTTCAAGGTTATTGTAAGCATTTTGGCAAATGGGTCTGGTAGTGAATGACAGCAGCCCAGATTTCAGCTCCGTGGCTGCCATGGGCATCCAGCTTTGATGGGCTCAAGTATAAGTGCAACAACTTGAATAGTCCTATAAAGGGTTGATGGAAACAGGGGCTGCTGTGTGCAGGTATTTAGGAAAGTAGATGTGACCTACCGAGGATGGGACATTCCTTCATGCAGAGTATAATCAGTCCTGTGTCCAGCTCTACAACACAAGAGGGACGTGGAGCTGTTGGAGCAGGTCCAGTGGAGGCCACAGAGATGCTGCGAGGGCTGGAGCAGCTCTGCTCTGCAGCCAGGCTGAGAGAGCTGGGCTGGGTCAGCCTGGAGAAGAGAAGGCTCCTGAAGGGGAGACCTGAGAGCAGCTCCAGTGCCTAAAGGGGCTCCGGGACAGGCCAAGGGGAATGGCTTTAACCTGCCCGAGGGGA
The DNA here is from genome assembly GCF_028554395.1 of Pezoporus wallicus. NCBI lineage: Eukaryota > Metazoa > Chordata > Aves > Psittaciformes > Psittacidae > Pezoporus > Pezoporus wallicus. The sequence continues at coordinate 751,043 of NW_026637976.1, read as the reverse complement.
GACTGAGATGAGCTCTTAGGCAGAAGCTCTTCCCTGCACAGGGTGCCCAGAGAAGCTGTGGCTGCCCCATCCCTGGCAGTGTTCAAGGCCAGGTTGGACACAGGGGCTTGGAGCAAGCTGCTCTAGTGGAAGGTGTCCCTGCCTGTGGCAGGGGACTGGAACTGGATGAGCTTTAAGGTCCCTTTCAACCCAAACCAGTCTGGGATTCTGTGATTCAGCCCTGCATCTAATCCTCAAAGCAAATTTTAGGGAGGCATTTTTCTTTTCCATCCTTTTCCTAACACAACCCTATCTGATCTGGTCTATGGAATTGTATCCCAAAACCTTTCAAATCAAAAGCTGAGGCAGGTGATACCATCCACAGCAGGTCCCATTCTACCCAAATCAGGATGTTTGCATTCATGTAGTGGTGGATTGAACTGAAGCTTATCTGCATCCACTGCTTACTACCCTGGAAGCAGACAGCATGCGTAGGTGTCTCCAAGCACCTGCAGCATTCAACCCTTTGTCTTAGCATAAATATATATAAATATATATAAAGAAATATATAACGTAATAAATATGTAATAAATATATAATATAATAAATAGTATAATAAATAAAAATATATAAATAAATATATATCATAAATAAAACTGATGTCAGTTTGCACTAATTTGCAGGGCTGAAATTAATACAGGAGGAGATAAACCTGCTGTTCAGCCATTCCCAAGGGAGCAGCAGCTACACTGGATGGAGAGCTCGGCTTAGTAACTTTTCCAGTCATCTGAGCTTAATTCACCTTTAGATGTGAATCAGAGCCCTTATCAGCTGCAAAATGTGAATGGTGAATGGACACCAGTGCAAGATGAAGCATCAAATGGGTATCTGTCATGGGAGGGAGGCTTTCCAAAAGCACAAATGGCATGTGCCTCGGTCTCATTGACTTTCAAAGGAATCTGGGAATCAGTCTGCCTCTGTGCTTTGGAATTCTTCTCATGCCTTGGGAAAGCAAAAGCCCTAACAATTCATTGTTTACACTTGTAAACAGCTTTCTCTGTAGGAAAAATAGAGCAAGCTGTCGTCTTCTGCCTGCTGGTCTATATACACAGAGCTCGATATGAAGAGACTTGCATGAGCTCTGTAACAGTACTTAGGTGTGTTGATCTCAGTTTGGATCCTGCCTTAAAGGTTCAGTTCACTTCCTTAAATGCTGGCGCTGTGTGTCATTGGAGGTTATTCCGGAACAGCAACTGGAGGCAAGGCAGGATGCCCTGGGGTCACTGGATCTTCCCCAGACCCAGTGTCACACTCTGTATGACTCTCGGATGCTTCGTGTCTGAGAGCACAACTGAATTGAGTTTTGGTGTCTGGCTTTTTTGGCTGGATGAAGTTGAATGAGGTCATAGAATCAACCAGCTTGGAAAAGCCCTTTAAGCTCATCCAGTCCAACCATTCCCAGCACTGCCAAGGCCACCACTGCCCCATGGCACTGAGGCCTCCTCTCCATGTTGTGTGAACCCTTGCAGGGCCGGTGACTGCAGCCCTGCCCTGGGCAGCCTGTTCCAATGCCTGAGCACCCTTTGGGGCAGGAATTGTTCCTCAGCTCCATCTAAACCTGCCCTGGTGCAGCTTGAGGCCAGTTCCTCTTGTTCCATCCCTTGTTCCTCAGGAGCAGAGCCCAGCCCCTCCTGGCTCCATCCTCCTCTCAGGCACTTGTAGGCAGCGATCAGGTCCCCCCTGAGCCTTCTCTTGTCCACACTGAACCCCCCAGGTCCCTCAGCCCTTCCCCATCACACTTGGGCTCCAGCCCCTGCACCAGCTTCATTGCCCTTCTCTGGCCCTGCTTCAGCACCTCAATGTCTCTCTTGTAGTGAGGGGCCCAGAACCAAACCCAGTATCTCACAGTGAATCCCAGATGGTCGTAAATCCCAAATCCTTACTTTCTTTTGAAAAGCACTCCAAAATATTGTCAAGAACAAGAAAGTGGCTGGAAGGCAGCTTAATCTGAAGTCTCTGGTGGATAAGGGCTAAGGCTTTTTTATCCCAAAACCCCAGTGGGGATGGATTTAGAGGAACCAACTATAGCCACTGTCTCACCCTTTTCTTATAACTTTCAGTTTAGGGAAGAAAGTGATGGCAAACCATTTGTTCACTGTATCTTGTATAATGAATCAATCCATGTTTGAACATGGGAGCTGATCTATCCCATCTCGCACTCTATAAAACCCTTGCCCATGCAATTTTGCACCGCTTGGCACGCGGTCTCATGGATAGAACAAGCAATTTCCTTCTGTTGCTGCTCTTGGAAACCTCTGCAACAGGGGAAAACCGCTAGGAGCAAAGCCTCAGCTTTAAGAAGATAAGAGATATATTAAAATGTCAAATGTTGAAAGAAGTTTGAATGCTTGAAATACCTTTCATTGCACTGCACCTACCGTGGGGAAGGCAGCTGCTCTTCCTTCATGTCTGGGAATAAGGAATATGGCATGTTTACACCAAGCATATGCAAATCTTCCTACCTTGCCTGGAAACGAAGCACATTCTGCTCATGTAAAGAAGCCATTGTTCTATTTGTCTCATTTACCGCAGGAAGGAGGAGGAGAGGGAAGAGGTCATTATTTACTTGGCAAAAAACCTGTGTTACTTTTCTGGCTGTCGGATAATTACTGATGAGCTTCCCAGCTTCCACCTCAGCCAAACTCTTCCCTCTAGTCAAAGGAGGTGATCCTGCCCCTTTGCTCTTGTGAGACCTCACCTGGAGCATTGTGTGCAGTTCTGGTGTCCTCGACATAAAAAGGACATGGAACTGTTGGAACAAGTCCAGAGGAGGCCACGAGGATGATCAGGGGCTGGAGCAGCTCCTGTATGAAGATAGGCTGAGAAAGTTGGGGCTGTTCATCTTGGAGAAGAAAGGCTGTGGGGAGACCTCATAGCAGCCTTCCAGTATCTGAAGGGGGCCTATAGGGATGCTGCGGAGGGACTCTTCATTAGGGACTGTAGTGATACAACAAGGGGTAATGGGTTAAAACTTAAACAGGGGAAGTTTAGATTGGATATAAGGAGGAAATTCTTTCCTGTTAGGGTGCTGAGGCACTGGAATGGGTTGCCCAGGGAGGTTGTGAATGCTCCATCCCTGGCAGTGTTCAAGACCAGGTTGGACGAGGCTTTGGGTGCCATGGTTTAGTGTGAGGCGTCCCTGCCCATGGCAGGGGTGTTGGAATTGGATGATCTTAAGGTCCTTTCCAACCCAAACCATTCCATGATTCTATGATTCTATGATTCTATGAAATACAATAATACATTTCCACTTGCAGCTTTCTTCTGGTGTGATTTGTGTCCCATCGTCGTTCCTATTCCCATGGTGAATGTTCGATGATCAGCCTCAATAGGAAAGCTTGTTACTAGGCAGGGAAAGAAATGTTTCTGGAGGTTTCATACCACTGACCCCGCTTTCTTGGTGCCATCAGCCACTTCTGCAGAAAGCCGTTGCTTCAGCCACCTTGGTGAGGCCATCACGCTTCAAGCATTTATATGAAGTAGAGTTGACTTCTGAGCATGGTAGTGCCCAGGTATTTAACACATCAGACTTCATACCTGTGTCATACCAAAACGGTATGTGAGAGCGGGTCCATCACAACACACTTCTGCACTTTTCTGAAGAGCTGTGTCCAGAAATGTGACATAAATGTTTAATCACCATGTGAATTACCTGATCACAACCTATGAAGCTACATCATGCGCATGAATCACGTTCTGTTTTCTGTCTGTGTTAAGGCTTTATGGCTGCAGTGGTAAGTCAGTGTGGTACAACACTGAACTACTGTCTCAGGCAACTTCTCCTTGTAGTGAGTGCTAGCTGTGGACAGCCTGAATCACTCAGTGGTTTTCTCACTTCAGATGCCACCATAGGTGTGACCTAACAGCTAGGCAACACTAATTCATGGTTTAAACTTGACCCAATATGCTTAGCACAAAACCTGGAGAACCCTCTATGAATGCTGTATGATTTCTGGGATCATACTAATACCTTTGTAGCTTCCTAGTACAACCTGCAGTGTGACTGCCTTGGGAAAGGGATACAGTACTCCTTTGTAGGCTAGACTGCAAAACCAAGTCTAAGTTTGTCACCTGTAAAATAAGACAAAGACCTATAGAAATAAGCACTGCTGGTCTCAGGGCTGGCTTTTCTCTAGGACCGTTGCTGGTCAAGGATGGGGGACTATACTGCTCTAGGACTGAATTGTCTGCATCACTTGTGCTGCCCAAGCCACATGTTTCATTCACGAACAGATATGATTTACATAGATTAAGGAACTGCTGATGCTTGGATGAAAGGGGAATAAGATGCAGGAAGATTTCAGTGTAGATTGGCTGCTGTCTTTTTGCAGTCTTCCCAAAGGAAGTTGCAATGCAGAGGCTGTTGTTGTGCATCAGCCCATTTGAATTAAGGCTGAGAGTGTTTCTAGATGAATTAATTTCTCCCAAAACACCATCAGAGCAAAGATGCTATCTACTTGTCAGTACTCCTGATGTACCAGAGCCAACAGTTTAACACCTTCCTTCTTGGATTCCCCTTTTAAAAGGGAGCATTTCTACCCACTGCTTCCATTGCCAACAATTGCACTATTCACATGACCGTCTCCGATTTTAAAGCCAGAGCTCTCTGAGGGTTTCGGAGGCCAGACTGCTAATCTCTTGACAAGCAAGTGTATGTCTTGACAGTGTGATTGCTGTTGGCCCATTGCCCTCAATGGCTTGGCCTTCTGTCAGCTGGCAGTGATTTTCTGACGGCTGGAGCCCCACTCACATGCCCCCTGACAGCAGCAGAATAATATTCTCATGCCTATGATAATGGCAAATGCTTTTAGAAAGCTCATGAATAAAATTCCCTTCTCTGTCTCTTTTTCTAACTCTGCCATGCTTTTCTGTTGCGCAGTTTCTCCTTCTTTCCTTTTCTTACCCCCCTCCACACTTATTTCTCCCACTCTATTCTTATTCTTGTGTTATCAAACTGGCAAAGACAGATACTTCTGATTTCCTCCCTGCTCCAGACTCTGCTCTTTGGACAATATACCCCAGATATTGTTGGCAGGAGGCTGAGTCCTGTGTGAAACTCCCATGCAAATCCCCCCCCTTGTTTTGCTCCTACCAGCTTCTAACAATGCTGGTTCCATCTTCCATCACCCTTGCTTGCCAGCATTGATACTTATTCCCAAAACATGCCTTTGGCTCTTGTGTTTTCTCAGGGAAGTTTAGGCTTGGTTCCACAAGCCTGACATACGTCCTCATTCAAAGTGTGGGGAGGAACGTTGGGTACAGGGAGGCAAGGGAAAGGGGGAGGCATGTGTAAAAGCTGATTGTTATTTCTGCTTTAGCTCATGGAAAGTATGGTTTGCAAGCAGGAGGGGGTGGCTGGAGCTTACATCTCAGCTACACATCATAGCAGGAGTTGAGGAAACAGAGTCTGGGGTGTTTCTTAATGGAATTTACTTATCATCCCAGAGAAACTGGTCATAGGAAGGAGGGGATTGCTGCCAGCATGTGGGAAACCTCCTGTTTCAGCAACCTGGGATGAAAAATGGATGTCTAATTCCTTAGGGCTTCTGGTAAGGGAGGAAAATAGATTATCTTGCTGTCTGCAGTACCCCCTTAATGTGTCACCAAGTGAACAGTCCAACTTCTTTTCCAAAGGAGAGACACCACCACACAAACCAAATGGATGCCATTGAGCGGAACAACACCCCACTATGGCCAATCACCCTATTCCATGATACCTGTTCTATGACTGCATTCGTTTAGTGGTGGTGAATAGTGCTTGATGGGTCCAGCTCCAAGGCTGAAGCAGTTCCTGAGCTGTTGTTGCTCTCTGAAAAGAGGATTTAGACTCATAAGCCTTGCAGTGTGGGCACTTTTCTGGCTCTAAGCCCACCTGCAGCAACAGTTCTAAACTTCAATGCTGTGTTTAGGAATAGATGAGCTGAGAAAACCATTCCCTTGCCAGCTCCTGTGTCCTCCTCTGGGTTAACATGAAGAAGAGCTGGCACCTGCAAGACTATACCCAACATAGGCTCTAAGCCTTCCTTTCATAGCTGTGCCCCAGGCCATGCATGTAACTGTGAAGAACATGGGCGTCAGCCTGGTCCTGAAAATGGGCTTAAACCCAACAGTCCAATGCATGTGAAGACAAAGACCTTTGGTATTCCTAAATCTTGTTGTGAAGGAGATTGCACAGCTGGAGCAGAGAACTCCTTTTGGTCACACAGATACTTCAGAAATAGCTGGTTTAATGTGTTAGCAGATTAACTTGAGTATGATACCAACTGCAAGGGAGGGGGACATGAGACATCTGCATTGAATGAGCTGTTCTGGGCTCTTTCTGATCACAGACTTTGGGATCCAAGGTTCTGATCCCAGATTCTCATCAGATCCAATTACTAAGCATCTTTCTGATGTTCCTACTAAGTTGTGAGGGAGGAAACAGAACAGCTTAATGTCCCATCTGAGTCTAGCTCAGCCTTGGGAGCACTTCCATGCAGAGCAGGACCTGTTTTCCTGGGGTTCCCAAGAAAAACCAGCGAGCTGCTGTAGCCCAAGCTCTTCCCCAAAGGCAAAACCATGCTTTTAGGGGAACTGTCGGGGGAACTGCAGGAGAACAGCTTCTTTTGGAGGCAGGAAATCGCTGGAGCTGCCTGTTCAACCAGGTGGGCGAGCTGAAACATGTGGCTCCCTGGAGCCCCCATCACTGTTCTCATCGTTAGGGCTATGCTTCTGTGCTGTGTGGGAGTCTCTAATTAGGAGAACTACCCTGCGGTTTCCTCCCAGGGCTGCATTAATCTGCTGCTAAGAGGGGATCTTCACTTTATTGTATAGAGACTTTATTGTACACAGAGACTTTCAGGTGGGATGTATTGCAAAATGCTTGGCGTTAACTTGTAGCTGTTTTAAATGGTCTGAAATGGTCTCTGAAGAACTTTCTGGTGGTCCAGGAATACAGGCTGGCTTGTTAAAGTGGGCCACAGAAATTATCAAGGGCCACAAAAATAATGAGAGGGATGTAACAATGAGAGGGGGAATGGGTTAGAACTTAAACAGGGGAAGTTTAGATTGGATATAAGGAAAAAGTTCTTTACTGTGAGGGTGCTGAGGCACTGGAAGGGGTTGCCCAGAAAGGTTGTGAATGCTCCATCCCTGGCAGCGTTCAAGGCCAGGTTGGATGAGGCCTTGGGTGCCATGGTTTAGTGTGAGGTGTCCCTGCCCATGGCAGGGGGGTTGGAACTGGATGATCTTAAGGTCCTTTCCAACCCTAACTCTTCTATGAGTCTATGATTAGGAGACAGACTGAGAGAGCCAGGATTATTCAGTTTGGAGAAGGGAAGGCTCCAGGGAGATCTTATTGTGGCCTTTCAGTACTTAAAAAGGGACCCATAAGAAAGATGGAGAGAGTGATGGGTGATGGGTTAAAACTAAAAGAAGGGAGATTCAGGCTGGACGTAAGGAAGGAATTGTTTACAATGAGGGTGGTAAAACACTGGCCCAGGTTGCCCAGAGGGGTGGTGGATGCCCCATCCCTGGAGACATTCAAGGCCAGGCTGGATGTGGTTCTGGGCAACCTGATCTAGTTGAAGATGTCCCTGCTCATTGCAGGGGGTTGGAACTGGACGGGCTTTGAAGGTCCTTTCCAACCCAAACCATTCTATGATTCTAAGATGGGGCACGAGCTGGCACTGGAGATTCATGCCTGTAAACAACTCGCCCAGGGGGTAGAAATGCAAACCTGGACTTGGACAAAACTTGTTTTAGCAAAGAAAGCAAAGCAAAGAAAGAGTGTCAAAGATACTAGTAAATCCTGATGTAATCTGGATCTGTAGACAATGAAGAAAGAGAAGGGTATAAAAGCGTATTAATAGACACATGAAAATGACCCAAAATTGATTTTAGAGTGAGGCAGGAGAAACTAACCTAAAGAGCATATTCTTCCCAGTGAAGTGCACTAGAGGGTGATGACTAATGGTGTTACCCTCTCCAGCAGTCCAAAGTTAATGATTTTAAGACCTAATGGTCTCAAACGCAATGGAAGAGTGAGCTTAACACCAGAAAAAGAAATAGAAACTAAACTAATGTGATTTTAATTGCATTATTACTATTACTGAAACTTTTTTTTATATATAGAATTAGTCTGAATGGAATTATTCTTTCTTTTTCTCTAATAATTAGGTTGAGACTAATAATGATTCCTGAATTAGAGAGCTAAGTTTTCAATTACACTAACAATAAACTCTTGGCTTTACCTACATACGTGATGTGCTTCCTCTTTGCCCTTTATGCAACATTCAGATTATAACACTTCAGAGGTCGAATTTTGGATGAAATACAAATATCTACAGAGTAGGTGTTTCCATCCAGGCTGCTTCCTGCAGGTGCCCATTACTGTCAGTGAGGACTATAATTTAACCTTAAAGTAGAAGTCTAAACCGGGTCACGTTAATCCTGCTGTGAGACTGTCTCCTTCTGTTCCTGTTGATTATACACAGCACCCAGGCTGGCTGGCTTGGACAGAACTGGTTTAAGATTTCAGATGACTTGAAATGATGTGGATCCAGCCCAGATGTGCTCACTGTTCTGCCTGCACATGATTTGTCTGCAGACCTGAGATGTCCTGGAGTCAGGTGATCCTGGGAACCTTTCCTAGAAAGATCCATTGCTCATAGAATCATAGAATCACAGAATGGTTTGGGTTGGAAAGGACCTAAGCTCATCCAGTTCCAACCCCCTGCCATGGGCAGGGACACCTCACACTAAACCATGGCACCCAAGGCTCTGTCCAACCTGGCCTTGAACACTGCCAGGGATGGAGCATTCACAACCTCCCTGGGCAACCCATTCCAGTGCCTCAGCACCCTCACAGTAAAGAATTTCCTCCTTATATCCAATCTAAACTTCCCCTGTTTCAGTTTGAACCCATCACCCCTTGTCCTATCACTACAGTCCCTAATGAAGAGTCTCCCTCCAGCATCCTTGTAGCCCCCTTCAGATACTGGAAGGCAGATGATGTGGATCCAGCCCACATGTGCTCACTGTTTTGTCTTCACACGATCCCTGTACCTGAGACAGGTGATCCTGGAAACCCTTCCTAGAAAGATCCATTAATCATGTAGTGTTGCTGCAAGGATAGAAGGGTCATGCAGAAGGAGCTGATCAAATAGCTAAGTGGGGTCAGGTCCCATTTGGGAAGCTAGGGTTTCCTCAAAGTTATCTCAAGCCAATACCAGAGCATGGTCTTTTATTCAAATAGGGATATTTGGATGCAAATGTAGTCTGCAGCTGAAACCCTGAGCAGCACAGGCATAGCTATGCTGGTGAACAACAGCAACAGCTACTCTTGCATTCATCCTCCTAGTACCAGGCTGAATTTGTTAGCATGACTTTTCAGTTAGCTATCTAATCTGAGGCACCTAAAAAGTCCTGATACTCACAAAACACTATTCCTTTGCAAAGCCATTGAGACACTGATGGTGTGGAGAGCTGCCACAACAGCAAGCAACGTTGTTTGTGCTAATGGATGCAATTCCAGGGAAGGACATACATACAAGTGTGTCTTGGCTGGAGCTCAGGCTTTGAAGATCGTTTCCTGCGCATCTGAAGCATCTCTCGCTGAACATACCAGTCTTGCACTACCCATTTATTGGGTGCATTTACTTTACTCTCTTTGCTGGCTGGTAAGACCTGGTGCCCTGACCTGATTCAGACCTTGCAGCCCTTCTCCAGGGCTCCTGGTGGGCCCTGATTTAACACAGACTCATAGGATTGTTTTGGTTGGAAAAGACCATTAAGATCGTTGAGTCCAACTGTTAACTCAGCACTGCCAAGTCCACCACTAAACCATGCCCCTAAGTGCCACATCTACATGTCTATTCAATACCTCCAGGCATTGGTGACTCCACTGCTTCCCTGGGCAGCCCGTTCCAATGCGTGATAACTCCTTCAGTGAAGATGTCTTTCCTGATACCCATTCTAAACCTTCCCTGGCACAACTTGAGGCTGTTTCCTCTTGTCCTGTCAGTTGTTACCTGGGAAAATGGGTTCCTATTACAAAGGGCTTATCTTTCATGATAGGACTGCAAGTGCCTTGTCAGAGAAGTACCACATTGCAGAAGGCCCCTGCAGCATGTATAGATGTAGCAGAGGGAGTTCAGCTCGAAGACCAGGCTTTGAACCCTGGTGTCTTCTGCATCTCAGGACATCTTCCACATCCCAAAGCACTTTCCACATCCCTGGAGCATTCATTTCTCCATGAGGCTTCAGTTTCCATCCTGTGTTCCTCCTGCCATTCATCATCCCTTCCTGGTTTAGGGCTAGCATCAAGCAGGAGCTCTCAGGATGGCTTACATCTTCCATATGCATTATCCTATGGGGGGAGAATGGATCCCAGTGCACTGCAACTGATAGCAAGTCACTGAAAACAGCCCTGCTTAGCATCTTTTACCAATGCAGTCAGGACAGGAGGAAACCAAAGGCCTTTCCTTCAAGACTTTCTTTGCATGAAAAGGCAACTATTCACTGAAACAGAAAAGCCTACAGCTTTTCCTTTGCTTTTTTCGCCTGAAATTGGAATTTGCAGTGGAGAGCAGTGATTTCACAGTGCAGCCTGTGTTAATAAATTGTCCCACACATCATATTTTAATTAAACAGACAACTGGAGTGAATTAGGGCAGGGACAGCTGCGGAGGGAAATTTGGATTGCAGATGATCATGGGGTGATGCAGTGAATGCTGACAGTCAGGAGCAATCAAGTCTGTCACCAGCTCAGCCATAAAACCTTCTGTTCCATCTTGGGCACATGTGTAGCCTTGAATCTTTACATGTCCATCCCCTACACAATGTGTAGGTCTTCAGGGCAGGCTCTGCCTATAACTTTACATGGTGCCTTCCCTTAGGGACTGAATCATGACTTGAAATCACCGCAACGATAGAAAGAGATATTGCAAAAGTGCTGTAGCACTGCAACTGTTAGGAATACTCTGTGTGCAGGTAGATAGAAGACAGTTACCTAAAAGGTCTCCCATAGGACAGTGAGGATAAAACACACCATTCCAAGAGCTGAGAGTCACCCCCCTTCCAGCTCTGCCCCATCACCTTCCCACAGTGTAGGATGCACAGCAGCAGAGAGGAAGATGAACAGTGAAAGGCTCAATAGATGATGATCTGGTGACTCATATTTGATGAATGCCTCCCAACCAGCTTTACTACAGCAGTAATTTAGCTGCTTCAGCCTGTGTTGTGTGTAAAGCAGAGAGACTACGGTCCCATCATCAGCTTTGTGGCAGCAGCAACACTTCCAGTGCCGCATGTTGTGCTTTGTTAATCCAAGCGTATCAAAACCCAGCTGCCTTTTACTATATGCAGCAGGTAAAACTCAATATGGCCCTTACCTGTCCTCTCTGACTGTCCTCCCAGGCACTCCTGCTCTGCTGTTGTGTGCAGAAAGTTTACCTCCTTTCAGCACAACGCTGTCTATTTAATGTGAGAAATGCTCCTGCATTGTGGCCCCATCTAAATTATAGGTGTGAGAAAAGGATTGATGAAGGATATTACAGGATGGGTGGCTGGTGAAAGAGGAGCACTGGTCCCCGTGGAGAAGGATATCCTTTCTATCTCCACAGGCCTAAGCTTCTACTGAGAACCAAGTTTTATCTCTACACACCAACTGTAAGGTGTTTGTAGACCTCGGTCATAGAATCAGCCAGGTTGGAAAAGACCTTTAAGATCATCAAGTCCAGAGGTTCATCTTTTCCCCTTTCCAGCAAGGATTTTTACCAGACCTATTTTCCTACCAACAGCCTGCTGGTTCCCAGCATGGGGTGGAAGCAGTCTGCCCTCTTCCCAGTGATGCCCAGTAACAAAGACACTGTGTTGAAACAATCCAAAACCCTTGCTGGGATATTGGGCTCACCCAAACCAGCCTGGTCTGGCCCTCTCTTCCATGTGACAGGAGCTGTCATCCCCTTCTCCATCCCTTGCCCTCTCTGTGGAGTAGATGGTACCCACCCCACCTCAGCGCTTGTTCCAATTGCAGTGCAAGGAGTGGGTTTTCCTGTTTTCCCTTGCTCTGAGCCCCCATGGAGGCTCAAAGGAGACCACGTAGTTTCTCCAGCAGCCTTTCTCTGCTCTCAGAAAGCCCCCCCAGCAGTCCTGGCCATGGTAAAGGCTATCTCCCAGCCCACCCCATCTCCTCGTGGGGGAAGGTGCCAGCAGATGGTGCTCTAAGACCCCAGATTTCGCTCTTCTGCCCCACATCCCAGGGCAGGGGCGCCTCAGCACAAGCACCCTCTTTGCTCAGGCCTTTCCCACCCTGCTCTCTTCACCTTCAAGCTTCTCTAAGGCCAAATGCTCAAGCCGAAGTTCCAGTCGTGTGTGTTAGAACATCTCCCATCTCCATCCATTTATCCTTCTGTACCAATAGCATGTTTCCAAACTCAGATGAAAACTGTATTAACTTCTTTCATCAGAGTTGATGTGCTCATGGAGAAGCTCAACTAATTCTTCCCTCTAACTTGCTCCTAAATAACCTGTAGCCCTCATCGGTGTGTCCTTGTACCGCATGGACTTGAGGACAGCACTTTGATGACTCTATTCCAGCACAGAGATGTCCCTGGCATTCCTCAGGGATGGATAAAGCCATTTTCTGATAGAAAAAGACAAATTCCAAGGCCAAAAAATAAAGCAGTTCAGCTGATGGCAATATACCCTGAACCCAAGCAGAGAAAGGGGAGAGTGAGTTATAGCTGCCCTCTGTAGTTTATGGGAGAAGTAAGGGCTGTGTTTACAAAGCAAGAAGAGGAGAGTAAGAAAGTGCTTTTAAGCTGTCACCTATTTATGTTCTTTGCTTGTTTAATTATGGACTAAATATAACAGTGGTGGAGACCAGAGAGTGCAAGCACTTGATGCTTTGGCTCAAAAGCGGTGTAGAAACCTTGTGCTGTTTACTTTATGGCAGTGATTTATGGGGAAGCAAGAGGTGAAGGTTTGTCTGCCTTACCTGGGGCATGGTCCTAGCAGAACCAGGGCAGTGATTGTGCCCCTGCACTGGGCACTGGTGAGGCTGCACCTCGACTACTGTGTTCAGCTCTGGGCCCCTCACTACAAGAGAGACATTGAGGTGCTGGAGAGGGGCTAGAGAAGGACAGCAGAGCTGGTGAAGAGCTTGGAGCCCAAGTGTGATGGGGAAGGGCTGACGGAGCTGGGGGGTTCAGTGTGGAGAAGAGAAGGCTCAGGGGGGACCTGATGGCTGCCTACAAGTGCCTGAGAGGAGGATGGAGCCAGGAGGGGCTGGGCTCTGCTCCCAAGGAACAAGGGATGGGACAAGAGGAACCGGCCTCAAGCTGCACCAGGGCAGGTTTAGATGGAGCTGAGGAACAATTCCTGCCCCAGAGGGTGCTCAGGCATTGGAACAGGCTGCCCAGGGCAGGGCTGCAGTCACCGTCCCTGCAAGTGTTCACACCCCATGGAGACGAGGCCTCAGTGCCATGGGGCAGTGGTGGCCTTGGCAGTGCTGGGGTAAAGGTTGGACTGGATGAGCTTAAAGGGCTTTTCCAACCTGTTTGATTCCATGATTCTATGGTTGCTTGGGTATTCGAGCTGGGGGTTTTGTGCCCTTGGCAGCTTCTGAGTTCTTCTGTTCAATAGCTGCTATGACTGCACTGATTATTGTGTTGTGGGTCCCCCAAGCTCCCATTTCAGCAGCAACTCTTCCCTGCTGGAAACCAAGCTGCTGATGCTCACCCAAGAAAAGCCAACACCAGACTGTTTGCTCCAAAGCTCACAACTGCTTTTCACGGCTGAATTTACAGAAATCACTTTTCCCCAGCAAAATGCAGCTGCCTCTGAGCTAAACCACAGCAGGGTGCTAATGCTGTGCAATTGCTTAGCGAGAAGAGCCATGCGTCCTGCTGAGACTGTAAGGGGGAATTTGGGTGAGCAGGATATCATTACCAGAGCTGGGGTTTGGATATGTGACCAGAGCTAACAGCCTTTCCCTCCAGAAGGATTTTAGGTGACCACAAGCCTCATTCCTGGAGACGGCATCCATCCGCGATGGATGTAGCATCCATTATAGAAGGAAGAAGATGCTGGTAATGCTGCTTAGGAAGCTCTGTGATCCTCCTGCACCTTTCCTTTTGGGAAGAAGCATGGGGAAGAAACAAGCAATTTGATAGAAAATGGAGAAATACACCAGTAATGAGATAGCTGTCAACGCTCCCTGTGGATAACCTCACAGCAGCAGAATTATTTATAGACAGGAGTGTCTGAGAACTTATTTGCTTTGACACTGTGGCCATGGCAAGGTAATGGATAGCTCTGCAGGATGGGTTTTCAAAAGCACTCAATTAGGAGCAATGAGGTGCAAAATTACATGTGCAAGGAGGTGGAAACGCGGATGTTTGAGATGAGAAGGGCCTTGCTGGCCTGCCAGCAACACCCGGTTCACAGTGGGGAAGAAAGAGGCCTCTTTTCTAAGCACCCCCATGTAAAATTGTTCTTTTAGATGGATATTTTTGAACATGTGCTCTGTGGAGCCTGAAAGCCAGATGGTTGGGTTATTTGCTGCTCTGGATGCCTCTGTGTGTATAAATCTCTCTGTCTACGGAGGGAAATGGGCTTCCTTCTCTCCAGAGGAAGAAAGAAAGGATTCCATTTAAAGTGGAGCTCCCATTTGGATTCATTCCTTGGGATAGAAGGAAAAGGAGCCTCTTCTAAAAGTTCCTATCCATCTGAGGAAGTCGTCAGACAGAGGCTGATCCAAAACTGCTCACTTAGAAGTGCAGCCTGCATACTCTCCTTGTTTTCATTCCTCCTTGCCATTGGTTACAACCCAAACACGCAAAGCATCGCTCGCCTTAGAATCAGTGGTCTTCTCCTTGGGTGAGGAAACATTTGGCTCAGGGATGGATAAGATCTTATTTTAGTGCTAAATATCTCTTCCATAGAATCACACAATGGTTTGGGTTGGAAAGGACCTTAAGATCAGCCAGTTCCAACCCCCCTTTCTCAGCCTGCACTGTCATTTACTGACTGCTTTGGAGGGATCCAGGCTTTCAGATCACACTCAGTCCCTAGGAAAGATGTCCCTCCAGGTCTGGTTTTCCTGATTACAGATGGGTCCTGAGAAGAGAGTGCAGCTCACTGCTTATTTCAGCTCTTCCCAGGGCTTGTGATGGTTTTTAACCAGATTGTCTCTTTTGCTGAATTAATGTCAGGAGAAATTGGGCAGGAAGATTTGTACCCAGTAAGCCACTTGCAGTAGAGACATTTCCCTCGCTGTGCTGTAGCAGAAGGTGACATTATGACATGGAATAATGGGGCAACCACCCGTTAAGGGTCGCAAAGATGCCCTGGTTGTCATTAAGACTGAATTGCAGTGATTTGAGTGTCAAAGGGCTCCAAATGCAATCAGTTGGTTCTTTGGGTGGCTGTGAGCATGGTCTGCAGGTTGCATCCCTCCTTTCTTCTTTCCTGCTTCACCCTCTGCTTTCTTGATACCATCGGCATCTACTTCCATGATGTATCTACACAATACAAGAGTATTATTATTTGTATTTGCAATAGTCATTGCAACACTGGGGCTTAATCAGCAGGGCAAAATCCAGACAGCAAATGCCAGCAGACCCAACCACAGGCATTTGATCATGCTTTGAAGCCTCAGAATTAGGGGTCAGTTTTGATCTCACAGCAGGGAGGAGAGGTCTGTCTAGTAGTACAAGGGTACAAGACTGCTATCTTGTACCCTTCTGGGGAGCCTTTCTGAGCCCTTGGACACACAGAGCGAGCAGCAGCTCTGCAGTTGGAGCACTGACTGTGTTTTGTTTAGCTGGTCTCCTTCTTCTGACCCTACCCATCACCCTTGTACTGCTATCCTCTGCTACTTGCTCTGTGCAAGCCGCGTCCATCATGGGGTGAGATTAACTTCATTTCCCTTCACCCGTCTAAATGCAAGCAGCTCCATTTGATTGAGTCACCCTCAGTGCCCGTTTTTAGTCACTGAAGAGAAACTGCCACTGCTAAAGCAATTCCCCAACCCATCTGAAGTGCCTGCCTTAGGATAAGTCAGATGATGGATCGTGCCTCTAAAATCAAATGAGACGACTCCTCGCTGACTTGGGTTGCCTGTGCCAGTTGTAAAGGGCTGAGATACAGCCCCACTAAAACTTAAATGAGTCTCCTGTCCCTAATGAGCAAAAGTATTTCTTCACAAGCATTTAAGAATGGAGATAAAGATCCGTTTAACACAATCATTAACCCCAGATGGATTGAGTAGTGCTTTGGTTTCCTCTGAAGGTCACACTCCTGTGTGGTGCATCAGAAAAGCAGTTTAATCCTCTGGTCTGCAGATGCTTTTGAGTCCATGAGATCTTCCCAAAGAGCTGGTGGAAAGTAGGAAAAACAGGCTTAGCCATCTCAACTGCTGTGCAATAGTCTGTAGCTCCATGGAGAAGTTTGTCCAATCCAGGTTGAAAACCACTATGAGGCAACACAACCTCAGGCTGTCCTGCAATCTGATGATGGGAAATCCTGTCCTCCATCATGATTCAGACTCAGGAGTGTTGGTTCTTATTGTCATTGCAGTTGTACACCCAGTTTATGAATGCTTCATCCCTGGCAGTGTTCGAGGCCAGGTTGGACACAGGAGCTTGGAGCAAGCTGCTCTAGTGGAAGGGATCCCTGCCCATGGCAGGGGTTGGAACTGGAGGAGCTTTAAGGTCCCTTCAACCCAAACCATGCTGGGATTTGATTATTTGTCCATCTGGAAGAAGCATGTGTGGGCTGGTGCTGGTGCTTCCTGATGCTGAAAGGTGCCATGGACCATGTGCTATCCCTGAGCCACAGGCCAAGACTCATGGAGTGAAGAGAGACTCCTGGCCTAGGGAAAACTGCTATCTGAGGCCAGTGGTAATAAAAGGATAGCCAAAGCCTCACTGGAGACAATTCCCAACATCAATCCCCAGTTTTTCCTTTCCCTTAATTTGTGGCTTTTGCCCCAGGCTCCAACCTTTGGGCTCCTACACAGGACCTGGGTGGCCCCACCATGTTGGTCCATGTGCATGCCTGTGGCCCTGCCTCCTCCACACCACTGCTCCCGTAAAGCAAGCTGTGCTCAGCTATTATGGATGCGGAACGTGGTGGTGTGGAGGGAGCCCCATTCATCAAGGGGCTTTGGTCTCCACTCATTATGCGCTGGCTACAATGAATCAACATTAATGAGGCAATTTTGGGACATTTCCACTTTGTATGCACAATAATTATTTCCCACCCTTGCAAAACCAGTCCCTAATTAAGCTGATGGATTTCAGCGAGGTCTTGCGAGAGCAAAACAGCTTCCTCTTTTGTAGGGGCAGCGTGGCCTGTGAAATCCATTGCAACTGAGCTCTGCGAGGCACAGCAGAGCTTTCAGATGCCTCCCTTTGCTGGATTTTAATAGGCTGAACAAATGGAAACCTTTGGTGAAATCGAAGGTAAAGAAAGAGGCGACGCATCTATTTCTCATGGGTTAAAAACCACCCCAACAACCACCCAACCTAATTCTTTTAAATGCCCTAGGACAAAGCGTGATACCAAATATGCAGGAGAACAAGATAAAGCTCATTAATTCCCTCAAGTCAGGAATGTCTGCTCATGGAAATGCAGGCAGGAAACTGCTCTCTTTTTATGGTGTGAATTAAACATGGGGTGACGTTTCCATGTCTTGCCCCTTGCTCTGTAAACATCCCTGCTGCAAAAGGACCATCTGAATGCAGTGTCTCCAAGCCACTGCACCACACTAGAGCCCTATTTCTCCTCAGTGAGAGCTGTTGAACCAAATGGAGGTCAAGAACCTGTTGCTATCAGCCTTAAAGACAGCGATGCTCTTCAAGGAGCCTAGAAGAGCCTATGCTTTAAAGCTAAATGGTGTTGCTGTCAAGCTGTAATTGCTGTCCTTGGAGCGAGCGGTTACAACAGCTTTGGAAATGGTTGGCGCTTGTTGCATGAGCAGATTACAACAAATCATCTGAGCCACAGCAATTGCCTGAGTGTAAATCTGTTGTTGGGCAAAAGCACCGTTATGGGGCTGAGTTTAGCAGAGAGGATGAGCCTGAGCTAGATCACCTCTGGTTATCTGCAGGCTGGAAAGGCGATGCATGCAGGCAGATGATGAGTAACACCGCAAGACAGAGTAAGTGGCCTTGTGCTCGTGTCTTCAAGCGCTAGGAACATGACAGCTTGCGGCTGCTTGTTTAACTGGGGGTTGAAAGTAAGCAAGAAGAGTGCAAGTCCTTGTGGAGAGGCTTTTAGACCAATAACCACTTTATGGGGAACCCTCATGGAAGACAGATACAAGCCCACAGGCAGCAATTGGGGGTGACCGGGTGACCCCCTCCACACCACGTGGGAGCTCATCCCTTTATGCCCTGGAGCCTCCTTCTGTTCCTAGGGAAATAGAATCCATGCAACCATTGAAAAGACGGATGAACTCAAAGCTGGAACGCGTAGGGCTCAATCAATGGCATCGATAATGATAATGAACAATTCCTGTTTGCCCCAAGGGCAGAGTTGTGGCAGGCTGAGACATTAAACATCAGGACAGAACTAGGATAGAGCATAAGTGCAGCGACTGAAATTCTCACACTTGCAAACCAATACCTATTCCGTACTATTGCTGAGCTCATTTGTCTTGTATCTTTCCTTCTCTACATCTCCCCACCTTACACACCACCTCTCCTTTTTTTCCCCCTCTTTATTTGATGTGCAACCACTAAAGAAGATACAAACCAGAGAGGAAGACAACTGAGACCTTAAGAGGCATCCTGGCAAGACTGGGCTTAGCGCAGAAGTACATCAGTTTGGATATGGAGCACTGATTTCTTTTTATCACCTTCCTTATTAACACCACAGGATTTGTTCTTAAGAAGAAATAAATCAAAATGAGCCTAGAGGAACTGTGAGAGATGAGGGGAAGGATGTTTGCTCAAGTTATTCCTCATCATGAAATACTTTTAGCTCCAGATCGTAGGTAGGAGGCGAGTTCCCCATCTTCCTTTTCAGTAATTAAAAGAAGAAAAGGAAACCTGGCAGTTTACCAGACATTCTTTACACATTGAATTAATATCTTTCTGTCTCACAGAGATAATACATTGAGCTGGAGGGCTCAGATCAGAACATGAACGTCTTTGTTGTAATTCCAACTCGAAGGAGCATCTTTTTGCTGTAATGAAACCTACCAGTATTAGGTGGCCTTGATTTTCCATTGCACTATTGTGGCGTGGTGCCTGAGTAGCATCATATGGCTCGATCTTCAGGTGGGGTAAGCAGGTTGGTTTACTAGTAAGGTAAAAGCCGAAGCTATTGGTGTAACTCTATTGCTTCGATTAGACAAAGAATCTAGTCCATTGTTTTCAGTAAAGATACCTGGAGGTGATGCAGCAGAGCATCAGCATTAGAATCAAATTGCCCAGCACTGGGGACACAGGACAAAGTGAGACAATTGGTGCAATAAACAATGTAGAGGTACTGGGAAGAAAAAGTAACCTGAGGAAAAAGAAGAAAATCCCTCAAATATGGAAATTTGGGGACACAAATCAGTGTGTTTGCTCAAAAAGGTGACGTTGAAGAGAGAGTACTTACACTAAAAGGACTCCTTCCTGAGACCAGTTCCTAGTGAGCAGCCTGAAGGTGACAAAGCAACCCCTCCCCTCCCTCCCTCCCACATTCTTTACCTATTTTCGTATCAAAGACTCAACTTGGGTATCTTCCATCTGGGCTATCACCATCACCAAGGAATGAGCTTCAAATCAGCCTCCTTGGAAGCTGCATTCTCAGGAAACCTTCTTCAATAACAGGTTTTACATGTCTGGAAATCCTTTTCAGAAGGATCAAAGTAGCCACTAATTGCTGTGCTCTGCCTCCCAGACCTCTGGATTTGAATGGATGCATAGGATCCTCTCAGACTGGTTGACTTTGAACTATGTCACTATTTCACTCCCAGATAGACAATCAGAAGTCAGAAAATGCTGCTACACTCAAGTGACTTTGAGCTGAGCAACTGAGTGTTGCTGTGCACCTCGTGCTCTTCATGTTTTCCCAAGGTCTTTGATGTCATTCCAGTCTTCATGTCATTCCTGAGAGATTAACAAAGCTCTCATCTTCTTGTACCAGCTTTAATGAGCTTGAGGAATCATCCGTTCACATCCTAGATGGAGATCCCACAGCTTGATGGCTGAGTCTTAGAATCATAGAATAGTTTGGGTTGGAAAGGACCTTAAGATCATCCAGTTCCAACCCCCTGCCATGGGCAGGGACACCTCACACTAAACCATGGCACCCAAGGCTCTGTCCAACCTGGCCTTGAACACTGACAGGGATGGAGCATTCACAACTTCCTTGGGCAACCCATTCCAGTGCCTCACCACCCTCACAGTAAAGAACTTCTGCCTTATATCCAATCCAAACTTCACCTGTTTCAGTTTTAACTTGTTACCCCTTGTCCTGTCACTACAGTCCCTAATGAAGAGTCCCTCCCCAGCATCCCTATAGGCCCCCTTCAGATACTGGAAGCTTCTCTGAGGTCCCCAAGCAGCCTTCTCTTCTCCAGGCTGAACAGCCCCAGCTTTCTCAGCCTATCTTCATATGGGAGGTGCTCATCTTGATGAGGTCAGTTGATGATTCACCAGATGCAACCTGGATTCCAAGACCAGATTGCTCTGAGTGTCTTCTCAGAACAAAAGAAGATCCCCAAATGACCTCAGTGGATTCTGGATTCCAAGACTACAGCATTTGTAATGACCCGATATGCAATAAAATCAAAAGGCCAGTTTCACAGATTCATAGGTTCATAGATTCATAGAATCATAAAATGGTTTGGGTTGACAGGGACCTTAAAGCTCATCCAGTTCCAACCCCTGCCAGAGGCAGGGACCCCTTCCACTAGAGCAGCTTGCTCCAAGCCCCTGTGTCCAACCTGGCCTTGAACACTGCCAAGGGTTGAAGCTCCCGTCAGCAATGAGAACAGAGAAGGACACAGTGAGGAAAGTACCAGATTTAATCAAGTTTCAGCTGCAGTTTCTCCTACTCAAGGCTGTGCTGCAAAACCCCAGGCCATGGGTGTCACAGAACCCATCTGAGTGCTCACCTGGCAGGATGGGTTGGAGATACAGCTCCTGCATCACATAGGATGTGAGCCAGGAGAGCTGAGACCCTCCACATGTAGGACCAGTAAGAAGCAGAGAGGAAACAGAGCAGGTGAAGCATTTGCTGTGTAACAGACATCCATTAAATTAATTGCAGGGACATGAGTAATCAACTGATCACACTAATGAGAACATTGGCTTTTGATACTGTGGTTATTGTTTGATTGGAGAGAACTGTGGATGCTGGTGTGGAGGACGAGACAACGTGATCCTGAGAGATTTATGGGAGCTCTGCAATGCAGCACCAAGAAAATTATTTTAAAAGCTTTTATATTAAAACCAGCTTTTATATTAAAAAAGCAACTAAAGGGAAAAACAAGCAGAGGCCTCGTATTGTCAGCTGCTCTCTGAGGTTTTCAGTTCTGCTCTTGCTGCCACACAAAGTAATGGGGTTTTTGTGTTCCTTGTTATTTACCTGGGAATTTATGACAGTTTTAAGTCCATCACACTGATTCAACCTCAGTTGCACTGCAGATTTCTTTCTTTCTTTCTTTTCTTTCTCCTTCCTTCCTTCCTTCCTTCCTTCCTTCCTTCCTTCCTTCCTTCCTTCCTTCCTTCCTTCCTTCCTTCCTTCCTTCCTTCCTTCCTTCCTTCCTTCCTTCCTTCCTTCCTTCCTTCCTTCCTTCCTTCCTTCCTTCCTTCCTTCCTTCCTTCCTTCCTTCCTTCCTTCCTTCCTTCCTTCCTTCCTTCTTTTTCTTTCTATTTTATCTATCTACCTATCTTTCTTTCTATCTTATCTATCTATCTATCTATCTATCTATCTATCTATCTATCTATCTATCATCTATTCATCCATCCATCTTATCCATCCATCCATCAGGTCACCCAGGCCTGTGTTTGCCACCAGATGACAGCAGTTTCCTGGTCCTTTGTTGCTCCTAAGGGCTATATGTGCCTTCACAGACATTATTTAAATGCTCCTAATAAGCACCATTAGTTAAGGAGATTCCTCTCCCTTTTCTGCAAGCCTCATTCCTTCAGGGATCTTATGAAGGACAATTTGATCAAAGATCTGCTCCCATTATTCAGGTTTAATCAATGAATTAGTGCCAGGGCCTGGAGCATCCATTCAGTTATCTCTTGCTATGCTGCCAGACTGCTCTGTGGCTTGGCTCACACCTCTGCTGAATTCCCGAGCAGGTTTTAAGGGATAACATAGGGCACGAACCATTCCCAAGAGGCAGCTGAGGTCAGTAATGTTCATCCCCCCATAGCACAGGCAGAGATGCAGGGGCTGTATCACAGTGTCACAGATGTTTATAGCTCTGCCACAATGGGCAGCTTCTCTTAGACCAGCTCTTTGTCATCTCCCTTAGAGCTCCAAGCTGTATGGAGCTGCCAGGACATAGCTACCACAATCATGGAATGGTTTGGGTTGGAAAGGACCTTAAAGCTCATCCAGTTCCAACCCTTGCCACAGGCAGGGACACCTTCCACTAGAGCAGTGTGCTCTTGTTATGCGTGCGGCGATGCACAGATTTACAGGAAGGCAGGATCCTACAAACTGAGGTTTGAGGCTGAATAACTGGAACATAGTTTTTATGACTGAGGGGATCAGACATTTCTGGACAGATGAGACATTTTTAGGCTGGAAAAGGAGGAGAAAAAGTAAGTGGAGTAATATAAAATCAGAAGGAAAAGGTACTCCTCAGTGTTCTGGTTATGGGCACAGGCAGGAATAGCTGCTTTACTCCCTAAGGCGTTTCTATTAACTTTGATCTTTTCTTTCTTGTGAGATGCCCTAACTAGCCCTGACACAACTCTATGCAGAGACAGGGACAGGAGCACAGCCACACTGTTTGCAGCCCTGGAACATGGATGGAGAGGAGACATCTGCCTCAGAATCCTTTCCAGCGACTGGTAGGGAGACAGCAACATCAGCACAGTGATTATTAGCAAAGTGTAGGTCATAGCTTCATATTTTGTCCCTTATCTAAGAAGAGTTATCATTTCCAAATAACCACCTCCTCTTTTAAAGGCTGGACCAATGGAGTTGAAGTAGGCAGTGGTCCCATGTTTCCAGAAGATGCTTCTGCACAGAGGAGACCCAGTTTTCCAGCCATTTCTGCCTGCTGTCTCACTGACACACATGGCAGCAGGCAGCATCCTCTGCCTCTGGGGACAAGAGGTAACCAGATGTGCACAACTGGGGTTTCCAGGTCTCCTACACCTTCAGAGCTCCGGCTGTTGTGCCCATCTCTGGGCAAGTGTCGAGTCCTATATAGAGATTTAGCCCTGATGCACTGATCGTTGTCAGATGACATTAGCAGAGGTCATCTCATTCCCAGGGAGCCTGGTCAGCCAAGCAGAGCTGCGTGACAGGATTTAATTAGATCCATAGTGATTGTCCTCCCTGGGAGAGCTGATCGGTGCCTTGCTCAGCTCATGCTATATAAGTGGCTGGTTGCCACCGTGATGCTGGAGGGCAGCTCCAAGTGCTCCCTTCTAACAAGAATGGGGAGGAATTTGTGTGAAAATAATCAGGATGGGGTTTGGGGATTGTTTTCCTTCAAACACACACTTTTGTGCTGTTCCTTTCCACTATCAGGTGTTTGTTCTGTTTTTACAAGGGCATGCAGTGATTGATAGGGAGAATGGCTTTAACCTGCCAAAGGGGAGACTGAGCTGAGCTCTTAGGCAGAAGCTCTTCCCTGTGAGGGTGCTGAGGCACTGGCACAGGGTGCCCAGAGAAGCTGTGGCTGCCCCATCCGTGGCAGTGTTCAAGGCCAGGTTGGACACAGGGGCTTGGAGCAAGCTGCTCCAGTGGAAGGGGTCCCTGCCCGTGACAGGGGTTGGAACTGAATGAGCTTTAAGGTCCCTTCCAACCCAAACCTGTCTGGGATGATTTTTCTCCCGCATAAGCACAATAACACCTTTGCACACCCTCTTTCTGGTCTCCTTCTCTTATGATCATATACTCCATCCTCACAGGTCTGGGGGGACCTGTTAACACAATTACAGCTGATAGCAGAAGTAATTTCTCAGTCTCTCCTGTTCATGTCCATCACGTTTGAGCTCTTTTTGCCTCTCTCTGGATGGAATCTGATAGCAGAAATGCTTATAGACAAGTGGGTTTATGGGGAAGATTCCCCCTGTGCAAACCTCTGCTGCAGGAGATGGATGGGGAGCCGGGTTGCTGTAATCACCCTGCTACAGCAGTAGGCAGGCAGAAAAGGTGGATGCAAAGAGAGGCATAAGACCTTCAGGGTAGACTGAGAAATGCCCTCTGCTATCATCTGCAATTGTGTTAACAGTCAATTAAGTTACTTTGGACTACAGCCCAGGTTCAGCAAGGCCATTCTTTAGAGTACGTCCAACCCAAAGCAGGAAGGAAACGGTCCAACATGAATGAGCTGGCTGTGAGCTTACAGTTCTCCTCCCTGCTCCAGGTTCCTACACTGTAGCTAATCAGTAATAGCTATTGAGCTATACTTTTTATGGCCTCCCCACTTTCTTCCCCAGATGTAGCAGAGATATTTTGGATAAGGCTTTGGGCTTACATGGGTCTTCACTGATCAGTCCTTTGAGATCTGGCAGCAGAAGGAAGACCTCTGAGGTTTGGTTGGCATGAATGAAAGGGAAGGAGGAAGCTGGCATGCTCATGTTCCCACCAGGCCAAGTCCTCTCCTCCATCACACTGCAGAACAGCAGCTCCTTATCCCATCAAACCCACAATCTCCTTCACAAGCTTCACATGGCTTAGTTTTGTTTAACCATCCCTTTCCAGTTCTTAACAAACTTCCTTTGGGCTTTATTTAGAGCCAGCAGGAGTTCCCACTGGGATGTTGCCAGGCAAGGAATTAGTTTGTTTGGATGGAGATATGAGGGGTCAGCGTGGCAGGTTTAGACAAAGCTCAGATGTTGGTACTGGATGGTCATAGCTTGTCATAGACAAGGATGGTCATAGAAAGTCTCTGTGTCATAAATGGGGCAACCTGGGGCAAAATAAATGGCAGAAGAGCAAGGATCCCGTTCTCTCACACCCTTAACAGCAGACTTTCTTATACCTCAAGTGTATTTGGCATTCAGGCTTGCCCTATCATCCTATAACAGATACTGCTTCCATCAAAACCTCGGCTTTTCACTGTGCCACCTTCCTGCTGCCCACCTATCACACCTCATTTGTCTGGGTAATACTGTAATGAACACAGGTGATAGATGCTGCTGAAAACTGTCTCCTCTGCCAGGTGACATGAGAAAGAGCAAAACTTCAGTGTGACAAGCTGTCAGGCAGCTCTTGCAGAGGAGAATGTCAGTCCTAACCTTTAAGACACCTTTAAAACAGCATCTGCCCAAAGCATCACTCTCTGAAGGAGGCAATCCTACAGTGAGGCTTTGCTTCAGGTCCTAAATTGTTCTTTCTCTGGCCTCACACCTTTGGCAAAATGAGAAATGGGGAGAAGATTGGCTCATAGCTTTATTTCTCTTCCCATCTTTTCCTGCACCTTTGTTACAATGGGGAAAACCAGGTAGAACTGAGAAAGGTGTGGAAATGAAGTGGAATCAGAAGGAAAATGGGAGTAATTTCATCTTGCGCTTGCTCCGAAGTTGTCTGAAAGGGAAGAAACTGTTTCTTTGAACAGCCCCACAGTGGGACTTGTTTCACCTCTGTGATCATTGTGATCTTCAGATCTTCACCCCTAGATGAGCTGATTCATAACAGCAGCGCTTGTTTGAATGGAGGTGTCCACACAGGATAAGATAAATCCCTACCTCCTGCTGTTGTGTCTTATCCTGGCTCCTGAGCTATCTCTATTTTGAGTCCATGTGCTCAGCTCTCTCATGGAATAGAGACCTTCAATAGTCATAAGAAGGTGTCTTCTCAAAGAAGTCAGAGTTTCATACTAAGTGGTTCTAAATCGTAAAGACCCCTGCTCGGTGTAACCCAGCTGAGGGATTACATGATGGCATTGGATGAGGCTCAGAGGTGAACCCTGAGGACTTCTCTACTCCGCTCCATTGGAAAATGCAGTTTTCCTTCCTTTTTTGGGGTGGTGGAAGGCTGCTTTCTAGAAGCAGCTTGACTTGGGGGCATTATTTCTGTTGCTTTGTGTTGTGCAGGTCTCACTGGAGCCCATTGGCATCTGGATGAACCTGTGGATGCAATGAAAACTCAGAACCCAACCTCCAATCCATTGCATTTGCCTCTACAGAAAGGAGCAAGGGATCAAACCCCATCCAAATGAAAACTGAGGCACAAGAACAATCACTTAGGAGGTAGGAAAACAGAGAGACAACACAGCAAATACCCTGTTCCATGGTTAGGTATTGGCTGTGTCAGTCTTCTATAACATCTCCCCTTGCTTAGCTTGCACGAAGCAATGCTTCATCATTTCTTTCCTCTGGCCCAAGGAGAATGATGTGATCTCCAAGGTCAACGCAATTACCTGCTCCTTCTCATTAAAGGACTTGCCAAAGTATCCATTTAAAATCATTAACCTCCCCTCCCCTTCCATTGCAAATGATTTATGAGGAGGTTATTTATTCCCTCCTCTTTTCTCCTGAACACCTTTCTAATAAGAAGCGGCACATTGAGATTCCCTGTTCTCCAGGGTGGAATCCTATCTATTCCAAAAGGGGGAGTGTGGCAAGCTGGAAAATAAAGCAGGCAGCTCTTTGTTTTAAAGGAATGAAATCCATCTCATTGCTGATGCTGGAGAAACAGCTCCAGCCTCAAGTCCTCTGCTTACCATGGGAGAGAGCAAAAAATCCTCTGTATAAAGAAGGGTTTAATAGGTACTAGTTCAGCTCCTGGCCATGCAGAAGATGATGGAACGGGTTCCTTAATCTTACCCACCTAAAGGTGAGTAATGTGGGCCCATTTAAGCTGCTTGGAGCTGCCTTTCCACTCATAAGGTTGCATGCCTTCCTAGCAACACACAACAGCAAATCACACTTGGCCGCTGGCTATTTGGAGCCGGCAGAACAGTCGTGCTCGGCCAGCCTATGAAAAACACTCCTTAGATGCCCATTAAATGGGAAAATGTGGACGTTTCAGCCCTGCATGATGATGCTGGGAGCTGCCAGAAGTGACAATAGTCTTTTGTTCTGAGTGTTTGGAAACTGCCGCGCTAATGTCGTGACAGTGCAATTAGCTGCAGTGTTTTCAAGCAGTTTTAATGCTCTTTCCTAAGACCACAGCTATGCACCATCTGAGATCAGCTGCCAGAACCCAGCAGAAGCTGTGGCTGACAATGTTATTCCTTTAAACCTAATACAGTGAGCATCTTGTTAGTGCCAGCCCTCTGTGAACCAGCTGTAGGGACCAACTCACTCCCTTTCTGGGTAATCCCAGGAAAATCCTTGTGGGAAGAAGGATGAAGAAGGGGCTTCTGGGTCCTGTGGGCTTTGTTTGGCTCTGTGATCATGGTGTGAGGATCTCTAGAGCTGCACATGCAGCTGAGCATAGTAATTTGTACAGCAGTTTCCCTGCCAAGCTGTTAACACGTGTCAGGGTGAGGGAGGAATGAATAGGAAGAGTCATGATTTAGGGGACGGTGCTCACACCCTGCTTTCCTCCCCCAAATCATCCCAAATACCTGCAGGATAAAAGTCAGACACAGGATAAATGGAGCTGTAATAAAAAGGAAGAGGCATGTATAGGAACTGGGCAGAAAATCAAGGTAAAAGTGATCGAGTTCTCAGTTTTGAGCTCCTGTTTCATGTTGACATGAGCCGGCTTCAGTGCGCTCGCAGCCCAGAAAGCCAAGCATATCCTGGGCTGCATCAAAAGGAGCGTGACCAGCAGGTCGAAGGAGGTGATCCTGCCCCTCTGCTCTGCTCTCGTGAGACCTCACCTGCAGCACTGTGTGCAGTTCTGGTGTCCTCAACATAAAAAGGACATGGAACTGTTGGAACAAGTCCAGAGGAGGCCACGAGGATGATCAGGGGACTGGAGCAGGTCCTGCATGGAGATAGGCTGAGAAAGTTGGGGCTGTTGAGCCTGGAGAAGAGAAGCTGCGTGGAGACCTCAGAGCAGCTTCCAGTGTCTGAAGGGGGCTACAAGGATGCTGGAGAGGGACTCTTCATCAGGGACTGTAGTGATGGGACAAGGGGTAATGGGTTCAAACTGAAAGAGGGGAAGTTTAGATTGGATGTAAGGAGGAAGTTCTTTACTGTGAGGGTGCTGAGGCACTGGCACAGGGTGCCCAGAGAAGTGGCAAATGCTCCATCCCTGGCAGTGTTCAAGGCCAGGTTGGACAGAGCCTTGGTCAATCTGCTCTAGTGGAAGCTGTTCCTGCCCGTGGCAGGGGTTGGAACTGGATGATCTGAAGGTCCTTTCCAACCCAAACCATTCTGTGATTCTATGATTCTATGAAAGCAGCAATTTCTGAAAGCTCCCTGGCTGTGGTTGAGCAGAACCTCTTGGCGTGATTGTAGGAATTAGCATGAAATCTTTTAACATTGAAAGAGTTAATTAAAACTTAAAGAGCTGTGTTTCTCTTCTTGCTCTCAGCAGCCCAGCTCAGAAACCCAAGATCTGCTGCTTCCTCCAAGTATCTTTTTTCTGCCTGCAAATGAAGCCAGCCTTAATTTACTCCATCTTTTCAATACTGGCCTTTATAATGACAGGTTTGGGCTTGCAGGGTGTCCATTGGGAATGAACAGGCAGGAACTTATTCCTTATGTTATGGGCACGTTTTAGTCCTGTGTTCGTTTCCCCATCAGTAAAAGGAAGATAATGACACTGGCTTTGGAGAACATGGGATGTCAAGGAAGCACTTGGGGATAAATGCCTTTGTGGACTCCCTGGTCACACTGGGCTTCACACCCTCCTTTAGCACTCTTCATTTGAGACTTGTCCTGCACCAGGAGCAAAGTCCCTGTGGCCAAAATAAGGGGAAATCAGCTCTTTTAGTAGTGTATTTCTGCAAGCACAAAGGAACCCTCAGACCGGAGGTGGAGCTTGTGGTTGCTTCCTGAGCCTCCATCACAGCCCTGCTCCATGTCTGGGGCTTTCTCCCATCCCTTCCTGCCTCTTTGCCCTTTCCCCACCTGGTTGCTAGAGATGCTTGGACATCTCAGGGGTGGTTCTTCCATGTCTCAAACATAGAAATACCTCCCTGCTACATCCCAGTTTACTGTGAAGTGTCAATAACTGGTGGCTTTTTGGTTTGGGGAGGGAATCCCTCTCTCCCTGGGGACAGAGGGCTATGCCTTATAGAGGATATGCAGCCCCGTGATGGGGTGATCTTCCCTCCGTCACCACCTGATCTTTTGGGATGAGGGATGTTTCCCTGGATAGGTTTGTGCAGTGCAGAGCATGACAAGCTCTGCAGTGGTCCTGCGGCCATGGACCCATCTGAGGGTTGAAGGACCATCCCTGACCCCATGTCCTTGCTGGCACCACAGACAGCCACGTCTCTGCCCTCCACTCCTGGTTTGTGCCCACTGGCACAAAGCAGTTTGGGTCTGAGCTGCCTGGTGCCAGGAGGAATGCTTGATGCACACATGTGCCTGTTGGACACGGCCTCAGCTCTATGCTAAAGAAACCCAAATGGGAATCATTATTTCATTGAGTTTCCTCCAGTGCTGTAATTTCATCTCTGCTGTGGCAGAAAGCCCTGAACACAGAGGGAGTTACAGGAGCAGCGCTTAAAGCTTTTCCTTTCCTTTCCTTTCCTTTCCTTTCCTTTCCTTTCCTTTCCTTTCCTTTCCTTTCCTTTCCTTTCCTTTCCTTTCCTTTCCTTTCCTTTCCTTTCCTTTCCTTTCCTTTCCTTTCCTTTCCTTTCCTGTCCTTGTCCTTGTCCTTGTCCTTGTCCTTTCTTTGTCCTTGTCTTTTCCTTTCCTTCCTTGGCTTTCCCTTTCCTTTTCCCTTTCCCTTTCCCTTTCCCTTTCCTTTTCCCTTTCCCTTTCCCTTTCCCTTTCCTTTTCCCTTTCCCTTTTCCTTTCCTTTTGCCTTTCCCTTTCCCTTTCCCTTTCCCTTTTGCCTTTCCCTTTCCCTTTCCTTTTGCCTTTCTCTTTCCTTTTGCCTTTCCATTTCTGTTTCCCTTTCCCTTTCCTTTTCCCTTTCTCTTTCCTTTTGCCTTTCCATTTCTGTTTCCCTTTCCTTTTCCTTTTCCCTTTCCCTTTCCTTTTGCCTTTCCCTTTCCCTTCCCTTCCCTCTGCTCCCACCTGCACAGGACGCACAGTGAGCAGGGGCCTCCATGTCACCAGGGCTCTCCAAGAGACCTGAATTGAAATTGGATTTTGTGGTTTAGTGACCAAAATCAAGGAGATAAAAAGAATTAAAGTCAGTTCTATTTGAAGCAAAAGGGATATTCCAGGGGGGGTTCAGTGAGATGATTAAAAACCACATCACCAAGTAATGAAAACCACCTAAAGTGACTTCACTGTGGCTTAATGAACAGTGTTCTTCTGTCCGTAATAAAGTGGGTTTATTCTGGATTTCTTGTCATGTTTTAGCTTCACCTTTTTTCTTTCCTATTCTTTCCCCTCTAGGGCATATATCACATCCAGGAGCATCTGCCCTGCAGCCCTGATCCAGCTCTGGGCGAACAGCACAAGAGGGATGTGGAGCTGTTGGAGTGAGGCCAGAGGAGGCCATGGAGCTGCTGCGAGGGCTGGAGCAGCTCTGCTCTGGAGCCAGGCTGAGAGAGCTGGGCTGGGTGAGCCTGGAGAAGAGAAGGCTCCTGAAGGGGAGACCTGAGAGCAGCTCCAGTGCCTGAAGGGGCTCCAGGAAAGCTGGAGGGGGCTTTGGACAAGGGCCTGTAGGGACAGGCCAAGGGGAATGGCTTTAACCTGCCCGAGGGGAGACTGAGCTGAGCTCTTAGGCAGAAGCTCTTCCCTCTCTGCAGTGGCTGGTTCAGTCCTAGCCTCCTCTGGCACTTTGGACTTCTGATTCCTCAAGTGTAAATATCTCCATCTAGGCCAATCATCCCTGGCTCCCTTTAAAGTCATCAGGGAGAAAGAAGCACATTCAAGAGCTGGTGCATCTGGCACGTTTTGCCACTTCTCCATGTGGCTGGATGACTCCCAGCCCTTATTCTGGGTGGTTCTTGGCCATTCTCTTCCCTGGCGATGACACCATCCAGAAGTTTGCCTTGTTTGAATAGATCCTGGCTTTGGCCACATCCTTTTGGGGCTTGTGCCCCTTTTCTCCATCACAATCACTCCATTTTTCTGCTCTTCCAAGGTTTGCCTGCTTGTCTGCCTCCTCTCTCTGGCACATGGGCTGCATGATCTCATGGAGTTGGTGGAGGACTGTGTTTGCTGGCTGCCACTGCTGGGTGACAAATGAGTCCTATCTTTCTTGCTTTGTGTCCTCAGAAAGACTTTAAACCCTGTTGGGGCAGAGGGCACCTTTCCATCCATCCACCCATCCATCCATCCATCCATCCATCCATCCATCCATCCATCCATCCATCCCCTATCAGTTCAGCACAGTCAGACTGCGTCTCCTTATTGCTGTTGCAATATAAATACCAGGCAAACCCAAAAGCCTCGAAGTAGTTCTGTGACTCATCTGGGGTTTGAAGGAACGTGGAGGTTTATCCATCTTCCAGTAGGCTAATGGAGTAAGAGCCAGGAATTTCTGAGCTCTCTTCCCAGCATTGGCGGCATGCTCTGGAGCTGGAATTGCAGCCTGTATTATGCATTTCCCCTTGATTTGCTTGACACATCATGTACCAGATGAAGATGGATCCCTACACAGGGGAGTTTGTGCTTCCTAAATTCACTGACTGCACAGTCAAAAGGCAGCACGAGGATCATCTTATCTGACCTTCTGTATAGAGAAAATAGATTTTTCCCTGAAGCTGGATTAGAGCATCTCCTTTCATAGATACCTCATTACAGAAGACGCACTGGTGACTTGGCAGCCTCCCTGATGAGCTCTTCCAATAGTTAATTACCTTCATAGCAGTGATTTGGTGTCCACTTCAAAGGCTGAATTAATCTAGTGCTATCTTTCACCCACTGTGACTTCTTATTCCCCTTATCAGCATGGCTGAAGAACCTCTACCTCTCGATCAGACAGCTTTGCCCTATGCCCCTCTCAGTCTTCTCTTTGATGAATAAGGTTTGCATCCCTAAATCTGCATGTAGACTGGTTGTGCACCGAATCCCTGACCCTCTGCTATTTGCCCAGCCTCTGGTGTGTTGCCACTGTCACCTCCTAGCAGCCCTAGCCTACTGTCTACTAAGGCAAGAAAGTGTCCTTCCTGCAGGACCTTTCTTCGCTTGGATAACCAAGACATTGGTGGGCCTCTTCTGGCTCATGAGCTTCCCTGGCTTTCACCTATAGAAGTATAGAATCACAGAATGGTTTGGAAGAGACCTTAAAGTTCATCATGGAATAGTCTGGGTTGGAAGGGACTTAAAGCTCATCCAGTTCCAACCCCTGCCATGGGCAGGGACACCTTCCACTAGAACAGCTTGCTCCAAGCCCCCGTGTCCAACCTGGCCTTGAACACTGCCAGGGATGGGGCATAAACACATAACCCCATCCCCAACTCACTGCATTTCAAGGTAGTTTCTCACCCTTTAGAGGTGAAATACTCTCTGACAAGGAATTTGCCCTCCAGACTGGCACCCCTGTGACTCTGTCCTTCTCTGTGTTCACTTATGTATCACCCCAATACGTATCCTATTCTACAGACCTCTGAACTGCTCCTGCAAACCCCATCCGTGTCTCAGGCCCCTTAAAGTCCTTTTGCACCCCCTTCCATTGCCTCCTCCCCAGCCCATCCTCTTGAGCCTGCCTCTGGGCTTTTAATCCTCCATGCCTGGACCTACTTCCATCTGCTTCGCTACTGATGTCTACATTCAGCCCTCCCTGGTAAGAATAGGGTTATAACCCCATCCCTTTACAGCCACGTTTCAAGATGTGTCAGGGGGCCAGTTCTGACACCGTTTAATGCATGTTTTGTTAATCTCATCTAAAGCAGTTTAGAAGGAAAAGAAGCAGAATGCCTGGGAGGAACTGTGATGTATTAAACTGCCACAGCTGCCTCTATCAGCAGCTCTGAGCCCGAAACGTGATGAATGCTGATGAAGGGTTTCTGCTCTGCCATCTGACTGCGTTTATAGACATATGTGCATTCGTCCAGATTACAAGCTCCTTGATGAAATCCCAAATTAACTGCTCGGTTGTTTCAACAAGAACAGATGGTGCTCGCCCTTCTGGTTGTCCCCTTCTTCTCTGCCCATGTTGCCATGACCCAAGCCCTGTATCAGCCCATTCCTCTTCCCCAAGACTTGTTAGGTTTAATGTTAATGGCTCTTCGGGTCATTTCTTGATGGCTCCTGGCAGTGAGTTCTCCAGGCTTATTGATTTGAAAGATGTCATTACAGCAGCTAATTCTCCCTTGCTG
Source organism: Pezoporus wallicus (assembly GCF_028554395.1). Taxonomy (NCBI): domain Eukaryota; kingdom Metazoa; phylum Chordata; class Aves; order Psittaciformes; family Psittacidae; genus Pezoporus; species Pezoporus wallicus. Next base: position 717,532 of record NW_026637976.1, on the reverse strand, counting down.
CAGATGGTTAGCTTTCTGCTCCATCCACCTCCTCATGCTGCCTTCTTCCAAACACAGACTGAGTGACTGGCTGTGATCCTGCTGAGCGCATCCAGTGATCAGCCTAGTCCTGAAGGATGCGTTCTTCTCTGGTGAAGCTCTGTTTCTTTGCATGGATGATTTGGAGGCTGTGATACTTCTCTGATGATCTGACTCATAGAATCCCAGACTGGTTTGGGTTGGAAGGGATCTTAAAGCTCATCCAGTTCCAACCCCTGCCACAGTCAGGGACCCCTTCCACTAGAGCAGCTTGCTCCAAGCCCCTGTGTCCAACCTGCCCTTGAACACTGCCAGGGATGGGGCAGCCACAGCTTCTCTGGGCACTCTGCTGTGCTTTGTATTTTGCAACGAATTCCATCCCTGATGATGCTAACACTGGACCCTCATCCGGAGCAAAGTTGGTACCCACCACTACAAGGATGGGCAGTAGCTAACAAAATTATCCCAAGGCCAGAAGAGGTATAAATATTTACAGATAGAAGTAGCATCTAATCACTTCTTTTCCCCCATGAATGCATGCAGTTTCAGAACAGGCAGATATAACTCTTCAAACTGAAACAGGGGAAGTTTAGGTTAGATATAAGGAAGAAGTTCTTTACTGTGAGGGCAGTGAGGCACTGGAATGGGTTGCCCAAAGAACTGATAAATGCTCCATCCCTGGCAGTGTTCAAGGCCAGGTTGGACAGAGCCTTGGGTGCCATGGTTTAGTGTGAGGTTTCCCTGCCCATGGCAGGGTGTTTGGAACTGGATGATCTTGAGGTTCCTTGCAACCCAAACCATCCTATGATTCTATGATTCTGTAACCCATGTCACCCTGACATCCCCCTTGGCAGTTAGGTGTGCTTGTTTGTTTGCTTTGTGTCTATGAAGGGCGTCAATCCATTGGCTCCCACCATCACCAGACCCCAAGACCCTTCTGAGCCTTCTTGCTGCCTGTCCCAGTCCAAAGAGACTGAGGCTGAGAAGCTCTGCCTCTTGCCAGCACTATTTATCTAGTGTTTGGACAATTGCTGTCCAAGGCCACCATCATGGGGCAGCTTCTGTCCTTATCTCCTCCCAGCAGAGCATCCTCTTTGTTTTGTGTGCATGCTCCCTGTTTAACCTGCCGTGTGTAGCAGATACTGGGAGAAAAGCAGGTCCAACATTTAATTTCCTGCAAAGCTGATAAAAAATGCTATCTGCTGCATCCCAGGCTGTGCCTGGTACTGGAAGGTGGTTAAAGAGGAAGGACCCAGCCTTTATCAGGGGCTCAGCAGTTCAAATGTAGGTGGTATGCAGCATCGCTGCTTGTTCAGCATTAGTTTCATGACCTTGTGACTGCATCTTTGGGGTAAGGTCCCTTCTTTCTGCCTGTCACACCTTCATTCCTTATGAGGGATAGCTGGATAAAGGAAGAGGTTTGGAATATGAACAGCCTCTAACTGCCAAGTCTGCAGCTATCCCCATTGCTCAGTCGGGCAGGCACACAAGCTTGCTCCATCCATGCTGAACCAAGGAGGCAGGGACGTGTGATGAGGAGAGACCCAAGCTGGTGGGACAGAAGCCAGGCAGGTCCTGCCGCAGCCAGAATGCCTTGGCCAGGGATCAGATGAGCTCAGAGCCAAAGCTAATAACCCTGCCCAGAGCCAGGACTTCCTTGCTTGGATTTAAAACCAGGCTCACGGTGCTTGACTGGCTCCAGAGCTCTGCTGGAAACCACAAAGCTCTGCTCTGCCAGGTGAAACTGCTGCTTCACATGGGGCAACAGTCTTCTCTTCTGCAGCATTGAAATGGGGACATGTCCTGACACAAGGGTTGTGCTGGGGACCTTTATGTTCTGCTCAAACAGTGGAAATGAAGGAATTGCCACCCCATTTCCATCAGGCTGCTGGGGCTGTTAGCACAATTCCAATAGCCCCTTGGTGACTCCAGGATGGGGTCTTTGTGTGCTCTGGTGCTTCTACTGTACTTTGGGATGCTGGCACAAGACATGCTTTATATCTCTGATGTTTGCTTCAGGAAGAGGGAAGATGAAGCAATTCCAGACAGAGCTTTTCCTTACTCTATTAGCTGTCCGTGGACTGCAGGCTGTGAATGGGAGATGTTCTCCATGCATAAAAGGACCTGATGATGCTTTTCAGGGGCTGCTGAAACCCAGCAATCAGTATTTGCAGAGTCACTGCAGAAAAGCACTATTCTTCCTCCCAAAGCAATGAAACCCAAACCCCTTTTGAGCTTGGTGGAGATCTTTCCCATAGACATCTTTCCCATCTTTCCCCCCAGCACCTCTTTCCCTGGCATCACCAATGTCTACATGCCTCCTGTGGATCACACTGCTTGTGTGACTGTAGAAATAACTGATGAGCAAATGTAGAGACAAGAATATTCTTATGGGGAATATTTTGGGGTGAAAAGGTGTCTTCCTGGTGAATTCAAACCTAGCTGTGAAATTGCATCCAAAGGAAGAAGCCCATTAGACTTGTCAAAAGGCTTGACACACCATTAGGGCAATCTTAAAGCAAGCAGATATCGGCTATATGGAGCCACTGTGGGTTCCTAAAGTAACCAGGACAAAAATGCAGCTCTATGATGAGGCTTTGGGAAAACTGACTGAAACACAGTCTTACTCTTCCCATATTTCTGTGTTAATATCCTCTTTAGAGGTCTTCTCTGGTTGCAAGATCTCTGGGGCACGATTCTTCCCAATTTACCCATGGAGGCTCATTGGTCTTGGGAGGTTGAGGATGCTGCCACAGGACATTTAAGAGCCAAAGGTAAAAATAGCATTGTGGGAGGACTGCTACCATGGATTACAAAGGCATTTCCCATGGGATGTGTTCTGTTCCCTCCTCCTTTCCTGTTTATTGAAGGGGATTTTCACCTCTGTGGTCTCTAGGATGCAGGTTCCAAATGGCACTATGACAAACCGGCAGCTGCTGGGTTAGTTTTGGTGGGGGTTTTAAGATAAGCAATCACTTTACAATACATCGAAGTGAGAAAACTTCTCTGAACACGTGCTTCTGGGGAAAATGGGTGATTTTTACTCTGGTGATTAGGATTAGCAGCAAAACAGGGGGAAAATCTTGCCCCTTGTGTTCCCGCAGGTAAGCACCGAACAGGAATCTGTTTGCCTTGGTGTATTTCACAGGAACAGCTACTCCCTCTTCAGGAGTTTCTTACCTTAGGCAGAGATTAGCAGGTCTGAGAATTGCATTCAGAGATGCCCAGTTCTTCCAGGGAAGAAATCTCTCCATTGTTTTGGGTTTTGCATTGACTGAAGCAATAAGAGAAATCACGGCAGTGACTATGGGCAAAGCAATATTATTCTTTGGGAGTATCCTAAAGGTGATGGAGCAGCACAGATTGATTTATACTTTGAGTCCTCAGATGTTTGATAATTGCAGTGAGCAACGGATGCTGCCTAAAGTGGTAGCAATATGCACTTAGTTCATAGCAACCACGAGGTAGGATGTATTAATGCAAGTGTTGGACTGAAGCGTATGCTGATGTGCTCCCTCTCACAATAGCTGAAGCTTAGAGCTTAGGTTTGGTTGGTGAGCAGGGCTCAGTTGAAATCTAGGGATTTTCTGAGCTGTGGTAATTATTGTATGGATAAATCCTACAAAAAGGTAAGGACAGTCATTGGCAGAATGGGACTTCAAGTGGTGTGGCTGAATTAGGGACAGTAGTAGAGCTGTGAGGACATGGAAGACTTTCCATCCGAATTCAAGGGCGGCTGAAATGAAGTCAGATTTGTCTTCATTTGAGGTGAAAAACAGCTCAAATGAGGTGATAATAGAGGTGAAAAACAAGACCTACAGCTTTCATCAGAGCCATAGAACTGTGAGCCCCATAAAAGACCCCAGATTTCATTTTTGAGTCATGCCGGAGCTCTGCTCCATCCCTGACTTTCTTCCCATCATAACTGGTCCTGTCCCAGCTGGTGAGAATCAGAGAATCATAGAATGGTTTGGAAGGGAGCTTAAAGCTCCCCCAGCTCCAACTCCTGCCACGGTCAGGGACCCCTTCCACTAGAGCAGCTTGCTCCAAGCCCCTGTGTCCAACCTGGCCTTGAACACTGCCAGGGATGGGGCAGCCACAGCTTCTCTGGGCACCCTGTGCCAGCGCCTCAGCACCCTCCCAGGGAAGAGCTTCTGCCTAAGAGCTCATCTCAGTCTCCCCTCGGGCAGGTTCAAGCCATTCCCCTTGGCCTGGCCCTACAGGCCCTTGTCCAAAGCCCCTCTCCAGGTTCCTAATCCATCCATGGAAACACTCCTTGGATAAATTGTGCCCAATCCCACCCAGAAATCCCAGCATGGCATTGGGGTTTGAACCTAGTTTCTGGGTGAGAGACCCATAATATGTAGTCCTCTGTCAGCTGAGACCCCCTGCATGTGCTGCCAGGACAGTGATGTTAGTGCCTGTGCCAGTCCTTTGTCCATCCCTGGATCACTCCTTTATCTGCATCCAGCTCTGAAATCAAGGGACAGCTCGATCCCACTGAAGTACATCATCACACTGCTTAGCAGCACGCTGCCACCATCATTGCTGGTAAAACCCCACCAGCTCTAATGTGCCATGCTGCCATCAAAAGAGGCCCTGGGAGGAAGAAGCCGTGTGTTTCCTTTAACCTACAATAAAGCAAAGCAGTTCAAAGAGAAGGGAAAAGGAGGTTAACAATCTCTTTGAAATGTAGGTTCAAATTCCCAGCACGGCCCCACTCAATTACCAGCCAGCACCGTGACACACATCACTGCTAATGGGGAAGAGGAGGGGAGAACATGGTGCAGAGGTCCAGGAGGGCAGTGCTGGGGTAAAAGAACATCACCACAGTGGTGGGAAAGTTTCCAGGGGTGAAGTTTGGGTTGTTTCATGCTGATTCATTCCATTGGGGTGCATCCAGAGTGGAGGCCGGACCACTGGAGGGGATAGAGCAGCAGCACATCCCCTACCCGTACCCCCTTTGTGGCTAGCAATGGGGTTTGAAGGATGCTCAGTGCCTGGCACTGCAGGCTGCTGCTTCCAAGGGGTGCTGCTGTGTGTCAGAATGAACCATTTCTAATGCCATTAATGAAAGGCAGAGCAGGGATGGAGATGGGGCAGGAGGGGCTGGGTTTGTTTTGGCACTGAGGGATGCATGCACACAGGCATACAAATGCTAGGAAACAAAGGCTGGGATTAAGGGCCGGTGCTCCCGCTCCCTGCTTATTACAGGAAAGGATTTATCTGATGGCCTAGTTTCAGCTCCACTTTTCCACCTTTTCATCAGCTTCCCAGGTCTGCTTGTCCACTCAAAAAGGGAAGGAAGGGGATGCCTATGGGGAAATAGGGCAGGAATAGCGCAGCGGTGCTGCCTCTAGCTACATGCATGGGACAGAGGATGCTGCCCCAAAGCTTTCCCGGGGCAGCGAGAGGGATTATGCCCAGCCATGCAGCTTTATTTTCTGGCATGGCACGAGTGCATCCGTGCTTTCCATTCTCCTGCAGAATGGAGAACATAGAGAGGAGCATCTATGTTTAACAGGGAAGGCACCTACTGCTATGAAGTCAGTCACATAATGATTCAGTGAGGGATTTCTGTAGGCTGACAGCTGACAGCCAGGAGAAGAAAATGGGAGCTTTTAGATACCAAGAGATGCCCAACACAAAGAGAAGGTTGTCCTAACGCTGCCCTGGGCATGAGGCAGAAGAGGGGGAGCAATCCTTGGTGTCTTTCCCAATGTGCTCGGAAGAGGGGTGAGATGCTGATGACCCTCCCGGAGACACAGCACTGCGAGCAAATGCCAGCTCAGCCACTTCTTCCCCTCTCTAACCCTGTCTGTCCTTGTTGCCTGGCCTGCACTGAGGTTTTCCTGCTTCTAAATATACTCAGGCTCTCATTAAAACGCCCATCTTGCTTGCCAGGGCAAGTGTATCTGGCCACAGAGCTGAGCTGGTCCTGGGGACAGCAGGAACCTGCAGCTAACCAGCTCTCCTGGCATGGCACCAAGGTTTAGTCCATTGCACTGTTATCAAGCTGACAGCAGCTTCAGGGAGCTGTTGGAACAAGTCCAGAGGAGGCCACAAGGATGATCAGGACTGGAGCAGCTCCTGTATGGAGACAGGCTGAGAAAGTTGGGGCTGTTGAGCCTGGAGAAGAGAAGCTGCGTGGAGACCTCAGAGCAGCTTCCAGTGTCTGAAGGGGACTACAAGGATGCTGGGGAGGAACTCTTCATCCAGAAGGGGTATGGTGGTGTAGGCTCATGATCACAGCCTCATGGACACCAGAGGAGCAATCACCTCTAAGAGTTAGAGATGGGCTTTCACTTATAGTCCATAACAGTGCTGAGAGCAAGATCTGTCCCCTCCTGGACCCATCTCAGAGGAAGCAGATGGAGAACCTCTGCCTCCCCACTCAGAACAGCCTCTTCCCAGCAGCCTGCAGCTCTGCCTGCCTGGGTGGAAGATTCAATTGTTCCTTCAGGCTTGGGAGGACCGGGAACACTGCAGCTTCCCAGAGGCTGAGGTTTCCTCACTGCGGCTCTGCTCTTATACACAGCACTGAGAAATGCTTAGAATTAAATCTGCTATTTATGAGCAGGCAAAGCCCTCCTGAGAGGCTTCTGTTTATTCCTTATTGCAATGGCTCTGCATGATCTTAGCCCTCCATGCAGCAGCCCCCGCTCCTCAGAGAGCAGTGCTGGGACTGGACCACGTGTATCTCACTGCTGAAGGCTCTGCAGCTTTCCATGCCATGGCCTCACTCCTGCACACATTCATAGCATCATAGAATCATGGAATGGTTTGGGTTGGAAGGGACCTTAAAGCTCATCCAGCTCCAACCCCTGCCACGGGCAGGGACCCCTTCCACTAGAGCAGCTTGCTCCAAGCCCCTGTGTCCAACCTGGCCTTGAACACTGCCAGGGATGGGGCAGCCACAGCTTCTCTGGGCACCCTGTGCCAGCGCCTCAGCACCCTCACAGTAAAGAACACTCACTTCTTTCAACCCCCTGGTTGTATGAAACAAGATTATGGGCTCCCCCCACATCACCCCCTTTGCAAACCCAGCCTTTCAACCCTAGCAGACCATGTTGTAGATTGGCCAAACCCATGAAGAGATTCCCCACCATAGAATCATAGGTTTGGGTTGGAAAGGACCTTAGGATCATCCAGTTCCAACCCCCTGCCATGCGCGGGGATGCCTCACACTAGACGATGATACCCAAGGCTCTGTCCAACCTTCTCTGCCAAGCTTTGGAGCAGGAAATTTGCTCTTATGGTACTTCATTGCCATGAGTCCATAATATCCTTTGAACCAACCAGTGATGCTCTCAAGCCTTTCTGCCAATGAGGACCCCAATGAGCCAAACACAGCGGGACAAACCCTGACCCCAGCTTGGAGATACAACACTCATGAGGCTGGTAGGGCTGAGCAGAGCAAGTCCTGCACTTTGGCCCCAGCAGCTACTGCCCTCCCAGCACTAAGGCAATAAACCTTGGGGATGTGGGTTTATTCTCCTCCAAATCACTTTATTACGTTGTGATAAATCACAAAGCCTTACAATGCTGCAGAGGGTCTTTAAAATAAGCCCAACACTAACACAGCAACGGGACTTGCCAGCTTCTGCCAAGGCTTGCTTAGCTACCAGCTATTGTGAGGTTGCAGGCTTCAACTGCATTGTCACACTGGGTTTTCAACTTACCACAGTGGCACAAAGACAGTTTGTGATGTCTGTAGCAGTTCATCTATGTAGACCTATAAAATGAAACAATTCCTTAAAAAAAAAAAAACAAAAAACCTGTATTTTCTGCCAGCAGAAAAGAATTCCCTTAAAAAGGCAAAATTCACTAAAAACACCCCTTTCCTCCCAAATTACCCCCGTCCTGCGCTTCAGTTGGTTGTTGTTCCCTTCCAGACCCCTGCTTATGAGCAGTCCTGTTGCCTTTTTAAGAAAATCTATGGGGTTTTGTGCCTGTGAAGGTTGCTCGAGCATTGCAAAGAGTCAGGAGAGGGGCAAAAAGCTCCAGCACTGACAGGAAAGGGTTAAAATCCCACCCTAAGGTCCCCAAAGGAAAGGAGGTCGATGAAAATGTGGGAGAGTGATTTCAGCACCCAAAGCGAGGTGTTGGCTCCTTTATGGGCTCAGTGAGTTTCAACCATCCCTGGAGGCAGCTCCTTTGGCTAATAGGGTTTCCATTTCCAAGACCTTTAGGGGAGTGAGGATGAAGCCTGAGCTTCTTCCAGCACTCCCAAGGAAGGTTTGGGGATGGGTTTATATCTGCATCATCTTTACATGGACCTCCCTAAATGAGTTTCAGACATTGAAAGTCAACTTCATGTAAGTCTGGGTTTAGAGACCATGCTGTTGATAAGCCCAAGTTGGAGCCCCATCCTTCCCATCCCCTGAACAGAGCATACCAGAGATGGACCAGACTGCAGGAGCTCCTATAAGCAAGTTGAAGGCTTCATACATGGCACTGAGTCGAGTTGTGCTGCCTTCCCTCATTTCCTCCTGATTCTACCATAGTACATATATCATAGAATTGGGTTGGAAAGGACCTTAAGATCATTCAGTTCCAACCCCCTGCCATGGGCAGGGATGCCTCACCCTAGACCATGTCACCCAAGGCTCTGTCCAACCTGGCTTTAAACATTGCCAGGGATGGAGCATTCCCCTCTTCTAAAAGCAGTAAAAGAAGAGGGACCAGGGGGGCTCCCCTTTGCTTTTCCAGCATCTCAGAAACAAAGGAAAACATGAGCAAACCTCTAAGGACCAGGCTTTCTATCAGACTGCGGTTGGCAGCCAAAGAGCTATGGGAGAGAAAGAAAAGCCACAACATGGAACTAAAACCCAACAAGATCTTTCCCCTGATAGGCAAAGCGCTGCAGGGGCGCAGGCATCAGTGTCAATCCTCCTGGCATGCTCCGGAGAGTGTTTTGGTGTTGAAAACTGCCTCACATGCTCCCGGCTGAGCTGCAGATGTTGTGTTCAGATGGGGAACATCAGCATGGAAACAGCTTAGTCTCACATCCTGTGGGGCTTGGTTTGATAAGGTTGTCGAGATGGGGATCCCTGCTCAGGTTTTTTTCCAAGCTTTCCCAGAAAGGGAAGAGGGATGCTTATTACTATTTTATGCCAGGCTACATGATCTCTTTACTTTGCAACTCAATTTGCTTCCTCAGAGGCTGGTTCCTGGGTGAGACGTGGCTGTTGGCAAACCCCTCTGCTTCCCTCTTGCTTTGCTGAGCATCATCTCCGAGCAACGGCTCGCTAAGGTTAGAAAGGTTGGATCTAAAGAAATGATGGGAAAACAGGGAGAAAACAGTGGGGAAAGTTCTTGTCTTAATGGTCATTGCACGCACATGCAAATAACATGTAAAAACCAGCCCATTAGGAGCACCCTGTGTTCAGGTTTGTCTGGAAAGGTTTCTTCAAGACTGAAAGTGCATGACAGGGACCAGGGTGCTGCTAATGAAGGCAACATCCAGAAGGCACTTCTTGGGGAGTAATAGTTAATACAAAAGGATGGTGCATGGGTTTGTAAGCAAGCAGCTATAGAGTCAATGTGTTTTGGTGTGGACACAAATGACCTTGTTTTGGGACACAAAAGGTTGCTCCAGACTATTGTTCTGCCCTGGGACCTGCAGAGCAGCTCGGTCCCCATTATCCAGCATCACCACTCTTGAGCCAAGGGGCAGCGTGCAGGACCTCAAGGGTAAAAACTGGAGCATTGCAGATGACGTGAGCCAGGGTTTGAGAGTTTATAAAATCCACAAACAATCAAATATTGGCTTATACAAATATATAAATTATTGGCAGTCTTACAAAAGGCACACTGCAAACCCTCTCAGTCCGATCCTGTACAAACCCCATGGCCCCCCACCCTCCCTTCCCCACCTTCTCCCCAGCTTTCATCACAAAACATAAGGTGCTGCTGCTACGGATCCGTGGCTATCGTGGCAACTGAGGACCTCTTTCTTGGTCAGCCCGATTTGTCGGTGGTACTGTCCTTCTTTGATGGTCTTAAGACACTGTATGTTCTTCCCCAAGGTGATGCTTTTGATGGAAGGCAGGTATTTCAGCACAGTCTTTGGCAAGGACGACACGCCTGTGCCGGAGAGGTTGAGCTCTTGTAGGGAGTTCAGCCCAAAGATCACTTCAGCAGTCAGTGACTTCAGGTTGGGATTGTTGGATAAATCCAGTACTTGGAGGGCTGGTAGTTCCTTGAAGCTATAAGGAGAGAACTCTTCCAAGCCATGCAGGCCACTGAGGGATAAATGGATCAGATCTTTCAGCCCCATGAAGTCTCCTTTCTCAACTTTGACTATGGGGTTCCCATCAAGATTTAAGTATCGGAGAGGGATGCCTTGAAGGTTTGGCACAGACGTCAGCCTGTTCCCAGAAAGATTCAAGTTCTGGATATTTGGGATGCTCTTTTCACGGTGTCTCGTAATTGTGCTGAGCATATTATTGGATAGATCCACATTCAAGGGTTTTCCTTGGCCTTTTGAAGCAAAAATGTCCATCGCTATATCCGAGAGCTTGTTATTGCTCAAATCTATGTCGCCCAAAGGAGAACTGGAGAAACAGTCCTCCGGAAGGACTTCCAAAGAGTTATGACTCAGGTCCAAGGACTCCAGGTATCGAAGCCTGGAGAAGGTTGTGGAGGAAATCTTGGCAATCTTATTGTAGCTCAGGTCAAGGCTCACCAAGGTGGTGTATCCAGGGCCGGTGAGCTTCGATTCATTGATTGTTTCCAGTTTGTTTGATGATAGATCCAAGTAGGAGGTATCCAGAGGGATTGGGACGGGAACAATGTGTGAGCCTATCCCGCTGCAGTCCACCTTGGTCAGGCTAAAGCTGTCAAAGAGACCAAAGCTTTCCACTTCACAGTGGCAGCCGGGGAAGCAGGTCTTGGTGGTACTGCAACAAGGAAGTAGAAGCAGCAAACTGAACCAGGCTAGGAACTGCATTGTTGACCTGGAAAACAAGATAAGGAAATAGATTTAACTGCTGTAGATGTGTAACTGTTTAAGTTGTACAGTATTCTCTTCTGTCTTTCCAAATGGATAGATTAAGTATAACCTCAAACAGCATAGATGTGCCAAACACCTCGTCTTTCATGTTATGAACCCCAGTGGGAACTTAATGGAGAAAACAAACAGGGTCAACAGTCTTGAAGATATAACCAAGTTAAGAACCAACAGGAAATCAGCTGTAAGAACAGTAAGAACTTGCCTATCAGCAAGATCTATCCTTCTGAGTGGACGACAGAAGGAGCTAGATGACAGCTCAAACATTGAGTCATTTAGAGCCTGGCAAACTTCAGCACACAGAGGTCTTCATGTCAGGGCATGCGTTTGGGAGTCTTGCACTGAGAGGTTAGAGAAATCATTTAGGCTGTGCACCCAGTGGGAGGCTTAGGTGTCCAAAAACCTTATCAGGAAAGGAAAAACCAAAGCTCCATTCAAATTTCCTATAGAGGAGAGAGAGAACAGCATCATCAGAACATCATCCAGGATGAACAGCTAGAAAGGAGCTGCCTTCTGCCCAAATGAACTGCACGTCTCCTTTGCTTAGACTTCAGATGCTAATACAGAAGTGTTTAGGTAGGTAAAATCATTGCTTCGTACCAGGTGGCTAAACCCAGTGCTCCTCAGGCTGGTGGCAGGCAGGAGGGACAACATCCCCTTGGCTCCTCGCCTGATGAAGCAGAGGAACTAAGGACCACTCAGTCTAACCCAGACTCTGCTGTGGTGGGCCCAGCCTCCTGCACAGGCATCAAGTGGAGTCAGTTTGTTTCATACAGAGCCTCTGGGGAGGCTTTGCTAATTACATTAAGAATTCTCTGTGATTAACAATGGCAGCAAGCAGGGAGCTCTCCCTAACTCTGGTTTTGAACCTCCTCCATCTAAGGTGTTTCTGTCCCTTCATCATCACAGACAAGGGAGGAAGAGAGCTGATGTGCACTTCACTGGCCTCTTCTGATCGCATCCTAACACATCTTCTACACAACTGTAGGCAGCAGTGATTTCAACAGCCAGCTAAAACAGCTTTAGCTCTGCATCTCTGGAGGGGTTAAATTGGATGCCAGATCCTACAGGTCAACAAGGGCTTTCCTCTGGTTCCCATTGCAGTCATGGGTGACAGCTCCTCATGCCTTACAAGAGGCCAGCAATCTCCCACCAAACCAAGCAAGCAGAGCCATCATTGCTCATGGTGATAAAGAGACCCACGTGCCAAGCACTCCTTTAACCAAAGAAAATAAACCCCCTTTAAAATGCACGTTCCCATCCCCATCTCAGCCCCCCTGCTCTCTATTCTCACCTTTCCCACCGCCGCTTAAAAGCACTTTATTCACTTCCTGGTGGGATCATCTTTCCTATACACTCTTTGATCTGGCTGAGGCGCCTTCCCCACAGCCCTTGCACCTTCCCAGGGCCATTTCCTAGGAGTTCACACTTCATCCTCCCTCACCCAGCCTTTGGCAGCGGTTTCTCTCCCTTTCCAGCACTGGCTCTGCTCTCCTTCCCAGGGATTACTTGCCAACGTGTAAAAGGATCACAAAGCATTGCCAAAACATTGTCCCGATCACTGATAGGACTTGTCTGGTGGTAGCTCCTGCAAATAGAGAGCAGAGATTGGGACTGCGGCCAACGCGCTTGCAACCGGCGCGTTGCTAAAGGCCAACGCGCAGTCCTCTGGGGTGCATTATTGCATAGAAACAACAGAGGATCAGTGAGATGAGCCCCAGTCCCAGCCCATCTCAACTGTTTCTTGAGCAAACACATCTGTGTGCAGAGGGGACACAGGGGTAGAGCCCCTTTCTGCAGGCACGTCTCCAGATACCCCTTTCTTAACGACATCAGGGCAGATCCCCCCTGGTTTCGTGCAGGCAGACCATAACTCGCTCCCTTCTGCAGACCCTCCTAGACTAAATCCTCCTTTTTCCATGGAGCTGCGCTTGGAATGCGCTGAAATGTTTCATTACCAGGGGAAATTACAGCAGCAGGGAGCAATTTGGGAACTCAAAAAGCGAAACCTCAAATGTTAAATGTCTCGCTACAGGGAAGCACCTGCACTAATGTCAGCTCAGTCTCACGGCAGGCGGAGAGAGATGGGTTTGTTCAGCATAGAGAAAAGAAGGCTCAGAGGAGACCTTATTCCCATGTGCCAGGAGTTAAAGAGGGGCTGGAAAGAAGATGGAGACTCCTTTTTGACAAGGAGCCCCATGGAAAAGGCGAGGAGTGATGGGCACAAGTTACTGCTGGGGAGATTCCAACTGGAAACAAGAGGTAAATTTTCCCCAGTAAGAACAACAAGCCATTGGAATAATCTCCCCAGGGAAGCGGTGACTCCCCAACGCTGGGTATTGTTAAGAATGGGCTGGACAGGGTGCTAGGATGTCTAGTCTAGGTCATGCTTTGCCAAGGGAGGCTGGACCAGATGATCCTTGATGTCCCTTGTATCCTTGGATGCTGTGATACTATGATACTGGTGTTCTCTCAAATCCTACCCAGTAGCTGTTCCCACTTGATGTTGCAACAGGGAAAGTGTCTCCTGACTTCTCCTTCAAAAGCCCAGCTCGGTTCCTCATGGCATCCTGTTGGCTCTGATGGGAGCTGGATCAGACCTCAGCAGGTCCAAAGACACATCAGTGTGAGACTTGGCTTTCTCAGCACTGTTAAGACCTTCATGGGCTCCTGCTGCCACCTGAAGAAAAGCAAGAGGGCAACTTCCAAAGTCCCATTTTAACTAGGAACAGACTTTTTAGCAGGGCCTGTAGCCCTGCTACAGGACAAGGGGGAATGGCTTTAAACTAAAAGAAGGCTGATTCAGACTAGATATAAGGAAGAAACGTTATAATGAAGGTGCTGAGGTGCTGGCACAGGGTGCCCAAGGAAGCTGTACCTGCTCCATCCCTGGCAGTGTTCAAGGCCAGGTTGGACACAGGGGCTTGGAGCAAGCTGCTCTAGTGGAAGGGGTCCCTGCCCGTGATGGGCTGGAGCTGGATGAGCTTTAAGGTCCCTTCCAACCGAAACCAGTCTGGGATTCTATGATTCCTTGAACTGAGATAAGAATCAAAGCCAGAGGTTCCACATGCAGCTGCTTAAACCCCTCTGACATGGGAATTCCATTCCCAACCAGCTACAGAAATGATCTCCATAAGTGGGCAGATAAAGTGACTCCCACTGTACCACACATTGCTGCAGCCAGCGTCAAAGACATGACATTACACAGATGAAATGCAGGACATAAAGCTCAGCTAAGCTATTTGCACAGCATCTATTGCCTCTTCCATCCTCCAGCACTGCCCCAAATACTCCCTTACTTGCTTGCAATTGCTTTGCTGATGAGCTGCAATCCATTACTACCAGCTAAAAACTCCCTTATGGAGCAGCATGAAGCGTTCATAGGCAAATAGACCACTTGGCCAATAGCTCTGATAAAAGATAGGAGAAATAAAGGTGCTGGTCACCTTCCACTCCAAGAAAAGAGTCTCCTGCATTGCCAGATAATCAAGGAAGAGCTTAGTCAGGTCCAGGCATGCTTTGTCATTGCGTGGAGCAATCAATAGTGCTCTTTGAAAGGAGGAAAGAAACACGCTGCAGGCATTTACTGTTCATCTGTGTACAGCATGCTTTTGAAACAGCATCAAATTGCCTTTGGATTGCTGCCTACGAGCTGCTCCGCAGATAAAGGCAGGAAGCCAAGGTATCCCCTTGTAAAAGGGAGATGAATTATCCTGCTGAAGCACAGGGGAGATTCACCTGGAGGAAACACCATGGATCAGAAAACACTGGCACCAGCACTTGGGATAGTAAAGGGAAAGCCATCAGGAGAAAGCAGCCCTTGGGCTGGTTCAGCCATTGAGCATTTTTATAACTATTGTGGTGTGGAGATATCCCAGGGGTAAAATAAATGAGGTCTGGGGAGGGGCTCATTGTACCCACTGATTTCAACAGGAGCTGTTGGGGTGCAGCATCATCCCCCACATTTCGCTACCCAGAGTGGCTGCAGGTCTCTGCTCTTTCTATCTTGCTCATCCTTTCTGCATGGCAAATGTCCTGAGACAACCTCAAAGGGACCCAGTGATGGACCAAGCTCCTAGCAACTGCGGTACTAGCCTTCTCCCCAAATCCCACATCCTTCCCTTAGCCTGCAGATGCTTCAATGCACGATTCCTTCCTGCCCTGCTCATCCCCTGCACTGTTGTGTGGCAGTACATGGGTAGAAACCTCACACTGAGGCTTCCCTGCCCAAGAAAACCCCATCAAAATCTGATTTGAGAACCAGACTGCAGGAAACCCACGTCTCAGCTGATGGTAGCGGGGTGGTGTGGGAGAGAGGAAAGCCTTGTTATGGCGCTGTTGCCAATTCACACTTCTTACTGAGCTGGATTTCCTCCTTCTCCTCTTCCTTAAAGACTTTTCTCACTTGTCTTCCCCTATCCACAGCTGAGAGTTTTCCACCTCGTTTCCACCCAAGGGAGATGTGCTAACACATCCCACCTTGGATGGAAGCCCGTTCCTCAGGGACTGGTCCCCTCCTTGGATATGCAGAGATGAAGAGGATGCTACCCAGGCTTCCTCCAGTTGTCCTGGCAACCACCAAGCTGGAAATCCCTATAGCCAAAAATCAAGGACTAATTAAAAATAGAAGGGGGAGATGTTCGAAAGTTTATTGTTTGATGGGAGTCAGAAAGGGGACACCTCATTCTTTATGCTGCACCCCTCAGCTTCCCAAAGCTGAAATGCAGCTGAAGTCATGGATGAGGACCTAAAGTCACCACATGAAGCTTAAGGTGCATAACTAAGAAGTGCAGTAACCCCAGGTTGGGTCTACAATGGTGTGAAGTGAAACTAATTACTTCAGAAGGAGATGAAACCTGCCTAAGACCAGATCCATCCCTGCAATGCCCCATCTCTCCCTTGTCCATGGTGGAACAGAAGGCCCATTCTCCCTCTGGTACAGCTTCCCACCCCATCCCTGGCTGCATCTTCCAAACCCAAGTCCTGTCCAGCAACAAAGTGCACCCAGGATGAATGAGTTCAGCTCACTCATCCAAAAAGATCCTAATCTTCCTTTTTCTCCTTTGGTGGGACAGTTTTCCAGCAAATCAGGCTGCCCAGCCACAGGTTTACCAGCTCTGAGACAGGAATCAGGAAGTCAGGACCTGTATTTCCAATAGCACCCCACAATTAGAGCAGATCAGGTATGACAGGTATTCCCCATCCCTGGTGATGCTCAAGGCCAGGTTGGATGGGGCTTGGAGCAAGCTGCTCCAGTGGAAGGTGTCACTGCCCATAGCAGGGGGTTGGAACTGGGTGAGCTTTAAGGTCCCTTCCAACACAAAGCACTCTGTGAATCTATAACATGAATCTGTGCATTTCTAAGGACAGATCCTGGTCATTTCCAAGTGTTCTGCTGGATTAATTAAACAGCAAATAGAGCAACCTTTAAAGGGGAGAGGCAAAAAGGAAGGGCTGCAATTCACCTATCCCAAACAGAGCTGCTGTTCTAACGAAGGACGGAGGAGTTGGATTAACAGCAATATTTCATCAGGAGGAAAATCTGGGGATCGTCTCCTTCCTCTTGCATCAGCCAAGTGAAGGAAAAGCAGAGTCTTTATAGCGAGGCCCACAAGGCCCACTTGGCTGCAATCACTGCTGGGGGCAGGGGAAAGGGAAAGTTATTGGAAAGTGAAACAAGCTGCATAGGCTGATAGAGGCCATAAATCCTCCAGGCTGGAAAACACAGAGAGATAGTTGGCTCGTTCTCTCTTTAAATACTTGGGAGGCTCTGGGATGCAGCTGGGATGCAGCAGAGCATCAGGATGGTCCCAAGTGGCTTCTCCAAGCACAAAATCATTTCAGACACCTTTCCCTTCCCTTCCTCCCATGAATTACTCTGTAAAATAAGGATAATTACTGAGTAAAGTGCAGCTCTAGCAACAGCTCCACTTTTCCAGTGCGGACTCTCCCAGGCCGAGTCCAAATTACACCAGAGATGCAATCACAGCCCAGTCTCCAGATCCCATAGGCCAATGGGAGCAGGCAGCAAAACTAGCTCAAACCAGCCTACGACCAGAGACTATTAATCCCTCAATTCAGAGGCACACACCCCTCACATGATAAAGGAATTGCTGCTGACAAGGTTACTGGTTCTTATTTGTGTGTGTGAATCAGTTGAAAGTAAAGGTCATCCAGGCTTTTGCTCTGCCTGCTTCAGACCGGCTCTTCCTCCCCACAAGCTGCTTTTGCCCCCTCTATAAAGCTTATTAAAGCAATTAATGCTTCTCACAAAGGAGTTTTGGTGTGAATGGCAACAGGGCTTTCTAACCCATATGTTATCTTGTGTTGTCTGCTGGTTTTGGGGTGCGCTCTGCAGAACTGGTCCTGGTTTTATACTCAGTGTTGTGATTTGTTGGATTTAGGGAGAGGAGAGGTAATGAGAATCCAAGAAGTACCTGCTGTTTCAGTTTGATCCTGTATTTGCTTAGGTCATAGAATCAAACTGGTTTGGATTGGAAAGGACCTTAAAGCTCACCCAGTTCCAACCCCTGCCACGGGCAGGGACACCTTCCACTAGAGCAGCTTGCTCCAAGCCCCATCCAACATGGCCTTGAACACGTCCATGGACAGGTTTGGAGGAGTTCAGTGGAGTTACTCTAGGTATCAGTGACAGCAGGATGAGAATTAGCCCCTTGGCTCTTCTAAATTCAATTTGATTTCACAGACCCTCCATCAGGACCCATTGCACAAGTTGCTTGTAGGTGGTAAGTTATCACCCATCACACGGATGGCTTTATCAATGGGAAGTGCAATGCTACTTAAAGAGAAGAGTCAGTCACAGTTATCCATGAGGATATAAAGAAGGGGAATTGCAACCTGGTCCTCTCCTTCTCCTCACCTTATTACCCCACCAGTGCATGCAAGCACTGGGATGGGGGGAAACTCAGCCACTGGGATGGTGGCTTTAACCCTTATGGCTCAATGTAAAGAGACACCAAGGGCCTGAACAGGAGATAAATCACTCTGCAGGTGCTGAACATTTTTTGCTCCATCTTACTGGGGAAAATCAGAATTAAATGCAGGGAATGAAGACCAAAAAAAAAAGGAAAAGAAAAAAATTCTCTATTAATTTCTTTCTGCTTTAATGATTTCTAATAACAGATGTAAAAGCACCTCTTTTGCATTCAGCCAAGAGCTCCACTCCCAAAAGAGGACTTGTCAGCAAGTAATTAACCCAGTGGTATCAGGAATCTACATTACCAGGCTATGGAAAAATAAGATACAATAGGCACCAGACTGGTAATGGAAAGAAAAGTCATCTCTGCTTCTGCAATGTGGAGACGTGGTTGTGCTTAAGGCAGACCTTCAGGTCAGAGCGATGGGGATGGGTGGGCTCAGGATGGGATTTATTCTCCTTGACTGGGGGTCCCCAGGGATCACAGCAGGTAGACAAATCAAGGAGATCTTGAGCCAGTGGTTTATCTGCTGTGGGAGGTGCTTTGGTCCCGTTCAAGTGATTTCAAGAGGGGACAGAACTGCTATGAATGGGGTCCAAGTGCTGCTCCCAGATACGGACAAGAACCCCATTGCCCTGCATGAGCAATGAGATGTGGATCTCAGCAGGAAACATGGAATTTGGGTTGCAGGCAGCCAGAAGGAGCAAGGACACAAAAACCAAGACACCATTCCTCATTTTCCCCAGATTTCAGGTATCTCCATTCCCTTTCTCTCTGCTCCAGACATAAACTACTGAGCCAAAACCTCCATGATTATCCAGCATCCCACCCATCCTTCAGAGAGATTTGCGTAGCTGTTACTGACAGGTTATATATCATAGCTATTATATACACATAGCTGTCACAGGGATGGGTTAGGTAAGACTGGCAAGAGCAAAGCCAGATTGTCGAGCATCAGAATCATTTCACAACCCCAAAGCCAAACCCAAGCAGCCTCTCAACCCACCATAGGTTGCAGGAAAGATGGATATAGACGGAATGCTCCAAACCATACAGCTCCACACTATGGGCTTGTTTCCAAACATGTGCCGTGCCTTGCTCAGGCTGAAACAGCCTCTGCTCCACTGGGTTTTTTTTTTAAGTTGAAAGAAAAATCTGATGCCTTTTTTTTATATATAAAACAACTGGAGAGACCTATTAAAATAATCTTTGCTCCAACTCTTCGTGTCACAAATCCCATCTGCTTTGCAAGAGGCAACAGGTAATTTATCATCCTAGTGTTTAAACAGCTAAGAGCTTGCTCCCCTGGTGCAACCTCCCTCCTCCAGCATCCCTCATCCCCCCTCGAAGGAGGAAATCAAAGCGTGGTGTATTTCGGGCTCTGACAAAAGGAAACCTGTGCGGCCAGGTCTGCCAACCCATACAGTACTTCCAGCTGATTTACCTCCACAGCTGAAATACGGACAGGTTCTGCCACCCCAAGAGCTACGTGCTTCCAAAAGCCACATCTTGGAAGCGAAAACCAGCTCAACTCCCAGGAATTTCCCCTCGAGTAGGGAAAAAGTCAGTGCTGCCTCCAGCATGGGGAAATGAAATCACTGCAGCACAAAAATCCCCCTTCCCTGCTGAGCCCAGGAAGCTCTCAGGTTAACAGCAGTTTTATTGGGGTGGGGGAAAGGGTCTCCTGTGGCTTTTGGAAGTGGTTTTGCTCACCAGCCTCACGCTGAGCTGTGCTTGTGCCCGGAGGAGGCGTTCCCGAAAGGAAGTGAAGTTTGCCAAGCCTCTGGAGCACTGCGGGCAGGGAAATGTGTTGGAGCAGCGTGGCACCTCCTGGCAGCACTATGGGGGGATTCGTGGGGCTTGACGGGGTGTGAGCATCCCAGCCCCACTGTTGCCTCTTGGCTATGCCAGATGAAGGATGGCTCAAACTGGGAGCGTCTGTGGTGGCACACCGGGTCTAGCGGCGTGGGATGCACGGGATCAGACAAGGGATGCAGGACCTCAGGGCTTTCTTCTGCTGCAGCATCACCCCAAATCCTTGTACCCTCAATGAGCCCTGATTGTGATCCTCCCTCTTTTCTTTCTCGCCATAAGCATTTCCAGGAACAGGAGGTCTCACTGTCCCAGCACTCACTGAGTGCAACAGAGCCCTCATCTCAGCTGGGAACACAAATATTTTCTTAACCTCCTCAAACTCTGCCCAAATAGGATCTTTTATCATAAACCCAGTGACACATCCCAGAACTGGAGTGCAAATGAGTTCTTTTGGCACAAGCAGGAGGACAGAGCAGCCCTTTGGCTTGGCACTTCATAGCAAAAGGAGAGTTTTATACTGCTTTTTAAGCCAGCTCTAATGTATTTTGCCGTAGAGGGACTTGGTGAAGCCACCAACAGATCCCCTTCCCCCATCATCACCAATGCTCAAAGCCTCACAGTGATGCCCAGAGGGAGGCTGTGAGTACTCAGGCTTTACTCAAATCACAGCAACGACTGGGAGGATTAAACCCTCCTTCTCCAGGGCTGCATATCCCTCTGCAAAGGATCAGCTTGGAAGCTTCATCTGCAACGTCAAGGTTGCACACGCTGGTGTCAGAGCAGGAAGCTGATGTGAGTAGGTAAAGCATAAACCAACCGAGGCCTTATTTCTTAGCTGGTCAATTACTGAAAGCTGAAATGATCCTAGCAAGGTTCTTCTATAGCTTCAGCCCTTGATGAGGCTCTCCACACCTGACCCCCAGCCAGTTCCTGTGCCAGCTCTGGCTATGACAATGCTGCATCAGAGCACTCCAGCTCCCAGGGACATGATATAATTCAAGAGGAACGCACTCTGGGATGAGCACCGTACACAGGGACAGTGAGAAGCACCAACAGGTACAGCACAGGAGAGGAAACCTACCCGTGATGGATGCTTCTGTTAATAGAGCCATGTCTTTGTGCCCAACTGGGGAATGCCACATACAATATCCCATCCCAGGAGAGCACAGGTTGCAAGGACCCACCAGCAGCTGTCTGGTCCATGAGGGAAAGGCCTGATATCTATGGATGAACCCCACGTTCCTGACTTGGTTTGCATTTGATCACACCAGCTGGCTGCAGAAGGATCATGCTGCATGCATGGACATGGTGGGTTCTCCTTGGGAGGATGAGCTGGGCAGGGGGAAGGAAGGAAAGAAGAGAGAGAAGGGATGGTGCTGGAGGAAGGTAAAGCATCCCATGGTGATGCCTTTGCCCCTTCTGGTGAGACACAGCCCACCAAGGCTGAGTAGTTCACAGCATCCCTGTCATCCCAGCATGACCAGCAAGTTGAAGGAGGTGGTTCTACCCCTCTGCTCTTGTGAGACCCCACTTGCAGCACTGTGTGCAGTTCTGGTGTCCTCGACATAAGAAGGACATGGAGCTGTTGGAACAAGTCCAGAGGAGGCCATGAGGATGATCAGGGGCTGGAGCAGCTCCTGTATGGAGCCAGGCTGAGAACATTGGGGCTGTTGAGCCTGGAGAAGAGAAGCTGTGTGGAGACCTCAGAGCAGCTTCCAGTGTCTGAAGGGGGCTGCAAGGATGCTGGGGAGGGACTCTTCATTAGGGACTGCAGTGATAGGACAAGGGGTGATGGGTTCAAACTGAAACAGGGGAAGTTTAGATTGGATATAAGGAAGAAGTTCTTTAGTGTGAGGGTGCTGAGGCACTGGAATGGGTTGCCCAGAGAAGCTGTGGCTGCCCCATCCCTGGCAGTGTTCAAGGCCAGGTTGGACACTGGCTTGGAGCAAGCTGCTCTAGTGGAAGGTGTCCCTGCCCGTGGCAGGTTTAAGGTCCCTTCCAACCCAAACCATTCCATGCTTCCATGATCCTGTACCTCTAAGGGCTTTCCAGCTCTTTCTCCTTGAAACAGAGGTGTCTGCAAATCAGATGTCCAGATTCTGCCTCTTGTGTGTCTTGATTGTGGTGCTCTCCCTGACTCCATCAAGCAGAGGCAGCACCAGCCAGAATCATGCACAAAGAAGAAGGGAAAGAAATCCACCTCAGCTGGGCCCTGGCAGAGGGATTTGAGGAGGACCCCATGCAGCTTTAGCTCTCTGAAAGGCAGCAGCTCCCAACCTCCCTTCTAACAACCCTGCGGGGCTGCTGGCTTCAATAATGGAGGGCAAAGCAAGGAGGCAACATGAGGCTGTCCCCATCACCCAGGGCTTCTCTGTGGGCTTTTGCTTTATTTCTGTGGTTGGTTTTATGGGTCTTTTTCATACACAATGATCTCTGGGCCTCTTTGCTGCCTGTGGCTCTCAGCGTGCAGCTGCAGACCCTCCACCGAGGAGATAATACACACAATCCTGGCCATTATTGTGCCAAACAGCACAGCTGGAGGCTCCTGTCTCCTTCCCTTCCCAGCCTTTCTTCTCCCCCCCCCCCAATAACTCTTGCAGTGTGATGCTGTGAACAATGAATGGCAGCGAAACCGCTCCGTAGAGCATCAGCCAGGGCTTCAGGAGCTGCCTCCACTCCACCAAAGCACACAAGACATTCCTTATGCCCTGTGGGTCTCCAAAAAGGTTTGGGAATGGGGGGTTTGGGAATGGGTAAAGCTGACAAAGGGCTTACCACCAGGGCATCATCCCCGCTGTGGTTCCCACCCTAGGTGACGCTTCCCTGCCCCAGTGATGGGATGTTGTGGTACCTCCTCAGCTCTTTGCCTTCTTTCCCTGGCCCAGGATCCTGCAGTTCCTGGTGCAGGGGTTTGGAGAGCAAACTCATCTAACATGGGTTGGGAGAGCTACATCCCCAGCAGGACCCATTTCATATTGCTGATGAGTATGGGTCCCCCCGTTTGTGTGCCTCAGTTTCCCTCCAGACACCTGAAACATGACTAACCCCAGAGGTGCTCATTCCCATGTGGGGATGGTGGTACCATTCCCAGATCCAAATCCCATCAGATTAACTGGGAAGGACTCACGAGCCAAGACATCCCAGTCTCACCCCACATAGAAGCCCGCAGACAACACCACCACTGCCACCACTGGTCCAGCCAAATGCCATCACTGTCTTCATGCACCACGTCCAGCTCCTGCCTTGCCTGGATGCTCTGCAGACACCACCCTTGCTTTGCCCTTTGTGAAACGGGCAGCTGGGCTGGGGGACAGGGAAAGGGGCATCCGGGGAGGTGGCTGTGGTGGGGAAGTATCCAAGTGTCCCTCAAATCACTGTCCATGGCCTTCTGAAGTGTGGCTGCAGTCCCAGTGGCTGCCAACAGTAGGTCTGGCTCTCCAGGGACCTCTGCCCACTCATGCTGCTCACCTTCCCTGGCTCCATCCTGTCCCCATCCCTGTTCCCCTGGTTTTGGCACAGATCTGTGGCACTTCTGCTATACCATAAAGATGTTCAAAGTCACACACAGCCGTATTCCTTTACCACT
Source organism: Pezoporus wallicus (assembly GCF_028554395.1). Taxonomy (NCBI): domain Eukaryota; kingdom Metazoa; phylum Chordata; class Aves; order Psittaciformes; family Psittacidae; genus Pezoporus; species Pezoporus wallicus. The sequence goes on along the minus strand of NW_026637976.1, from coordinate 694,161 downwards.
TAACCCTCTATTAAGCCACCTCCTGACCCAATTTGACCTGATTTCACTACCAGCGGAGGAAGACATCCCAAATCACAGCATCCCCACACATACCCCTGCCCCATCCCTGGCAGTGTTCAAGGCCAGGTTGGACACAGGGGCTTGGAGAACGCTGCTGTAGGGGAAGGGGTCCCTGGCCATGGCAGGGGTTGGAACTGGATGAGCTTTAAGGTCACTTCCAACATAAACTACTCTAGGATTCTATGATCGTATGATTAAAGGGTTTTGGAGGAAGGGTTTCCTCCATCCTGCTGTGTGAAGCTCAGCCTCTCCATGCCCCCTGTCACAGACATCTCATTCTCAAGGTTGGGAGGAAAATGAATGATTTTGGGGTCAGGGACAAGTCCTGCCCTACTCAGATTGCTCTGCAGGCATTTGTCACCTCAGACGTGATAGGGGTGAGGAATCGCATCTGCTCGGACCCGTCTGCCGCAGCAGGGCTTTGCCTTAAAGTCTCAGCATTTCCCAATGAGGGTTATCTTACTCAGAGTGAAAAAACAGCCCTAAAGGTCCTTATTTGAGCTGCTGGACATGAACCAGGGGGAAAGAGAGGAGTCAGCATCACGGATACACAGAGAGCAAAGAAGCAGCAGCAGAGGGGAAAAGGGAAGGAGAATAAAGCCCACAAGTGTCAGCACTCAGCTGTTACACACAGCACATGGCCCTGCACTCAGCCACAGCAAAGATAAAGTGCTTCGTTCCAGTTTGCCACTGCTGCGACAGGCAGAATTCCAGCCTGGTTAATGCAACTCCGGAACGTCCCGTGCGAAGGCAGCCAGGTTGGTTTAATCTTTGGCAGTGTCTGCAAGCAGTGTGTGTGTGGGGAGGATGGGATGATTCTCAGAGCATGTATTTCCTTCCCCCTCCCCCATCATGAATACTCCAATAAGGAATGATGGAAATTCCCAAGAAATTAAAGAAATACATATAAAAACTTCAATACACCTGAAAATCACCAAGTTTCCCTGCAGTAAATGGCTGAGCCCTCCATCCATTCACCTCCATCAGTGCCAAGTTTTAAGACAAGAATCAGCTTGCTCAAGCCAGGCTTTATCTCTTCCCAACTCTCAGCATCTCCGGTGTTGGGAAGTCTGGCAGCACCACGGCTCCCAGGGTACCAGGGTGAGGATGCCTTGCCTTATCCCACCTTCCAGCCTCTGCTTCTCCCCACCAAAAGCTGACAAGTGAGGAGGAGGAGGGAAAAGAGATTAAAGGGGAGGAAAAGAAGCAGTTAGGGATGGAGGGGAAACTCTAAACCTCTGGAAAACGATGGCTTACCTTTATTTCCCAGCTCTGTCTCCACCGGGATGACACACGCTGCTTGTCACTGCAGGGATGGGGCGACACAGGATGCTTTATCCTGCATTCAAAAACATGGGAGACTTCTGCTTGGTGTTTTGTTTTACAGCTCTTTCCTGCCACCCATTCAATGCTGGGCTATTCCTTGCACTCAGTCTTAAGGAATACCGGGTGCAGGAGACCCTCCCCCTGACCCTGCAGCCTTCCCTTCCATTCCACCTCGCTGCCAGATATTAACATCCCCTGGGATGTCCCTCACATCCTCATTCCCTCCGGGCATTCTGTAATTGCTCCCCACTGCCTCCGCCAGCAGCTGCTCGGATTCATTCACAAACCAGCAGCGTCTCCCCGCAGCACAGCTCGCTCTGGGATACTGCAAGGGAAAACCCATGGTCCTGGATACTGCAAAGGGAAAACCTGTTCTGGGATACTGCAAAGGGAAAACCCATGGTCCTGGATACTGCAAGGGAAAACCTGTTTTGGGATACTGCAAAGGGAAAACCCATGGTCCTGGATACTGCAAGGGAAAACCTGTTCTGGGATACTGCAAAGGGAAAACCTGTTCTGGGATACTGCAAAGGGAAAACCCATGGTCCTGGATACTGCAAGGGAAAACCTGTTCTGGGATACTGCAAAGGGAAAACCCATGGTCCGGATGCTGCCACCCAACCTCCTTCCTACCCCAGTCCTGAGCATCACTCACCCCACCACCTCCAGAGAGGGATCCTGTGTTGGAGTGAGACAGGAAACGGCTGAGCACGGGTCAGGACCTCACCGGGCCCTTTATAACCCACACATGAGCAAGCACCTCCCATTCCCATGTCCTCCCCGGCATAGGGACTGGCTTCCATGGGTCACAAAAGGACACAAGCTGTGCCCTATGAGAGGTCGATGGGAGATACGAACCCACTTTGCCTTTGCAGCTTCGAGGGCGAGCAGCCAGCCAAGTTTAGCCTGCAAATTGCCCCAGAGACAACCCGAGCCCCCCTGGGTCCTTGCAGCATCTAACACATCCAAGTGTGCTCCTTCATTGCCGGGGGGATCAGCGAGGCGTTGGTCTAACCCTGCCTTTCCACAGTGCCTCTCCTGGCATTCCCTCTGCTCTCTATCACTGCTCTAAAGCCCCCGCGGCTGCCAGGAGAGCTTTGGAGCAAGCGCTCAATGCGATATTTCAGCGCAACGCCAGCCACCAGCCCCGGCTGCTCTCTGCAGAGCAATGGCACAGTGTCCACCCAGACAAGTTTCCTACTGTAACCGGCCTGAATGCGGTTATTCAGCCTAACGGCAGCTGATTTATCATGGCAGACACACGGGGAAATGCTTCCACTTGGGAGACTGGAGGCTCCTCGCCCAGCTGCGCTGATGAACCCGTGTTTCCCCCCCCCTCTCCCCATTAGCTCACCGCGATGGACAGCATCGGTTAACGGAGGCGATGCCGCTTCCCTACACCAAAACCCACCACCAGCTCCATCCTCCTCCTCCCGACCACCCCAAACCCCGAGCCATAGGAGCAAAGTTGAGGGACCCTTTTGTTTCCAGAGGGCTGGCACGTGTTGTGCTTCCCTGGGCTAAGCAAACCCGCCGTGGTCTGCGCCTTTTAAATGACTGCAGCGTTAATAACAAGTTTCCATGGAGCTGCTTAAAAAGTTTACAGGGTGTGTGTGTTATCAGGGGAGCGCCGAGCTTTGTGACCTCCCTCTTCGAGAGTCACTACCAGATCCTTTCCTTCCTTTCTTTTTCGTTCGTTTTCTTTCTTTCCTTTTCTTTCTCTTTCGGTCTCTCTTTTCTCTCTTCTAATACGAGAACAAATAAACCCCGGTCTGCTGCCTCCCCTCCTCTCCCCAAACACACCTTCCCCTCCAGCTTAATCCACTTACAACCATGGGAAACTCCCAGGCAGGGGAGCTTTGCCCTGCCTTTATCTCCGCAGCCCCTGGGGAGCAGACCCCCTCCTCCTGCCCCCTTCCAGCCTCTTCACCCCATCCGAGCGTTACCACCCTCCCCTTCTCCTTTCTCCCCTTACCTCGAACCCCAGCGAGCCTCCCAGCACCAGAACCCGACCAAGGAGCTTCTCTCCTTCCCCTCGACCGCCTGGCCCGGGGAACGAGGGGGGAGAACGGAGCCCTGGCTGAAATCAAAGCCCCGCAGCCGGGCACGGGAGGCGGTGCGGAGCCTCCAGCTGCTGCTCGGATTACTTTGCAGCCGTGGCAATCCCCAGCGCTCCTCATTGCACCGGGGGGGAAGGAGAAGGGAAGGGATCCCCGCCTGGAAACGATGCATCCCGCCCCGGTGGGAGGGGAGGGAGCTCTCACGCCCCCTCTGCACCCCAAAATCCCGCTGTGGGAATGGCAGAAGTGGTGGCAAAGTAGCTCACCCCCACCCCAAACCTCTGTGCTTCCCCGTTTGCCGCACCCGAAGTGTTTTGCGATGTCGTGTCCCCCCCCGCCTCGTTGAGCCCCTACAACTCATCACAGCCCAAAGTTTCCCCTTTCGGAGGCTGAGGGAGGGGGTCCCTGCAGATACCCCCAGTGCGGGCGCTCGGCTCGGACCTGCAGGGGGGCAGCAGGGAGGGCTCAAACCTCCCTTTCCCATCCCCAATAATGAGAACTGGGGGTGCCGAGGGTTGGGGGGGGCACGACTCACCGGGGCCGGGGTCGGGTCCCACGGAGGGGAGCGGGCGCCGCCGGGAGCCGGCAGCAGAGGGGCTTGGGGCCGGGTGTCCCCTTCCTCCCTCCTCCTCCTCCTCCTCGTCCAAGGCGTGCAGCTGGCCGGGCAAACGGGCTGCCCCTTCCTCGCAGGAGGAGGGAGCTCAACAGATGGCTGCACACAAGGGAACATCTGGGAGGAGGAGGAGGAGGAGGAGGAGGAAGAAAGAGGCAGGACTTGCGCTCGGCTGTGCCACTCCTGAGCTCGCAGATCCCCTCTTATGGGGGAAAAAGGGGGGTGACAAACAGGCCTTGCACACGCACACATTGCTCTGCATGCTCTGCATCCCCCCTGGGTAAAACCCCTTCTTGTCCTTATTCTTTCCTGGGGATCACTCCGGAGTTGCCTTCACAGCACTGCCTTGTTTCCAGCCCTGACCTCTTTTGCAGGAGTTGATCCTATTCCTGAATGCTGTCTACACCCGGTTTTCCAGGACTATAGAGCCGATGTCAGCTCCAGCACCCTAGGATGCAGAGCACAAGGCAGCACCGAGGTCTGAACAACGCCAGCAGGCAGGAGAGTGGGGATTATCAATTGTATGGTGCAAGCCTTGAAATAGGATAAAACTTGGGAAAGAGAGAAAAAGAGAAGGTAAAAAATCCACAGTTTGCGAGTAGAGAAATCTGGACCCCGTCACTGGAGGATGGTCTCTGGTGCTGCTGCAAGGATGCTGTGAAAGAGCAGCCCCGCACCAGAAGTTCTTGATTATCAGGTATAATGGCTCAGTGATGGCTCAAGTCATGATGCTGGTACTGGGAAAAGAACCAGGAACCTATCTAGTGTGGTGGTGATGGACAGGGCAAAAAGGACCTCAAGGGTCCATGAGTTTTCCCACGCCGCTCCCCTCATGTGCTAGCCATGATTAGTGGCCTGTGCCAGGTCTCAAGCTGTGAAGCTGCTTGCTGCTTAATAAGTTTAGGTTAAGAAGGTACAATCAGGCTCCCTGTGCTTACTTTTCATAGCTCTGGTGCTTTGAAATCCGCCACAGGCCCCACATCAATGATCAAAGTTTTCTCAGGCTGTGAACCTCAGGCAAGCGTGTTGCTGCGATTTGCGTTTAGCATCTCTTTGTGATGAAAAGGTGGCAAAAAGGCTGGGTTTTTGCTCTGCTTTCTCTGAGCACATCACTCCATGAGCTGCCCCCCCCCCCCCCCCCAGCAAACACAGCTCTGATTAATGGTCTGGGGCTCAAGGCAGGAGGTCCTGGGGGCATCAGAAGGAGATCGCAGTGTTTCCTCTGCACCCTCTGAATTGGGCAGCATGGCTTATCTGGGTTACGTGCTCACTGCATCCACATCTAAGGAGCTGCTTTTTGGGATCACCATCAGACTCCATCAGCTCTGCCAAGGAGGGGTGAGCCGTCCTTGGGAGCCAGACAGAGGAAATCATAGAATGGTTTGGGTTGGAAAGGACCTTAAGATCATCCAGTTCCAACCCCCTGCCATGGGCAGGGAAATCTCTGCTCAGGCCTCAGCGGAGCCAAGTGCTTATGGGGAAAACCCTAGGAAAACCCCTTAGAAAACCCCTTAATCTGGGTTGTGATTTTCTATTTCAAGGTGGTGGTGATATCTCCAGACATGAGCAATCTGCCCTAAGGTTCCATTCGGCCAGGTCTGCGCACTGTTCCTCTGTGTAGCTGTGGGTAGGGGAAGCTGCTATGCTGGAAGCTTTTGTTTTATTTTCCACTTTGTTCATGTTTCCATGCCTCGTGCTTGGCCTTTGCCGTGTCTAAGTTGGCCTCAGGAAAGCAAAACGCCAGTCTGAACGTGGAGGATTTGGGAAATAAACCCTCAGGCTGAGATAAAATCCAGCGATCAGCGCTGCCAGGACTGGTGATGTGAGAGGAAGAACTGACAAACATGAACATGGCTTAAAACCTCTGGATTTGGATAAAGAAAGATCTTTAAACTTTGGGTTTTGGTCTGAAGTTTATGGGCTGCATCAAAAGGAGCGTGACCAGCAGGTCGAAGGAGGTGATCCTGCCCCTCTGCTCTGCTCTTGTGAGACCTCACCTGCAGCACTGTGTGCAGTTCTGGTGTCCTCAACATAAAAAGGACATGGAGCTGTTGGAACAAGTCCAGACGAGGCCACGAGGATGATGAGGGGCTGGAGCAGCTCCTGTATGGAGCCAGGCTGAGAAAGTTGGGGCTGTTCAGCCTGGAGAAGAGAAGCTGCGTGGAGACCTCAGAGCAGCTTCCAGTGTCTGAAGGGGGCTGCAAGGATGCGGGGGAGGGACTCTTCATTAGGGACTGGAGTGATAGGACAAGGGGTGATGGGTTCAAACTGAAACAGGGGCAGTTTAGATTGGATATAAGGCAGAAGTTCTTTACTGTGAGGGTGGTGAGGCACTGGAATGGGTTGCCCAGCAAATTTATGAATGCTCCATCCCTGGCAGTGTTCAAGGCCAGGTTGGACAGAGCCTTGGGTGCCATGGGTTAGCGTGAGGTGTCCCTGCCCATGGCAGGGGTGTGGAACTAGATGATCTGAAGGTCCTTTCCAGCTGTAACAGCAGCACTCCAAATAGCCCTCATAGACTACCACTGCAGAGACAGGTCTGAATACCATAAGACATCTCCCAGCTTGGTTCTTTCAGGGCCATTCTGAGCCTTTCTCTGACCTTCTGTTCCCAGAAGACACCAGCTCAGTTCCTTGTTTCTCAACATCTGATAACATCCTGCCTGGTTTATCTTGCCTAAAATCCTCTTAAGCCAAAGGAAAGGTATCTGAGTCACTCTGAGCTCCTCCTGAATGAATTCTAATAGACACATACTTAGCAAGAGGACTTAAAGAGTGAATGAGGATGACATAAACTGGATTAGTAAGAAGAGCCCGTGTTGGAGTTTCGCCCCTTTGAGTCCCTCCCTGAGATCTCATTTCCCTTCCTTTTCTTATGCAATCTCAGGAAAGGCGATTTCTCATGTACCAAACTGTTAGAAAAGCCACAAACCCAGATGGGTGCCTTGCAATCCCCAGCTCTGATCTTCTCCCCCATCCCTGCCCATGGCAGGGGCTTGGAACTGGATGATCTTAACGTCCTTTCCGACCCAAACCATTCTGTGAGTCTATGTTTCTATGTGTCCTCCTCCCTGGGTATTCCTGCAGAGGAAGGAGCCTTCCCATTGTGTAGTGCATTGCTCATGAACTCTCTCCTTTGAGGTTGAAATAGAGCAGATGTCTTAGGAAGCTTGAGTGCATTTGGTGGCATCTCTCAGAAGGAAGCACCCGCAGCAGCAGCCAGCAATGATTACTTGTGGAAGGGTTTAGCTACTGCAAGAAGTTAGAATAGCAGCACACAACAGCCACCATTCCCACTGGGAATATGTAGAAGAGGTGGGAATGTTGCTCTGGGAATGTTTCCCATCTTGTAGGAGTCCTGTGGTAAGTCAGAGCTAGAAATAGAGATGTTTTGAACTCCTGTAACAAGCAAGACTTAAGACCCCATTTGCACCTATACCCATGACACTGGGAATCTTGGAAACACATTGCAAGCTGCTGTATACAGCCTGGGTCAAAAATGCAGGTTGTCCTGTAGGTCCATGCTTATCCTTTGTCACTGGACCATGTCTTACAGATGGAAGTCTCATCAGTGATTGACTGCAGCCAACTCGCTTGGTCTGTGTGTTGAACAATGGACTCGTATGGAAAACTGTGTCACCTCTTTATAGCTTTCTTGATTGAGGGCCAGTAGGAAAACTGCACAGAGAATATTCAGGAAAGGAGGCAGAATCCAGCTCCTTTGGGTGGAAGCCCCATGGCAGTTGGTAAGGGTCCAGGTTCCTCTTGCTCATTCTTCCTGCCTTTCCCCATGAGTTTTGCTCTCCTTAGTGCTTAGTGACCCAGCTTGAAGAAGAGGGACAGAGGAGAGTCCTTTCTTCACTGTTTATCTCTTGCCCCTGTTGTCCCTTCACCCGATTGCCCCATAGCCTGGTGGATTTGACACTGGTTTAGCTAATAGGATCTATGGATTTTGGCTCCCTTGGGCTGAGGAGTCCTTCTTTTCTTTGTTTTGACCAAAATCCAGCAGCAGGAAGGGAAGGCAGCTCTCCCCCCTTGCTGTTCAGTAACCTGACTAACAATACTGTGTAGGAGTACCGAGTCTTCTATGAGACCGGCTGAGTCCCATCCACTGATGCAGAAAAGAAGGGTCTCCTTCAGGTCCGCTGAACCAAACCCAGATCCCTTGTCTTTACAGACAACAGAGGAGGCCTGGACACTTGTGATGGTTTCATCACCACACTGGGGCCAAATATCCACTTTTCAGGTATTATGGAGCCTAAATAGCTTGCCCAAGGGAAATGTGGGCTTTTATCCATCTCACTGCTCCTGGCAAGTGGGTGGTTGTTTTCTGGCAAGCTGCTCACTGGCCATTTTGTTTCCTTTCTATAGACGTTGAGTCTCTCATTGCAGATATCGACTTCCCTTTGACACCAGTCAATATTCAGCTCTTGAGTTAATAAATGTTTAGGTTTACATGGATGAAATCAATGCGTCCTAAGCTCTTTCTGCTGTCATCTGTGGCTAAGCCATGGAGGGGAAGGCCAATGGGTGGGAAGACCCTGTTTCTATAATGGTGTCTATAGGTTGAGGTCAATCTCTTCATGAAAGGTCACATCCTCAGCTCTGTTGAATGCTACCTGGAGTCATCATGATTTGTAAGATTGAAACCTGATGGTTCCATCTTATGAACCATGGTAATTCCATGCATGGTTCGTAAGACTTCCTTCCCCAAGGGAAGAAGTAAAACACAGGGTTTTTTATCTTTGTTCTATCTTTCTTCTCAGTGTTTTTAACACCTTCACATTGGTATCAGCAGGTCAGTCTGTAGATTGAAGAGGTGTTAGCATCTTTCTGAAGTCATGTTTCAGTTTCGCTCAGTTCCATGTCTTTGGAACCTCAAGTCCTCAGAGGTTCCTTCATCTTTATTTCCCCCATAAGCTGGATAGAATCCAAATCCCTTTGAGAAGGTAGAAATCAAAGACAGATTGTGTGGCCCATATTTACCCCATCAATCCATAGTGAAAGAGTCTGCATGGTGCACTGGGGGAACCAGCACCCTGCTTGCATGCTGCAGCCTACTGGGGTCGTCTCATCCTCCAGAAGGACATTGAATCATGGATTGAGGCTCTTTATCCAGACAGTCAGAGACTTGAAAATCCTCTTGGAATATGGCTTGGAAAAGAAGTCTGATTTACACAGTGAGAACTAAGGAGGAATAAGGTAAGAGTACAGACAACAGAGGACATCTCTCAAGATGCAAACTCAAGGTGTAATTTAAGCTGCAAGAGACCTCTGGATGTCTTTGGTCTAAAACTCCAAAGTCCAACCTTAAAAAAGCCCTTAAACATAAAGCTCTTAAACACTCACTCAACGTTTTGTATTTCCTAAGGCTCCATCGACTTCACCTCTGCAGAGGATTGCTCGCTAAGCACTCGTGGCCTTTGTTACATGTGTGGGTACAAGCACATTGCTGAAACAAGCCCTGCAGCGACCTGTGTTGTGGAAAATAAAGGAAACAATAGAGTATATTTAGGGTTATTTTCATGCTGAGTTGGAGAAGGCTGTTGACACTTTTCTGGCTCCCTGGCAATGAAACCTGGTTTCCTAGTCCCCTGCTTATTTGCACCCTGCAGTATTCCCAGTTCCTCCCAGTAATCCTTACAGGTTTGGTCAGGAAAGGGCAACCTGAAGTATTTCTGGTAGGACTCTGAGGCTGGTGGACCAGGAAGCATTTGCTGACAGATCAGTTGGCTGCTGCCTTGCCGGATGAGTGAGGAATTGCCTTTCCATTAACAGGCCCATTAACATAGATTAATTTGCATTTAATGTTCCTTTAATTTGCCTTTAATTCTCCTTTCCCTGGTTGCTGATATTAATGAATCTTGTAGGAACTTTCTACCCCCATAGAGTGGCAAAGACCCTTTTCTGAAAGTGGGGTGATACTGGCCGGCATGCTTAAAAGTGTGGATGCTTAATGGCTAGGAAAAGACCACACGGGCAACATTTTGTCCAGGAACCAGGCTAAAAGAGGAAAATAACTCCAGTCCCAATAAAAGGAATATTTTTTTCCATTCTTTTGCTTTTCTAGTGGAAGATAAAATGGTTATAAATGTGTTTTCCTTTTAATTTGAACGATAGAATCCACCTGCGCGCTGAAGCCTTGGAAGCAAGTTTTAGCCCAAAGCACAAAATCATTACTCGATAAAGTTAGCCTTTGAGCAGCCAAATTTCAAAGGCAAACATTGACTCAGGGTGCTTTTGCTTGTCACTTGAGAAGATTAAGCGCCATATAGTGGGAAATAAAGACAACAGGAGGCCAAATACTGGGAAAATCTGTCATCTGGTGCAATTGCCTGCCGTGGAAAGCAAGGGATGCCCTCACTGCTGATGCTTTTCAAGTTAGATTAGGACAAGAATGGGAACACCTACTGTTTAATATCTAGATCCTGTTTCTTATAATCTGAATGAAAATACCCTGACTGCAGAGGGTACAGCACAGTCTTCTCCCTTATCTGTCTGCTAATCACTCCCTCCTCTGAAGCTACCTATAACGTCCATTGCTATGGTAACCGAGCATGGTATGTATCACAGACAAGATGACATATGCATCTTTTCCTGCTTTAATAGCTCCTCTGTTTAGGCTGCAGTCTTCCCTCATTGCCAAGCTCCCCAGAAGATGGATGGATGCTGACTTCATGGGTTGGCATCTCCTTGCAAGCAGCTTTAGAACCACTGGCGCCACAAAGCCTAGTGGGTTGTCACTCAAACCAACTTCATACGGGCCTTATGTTTGTGATGCATTCCTCTGAGGTTTGATTGCATGTGTTTTTAACTGAGTGGCTGGGATGTATTTTGAAGGAGATAATGTTCATTGAGCTTAAAGTGTAATTAACCAATAGCTAAACAAGCCTGGAGAACTGGGAGTTACTGCGTTCTGGGCTTTGTCAGCCAGGTCAATCATTAAAGTTTAACAAATGAAGCTAATATTTTGTCTCAGCAAGTTTGCACCAGCAAGCATCGATCCACTGGCTGTTTGTTCATGCTCCAAAATACGTACCCAGCAATACCCAGATGCCTTGTGAGCCCAAGGACGGGGTTATAATGAAGCAAGCAGACAGCAATGCTGAGATTCACATCATCTTACAAAGAGTGAGCTACACAGAATCATAGCATGGTTTGGGTTGGAAAGAACCTTAAAGACCATCTAGTTCCAATCCCCTGCCATGGAACTTCCCCCTTATATGTAACCTAAATCTTCCCTCGGGCAGGTTAAAGCCATTCCCCTTGGCCTGTCCCTACAGGCCCTTGTCCCAAGCCCCTCTCCAGCTTTCCTGCAGCCCCTTTAGGCACTGGAGCTGCTCTCAGGTCTCCCCTTCAGGAGCCTTCTCTTCTCCAGGCTCACCCAGCCCAGCTCTCTCAGCCTGGCTCCAGAGCAGAGCTGCTCCAGCCCTCGCAGCAGCTCCATGGCCTCCTCTAGAAGCCCTCCACATCCTTCTCCTTCTGGGGCTTTCTTATGTTGGATACGATGGGGCAGAAATATTTTACAGATGGAAATGGGATGTTTTCTGTCTCAAATTGTGAGATAGAGCTGGCAAGGTATGGATATAATGGCCCAAAGGTGGGAAAATCCATATCCATGGCCAAAACTGCATCTATTTGCTGGGTTTTGTCTCTCTCGCTTGTGCACTTTTATTCTGCACTCCTGCCTGCAGCAAAGCTCATCAGGAGCTCGCTTCCCACCAAATCCCAAATCCCAAATCCCAAACCTGGAGCCCCATTGTTTCCTCCGAAGCACACTGATGCCTCAGAGCATGTCAGGGAGCAGCAAAGAGTGGGATAATCAGGAGGGAAAAGCTGCATTTTTCTTACCTCACAGGAGTGATGAAGGTATCCGGGTTATCCTGAGATAGAAAGGCGAGGAGATAGAAAAGCACAGGAATCATCGCTGTGCTTCAACATGTGAACATCTGAGGTGTCTCTTTGCTGGGCTGGTGGGGCTTGTACATATTATTCCTGCTAAATTAAACCCATGTTTGTCTCTGGAGGCTGTAATGAGGCCATGTTTCATTATCTTTTCCCCTGAATGATACAAAGATTTTCTGCTCTCTCTCTCTGCCTATAACCTCCTCCCACCGAGTGTTTTGGTGAGGCTGCTGGACTCTATTGTCCAAAGGGTTTCTGATTTTAGATGTTGTAGGTGAATGAGTGACTAGAATCCCAGGGGAAACCTGCAGTTTTGAAGCCTAAGGAAATGGAATTACCCTCGAGCCCCTCTGTTGGCCAGCAGCACAGAGAGAAGGCAGAGAGAAGTCATGCAAAAACCTAGAATCATAGAATTTAATAGAAAAACAAGCTAAATACATAGATTCAGCAACATAACTTCAGGTTAGCTATAAGGAAGTTCTTTACTGTGAGGGTGCTGAGGCACTGGTACAGGGCGCCCAGAGAAGTGGTAAATGCTCCATCCCTGGCAGTGTTCAAGGCCAGGTTGGATGGAGCTTTGGGGACATGGCCTAGTGGCAGGGGGTTGGAAATGGATGATCTTAAGGTCCATTCCAACCCAAACCATTCTGTGATTCTATGAAGACACCCCTAATCTTTAAGGCTGTGACTATCTACACAACAGCATCATTGAAAGAAGTTCCCAAATATGCTCATGCTGCCTGAGAAACACAAACCAACCTTTTTGTTCTCTTCCTGCATTTTTCTCTCACCAATTGTTGTCCCTACTCCTGCATCAGCCATTTCGGTGTCTATTGGAAGCTTGTGTTAACAGAAGTGTTTTTGCTATGTGTGAAGACCACCACCACCAATTCTGATCTGCCTGCTGACTGCTTGGTGTCATTTGCATCAGATAAGGATCTTAATGATGTAACATCCATTGCCATGAGAGCCATTTCGGCTTGGGTTGTTACTACACTGCATGGGAAGGTGATGAAATGTTAACAGTCACTCTGCCCAACTTTCTGACTTGAAGCTGTTACTTAACTTTCTCCCTGCTCCCACTGTTCCACAGAGCAATTGCAGTTACAATGCCTTTAGATGAAACACGGCTGATTTTGTTACTCTCTATGGTGCTTCTCTCAAAATAAAATAAAGGAATAGCTTCAAAAGCCTTTAAAGCCATCCTCACTCTTCTACGCATAGTCAGAGCATGGGCATTTAATCCAGCCCCCTCCCACACTTTAGCATTTCCCATTTATTGCTTCCTATGTTAGTTGACTTTAATGAGCCAACTATTACTTCCAGTATGATTTTTCCCACTGCCCTACAATATGTCTTTATAGTTTCTCTGATGGTAATAATGTGCATTAGTTTTGACCATTCGTTTGATGCATCCTCTTTTCATGGATCTCTAACAGTCCCAGGACATAACGCTGCTAAAAGGGACTGTTGATGCCATGTAGTCCCTTCTATTTCATCATCTGACATGGGCTCATAGTTGATGGCTTTTTTGATCTTGGTCTAGCAGGACTGTGTCCAGGTAGATGAGAATGTTCAGCTAAATACTTTTTCCATGGCTCTACCTTCTCATTCACATTTGCCTTCAGGCCACCTTTTGGTGCTCGTAGCACTGCAGCACTATTGTTCCCATGTTTTTCCATCTCAGTTTCACACCTTGCTTTCCCGGTGCTTCTCTATACCCTGAAAAGGTTTCCTTGCCTATAGAAATCTCCCTCTGCTTTTATTTCCACTCTCCCATAATCCTTGGCTCTGTTTGCATTTCCCTTCTAATGCTCTTGTTTTGATGTTTGTCCAGCTCCTTGTTTGCTTAGGCCTCCCAGTAAGTTCCCTACTGTGTTCTCTATTGCTTCCTTAAATATTGCCCATCTGGTGTCTACTGAGATTTCTTTATCATTCCAGAGTAATGGCCTGAAACACTCTCCAAGCATTACCTTCTCTCAAAGACTCGCCTTTTAACTTAGCAGGATCAAATTCCATGTCACCCCTCTTCCCCTTGGGCTTTAATGTGTTTGTCATCTTTCCAATAAGTAATTCAGGATCGCTGCTGCCCTTCAGCAACGCCATAGACTTTCACATCCAGCAGTGAGTCTGTTGTGCCTTTTAGCAGATAGATAATCATGTGGCCCATCTGTTTGTGTGTGTGACCAGCTGGTGACCCCTTGTAAATGCCATGGGTGATCAGACGATGCACCTCTCTCAACTGCTCAACTTCTCACCAGTTCAACCCCTCCCGGTCCCACGTGGCGCAGTGTATTCTTGTGCTTGTTATTTCTGCTTTCATCCTCTGTGCTCCCAGCTTTCACCTTCACATCTGCCTCATAAGCTGGGGCCTTGTTTCAGACTCCATATTTATAAAATCCATGTTTTCCCTTCTCTGCAACTTGTTTTGGTGCACAACATCAAATCACAGCGAGGCAGAGATCACTGCTGTGATGATGCTCTCGGGCATTAGTTTCCTGTTGTTCACAGAAGTCCTTATTCCTTTTGCACATGGAGGCAGTATCACTCATCTGGGGAACAAAAAGAAATATGATGTCCAAATTACCTGTCCCTCGAGGGTGTTTCCAGTTTGGCAGCTGTGGATGCATAGCTGAGCTGTGCTGCTCACTGGTCTGGGGTGAGAGGGAAGACCAGGAGCCCATCTCGGAAGCTCTGTGGAGCATTCAGCCATTCTCCAGCCTCCACGGCCATTTCCATGTGTTTGAGACATCAGTCAGATTGAACTGCAAAACTCTTCCCGCAGCTGGGCCTAGCCAGGGCTGGAGTAGAGGACAAAACCATCTTTAACTGATGATACTTTTTCTTAACCAGCCATAGCCAACGTCCCAACAACGATCCCGAGATCCCACAGCTGGAAGGAAGCAGTGTGTTCACTCAGGCTGACTTGCTGCATCATTAAACCAACATGATTTCACTCATTATCAAGTCCACCAATATTGGAGTGATTATGCCAGAGCACTTCTTCTCAGGAGACCTCCATTCCTTGACTCACAGCCTCTTACAGGAGCAGTCGATCCCTTTATAGAAGTATACACTTAGTTATGAAAGAAACTGATAGACAGTTCTCAAAAACTACATAGCTCAGGGTCTGCATTTAGGAAAATCAATGAGATGCATAAAAACACCAAAGCTGCTCGACAGGACATAATGATCAGTGAAACCATGGTCGGACCAGAGAGCTGCCAACACATGATTTCATCTCCTGGTGATTTTCTTGTTCTGCTTATGCCTTCAGGGGTGGCTTAAGCTTCTGAGTGATGTCTTGCACAGAAAAGATATAGATGCATTCACTGGCTTAGACTGCAAGATGGTACAGACCAGACCATGATTTGCTTGGACATATTCTTGCCCAGGCCAAGACTTCCATGATAAAACTGAGCTTTTCTTCCAGATAGATTCACATCTGGTGATGGTGTTTTAAATAGAGACTTATTTTCTCCTAAGCTGCGGTTCAGACACTAACAATGAACAATCCTAATAGATGCAGGAGAGAGCTGAAGGTAAGTGATGGCATCTGGACCATTGGGCCTCCTGTATTCAAAATATTCTGGCCCACAGACTTCAGTACCCAGAGGCTGTCTAATTAAATCACAGTGGTCATTACTGTGATGGTGAGTAGAGGAAGGTTCATGGTTTCCATGGGAAGTGACTTCAGTGGCAATTTCCACTTCCTTTTTCCATCAAAACACATTAAAAGTGATAAAGCTTATCAGTCACAGGAGAGGTTTTCCAAGCTGCCTGTGCACATCTGGTTGCGTGTTTCCTAATACAACAGACCTCCAAATACAAAGAGAGCATAGAAAATCCAGCTCTTTGCAGAGATGAGAGGCATGGATTTGATGGATGGACCACTCAGTGGGTAAGGAATTGGCTGAAATGCTGCATTCAAAGGGTCATGGCCAACAGCTTGATATCCAAGTAGAGACCAGTGATGAGCGGTGTTTCTCAGTGGTCGGTGTTGGGGCTAAGCCTGTTCAACACCTTTATCAGTGGCATAGACAGTGGGATTGAGGATCCCACTACTGGGAAGGGTTTCCAGGTGACGTGAGAGGAGAGGGTTATGGCATGACAAGTCCAATAGAGCACAATTTGCTTTTCTATTGGATCTATTGCATTGAGAATTGTTAATCTGTGCAAGCTGCAACCCCTGCTCTAATTCCCTCCAGCCTTAGGGGTAGGGGTGGAAGGAGGAAGATGGATTGCAGGTTTTAAACACAGGATATCAACTTTCTTACAGTCGCACATTTTAAAACTGGAGAGGCATTAAATATCACCTTTCTTGACTTCCCCTGGGGCCCTTCCACTCTCAGAGGGGAGCTTGTCACCAGCACCTAGGATGCTGTTGCCTTTCCGAACAAATAGACATTGCAAATGCTCCTTAGAAATAGGCAGAAAATCTCAGCAGCGACAGAAAAACAATTTCCTTTGTCTCTCAACCTCCCCCCAAATGCTTATGCAATTGAAAATGAAACTGCACCTCTGCAGCCGTGCTCCTCAGAGGCCCCTTCAATCCAATTGGCAAAGGATGGGGTCTGGCAAGGCTTAGTCAGCTTTGTGTGTGTTTGTGAAACACTTTGGAAATGAAAACTGCTGCACAGCACTGAGTCCTGCAGCTGTGGAAAAGTGAATGTGTGGAGCCTAGGAATACATCTGGATCCTTTGTAAGGAGGAATTGGGATCTGGGGGAGAAGCGTAGAGTTTATATTAGCACAATAACTCAGGAGTGATCTAGGAAAAGGAAAGTTTTGGGTGGTTTTGAAGGCAGAGTAGCCTGTTTGGGGCCAACAGGCACTGTACTTTGGTCATGGCATGGGGTTGGAACTGGATGATCTTAAGGTCATTTCGAGCCATGACTATGCTATGGTTCTATGATTCTATGCATTCTGCACCCCAATACGACGGCAGAAGTCTGGCTGTTCACCACACAGGGAAGCATTGCTGCTCTGGATTAATGCTTGCACAATGAAGTGAATGAATCTGGTCAGCAAACCCAGGCAGTTGACCAAAACCAAACAAGATCAAATCATGTTTCTGTATCCAGAATAGCTCTCATTGTCAGTCCTGGTCACCCATATCACCAGACTGCCATAATAACTGGTGCCCTCCCTACCCCCTATGCCCATAGTTGTGTTGGTGATGACTCCTATCTGATGGCTGAGGAAGGGGCAAAAGGGTCATTTTCAGATCCCCTTTTCTGCTCAAGGAGTGAGGAGCCATTCAGCCATCCCAGGTCTCACAACAACCCATGGTAACTGGGTGCTGTAGGTGCCTCTCCTGAGTATCTTTTCCATTTCTTCCAAAGGACGTAACCCAAATATGCTGTAAGCCACTGGATTTGAATGTGCCTTTGATGGGACTTGAAGGTCTGTCCTTCTGCTGCTTTTCTTACAGTTATGGAGTTATCCACTTATGTTCCTTTTCTTCCACTTACATTTTCTCTTATTTTGAGAGAAGAGGTCAACTGCGTGGGGGAAAAAAGTAGATGCTTCTGTTAAGAAACTCCTTTCTTTCTCTATTTCCCTTTGGTATTGTGAGCAGATCCAAGTGAAGCTCCATCTGCAGCATCAGTTTGGCTTGTTCCTTCCCTCTGTCTGCAGGGAGAAGTCTCTGTTAGCCAAACCATTCTTCTTGGGATAATAAAAACCCACAGCTGGAAAGCAAGACCAATGGAGACAATAAAACCATGGGGACACGTACAGAAAGGAGAGATCGCTTTGGCTTGCCGGGCTCAGAAGCCTCCCTGATTTTGTGGCTGCCTCCTTTCACCCCCCACCCCTGCAGACCCAATCCTTCAGAATTAGCTCAGCTGCTGAAATGGAATAGATACGGAGAGTATGGAAGGAAAACTCCACCTGGAATAGCAGTGATGCCTTCAGCAAAACAGGCAGCCTGCAGCTTACAGCCCACATGTAACAGCTTGTGGAAGGTGGGAGGAATCAAACCAGAAACCAGAAGGAAAATATCACCTTGTATTACTCTGCAGATATGGGGGTTCTCCTGAGTTTTGGTATGAATAAAGCAGTGAATAATACTACAGCAGGTGCTGTCATAGCTGAACTACATAAAAGCAACAAACTGGGATGTCTCCAGGATGCATTTAAGCCTAAAATTCCCTTAAACCTGGGCTGAAGTCCATTCCCCACTCAGCAAATGGATATACGTAATGTGTGCAGTTACCTGATCCCCAAATCCTTTCTACTCCTGAGGATCTCAAGGGCTTTGCAAGCATTAACATGACAAAACATGACACATCACACATGCATGAAGTACAATACAGGGGCTACCAGCTAAAATACACTAACCTGTGATCTCATCATGTGCTGCTGTCTCTGCTCCTCATTAAAGCTGATGGAGGTGGGAGCTCATGAGCCACATGGCAGAAGATCTGGTTCAGCTCTGGAGCACCACGATGCAGCCAGGACGCCCAGGGAATGATGAATGAGCCAAAAGAATGAGGTATCTGATGTGTCTGACTGCGCTTAGGCTCTTACTTCTTTAAAGAGAGCTGAGAGAGGCTCTTGTCTTCAATTTAATGATGCTCAGAGTCTCAGCCTATATTCTGGATAAGATTTTGATAGAAGGTGCTGTGAATCCTCAGCACAAAAAGTGTCCAACTCACCAGGAAAATGCTTTTTTCCAGCCATTCCTCAACATTTTCCAAACTGACAGGGGCATGCTCTCCTTTCCCTCTTCTCACTCTCCTTGGAGCCAGATGCCCTTGGACACTGCTTGGTGGTTGAACGTGTTGAGCCCCAGGGATGCTCATTGCAATGCTGTGTATCCAAAGCAGCCAACCCACTGCAGGGCTTGGCAGAGGAGCCAGATTCCTTGGCCTGGCCCTCGACCACAAGTTCATCTTCACATACCAGGACCAGTAATACTGCTCCCAGCTTTCCACAGAGCCAGAGCTGCCACTAGACACCAAATCAGGAATAAAGCAGAAACAGGCACACATATATTTTGTTTGCAAGGCAAATGTGAAGACATTTTGCTTTTGAAACCACAAAATTCCTCAGTTTACAAAGAATTCCTTGTGTGTCCCCTAGCACTGCTTGTCCTCTCCTCTTCTTACCCCACCCTTGGCTCATCACATGCTGCTCCGTGTCCTGCTGACCTTCCCTCATCATGCCCTAGGGAAAAAAAGCAGGAACAAAACATATCCCTACCAAAGCCCCAGCACCCTGCAGGCAAACCAGATGTGTCTAATGGCGTTCTGGGGACATGCATGGAGAAAAGCCCACATGGGCAGAGGTTATGCATTATTCAATCCAGACAGCTCGTGCTTTGGGTCCAGAGGTACCAGTGGTAGAAAGAACCTCTTAAATCCCTGTGTGCTAGAGAGGGCTAAAAGAGCTTTAGGTCTTCACTCCTCTCCCACACTAGTGCATCACATTACTGACACCACTCCCACCACTGTTCTCCTCTACCTTCCCCATCCTTTGCTCCAGATTTAGGAGGAAGAGATGGGAAGATCTGGGATAGAAAGAGCTGCAATACCAACAGGACGACAGAAGAGAGAAGAGGGAGATTAGCTGGGATGGGAAGGTAGCTACTAGGTCTCTCTGGTGGTTCCCACCTCTCTGTGAAGCCCTAAGTGTGGCTGAGAAAGAGCTGGATTCCATGCCAAAACCAAGCTCCAGAGCCAAGCACTGGTTACAGACAGAACCCAGGTCCCTCAGGCTTGGCACCTCGGGCGTTTCTCAGCTCTATCTGCAAGTTTGGTGCAGCTCTCTGCACACACATAGAATAGTCAGAGAATCGCAGAATGGGTTGGGTTGGAAAGGACCTTAAGACCATCCAGTTCCAACCCCCTGCCATGGGCAGGGACACCTCACACTAAACCATGGCACCCAAGGCTCTGTCCAACCTGGCCTTGAACACTGCCAGGGATGGGGCATTTACCACTTCTCCTGGCACCCTGTGCCAGTGCCTCACCACCCTCACAGTAAAGAACTTCTTCCTTATATCCAATCTAAACTTCCCCTGTTTCAATTTGGACCTCTTTCCCTATCATTACAGTCCCTGAGAGAAACATATGGGGTCACATCTTCCCTTGCTGACTCCTTTAAGTGCTATCCCCCACTGAGAGAAAGAAAAGGAAGCCAACGTCCATCTTTCCTCCCTAAGGCCCTGCCTTGACCCCTCTCATGAACCAGTCCTTGTTTCCAGTACTGGAAAAAATGTGTATCTTTTACCCCAGCACCTCTATGTAAACTGATCTCAATCCCAACAAGCTGTTGCTCTTGCTTAAGGGGTTTACTTTGCCAAACTGAAACTTGAGAAATGCAGACCAGAAAGAAATAAGAAGAGTGATAAATTCCCCAGGGAACAGGATAGCAGAGAGGCACAGGAAGTCCTCAAATCCAAGACTGGAGGACATCCCATGAGACAGAGCTTCACCCAACCAACAGCAATGGGTTTGGTTTAGAACCTCAGATAAATCTCATAGGAACATTTATGATGCTGAGGACCTACACATACTCTCTATAGAACTCTCCCATACACTGTAGGTTGATTTTACCCTATAAAAACCTTAAACCAATGGATAAATTAAATCTCAAATTCCAAACCCTGAAACTGAAAAAGTATTTTAACCATGTCAACCTTTGCACAGCCTTTAGGAAGTTCATTGAGGAGCTCTCCATTGCCACTGAATTTACAGGGAAGGCATTTGGATGCTGCAAGGATGGCGCAGATGAAAGGTAGGTACAGAGGGAGATGGATGGATGCAGGGAGAGAGGGAGAAGGACAAAGAGAACACAAGAAGTTGTGATTTCATTTGTATTTGACTACATAAACCAGACTCTGAGTAATACGAGATCAAAACACTTCACTAATCCATACGGCTCCACATGTGTAGAAGCGGTATGAGAAACGCTGGAAACTTCTTACACCAGCACCTTGTTTTTTCTTTATAGAAAATACAGGAGAATATTACATTATTGAATCTGAGGGGAGCCATAGCTTGTCCTTTCCAGCCCAAAAGGCAAGCTGTCTTTGGGCAGAGGAGCAGAGTCAAATACACGAGCTGAAAACATGCGTCACCAGATGAGGAGCAAGTGTAAGATATTTTGCTTGAAGGAATGAAGTAGCCTATGAATGAAATAAAGAACTAAGTAGGTTAAGTATACCTCTTTAGTATTACATTGAAGAGAGAGCATAGTGTCCTCCCTTGCCTCCTGTATTTTCATAGAATCCCAGCCTGATTTGTGTTGGAAGGGACCTTAAAGCTCATCCAGCTCCAACCCCTGCCACGGGCAGGGACCCCTTCCACTAGAGCAGCTTGCTCCAAGCCCCTGTGTCCAACCTGGCCTTGAACACTGCCAGGGATGGGGCAGCCACAGCTTCTCTGGGCACCCTGTGCCAGCGCCTCAGCACCCTCACAGGGAAGAGCTTCTGCCTAAGAGCTCAGCTCAGTCTCCCCTCGGGCAGGTTCAAGCCATTCCCCTTGGCCTGTCCCTCCAGGCCCTTGTCCCAAGCCCCTCTCCAGCTTTCCTGCAGCCCCTTTAGGTATTTGGAGACTCCTATCCTATCCTATCCTATCCTATCCTATCCTATCCTATCCTATCCTATCCTATCCTATCCTATCCTATCCTATCCTAGGCTATCCTATCCCATCCTACGCTATCCCATCCCATCCCATCCCATCCCATCCCATCCCATCCCATCCCATCCCATCCTATCCTATCCTACCCTATCCTATTCTACTCTATCCTATCCAGTGGGGCAGGAAACATGGCTCTGAGTCAATGGAGCAAAGGCACAATGCACACAATGGGAAAACATTCCTCTCGGTGGTTTTGGCTCGAGCAGAGAGCGTTTCTCTCATGCCAATGGCCTTTCCGAGCTGGCTCCTAGCAATATCCTGACAGGAAATTCACATGTGGGGAAAAGCTCTCTAGAGAAATGAAAGGGGGATTCAGCCTCACCAGCAGTCAATAAATGGGAGCTTGGGTACCTAATTCACCTTTGAGCATCCCTACGCCCCATTTTTGTGTCTCTTTGCATAAGGCAAACCAGGGTATATGCAGACCACACTGGATGCCCTACAAAGCGTGTTGCAAAAACCCCCTTTCTGCCTCTCTCCTCTAATGATAACCCTGGAAGGAGAGCTTTGGCTTCTGCTTGTATGAGAAGAACAGGTAGAGTCCAGGCTTAAAGTCAAGGTCAGAAAATACTGCTTCTTTTTATAAGCCTGATATCCTCTCTTTATCATCCCTGCTCCTTTCCACCCTTCATAGGACAGCTCAATATTACAGCTCCTGTTAATTATTCATCACAGTCTTTATTTGCTTAGGCTGCAGTTCACAGCATGAACTCCCTTAACCTGCCCCATCCAACCTTCCTGGGTTGTAGATTAGCAAGAGCTGAGGCAATACTGATGAATGGGGCCCGCAATGAACAAGCACTTCTTGCTTCCTTCCATAAGTGACTTCAGGATGACTTCGCAGTGTTTTGAAGCATCTTTGCTTCTTGGTTTTGCCTCAGTGATGCCTGACCGAGGCATCACCGTGTCCCAGAGGGGTGCATAAGGGATATGGGGGTCATATGAGTGAAGTCAAACACAGGTTTGTGAGGCAACGGTTAAAGAACAACCTCAGGTCTTGCAGGTCCCTTTCTCCATGTAGGGTGGTGGGTTGTGTGGTGAGCTGGAGCAGAACAGAGGTGACTGAAGAGCCCTTTGGACCTTTCATGTGGTTCCTCCATGGGTACCCAAGCAGGGGATGGCAGGGTCATGGGCATCAGTGAGACATCAGGGATGATGGACAAGGTTCCCTGTGGGTTTTGAGGGGCTGTGAACTGAGCTCCAGTTATCCTGGCACTTTAAACCAGGTTGTTCAACCTGATTTAACTCACATAACCCTCACTAGTTTGAACAGCTTAAAGAGGAGCAATAAAGTTCTTCCCTGTGAGGATGCTGAGGCGCTGGCACAGGGTGTCCAGAGAAGCTGTGGCTGCCCCCATCCCTGGCAGTGTTCAAGGCCAGGTTGGACACAGGGGCTTGGAGCAAGCTGCTCTAGTGGAAGGGGTCCCTGCCCATGGCAGGGGTTGGACCTGGATGAGCTTTAAGGTCCCTTTGAACCCAAACCACTCTGGGATTCTGTGATCACTGCTTTCAAGAGAAGCCCACCCCACAAAGCCAACACAGACAGACAGAATGAATCCATCCAGCAAACAGCTGGAAGTAGAGCACTCAAAAGGGAAACATCTGCTTTACAGCAAGAAGGTCAAAAGCAGGCTCCTAGTCAGGAAAGGAATGTGGGATCATGGTAAAAATATCTGAAATGTCTGAAGAGACCATAGTTAGGAGCAGAAGAGACAGCAGGGATGAGGTTGGGTTGCATTCCCAGGGCAGCACAGTGTATATTAAATGCTTGGTGGAAACTGCCTTAGACAGCACTGGTTAGATCCTGCTTGGAAGAGCCATTCTCCATCCCAGGAACTTTGGTGTGAAGGCACCACAGGCAATGACAGGAGTCCTCCATCTTTTTCTGAGCTTGAGGGTGGAGGATAAAGGGGTGTCAGGCTGTGGGAGACATCATCCCCTAGAGTTAGACATGGCCACCAGCATGTTGCTGCTTTAACCTGCCCTGCCAGGGGTGAGGGAGATTAGCCTTCTGCAAGCTAACCTGAAGGTTGCCCAAAGGAAGCTCCAGTCCACAGGATGGATATTGCCCATGTGCAAGTCTTTGGATGCTACTGCTTGAAAAATGCAGCTGTGTAGTGTTCCATAGTGAACTCTCCTTCAAATAAATTAATGCAAAAGTCTGCCTAAACGTGTCAGTGAAGCAGCTTCACTGAACTGAACCATAGAATCATGGAATCAACCAGGTTGGAAGAGCTTTAAGCTCATCCAGTCCAACCATTCCCAGCACTGCCAAGGCCACCACTGCCCCATGGCACTGAGGCCTCGTCTCCATGGGGTGTGAACACTTGCAGGGACGGTGCCTGCAGCCCTGCCCTGGGCAGCCTGTTCCAATGCCTGAGCACCCTCTGGGGCAGGAATTGTTCCTCAGCTCCATCTAAACCCGCCCTGGTGCAGATTGAGGCCGGTTCCTCTTGTCCCATCCCTTGTTCCTTGGGAGCAGAGCCCAGCCCCTCCTGGCTCCATCCTCCTCTCAGGCACTTGTAGGCAGCCATCAGGTCCCCCCTGAGCCTTTTCTTCTCCACACTGACCCCCCCAGCTCCCTCAGCCCTTCCCCATCACACTTGGGCTCCAGGCCCTGCACCAGCTCCTCTGCCCTTCTCTGGCCCTGTTCCAGCAAAAGGAGACATTCTCCCTGGTTTATACCATAGAAGGATGGTGCAAGTCTGGTCTCTGTCCTTCTGGTAGAGCTAGAAGCCAAGAAAGGTCCTGCAAGTGGGGACCAGCTTTGAGACTAGGAGCCAAATCAGTATTGACAGATGCCACTTGTGTCAGGATGTATGCTGGTGGTTCCTGGAGCATTTTTACCCTGTTTTCCCTGCTATGGTTCCTGTAACCTGGTGGAAAGCAGGAGAAGCTGATAGGAGCAAGATCCTTGCTGATCATCAGACTGGCATGGACAATGGCAGCTCTGCTGCTCCTTGGTTTGCCTGCAAAGCCTGACCTACACAACAGCATTAAGACTTTGAGGGCTGCTTCTTCCTTCATCATCTATGACCCATCTGCTGTGCAAAGCACACTGGAGTAGCTGAGGAGCAGGAGGAAGAGCTCAGGCGCAGCACAGTGCTGCCGCAGGGAGACGAGAGGATGTTCCTTGGGCTGATGTGGTCCTCACTTTGCTCCTATGGGGGAAAACGCCGTGGGGCGGCTCTGCTGCAACCTCCTGCACATAATGCTCACTCTAGTCACGTCTTACGGGCTTCAGTTCCTCTGCTTCCTGACTCCATGTCAAACGTGGAGGGATAAGAGAAGGGTGGTGCCAGGATTTTAAGCATCCTTTATCCCGGTGTTTGCTCAGTGGTGGCTTTATCCACATTGGGGAGCTTCCCTAAAAGCAGCAGTGGTGCTGGTGGGAACGGTCACCTTCTGTCCCCTTCCTGGGAAGGGCTGAACCTATTTAGAGACAGGTAAATAAATACAGGTATTTGCCTACTGATATAGCAGGTAAATATACTGCTATACAAACCTTTGGACAACACAGCAGTTTGATTAAGTGGCCTAATTTCCAGCGGAAAGCACCTGACAATATAGTGCATTAAGGAGAGTACGTGCCACATAAAACCCAGGGCTGAGACTGAGCACTGCTCTGCTCCCATCCTTTCTGTGCAATGGTGGGTAGGTGTCCTAGTCCTATACCTGCATCTTCTCCTCTCTCTTTCATCCCCTTTTACACACAGCCAGTTGTTTGAGCTCGAACAACTTCTTACTTGGTTATATGAGAGTGAGGTCCAGGGTTATGTCCACTAACAGAGTAGCTGCTGAATTGTGAGCTGTCCTCCTGGGATTTACCAGGGACACTCGAGACTAAGTTCAGCCCCAGGGTTAGGTTACGCTGTGTGGTACCCAGATGTGTTCCTGGGTACCCCAAAAGCATCACTCTGTACCTCCATGGTGTTCTATTTCCAGCCCAAAGTGACTTGCTTGCTCTTTTCTCCAGAATGCATTTCCCTTCCAGACTTAGGCCATGGTACAGAGGCACTTTTGGGGTTTCTGCTAAGATGAAGCCTTGTCTGTCAGTGGGATAGGGTCCCTCTCCCATCCCCTCACTCTGCTTACAAGAGAAGGAGTTACCATATATTGTCATAGCAAGGAAAACATATTTTAAAGAGGACATTAAACCTAATGATTCAGGCTGGGAATCAACGTCAATGATACTCCTCCAGCAAGCACAGGAAGAGGAGTATCATGAGCAAGAGGTCCTCATGCAATGGGTTGTCCCCATTCCATGAGTTACTGGAAAAGGTGGGCATGGAGGTATTAAAGACAGCCCTTCCCTGCTAGGAAACCCCTCTAATAGCATGGTCCTATGGATACTTTCATTTTGACATCAAAAAACATCCATTAAAGAGGTGAAACGTATGAACAAATGGGGAGAGCTGTAGGTTTTGTTTTATTAGGCACGTTGGAGGATTGGAATGTGCTGGTGTTGCTACGGGCAGGCAAGTTCCATGGTGAGTGTGAATATCAGTTTAAGGTCTCTGTCCCTGATGTGTCAGTGCTTAGATCACTGTGGGCAAAAGCACTCAAAGTGCCATGATGTGGATTAGCCACGTTTCCTCCTCCTGGGAGACACTGCAGCAGCCCAGATGTTCGAGTGCTCAGCTCCCAGCACTGTGACCTCTTCCAAAAACCTGTCCTCTGGGAGCTCTCCTGGCTCTGGATTCTACAAGCACTCCACATGTGTCAGTGAACAGAGAAAACCCAGCACGTCCAACAGCTGCAGAAACACCCAAGCACCATCTGGAACAGCAAGAGGCTTTAAGGAACCTAAATAAGAGGGCCAGAGAAGGGCACTGGAGCTGGTGCAGGGCTTGGAGCCCAAGTGTGATGGGGAAGGGCTGAGGGAGCTGGGGGGTTCAGTGTGGAGAAGAGAAGGCTCAGGGGGGACCTGATGGCTGCCTACAAGTGCCTGAGAGGAGGATGGAGCCAGGAGGGGCTGGGCTCTGCTCCCAAGGAACAAGGGATGGGACAAGAGGAACCGGCCTCAAGCTGCACCAGGGCAGGTTTAGATGGAGCTGAGGAACAATTCCTGCCCCAGAGGGTGCTCAGGCATTGGAACAGGCTGCCCAGGGCAGGGCTGCAGGCACCGTCCCTGCAAGTGTTCACACCCCGTGGAGACGAGGCCTCAGTGCCATGGGTTAATGGTGGGCTCAGCAGTGCTGGGGAGCAGTTGGACTGGATGAGCTTAAAGGGCTTTTCCAACATCACTGATTCTATGATCCTAAGAGTTGCTCCTCCCCCAAAAGCCACTATTTGTTTTTTTTTTAATCAACTCTAATTTCCTGACTCAGCTCCTTGCAGGCTTTTATGGCAGGGGTTGCTGATGCATTGGTCTCTGCCCGGCCGGGACAGCCAGCGCTGGTCCTGCCTTCCCTTCCCTAGCAAAGCCCTCGTTGTGTGGAGCCATTTCCAGGGAAAGTTTCCTCCAGCAGCTCGGCCGGGCGTGCTGCCAGCAAAGCCAGCCCCTGTGGGCTCATCAGAGGAGACCTTGTACTACATTTTCCACTATACTTATCTCATCTTGGCTGGCGTCCATCTAGTGTTTGTGCAGTAATTACCTCACTAGGCAAAACAGTTCCACTGCCTAATTGTCTTCACTCTCAGGAAATTGTTCCTAATAGCCAGCTAAATTTAATCTCCCCTTTCCCTGCTCCATCCACCAGGGCAAACCTGCACAGCCTTTCTCGCTGTGCTTACGGTTCTATGCATGAAGCGATTGTATGGAGTTATCTGCTCTTATTTCTCTAGGTCAAACACGCAACATTACTTCATAGGGCTCCTATGAGTCACAACCGGCATCCTTAACTCATTTTCCTTGGACTTGTTTGAACTCTTTCTGTAATCTTGCAGGCCCAATCTTCAGTCCGAAGCTGAAGTGTGCTCAGCTCCCAGGTGCACTGAACTCATGAGTCAGGCTACCACAAGGCAGCTTTTCCTTAAAAAAACAGCAGAAATGTAAAAAGAAGAAATGCTTTTTAAAACTTCATCTGGATTTTGAGCATTGAATGCCTGCTTTAAACTTTTGTCAGTGGCTTTCGATGGTTGATACCTCCTTCATTCTCTAAATAGAAGGTAAATGGCTTTCAATGGTTGATACCTCCTTCATTCTGGAACTGGAAGGTAAACGTTTGCAGATGACCAAGAAGCTCTGTCTTTAAATGAAATGGCATGCATTTTACTGAATGAATTGGCACTGCTGGAACACAGCAAGTGTAAGGGCATAACAGCAGCGACAAGTCATAATGCAGACTAAAAGGGAGGTCTTTGTCCCCTTCTGGTCTCCCACCAGCTCAAATTTACACTTCTGGTGGGTACCTTGCCTCAAAGAGTCAGTAGAAGTTAGGGGCTTTTCCATGTGGATTCTCAGCTTGAAGGCTTTCCCATGGGCCTTGAAAACAGCAGCAGAGACAATCCAAGATCACTAAGTTGTATTTTGGGCTGTAGGACATCATGACCCTTAGGTGTATCTGCTGGAGCTTGGTGCTAGAGAGGAGCAAAGATGAAGGTTAAGTGAAGCAAGCGTCAGGTGAGGTTCTCCTATGGTGTGCGCTGTGTAGGGATTTGAAAGGTGTGTTCTAGGGGAAGTTATCTGGGACATCAGGATGAATTCATATTTGACAGCTATCAAATGAGGAGGGGATGGTGCATGGGGCTTGCTGGAGAGCTTCCACATGAGAAAGGGCAGGAACTCTGCTCCCAGCCCCTGTCCCCTGAGAGAATCTGATCTTTTCCTGCACCCTTCTGCCGCTAAGGAGGTCTGCATAAAATGCAGTTTCTATTCACAATGTCTAATAGAAACTTCCCCTCAGTTGGCCCCTTCCATAATCGTTGGCCACAGGTACATTGTCTGTACAGGGACCACACGTTCAGGTTGCTCCCTAAGTCTGCCCTTGAGCTTTGCTTCTCAAAGTGTGATGTCTGCAACACCAGGCATCTTTAGGAACCCCATCTTGAGTTGTGCCTCTGTCTTCTACTCAGCAGAGCAGCAGGGGCATCAGGATATGGGGTCAGCCAAACATCCCAGTGGGCTTGGGACTAGCTGAGAGGCTCATTCCTGTTCCCTGTCCATCCTGTCTGTTCCAGTGCGCCCTCCCACACGTGTCCTTTCCCACAGGTCCATGATGCAGAGTCCACATACCCACACAACCCTGCTTCCTACAGACTCCAGGTATCTGCCTCACCTCCCCTGAACCAACTCCTCCACCATCTCCTTTCCAAGAGGTTCCTAATTACTACTTTCCAGCTCACAGACACATGCAACTGTCCCACAGAGCCTCATGGTGGGAGCGAGTGGGAGGAAGAAGGGTTGTGTTTGAGCTCAGAGGATTGCACCATCCCGGTAGAACCAGTTTCCCCAATGAGTTGCATCCTGCTGGGATTTAACACCTCCCTGCTCACACATCCCGGTGTCTGTCACGTCTGTGCTATCCCCAAACCCTGTTGGGAAGGGGGTTTGTCTCCTCCCTGGGAAAGCTTGTAGGTGATGGGAAAGCTGGGATCTTCCCATGCTTGAGTGTTGTGTCTTCTTTAGCACTGCAAAGGCTCCCATGGAGGACTTAACCCTGACACTTTTCACCAAAGGCTGCTGCAGACACATATGGTGTGTGCTAAGCCAGGAGCTAAGAAGAGTTTGCCCCCATTTGCTTTACAGACTGCCTTTAGGTCTCCAAGCATTTAGCTCAAGGGTGTTTGTGCAGGACCTAATTCAACAGCTTCAGTTTGTGCACAGAACTCATGCCTTCCTGCAATAAAGATACCCCACATCAATAAAGAAGATCAAGGTCATGAAGGGGGTGTTACAACCAGCCTACACACTGAAGTGTTGTGAGAGAACGCCTTGTAAGTGCTGTAGATGAAAAGGGAAAGGGCCTGTGTTAACTCCTCCAATTCACAATGATGTTTTGGTCTCAACCTTGAAGACCATTCCCGCTTGCAAGAGCAAACAAGGAACATGTCATATCGAAACTAGGGGAGGCAGGAAACACGGAGCCCCATGGTGCTGTTGTTGAATAAAGACACTTTTCAAAGGCAGGACTGGGCTTTAAAACAGAGCCGTGGCTTGTGAAAAGATTGACTCAGTGTGTGCTGGGATCTGCAGGGTCCCAGGGAGGAAGCCAGCGCTGATAGGATTTCTTTTGTATGGTAGGGATGTCTGCTTAGTTTTCTGTAGCAAAACTATTCATAACAGACACGGGAGGGGGGGGGAAAAAACCCTAAAACCCCCAAGACTTTTCCCTAAGGGGCCGAAATTCAGTGATCAAAATTTTGGCCCTTTTAAATCCCCTTTGAAGTCAGAGGCTGAGGTTTTGTAGTTGTTTTTTGTAAAGCCCTCTGTAACTGCTGACATATGCTGCACATATGGTTTCAATGTGATTAGACTTCCGATCTGTTCTCTTTTCCTTTCCGACTTGACAAAGTACCTACTTCACCAGCCACATTTCCATGAGGAAGGGACTTTTAATAAGATTCCCAGAAAGAAATGCAGTTCTGCAGATTCATTAAACAAATAACAGTGTCTCTCCTTGAGTTTTTTCCCCTCCTCCCTTTGAAATATGTGGGAATTTGCCCAAAGGAGAGAAGCTTAAGGTGGGACTATGGCTTTACTTCCCAAAATGCCCTTAGGAAAAGTTACTCAAGGGTAATTACAAGTCCTTGCAGATGCAGTGGGAATACACACATCACTCAGTCCAGTTAGACAGCACTGGATCTGCAGGTATGAAGCTCTGTTATTATTTATAACATGGAAAATGTCTGGAGGCCCCAGTGGAAAATGAGATGCCCCTGGGCAAGATGCTGGGAGTGGGAATTCTACCCCGTCTCCTAAAGACGGGTGGCATGTTGAAGTCATGAAGATCACTGCAGACAGCACAGACCCTCTCTGGGGTTTCCTCTTAAATGCCATTATTGAGGTTAAGGGTATGTCTTGAACATCCTCAAGGTACCAACAGTAGGTTGGGGCCTTCAAGTCTTGAAGACCATGGGAGACCTGAATGAATCAATACCTGGAGACAAAGGTCCTCCTCTTCGAGGAGGTTCTTATTCCTCAAGGAAAAGCTCTTTTGTCTTTCCTGAAGATGTCGGTGTCAGGGTAAAGCTTGGCTCCACATACATTAACAAAGCAGTTGCCATAAGAGAGCACATTTAATGCTTTGCCTTGTCCTGGATAACACCTAAACCCTGATGCCTTCAGGCAAAGCAGGGGTGGTGCAGGGCTTTGCTCCAAGGTATAATCCCAGAGCAGCCCACCCTGAGGGCAGATCCTGCAGCACAGAGGCAGCTATGGGTGGTCAAAGCATGTCAGCATCTCTGGTGCTTGTGAACTTTTCACCCTTTCATTTAGTTTCTGCACCCCTCTGATCTCTCTTTTTGCCCTATTAAATTCTTCTACTTCTGTCACTTCTCATTCCCCTTAGAAATACCTAATCCTGCTTTGAACCCGGCTAGTTTTCCCCATGTAGTAGTTATTCCTGAGTGATTCCTGTGACAATAAATCCTTCAGGATCATCAGACAGGCGGTAAAAGCAGAAAAGCTGGTGTGCAAATGCTGCCTATCCTTTCCAATGCATCCAACCACTCCCAAAGGAGCCCCAGTGAGTCTAGTTTTGTTGCATCTACTCTATTTGAGCGCTCTTTTCTTTGCCTCATAGTGAACTTTGCCTTTACCCACACAGATAAAAAGAGTTGTGAACTTTCCTGACCTGTTGCCTGTAGTTTATGAAGTTCATGAGATGCAAGATTAACCCCGTGCTGCGAAGCTTCTAGGCTGGAGTCAGCTGATAAAGACAGAAAGCAAAATCACTGCTGCGGCTCCCTTTGCCGAGATAAAATTCTGCTGTCGTTGGGTTTGTAAATACTTGCAAAATACTTACATAATAGAAGAATAAAGGTCATGGAAGAGCCCGAAGAGTCGTGAGAGGGGGAACAAAACGTAGGTACGGAGATGTACCAGCGTTTTGACTGGTTGACAAAGCTGGATGATAAGAAAGCTCTGCCGTCACAGCCTCCACTCTTGGGCAAGCAAGGTTTTTGAATGAAGGAAATGAAGTCAAGAGCGAACAAGGTTTACCCTTGAGATTTCCAGTGAAAATATATCTTGTCCAGTCATGCTGCTTCGTGCAACACCAGCTGCTCTACCAGTCCAACAGGCATTGTTAAACTGGGACGCAAGCATGATCTCAGCCTTCCTCTCCACAGATCATTTTCTTTCCCTGTCTCTTGGAAATAAGCACCTTTTCCCCCTTCATTTGCATCACCTCTACCCTACAAGTGAGAGGTTCAAGTCTAGCAAAGTGCAACAGGATTGTTCTCAAGGTTTGGTGCTCTCACTTTAGCCCTAGAGAAGCTGGCACACACAACATCATGCTTACTAACTCCAGCTTTATCAGGTAGGTAATAAATAAGACACTGTTTCTATTGCAGACCAGGTTTGGCTCAGCTGACCTGGAGTTTCATGCCCTTTGTTTGCCTTGAACTGTGTTCAGACAACCGGAGTTAACCCCTGTCAATCTTCTGCCTTTGCTCTTATGACCTCAAACGTTCAGATTCCAAGTGGGATTTAGATTAAAATGTCCTACTCTGGGTAAAAAGAGTAAAGAGGGAGTGTTTATAACGTGAACTATTGGACACTGGGGCTTACTGGGAGAAGGGACACATGTCCAAACATCCCCTGCGAGTGCCCAGGTTGAGTGACCTGGATCGGGGCACACATACTCTCATTGAAGATGCCCATTCAATTCATTCATGAAGCTAAAGAAATCAAAGCTTTATCTGAAAAGCACCATCCTGATCAAGACTTTGCATGACTCCCAGTGACATCTGAGCACATTAAAGGTCAGTTCGTGTTACTCACACTGAGCAACACCTCCCTCATAAGCTGTGAAGACATAAAGAAACAGGGTTTGACTGTGGGACGTGAGGATGATGAGGAGCTGGAGCAGCTCCCATATGGAGACAGGCTGAGAACACTGGGGCTGTTCAGCATGAGGAAGAGAAGCTGCGTGGAGAACTGAGAGCAGCTTCCAGTGTCTGAAGGGGGCTACAAGGATGCTGGAGAGGGACTCTTCATCAGGGACTGTAGTGATAGGACAAGGGGAATGGGTTTAAACTGGAACAGGTTGCATATAAGGAAGGAGTTCTTTACTGTGAGGTTGATGAGGCACTGGAGTGGGTTGCCCAAAGAAGCTATGAATGCTCCATTCCTGGCGGTGTTCAAGGCCAGGTTGGACAGAGCCTTGGGTGCCATGGTTTAGTGTGAGGTGTCCCTGCCCATGGCAGGGGTGTGGAACTAGATGGTCCTTTCCAACCCAAACTGTTCTATGATTCTATGAAAAGGAGCAGTCTCCAAACTAACAGCAAAATGATTTTGGTCAGTGCTTGGCATGGGCAGCATCTATTTCTCTTTGCTGAGAAGCACTTTCTACTGACTACAAACTAAGAAATTGCTAGGCCAATGACACATTCGAGTATCAAACAATCATATTGCTAAGGCTATGGTGAGAAGAGAGCAGTTGTAATACAGCATCTTGCTCAAGGCTGATCTGAGCATGCGGGGTGTTTTCTATGAGACAGCTCTGCCTATTCACTGGTGGGACAAGGACTTTTTCCTTTGCAAAGTTCATGCTGGGGAGCTCTGTTTGTTTAACCATCAGCTGCTGTGTCAGGAGAGTTCACCCAGAGCGTATCACTGGAGTTCAAACGGTGTTCCTCTCTGGAATCCAAAGGGAAAATTGAGAGCAAGCTTCAGTTTAAAGGTGAATAACATATTTGCAGCTAGTGACGCCAATGCACCAAGAGCTCTTTAACCACCAGTAATAAACTGTGAAACTACAGAGTGTCTTTTAGTGGAAAATGCTTCTGGTTTGTGCAGGAAAATGAGGGGCATCAGAGGGAATATTTTGACAGAAAATAGTGTCCTCTTTTAAAGATCCTTAAGACAAGGTGTGCCTAAAATGAGACATAATGAAACATCAGAGGATGTCCAATGTCCATGCAAGTCCTGATCCTGCAGGAGCCCATATCTGGAGACCCAACAGCCTGAGGAACACAAAAGGGATTTGCCCCAAGTTCTGTGGAATGTACATGTGCAGTATGGGATGCAAACTGCCTTTGAGGCCATAAAGAGATGTCATCCCATTCCCTTTCTATAGCCAGCAGCAGCAGTCAGTGCCTGCGCAGGCTTGTTTACTCACTGTATAGTGCTGACACAAGGTAATGCCAGTAGCCCTCCCTGGTGTCTTTGGGACATGCCGAGATCCTACTGACTGTCTGCATGTAGGGGAGAAACTGACCTTGAGGTTCCCACCTTTCATAGGATCATTTGGGCAGACAAGAATCTGATGGAGATAGGTGTATAGTGGGTAAGTGGGTAAGTGTACAAGTGGATAAGGGTACGTGTAAGGCCTTGCACTTAGGAAAACACAATCTGGGATCTGCCTGGATGGAGCAGCTCTGGAAAAGGGTCCTGGGGATCCTGGGAGACACAGGCTCCATAGGAGTGAGCAGTGAGCAGCTGGGGCAAGGGTAGCCAGCAGGGTGCTGGGGAACATCACAGCAAAGATAAAGATGTCCCTGTCCCACTCTGCTCAGTGCTTGTAAGGCCACCCCTGGAATATGGGTTCAGTTTGGGTCCTGCTGTACAGAAAAGCTGTGGATGGGCTGGAGAGGGTCCAGAGAAGGGCCACGAAGTTGATCCACAAAGGGTCACAGAGAAGGGCCACAAAGACTGGACAGTGTGTGAGGAAAAGATGAGAAAGCTGGGACTGTTCAGCTGGAGAAGAGAAGGCTCAGGGAGACCTGATCCCATGTGCCACTAGTTGAAGGGTGGCTACAAAGAAGATGGAGACTCCCTTTTGACAAGGAGTCACATAGAAAAGACGAGGGGTGATTTGCAAACGTTACTCCTGGGGCAATTCCCACTTGTGAACATTTTCCTATTGAGAACAATGAGCCTTTGGAATAATCTCCCTAGGGAAGTGGTGACTCTGAGCATTGGACACTGTTAAGATGGAGCTGGACAGGGTGCTGGGCATCTAGTCTAGGTCATGCTTTGCCTGGAGAGGTTGAACCAGATGATCCCTGAGGTCCTTCCAACCTGATATTTGGTTCTAGGATAGGATAATTTGGGGTGGAAAAGACCTCAGGAAATAGCAGTCCAGCCTGCTGCTCCAAACAGGGATGGATAGAAGCTTGTGGATATGCCCTAAAATCACCTTTTCAAGTGTTCATGGCTGGCACTAACTTCACCCCATTCTGCAGACTGAGATGGTTTGGTCTGAATCACCCGTGCCTGTCAAGAATAATTGGTTTCCAAATGTGTGCCCTGAATACAGACCAAAGGCGTTCATGCCCTCAGGTCTTAAATCATCTCAGCTTCCAATTAGGGCTCCTGCCCTCACTGTGGGGTCAGTGGGCATGTCCCTAGGGGCAGCCCTTTGTTTTCCCTTTACTTAACCATCGGTCATACAGCAGCCCAGGGTGCTGTGAAGTAGTGAGATCCCAGTTTGGGATCTGCTAATTAAAGACCCGCCATTTCCAGAAGTCCTTGTGAAAGCAAAGAACAGCTTCCACAGGCTCTCAAGGGAGAAAATCATTATTTCCACAGCCCATGCAGCATCTCCCTTAAAGTTGCTCACAGCCACGTGCAGCCCAGTGGCCAAGGTTACAGCAGATATCTTCCTTTCAGCCTTCCCAGCTAATTATATGCTGCAAACACAGCTAACGCCCGTGGTCTAACATTGGTTTAATGAAATCTCCCCAGTGGGAACTCAGAGAAATAAAAAGGGACAGATCTACACTATCTGTCCTGACAAAGCCGTTCATTTCGCAGCAAAGCCCTGCGGTGTCAGAGAGCTCTTTGCTGACTCTTTGCCAACAGAGACTTTATTCATTGCGTTAAAAGTGCTGCCTTCTTGTAGCATTCAAGGTCCCTTGGTCTTCCTATGTAGGAATGCCCTTGAGGGGAACGTCAGCTTTCCCATGCTTTTGGCTGAGGCCCTGAAAATTGCAGAGGTGCACGTCATGGAGCCCAGTGAGGTCAAAGGATTCATTGTGTGGGAAAGCTCTGGTTAGAGCAAAATCAAACCCTGACTGACTGTGAATTGTGCTGGCCCAGGGTAGCCACACATCTCACATCCCTGGGATGTGAGAGAGCCGCTTGTTGTAAATGCAGTGGGAAGAACGTGGAGCTGGGTTAGGTTTTAACCTGATGGCTGCTGGGCATGGTCACATAATGTTGTGTTAAAGGGTCCAGAACTTAACTTGAGCTGCCCTTTTCTCTGTACAACATCCAGTCTGCATCCTTATGTTACCTATGAGAAGGAACTCATTGTAGTGCTCCTTTCCTCCTCATCTCCATCTTCATTCATGGCCATCTAGACTTGTCCCCATCCATTGGCAGTTGCTGTCCTTCAGGTGAGCAAGATCAGACACTTCCTTGCATCTTTAATGTGAAATACCAGGGAAATGAAAACAGGCAAGACCCTGATTTCCTACATGTTCATCTCAGAGGAATTCGTTAGGCAATGGCAGGTTGGACAGAGCCTTGGGTGCCATGGTCTAGTGTGAGGCATCCCTGCCCATGGCAGGGGATTGGAAGTGGGTGATCTTAAGGTCCTTTCCAACCCAAGCCATTCTATGATTCTATCCTGCCCTTATTTCTGAACAGAGCCCAGTAAATTGTAATTGGCCTAAGCATATTTTCAGAGAAAACATCAATTTTTTGATTTCCAAAAGCAAAAGGTCATGCATTCCAAGAGTAAATCACTTCTCTGTTACCTCTGTCTCTACCTTCAGGTCAATGCACTCTTTCCTATTCAGCAGACCTTTCTTGTGCAACCAAATGTCCTTCTCAAATACAGCTTCCAAGAATAAGCCCTCAAGGGATAAAAAGTAGCCAAGAACACATGGAGCTGCTGGATGGGCAATATAACACCTCTGGCTCCTTTGCTTCATAGCTAAGTGCCTGCTCACTGGGGTTGACCAGAATGGATTTCAACTTGAGTCTCACACCTTTGATTTCCCAGCAAAACGCCGCTGCTGTTCCAGCATCAGCCTCCAAGGGACCTCTCCTAACTGCTAGACCTCTGCTCCAGTCATTAGCTGGAAGCTTGGACTTGAGCCTGCAGATGTGTGACCCTCCCTGTCATTGCTTCCTAGCCTCTGAGTGAGTGATTTAATAATCCTGCACTAAAAACACAGAAAGAAGAACGTGACTGTGGGAACATTGTGGGAATGGCAGGAGCTCAGGAAGTACCGTATCCCTGCAGAGAGGAGCCTGAGCACAGCAAACCACGGCCCAGCTCCAGAGGGGTGCTGGAGAAGCAGGAGAAAACCTGTTTTCAATGCTAAAACCCCTCCCTGTTTCGTCAGTGTTGGTTAAAACAAATTCTCTTCAGGAACAGGGGTCTTACAATTGCACAGCTTCTTCATGCCTTTAGACTGAGTGCTCCTTTGACATACGCCTGCTGGCAGCAAGCAATTTCCTTCCATATGAATGGCTCTTATTTCCCTCCCTTCTCCTCAGCCTTGCTTGTACTGTTGCATCATGCACAATATTTAGCCCAGCTGCACTCCTTTTAGTACATCCATTTTCCCATATTTAGAAAACGTTTCCCATTTATTCCAAAGAGCCAGAGTTCCTTGGCTTGGATTGCTTTTATATCCAGCCTGGGGAAGGGGAAAGGCAATGCTGGCACAACTATCCCTACACAGCATGTGGTAAAACGCTATGGTCAGGGAAATGTTGGGCTGATTCAGCCTGAATGGCTATGGCATGGGAAAAGTCCCAATTTGCTTGGCTCAGCCAGATCTTTTGGGACAATGCCCTGGATGATTATTATCACAATATCCTTCCAGATCAAGCCAAGATATCAATAGGAGCCCATCTTCCTGTTTACTGCATGGTTAAGCAAGGCTGGAGAGCAATATGCAAGTATCTAAGGCATTTCAAAGCATTTGAGGAATTTCATGAATGCCAGCTATACTGGTGAAAAGCTTCCTCACCCATAATACAATTGTCCAAGGACACTGCTATAGGGACATTTATCATCTAAGGAGTGTGGGCTCTCCAGGCTCCAATGCTGACTGCTTGTGTCATCCCAAACAAGCCATACACCAGCTGCTTTTCGGTTTCACTTCCCCAGCTGCAAAGAGGTTCCTGCGTTCATCTTCAGTTATAACCAACAGAACCATGAGTGGAAAATCCTGATTCTTAAGATCAGGAAATTGAAGGCCTGCTCCATCCAACAGTCTCATTCTATTTGGAAGATGGTTTTTTTTCATTTAGTCTGCAGATTCTTTTCGCTGTGTTCAGCTTTCTCAATACACATCCTAAGGATCAGCAAATGCTTAGTTCTGGCAGCTAGTTCATGAGCATCTCTGATCTCAGGTATTGGGAGGAAAGGCAGAGTCAGAGAAAAGGGCTCTTTATCAGGCAGGTCTCATTTAAGATCACTCAAGTATGGCTTTATCCACTTTGTACCTAAGAAGGACATGGAGCTGTTGGAGCAAGTCCAGAGGAGGCCACGAGGATGATCAGGGGCTTGGAGCAACTCCTGTATGGAGCCAGGCTGAGAAAGTTGGGGCTGTTGAGCCTGGAGAAGAGAAGCTGCGTGGAGACCTCAGAGCAGCTTCCAGTGTCTGAAGGGGGCTACAAGGATGCTGGAGAGGGACTCTTCATTAGAGACTGCAGTGATAGGACAAGGGGTAATGGGGTCAAACTGAAACAGGGAAAGTTTAGATTGGATCTAAGGAAGAAGTTCTTTAGTGTGAGGGTGCTGAGGCACTGGAATGGGTTGCCCAGGTAAGTTGTGAATGCTCCATCCCTGGCAGTGTTCAAGGCCAGGCTGG
This sequence comes from Pezoporus wallicus, assembly GCF_028554395.1. NCBI lineage: Eukaryota > Metazoa > Chordata > Aves > Psittaciformes > Psittacidae > Pezoporus > Pezoporus wallicus. The sequence goes on along the minus strand of NW_026637976.1, from coordinate 655,664 downwards.
ATGGAGCTTTGGGGACATGGTCTAGTGTGAGGTGTCCCTGCCCATGGCAGGGGGTTGGAAGTGGATGACCTTAAGGTCCCTTCCAACCCAAGCCATTCTATGATTCCCCCCACAACACAGTCTGCAGACCAAAGGGAGCTGTAAGAGCCTGTGCTGGGAGATTCCCTTGATTTGGTGACATGCCTCATTTATCTCCTTCAGCTTTTTAATTTTACACTTCAGTTGTTGATATCAGAGCCACCCAGAATGGATCTGTCTTTGACATTTCCCATGCATTTCCTTGAACTCAGTTTTCCCATTTCGTTTGATTGATTCTGTTTGTATTTTATTCAGTTGGTGATGGAGTGGAGGATCCCACATGTCCAAAAGACTCTGTAATTGCATTGCCTGTCTTCTAATAGTGCAGTTAATCAGGCATATTAATCATCACTGCTTTCTAATTACTGCCTCACATGTAGACATACAACCCTGAGAACTCAAGCATAGATCTAAATCTTTACAGACTTATGCCTGTTAATAACAGTCATAGATGTGGCGACTTCCTCCATAACCCCTGGGTGAGGAGTGGCCTTTTGTGAGTTATTTGATTTGAAAACCTTGGTCATTTACATGGTTTAATTGATGGAACTGATTTCCCTGGAGCTTAAAGTCTTATATTTGATTTATTTCCTGAGAATAGAGATCTGTTGATGCTCTGGATAGACAGTGGCTTGTGATAGTGCTGTTATTGCTTTACTTGCTAATAGCCTACCAAAAGGCTGTTGAAAGTCTTCAAGTTGCTTATTAAGAGGAGTCTTGAGTAATATGTGGCTTGACCTACATGGATGGCAATGCACAGGTGGATTATAAACCTGTCAAAAGACACTTTGGCTTTTAGTTATGTGCTTTGGCATGAAATAAATGCCATTCCTCTATGAGCTCTATTATCTTAAACATACCTCATCTGAAAGGAATTGTTAAGATTGATTGCCCAACATTTGGCCATCGTGGTACCTGAAAGCCACTGTGTTACTTGGGAGAAGGGGTTCCTGAGATGAGCAGTATCTACAGAGTAAGGAACTCATTGGGAATCCAGCATTGTGAAGCTGAAATATTGACAAGTATCATTTAGTGAGAGAGTGTCTTTGAAACCTTGAGGTCCTCTACAGTGTTGTCCCAAAGCACGCAAGCTCATAATGCTGCTACAACAGAACCAGAATCCACTCTTGCTGTGGTTCTGGCTCTTTTACAGTCCTGAAACCCACAGCTGGGGATCACTTGTGTTGGCCTTTGTGTGAAGGCAATGTTTTTTGTCTCTGGATTAAGTATTATAACATTAGGACTGGACTTACTAGGTACTGAACTTGACTGGTGAAGGACCATGATGCGTTTTCATAAGCAGGTAGTTCAGAAGAGGAGTTTTCAAGCCAGGGAATTTACAAAGCATTGAGCAACTGACTCCTGGTAGATGCCAGTGGAAATGATTGCAAATAGCTCATTGCACTACTAATTATGCAAATGATTGTGTTTACACTGATAGGAATTCAAAGAGACCACTCAGCTTAGTCTGGATGCACATGGGAGTAACTCGAAAATGAAGCCTAGTCCATCACTTTTCTTGGTTCAGGACCTTTACAGACCTCCAGTAACCCATGGCTGAGTACAGATTATTCTGTATTCAGGATAGTAATAACCTGCCCTCAAGGACAGAAACTTGATTGGAAGCTTTTACAGAGAGGCACGGGCATGGGAAGACTGGCATTACAGCTGTCACTGGAGTACAGAAGCTTTTTCCCTCATTGCTATCCATTTTATAATGAATACTTCTCATTTCCCTAATTTAATTAGCTAACAAAAGACCATTTACATTCATTAAATAAATCAGCGTTCTGGTTCATTGTGAAGCTAATGATCCAGTCTCTAATTCACACGGTTGCAAGGAACTCGATAAACAAAAGTAGCTGCTGCTTGCAAGTGCCTGCCTTGGTGAAACCCGGCTTTGCCAGCTCCATCCATTCAACACTGGCCACATGGAAAGCCCAGTGCCCCCTGCCCTGTCCCTTTCATACCTGGATGCTGCAGGGTTCAATGGAAGATGTGTGTGGTCCTCGTTGGCTCCCTCTTCCAAGGGCATGGCAAGTCCTTGCTCTGTGTAGTACGTGCCTGCTTACCCACAGAGGGTAGGGGTACTCAGGGTTGTCTGGAAAAGCTGATTCTTTAGCTCAAAATTAAGGATTTACAGACAAAAGAAGCCTCCACCAACAGAGCTAACAACTTACAATGTATGTGGAACAGGCTGCCCAAAGAAGCTGTGACTGCCCCATCCCTGGCAGTGTTCAAGGCCAGGTTGGATGGGGCTTGGAACAACCTGCTCTAGTGGAAGGTGCCCTTGCCCATGGCAGGGGTTGGATCTGGATGAGCTTTAAGGTCCTTTCCAACCCAAACCAAGGTGGGATTCTATGATTCTATTTGTTTTTTGTAGCCTTGGAGGCTGTTGGTTTGATCTTGGGTGCTCTGAAAGGGGGAGATCTCAAACAGTTTCCAGGAAATAATAAGTATCCACAGTTCAGAATCAGCCACACGAGTGGCTGAAATGAATAGGAAGTGGACAACTGAAGAACTCCATGGTGTAGGATTGAGGTTTCTTCACCAGGGGTGAAGAAAAAGGTGCAGCTGCACCATGTGGAACATGCGGTGGGCTTTGGCTCTTCAGGAAGAGGAGGGTGAGGGAACTGTGATCCCAGTGTTGAACTTGCATTGAATGTGGTATTGAACTCATGTTAAACATGGGGCTGAAATAAGAGGCCACACTGGATGAGGACTCTCTTAAGGAGATGGGTCTCATTTTCTTACCACTAGGGTAATACAGGTGGCTCCTCTTGAGAAACTATGAGGATCTGACCAGAGCCTCATCTCTTTGACACCAGTAATGTTGGTGTCACTCCAAGTTCAGACCAGAATGACCCAAGCTAACAGAGGGTTCTGCTTCCATTCCCTGGAGGATAGGCATCCAGAGATGGATGAGCCTAAATGAATCACTTCCTGCTCAAGCTGTTTTCAGGCACCAGAGAGCCAGGCTTTGAAGTTTGAAACCCCAGCTTCATCCATCTGAGATGCAAGCACCAAGATGTCAGGATAGAATGATGGAATTTGGCTTTCCTGTCAATGCTGGGATGTTCTGCTGACAGCTCCCTAGACTTTGACAGCATTGGACCCCTGCAGTCCTGTCATTCATGTCTTTATGTCATGGAGAGGGGAGGTACCACTTTACAGACCAGCCCAGGGCTTTCAACCTCAGCCACATTTCTTAACAGCTTCTTTGGATGGGCTTGTGTTGAGCCCTTTGGAGATAATCCAGCCAGCAAGGCCCAAGTTTATTCTACTTGTCATGGATTTCTAACCGAGGTATCTGAGGTGGGATCCTTTCCTGACTGATATAAACTGCTTCAGCCTTCAGAGAGAGGTTGAATCAAGTTAAGATTCAGGACTATAACCCATAGTTTGGTCACTCTCTCTCTAAGGCAAGTGATTTCCAAATGAATTCCAAATGATGAACTACATAACAGAAAGCTGACAAAACCAGAAGTTTAACTGCAGCAATGCTCTAAACCATGAAAAACTATTATATTTTTCATATTCCTAAACCAAACCTCCTGCTGTTTCCTGAAATCTTTCCTTTTCTGGCCCATCATTAAAAAAACCCTATCTTTGTTTATGAACAGAGTAATTGGATAGCAGAATTGCACTGAAAGGTAATGAAATGGCTTTCTAAGCACTCACAGGAAACAAAGGTCTGTGGAAATGTACAATACCAGAAGAGAAAATAGCTTTGTCTTTGGAAGGCCAAGTGTCCAAGGCTTCTTTTCTGGTGGGTGGACAGAGAAAGGCACTTGTGCAGATTGATTCAAACTGTGCTAGTGTACGTATCCCAATCGGATTGGCTGAATTTTATGCTCTGGAAATCTCCCTTGCCTATAGAGAAAATACTTGGACTAAACACTGATCTGCTTTAAACTTGTAGACTTAGGTGTTATGAATCATCTGGCATCTATTCGAATAACCAACGGAGACTGCAGGAAACAAGGGGAACTCTCCAGGGCATGAGCCAAGAGACTGCCTTTGAGTCCTGCAGGTACTGACAGACAAAACCTTTCCCTAGGAACCCTTCTGCTGTCTTCTTCAGGACCTTAGCTCAGATCATGAGTACAGTCACGCGAAGTATTGACAGTGAGAAAGCCCAACAGAAGGCAGTTCAGAGCAGGAACATGAGCTGGCTTGACAATAGGTGTACTGAATAGGGCTGTCATGACAGACATTAATCTTCACTTGTTCACATGGGAGCAGTGTCTTCCTTCACGTCCACCCACCAACACGAATGTCAGGGCTGCTGCCAAAACCAGCCAGGAATCTTGAACAGGCAACAGCATCCCCTGAGCAAAGGTGTGATTGCCTTTCAGTAATAGTACTTTTGATGTAGCTTTGGCTTCAAAATCAATTTGGGCTGAAAACAGAAGGCAAAGGGAAACTATGGTGCCAAAACAGCCTGAAAACAATGAAGGCATTTTTGAGTCATAAGATGTTAAAACATGAACCCTGGAAGAAAATTTGGTATGCTTTTCCCCAGTAAGCCTTTTTTTAACTCTCTCCCCATGACACTGCATCACAGTGGAGCATCCTCCTTGGTCTTTAATGGGAACAATGTGTTCAGAAGTGGTAGGGAAAGACCTTAGGTTATTCTTACTTGTTCGGATAAATGCTTGTGTTCTGTGAAGGACCTCCCAGTAAGTGTGTGGATATTGCTGTTGCTTAGCATAACAAACTGGTCTTGGAAACAAAATGATTTGGGAAGCAAAAAAGTTTGGGATTGAAACAGGAGTGGTGTTGCAGCTGAAGCAAGTCTCAAAACCAAATCAATACGGTGTGGTAAAGGCTGGAGGAGGTTTGTCTCCTCTTTACACAGGCACAAACCCTGTGCTGGCAACCTTGGCTATGCCTAAATATGCAAGATAGCTTGGAGAGCCCACCAGACAACCAGCTTGTCTGGGTGGCCTTCTCATAAAGTGGAAGGGTTTTATATGTTTTCCTTTTCTATGTATTCATGTGTATTAAGTAGGGAAGTGCTAACTGCAAAACACACCCTCATAGTAGAATCATAGAATGGTTTGGGTTGGAAAGGACCTTAATATCATCCAGTTCCAACCCCCTGCCATGGGCAGGGACACCTCACACTAAACCATGGCACCCAAGGCTCTGTCCAACCTGACCTTGATCACTGCCAGGGATGGAGCATTCACAACTTCCCTGGGCAGCCCATTCCAGTGCCTCAGCACCCTTACAGTAAAGAACTGCCTCATATCCAATATAAACTTCCCCTGGTTAAGTTTGAACCCATCACCCCTTGTCCTATCACTCCAGTCCCTAATGAAGAGTCCATCCCCAGCGTCCTTATAGGCCTCCTTTAGATACTGGAAGCTGCTCTGAGGTCTCTTCTCTTCTCCAGGCTCAACAGCCCCAACTTCCTCAGCCTGTCTCCACACAGGAGCTGCTCCAGCCCCTGATCATCCTCGTGGCCTCCTCTGGACTTGTTCCAACAGCTCCATGTCCTTATGATAGTAAGACCATAAGGCACAGACACAGTTCTTCCAATAGACATGCAGCAGTTTCACCTTTGCCATGCTGAGCCTCTCTCCCCTTTGAGTCCTTTGTGCACTCAGCGCTTGAGCTTGAAGTTAAGGACCAACTTCTACCCCCACATTTCATTCCTGGGGTCAGAAATGGGACTCTGGGGACTTCCTTCATTGCTTCCTGCAGTGGCTTGTCCCACCAAGCTTTGGGACAGTCAGCCACCCCCAGCTCACGCTCAATGGGGAGACATATCCATGGGTGCTGCATGGCCATCTCACCCAGCTCCTTTCGAATCCAGCCCTGCACACAACATACCCAAGTGCATTCAGCCCCAATCCTTGTTTCCAAAGTTAATTGCCTTTTTGCCCTTAAAGGGAATTCCTGCACTGTTGGCATTCATCACCCACTCTTCAATCTCGCTGTGTGAAGATGCATTGTGCTGTGCAGGGCTGGGAGTGTCCCAGAGGTGCTTTCTGAATGTCATTTTGAGTGATCATCCCTGGAGGGTCCCTTAAGCACATTCAGCTCTCGATCAAGCAGCATCACCTCTGGCTCCATCCTGCAAAGCCGTGCTTCATTCCCCCTCCAGACCTTCCTGCTCCTCACCAAAAGACAGGCAGAAAGTCCTTCCTCTACTCAGACAGCTCCACCACTGCCTCATTCATCTTGGCACCTAAATCAGAACTGCCCCTGTGCTTGCTGCACACCATCATTTTTCACTATATCCCATCCCCTCCATTGGTGCCCTTCACGGGAGCACATGGTAGCATCATGAGAGCCTTCTACCACCCATTTATCTCCACCTTGCTGGTCTGTTTGAATAGCCAAGGCTATTTCTACACTGACTTCAGGAGCTTGGAGACATTTCCAGAGGTGTTACAATGCTCATCCTATTCCTCTTTCCACACATTGCAAAACCCTCCTTAGACCCAGGGCTTAGAAATACACAGGTGTGGCTTAAAGGTGCACAGGTCTTGAGCTGAGTATTTCCAAACGTTCTTATATAGATCTCAGGTGCTCTGGTCCTCCCTTCTCTCCTTCAGGGTCCCTAAAGTAAGGCAGAGCTCTGCATCGACACCACAGATGCTCCAAGCATGGCAGCATACTGGGGAGGATGCAGGACCTGTGATTTACCATTTTCCTCGTGGAGCAGCTGCACGAAAAGCCACTAATTGAGTCTTTAGCTTCAAGGTACGTTGTCTTTGATGGCTTTTCAGCTCTCCCTCCCTCTGCTGCCTCTGATTCCTGCTGCTGCATGCCATCGCTTCTCCCCTGCCAGCACAACTGCTCTGCCGAGAGCTGGTCCAAGGAATGGATCCAACAAAGCAGCATAGCCAAAACAGGTTTTTTTGGGGGGATCAGTTGTCTCCATGATTCTTTTTATCCTACCCTCCCCATCCATAGCTCTGCGGCACCGCACCATGATATGGCAGGAGCAAACACTTGGGAAGGGGTAAGGGAAAAGGGGTGGGAGGCAATTGTTTAAGCTGCTGTTGCTGCAAAAGAAAGCGTATCAAGAAACCACAGCCTGAGGTGCAAGGCCTCTAAGTGAAATAACAGAGGGGTAGTGTCACATTCCTTTAAATCCCCCAAGGAATTTGACTCACTGGACAGAGATCCTTTCTGCAAGGAAAAAAACCTCAAACAAGCAGCCCTTTCTACATCAGGAAATGCTTATTGTCTCCTTCACCCTCTCCTCCTTTCTGTGCTTCTTCCTTTCAAAGTTAGAGTCGTAAGGATGTACAGGGATGCAGAATAATGCAATAAGTAAGTAACTGCCCTGAAGCTCAGTTTTTATTGCAAGATCTGCATGGATTTGTGGAGACACTGTAAGCTGTGCAGCAGAATGAAAGCCTGGAAGCATTCATAGCTCCAACCCCTGCTGAGAGCTGTTCAAATACATCTTTAAAGAAAGATAAAATAATGGGAAAGGCTGGAAACAGCCTTTTCCCCCTCTGGTTTCTCAGTTCAGCGCATCTCAGTGGCACTTCCTCAGGTGTTAGGATGGGTGCTTTGAAAGCCTGCCAGAATCACATCCATCTTGGTGCTGGAGACACCAACTCCACCACCTGAAAGCAGCCCTCAGCACCTAGAAAAGTGGGTCTTGCACTCCAGAGGGAAGAAAGGCACAAAGGTAGGTTTTGCAAGTCTGCTCTTCCCATTAGTTTCTAAAGCAGCTGAAAAATTTAGCACTGAGACTTTATGGAAAACATCTTCATTTCTTCACTGGCATGGTTCTCCCTTCTTTTGCCACTAAAAGCAGCTCAAATTCCTGAGGCGTGTGGGTTTGGGACCTCAGACGTGCTTTACTCTGGAGGTATTTAGAAGTCGTGTAGACGTGGCACTTAAGGATATGGTTTAGTGGTGGACTTGGTTAATGGTTGGACTTGATGACCTTAAGGGTCTTTTCCATCCTAAATGGTGCTATGATTCTGTAGTTAATGACGAGAAATAGGTACCTCCAGAAACTGATGTGGGGCTGCTCAGATCCAAATCACCTTTCAGGAGTGTCTCTGAGCTGCCCCACTCTGTAGCACAACCTTAAGCAATTCAGTTCCCTATGTAGGCAGTTTGGTCTGGTGTCCAACGTTGGGATGGGCTCTCCAGACCCAACAGTGTTACCTTTTTGGAGGCTGGGGAAAAGGAAGCACAGGCATTTCAGGTGATGACAGTGGGCTCACTGGGGACTGTGTCTGTGCCCATCACTTCTATTCCACCTTCTTTCTTCATCTCCCACATCTGATTTCTCTGTGGTCCATTGCACTTCCCCTCATCTCCAATTTCTTGCCACCTCCTGCACCAGCTCCTGTCTCCTGTTATGTGCTGAAATGGGAAGCTCCTGGGTATGCTGGATTTACTGTAGTGATAGGACAAGGGGTAATGGGTTCAAACTTAAACAGGGGAAGTTTAGATTGGATATGAGAAAGAAGTTCTTTACTGTGAGGGAGCTGAGGCACTGGAATGGGTTGCCCAGGGAAGTTTTGAATGCTCCATCCCTGGTAGTGTTCAAGGCCAGGTTGGACGAAGCCTTGGGTACCATGGTTTAGTGTGAGGTGTCCCTGCCCATGGCAGGGGGGTTGGAACTGGATGATCTTGAGGTCCTTTCCAACCCTAACTATTCTATGATTCTATGATCCAGCTGATGCAGTTACAGTGCTACTGGTGTCTGAGTCAGGTAGTCTCATGCTAGCTCTGGTGACTACCATAGCTGCATCTTCAGACCATAGCACAAGCTCCTTGCCCTCAGAAGCTGGGCTTTAATATATTTGACGTGAAACAACAACCAAGGACTATGAATATCAGGCATTGCAAGACCCTGGAAAATCTGTCCAATCTGTCTTCCTAAAGGTGAAAAGAAGGGCCAACATGATGGGTAGGTGTCCAAACGGCAAGGAAGGAGGCAAGACTCCCATTGTCTTGAAGCTGGGAGTTGTGGTGTGACCAAGAGTGTGGTGCTAGAATGAGGAACCACTGAAAGGCCAACCCTTTGCTATACCTGCTCTCTAATATGAGGCTGCAGTAACACAAGGGTGGCAAGCAAACATCTCCGGTTTCTGGTTTCAGGGCAGGCTTAATCCAGCACAAGCCTAATTGTGTTGTCCTGTGGTTTACTGAACCAGTCTGAGCTTGTTCCCTGTGGCTAATACCAGCTGCTAAGACTTTTTTGCTTTTAATTCCTCTTTTGACATCTCTTCCTCTCCTGGCTTACGCTAAAGGGCTCAGCTTCTGAAATCATAGAATCATGGAATAGTTTGGGTTGGAAAGGACCTTAAGATCATCCAATTGCAACCCCCCTGCCATGGGCAGGGACACCTCACACTAAACCATGGCACCCAAGGCTCTGCCCAACCTGGCCTTGAACACTGACAGGGATGGAGCATTCACAACTTCCCTGGGCAACCCATTCCAGTGCCTCAGCACCCTCACAGGAAAGAACTTCTTCCTTAGATCCAATCTAAACTTCCCCTGTTTCAGTTTTAACCCATCACCCCTTGTCCTATCACTACAGTCCCTAATGAAGAGTCCCTCCTCAGCATCCTTGTAGCCCCCTTCAGACACTGGAAGCTGCCTTGAGGTCTCCACGCAGCTTCTCTTCTCCAGGCTCAACAGCCCCAACTTCCTCAGCCTGTCTTCATACGGGAGGTGCTCCAGCCCCTGAGCATCCTTGTGGCCTCCTCTGGACTTGTTCCAACAGTTCCATGTCCTTTTTATGTTGAGGACACCAGAACTGAACACAGTGCTCCGAGTGAGGTCTCATGAGAGCAGGGTAGAGGGGAAGGATCACTCTAAAGCACCCTAAGACCTAAAAAGCACCCAATATTTAATTACGCTATTTTAGTCCACCTCTTTGGTCTTCTTAATAATGTTAGGGGTATAAGCAGGATTTCCAATCTGTATTTATGCAATGTCTTACCCAGAGAAATCTTAGTTTGTGGCTGGGATTTCTATGTATTGCTAAACAGATCCACAACTCGGCAGTGCTTTCTCTTTATGTGTCTTTAACCAGCATAGTTCAGCTGCAGACCCTTCATAGGGTGGGCAAAAGCTCGCTCAGCTTCACTTATTTGGGTACAGGGGACCTTAAACCAAAGTATGGGCCCACAGCAGCAGATTGCTTTGGAAACTTTCTCTAAGCAAAGGCAAATGTGTGCCACTGCTCTGCTGGGAGACCTTGCAAGTCCTTCACCTCTGTTTCCCCACCATGTCTTTCAAGGGAAGAGGTCCAGCGGGGTGGTGTTGCTGCAACACAGCATAGAAGCATAGAAACATAGAATAGTCTGGGTTGGAAGGGACCTTCAAAGCTCATCCAGTTCCAGCCCCCTGCAAAGAGCAAAGACATCTTCAACTAGATCAGGTTGTCCAGAACCACATCCAGCCCGGCCTTGAATGTCTTCAGGGATGGGGCATCCACCACCTCTCTGGGCAACCTGGGCCAGTGTTTTACCACCCTCATTGTAAAGAGCTTTTCCCTCACATCCAGCCTGAATCTCCCTTCTTTTAGTTTAAAACCATCACTCCTCGTCCTATCATAACAGGCACTGCTAAAAAGTCTTTCCCTATCTTTGTTATAGGCCCCTTTTAAGAACTAAAAGACCACAATAAGGTCTCCCTGAAGCCTTCTCTTCTCCAGACTGAACAATCCCAACTCTTCAGCCCTTCCTCATAGGAGAAGTGCTCCATTCATCCTCAGGACCAGACCACGGTGTCAGCGTGGCACCAAAACCTTTCTCTGTGGCATCTTCTGAGCATCTCCTTCACTGAGCACAAACCCCCCCCTGTGGGTTTGGGGACGATGGGGGCTGGCAGCTTCCTTCCCCCTCTTCCCCAAACCCTTCCACTTAATTCATGTCATTTTGTTCAGATGCAGCTGGAAAGAATTAAAATGTCAGCCAGGCACAATTGCCTCCATTGGGATGAAAAGCTGCTGGAAGAAACAATGCTAACAAGCATGGCAAAGAGAAAAAGGGAAAGCCTGGTGCTGTTTAGCTGGCAATAATTAGCCCCAGAAATGGAAAGAGGCAAGATCCAGTGTGGCTCCTGTTCAGTTCAGGGGAGGTCCAGTTGGGGCCAGGCTGATAAACACTGCTTAATTACTGCTAATCCTTTACTGAACGGAGTCTGGTCTCCAGAAGGTGCTCATCATGCAAAGGCATATGGCAAGCTGGTTGCAAAGAGCAAGCGCAGGGAGATGCGCCTAAGACAAGGCTTCTGTGGGAGGTGGCCTGCTTGGATAGGGTTATTTGGTGCAAAACTTAGGAGATCCTTTGGATATTCATATTATACAAAATGGAGTGATAGATGTTTTCAGCTAAGTCATATAGAGCAGAAAGTACTAGGAGAGCAGTGATGTCCAAATCACACTAGAAGTACTTGCAGAGATTGACTGTCTCTGGTCTACCCAGATCTTAAAAACGGTGATGATTTCATGTGTTGGTCCATATCTTTCTTGTTTGCGTGCTCTTGGATAGGTCAGAGTTTGCCTCTGCTTCTGCAATGTGATGTTGGTGACTCGGTTTGAATCCACCATCAAGTCAAATGTTTGATGTTCCTGGGAACTCTCGTTACTTTTCAAGCTGAAGCAGTTGGCCTAATGAAAGGTATGTTCCTTCCCTACAAATCTTGCTCCTTGCAATCTTGCAAGGCAATATTTACCCCCTATCAACAACGTATGTTGTTTCTAGAAGGAGCAAGATAGGAACAGGGCAGGACATATTAAACAGCAGGTTGTGGTGGTGACAGGACACCCTGGAACTTGTTTTTAAGGTGGAATTGATGGCAAAGAGGAAAACAGCTTAAAGGAAAATAAAAACTAGTTGTACATGATTGAAATCAAGAATATGTTTAAATGTTTTCCTGGCCTGATGCTTAGGAGTTTCTCCAAAGCAAAAGCCAAGGCAGAGACTGTTTCTGACCAGAGGAATATGACTGCACTATTAAATCTGAAGGGTACCACTTTGTCTCAATACAAAGCCTGGCCTCAATGTGGCAGGCCGAGTTCAAACTGCAGAACCAACACATGGGTGCCTTTCATTGCTTTTTGAGATAAGGGCTTCCTTTCTGTCTCTTATCTAGTTCAGTAGCTGTGCTGAGTAGCACGACTTACTCACAGCAGTGCAAACACCCAGCTGAAGCAAGGTCCAGCACTTCTGGCACTTGCTTGTACATGCCCTATCATTTAATGCAAGCAGCAGCACATTGGGTAGGACTGGGAGCTGTGATTTGTCTTGATGTGTGTTTTCAAAGGGGAGGCAAAGGAAGAGAATGGGTACTCAAACAAAGCCAGTTCTTACAATCCAGTGGTCCAGTCAGACCATTGTTCCGCTTAATCCCATCTTCTCAGATAGCAACTGCCCATTGGGAAGATGAGGCTCTTCCCAGGATGCAGCCAGTGAGCTGTGCAATACCCTCAGCCATGTGAAAGCAGCTTTCTCACCCACCCATGTAAACTCCTTATGCTCTCTGAAGCATAACCTTAGATTACCTGAATAATATTGCCTTCCTCCTTCTTTCTGTTAAGACTTTTCTTTGAGCTGAGGTTTCTCCAGCGAGGCATTGAAGTGAAAATCACTCCTTGATGGCCCCTGTTGTAGTGATTTTCACAATAAACACCCTCTCCCATGCCTCTGTTTTATCTCTTCCTTTGGAGCTAAGGGATAAAAATTATGTTTTATGGTCATGACGTGTTTTGCAAGCACAAGATGAGGTCCCAGAGGGAATGTTTCTCCCATGCCTGGCACCAAGACCCCTTGCACTAATTTAGGGAGCATTTGAAATAGGAAACAGACATGTAAGTGATCTCATGCAAGAGAACAAAGGGGATGCTCTCTGCCACACCGTCCTAGTATGAATTGTACTGTAGTTTGGTCACATTCAGGCCTGCTTTCCTATGCCTGCCTTGGGTACAGGCAGCATACCTTCCACAGATGTGGAAGATCTTTCCACATCTTTATTCCAGATGTGATAAACTCTTTGATGGAGAAATTTGGACCTCAAATGGGTCTTAGGTGCCTGATTTCTAGAATGGTTCCCATTTGTATCTTATGAAAACTCAATCCCTCAGTCCTTTCTCTATGGGTAGATGTCCTACACCCATGGTATATCCCCATGATCCTTTGTCTTACTTTGAGCTCAGTTGATGGTAGTCAGTTGGCAGGTGCCCTACCAACCTTAGAGGATACAGGAGAACCTTATAAGTGTCTAGACACCTCTTAATGCAGCTTTTGTCCTGGTTTCAGGCACTGTTTGACACAGGTTTTGGCTTGGTCCAGCTGTTTACATCCAGGTAGCTTCAGAGAAAGGTCTCCAAATGATGCTGATGCTATCCCAAGCCCAGCGCAAGAATCAGGGACAACATCTATGCTTGGCTTTGCATCCCCAAAAGACCATGCCATCGCATCCTCTTGCAGCTCAAAGCCCTAGGATGTTGGGAAGATGCTGTTGCTTCAAGATGGTGCCCTGGCTCTACAGTTGTGCTCCTTCAGAAGCCTTCTTGATGCTGCTGTCTGCTTCCAGCCTTCATGAATCCCTGCGGGCACCCTGGGAGGAGGAATTACTCCCTTGTTAGCACTGCTCTGCATCCCAGTCTCCCACCAGGAGGCCGGATGAGGGAGGCTTTGCCATCAAGGCGGTCTCCTTCCTGGTTCTGCCAAATTTCCCCAGGGTGCCTCATTAAGCCCAGTGCTCCCCCTCTGCAACTGAGCTCTTTGCTTTTCTAATGCCTGGGCTGACAGGCCTGGAAATACCAAGCTCAGCAGCTTCGAGCCCTGCTCAGATCTGAAACTCTGGGCTTCAGAGCTAATTAGCTGGATTTCAAATCAGGAGGGCAACTGCCTGCCTGCTCTGACAGCCCTGTTCATCGGGACCTCCCAGGAAGATGGTTTTAAAGCTTTTTCCCTTCCCAAGCTTGAAATGAAGTTGCAGGAAACTTCTTTTTGAGGGCAGAAAGGGGAAGCAGGCATTAAGAAGTTCTTTCCTGTGAGGCTGGTGAGGCACTGGAATGGGTTGCCCAGGGAAGTTGTTAATGCTCCATCCCTGGCAGTGTTCACGGCCAGGTTGGACAGAGCCTTGGGTACCATGGTTTAGTGTGAGGTGTCCCTGCCCATGGCAGGGGGTTGCAATTGGATGATCTTAAGGTCCTTTCCAACCCTAACTATTCTATGATTCTGTGATTCTAAATAATGTCTTGTTTTCTCCTTTGTCTCATGCAATACATGCTTCCTTTTAGGCAACTAATGATCACTTCACACCTATCAGCCACCTCTATTTCAATAAGCACCCGGGAGAGACATGTTTTCTTTCCTGGGAATCAACCTGCACAACAACCACCATTGGCACAAGAACTGCCTTGGATGAAGGCAGTGGTTTTATTGTGTGTTATCATAGAATCATAGAATATTATCATAGAATCAATTGTGTATTATCATAGAATCATGGAACCACAGAATCATAGAATGGTTTGGGTTGGAAAGGACCTTAAAGCTCATCCAGTTCCAACCCCCTGCGATGGACAGGAGCGCTTTACACTAGAGCAGGTTGTTCCAAGCCCCTTTGTCCAACCTGGCCTTGAACACTGCCAGGGATGGGGCATTTACCACTTCTCTGGGCACCCTGAGTCAGCGCCTCAGCACCCTCACAGGGAAAAACTTCCTTATCTCCAACCTGAACTTCCCCTGTTTCAGTTTGAGCCCGTCACCCCTTGTTCTATCATTACACTCCCTGATGAAGAGTCCCCCTCAGACTCTTCTTGAGGCTCTGTCTCTGTGAGGCCACCACAGTGCTTTGTCACCTTCAGGACCACACGCTTTAGGGCTGGAACAGAGGATCCTGAGCATCCAACTGGATTTCCCAAATTATATTCCCCATCTCAAGTCTTGAACTTCCACTGCAGCCACAGCATAGATGAAGTCCAGACCTGAATTCACAGCTTTTGGCTTCTTATGTGTTGAGATCAGCAGTGGTTTTGTGCTGCTCAGCTTTATAAAATTGAAGTGTCCTAGGCCAGGTTGGACAGAGTTTGGAGCAACCTGCTCTAGTGTGAGGTGTCTCTGCCCATGGCAGGGGGTTGGAACTGGATGATCTTAAGGTCCTTTCCAACCCAAACCATTCTATGATCCTACGATTTTAGAGGCTCCATGATTTTAGAGGTACTTTAGAGGTGCTTCATGGTTTATGCAGACCAAACATTCAGTGATGGAACATGAAAACCTCTACCTCTCCATAGCCTGCTCTGAGGTGCTACAGAATTTCTCTTTAAGATACCTGTATGAATTCGAGCCCACCTGGAGCTGTTATTCCCTCCCCAACCCATTCAACAACTCTTCTGCCTTCACCTCTAGACACTTAATCACCTCTGCAGTGGATGCTGGGTTCCTACACAATACGTTGCTATGGGCAATTGGAGCCACTACAATAAATTCCCACCTGAGTCCTCTGGCCCCCATTCAGCCAAGCACTTCCTTCTTTATTTTCCCCTCCACACCCCCAATTAAATATAATATGTCATTAAATTGCCTTTATATTTGTGTCGGTGGGCATGTCAAATGCTTTCACAATACCAGCTCTTACAAAGCCTGAGACAAGGAGTCCACATGAACTGGCTGCCCTCTGTCACTTCACTACAAAGTCCTTCATTGTACATCAAGCCTTAATAAAAGAAACCTAATGAGACACCGGAGGGGCCCCAGCAACACAGGATCTGGGACCTGAGGAGGAGGGAACTCAGGGGGGGAGGCTTTCAAATCTCTGCAGTGTTAGGTAGCAGGAGTTATTTAATTGAGTGGAGCTGGTATTCTCCTCAAGGATAAGGAGAAGGATTTCCAATGCCACCCCATGCTGGGGGCCAGATGTCTCCATTTAGAGAATCATTGGATGTTTAGTGTTGGAAAGGACCTTAGGACCGTGTATCTCTCCATCATGTGTCTGCAGAGCAGGGGGTGCATCTCTGCAGGAGCTATGGGAGAGCTGAAAGCTTTGATGTGTCCTACACATGCTGCCTTACTAATCCCTTTCAGTTCTCCAGTGTTATGAGGGAAGAATGTTTCATTCCTTGTTTGTGGGGTATGATTGTTTATGATCCTCATTTCCTCTCCAAGCTGAACATAGGGCAGTGCCCATCCTGGAAAGGAGGTGATGCGAATGGTTTCCCTCATCTGCTCATTTCTTGGAAGCAATGATTAAACCCAAGACATTCCCTTGTCAGAAGTGGAAGAAACCTCTGATGCCACGAAGCTGCTGATGTGTGAGGAACAGGGAAATGCTGGTGGGACTGAATGGACTTGCCTTCACCTGCTTTGCATTGCCAGTGTAACAGGATCTAGCTGATTGCACCGTCAGGCACATACATGCCCTGGAGAACCAGGTTTCTGCCTGTGGAGGGGAACCAATGTGCGGATAGACAGGCACATGTCTGCTCTCATGGACCTTACTGGAAAAGATGCTGAACCCCAGTATCCCCCCCTGGTTGCTAACATGCCATCTTTAAAAGCTACCCATCCATTCCCATACTGTCTTTAGCAGCTATTCCCATAGGGAAGCTGGGTTATGGCGTGGTTTGCTGTATAAAGTTACACAGCATGATGCTCTCCAGTGTTTCTGCCAGAAGGCAAGAATTTCAGGACTTCTTGCACTCTCCCTGTTTTATGAATTACCAGAGGACTGCGTTTGCTTAATTATCATTTAGAAAATATGTGCTTGCTCCACCCTACCAGGGAGACTTGTCATAGGCTCCCATCTCCACACCAACTCTGAAGGAACCAGACTGTTGAATCAGCCCTGGAGGGACACAGTCAAACCAATCCAAGCAGCTAGTCCCGTGGAATTTATGGATATTGCTCCAGTCCAAATCCTACTTCTAGCAACAGTGAAGACTGGTTGTCAGAGAAAGATGCATCAGCCTGTGCTCAGTGTACTTGGTGCATGGGGAGCTGAGCACCTCATCGTGTGGACAACGTTGCACATCATAATGTTTGCTTTGAGACCAGTCAGCATCACGCCCTGTCCAGAAAATCTGGATCCTCCTTCCTTCAGAGCACAGAACTGCAGATGTTTTTAACAGCTGCAATGTTTTGCAGCATTCAAAGCCAGTTTCCATCCATTAATTCAGCTTCTGAATCACTCAATGTCCTGGTTAGCAAAGCTAACAGAGATTATGAGTTGTGTTTTTGTTTCAAATTTTTTTCAGTGGCTGACAGTGATGTTGGAAGATGCTTACGGGGGGAAGCAGGTTCTGCAACTCAGAAACAGTCTGACAGGAAAGTGGCTTTGCTTTCAAGGGACTGCTGGTCCTTCTTCTCCCTTGTCCCTGTTTTATGGTTGCAGTAACAGATCGATTATTGAGACTCAGACCTGGCCTGTTTAACAAGCTCAGTTTTAATTCAAGAGTACAAATGTGGTCAGATCTCCTATAAACAGATCAGTTCTGGCTGACAGAGGAGGTTTCTCCAGAGGAAGTTTTGGTTAAGGGTAATCTGACACTTACAACCAGGTGAAAGCTGCTGGAGCTTCTTTATCCGAGCTGTAAAATACCACAAACACTATTATCCATCATTTGTGTTTGAAAACAGAAGGCAAGTTCTGCTTTGTGACCCATTTGTTGCCCATTGTCTCCATCCAGACACCATGCTATCAAGGGCTTTGTGTCTGAGTCCATTCCAGGTGCCCTGAAGAACAGGGATGTGCTTCATCCAAGTGATGCTCATCATCTACCCGGGCTTTGTAACCCAGCCACTCAATTCAAAACAAAGCCCAGCACCAAATAATTCAGGTGCTGTATCCTAAGTGTCTTGGTTTTGATCCAGCTGGATCAAGACAAAGGTTGTGATGAGAGACCAGGCCCTGAGTCAGGCACACAGTCACTGTCAGTACGGACTCGAAAGCCTGGAGACCACAGCCCATCATTTAGTTTTACTTGAAAACTACCCTCTGAAGTCACTGCTATTTGAAGATCCGATCTATTTAAAACACACACAAAAAAGGGAGATTGAAATAGCAGGGGCTGTGAGGAATGGGGGCCTGAGCTTGAATTCTTCCTCATCTGAGCACATGGTGACTTGGATGCTTTCCATGGATGGCTCGCAGCCGCTGTTCCTGCATTGCCAGCAGCAAGGAAAGCAACATCTTACACACATGATGACAGCCCCCCCCTGCCATGCAGCCCGGCCATTCAGTTTATTTGCCGGTTGTTATCACACTATTTATAGCCTGCACCTATTTCTGACCCTGCAGACTTACATTTGAGAGGCATCGCCACTTCCAGAGTCACGGAGAGCCAGGGACGTTTGAAGAGTGACAACTGCAAGGACAAAAGAAGAGAAAGCTTGACACAAAAGAGAGTTGGAGAGGGCAGGCAGGGCGCAGGGTATCTCAGAACCATCACTGACTTACTAGAGAGTGTTTCCATCTGTGCGATACGTGCAGGCATTCCTGCCTTGTGGGGTTTACAGACTGGCCATAGTGATAAAGAGAGGAACTTTTCCTTCTTGCAATATTCTTCTTTCTGTCTCTTTCCGGTTATTTCATAGAATCCCAGACTGGTTTGGGTTGAAGGGACCTTAAAGCTCATCCAGTTCCAACCCCTGCCACGGACAGGGACCCCTTCCACTAGAGCAGCTTGCTCCAAGCCCCTGTGTCCAACCTGGCCTTGAACACTGCCAGGGATGGGGCAGCCACAGCTTCCCTGGGCACCCCCTGCCAGCGCCTCAGCACCCTCACAGGGAAGAGCTTCTGCCTAAGAGCTCAGCTCAGTCTCCCCTCGGGCAGATTAAAGCCATTCCCCTTGGCCTGTCTCTCCAGGCCCTTGTCCCAAGCCCCTCTCCAGCTTTCCTGCAGCCCCTTTAGGCACTGGAGCTGCTCTCAGGTCTCCCCTTCAGGAGCCTTCTCTTCTCCAGGCTCACCCAGCCCAGCTCTCTCAGCCTGGCTCCAGAGCAGAGCTGCTCCAGCCCTCGCAGCATCTCTGTGGCCTCCTCTGCCCTCATTCCAGCAGCTCCACATCCCTCTTGTGCTGCTGCCCCAGAGCTGGATCAGGGCTACAGGTAAATTCACTCTAATTCGGGAATTTTTGGGCTAAATTTATTTTCTGTACAATTCTGCAGCTTCCGGAGACATGGGCTGTTGTGTCCCTATGGGAGGAACCTCCCTTTGGCACAGGTGTAGAAAACAGAGTTGCCTTCTTATCCCAGGTACAGCTGGTCCTTCTACAAGCACTGGGCTGTCCCATGGGACTTGCATCCTTCCTGCCTCCCAGCCTGAGCAGCTGCAACCCACAGGCTCTTTGCCAAGCAGAGACCTAGCAACAAGCATCCAGCACTCAGTGACAACACTGGCTGTTGTCTGAGCTTCGAGCCTCTCCATGCCTGTTATAGCACAACAGCTGTGAAATGCATTACTCACAGATGTCTATAATTAGGGACCAGCTCTGCCTTCCGATGGCATCTGAACCAAAAAGGCCAGTGAACATTGAAACACTTGCTTCAGGCAGTAAATAAACCATTCATGCTCTATAGACATGTGCGATTCAGTTTTACTGATTTAGCTTCATCCTAATTGTAGGGACCAATGTTTATTGTGGGAACCAAGAGAAAGAACCTTGGACCCAAAGAGATCATAGTTGAGCTGTTGTTTCCAGCAAGACATTCCCATATGGCCAGAAGGCTTTATGTCCTGGTGTCGCATACAATCCTAACTGACAGAAGTAGGTCTTCATTGCTGTGTTTTGGGATGATTATTTGTGCCTTGCTGCCTGCCATGGAAAACTAATTTGCATCTTGACTAACACCAGCTGTTTGCTACTGTTGATGAGCTTCAGTCATCTGTAAGTTCTGTCAACAGCAGCACATATTATATAGAGCATGTTTTCCAGCACAAGCCTGCACCAAGAGCCTTTCCAGCCACTACAGCATCAGAAAACCTCCTATAGAAAGAGAAAACACACCAAAAAAAAAAACCAAATAAAAATCAAAATGTTGTCTTCAAGGAGCTCTGCGCAGTGTCTGGGAATGCAGGCTGAGCTTTTTGGAAGGCGTTGTGTGTTCTCATTGTTGGTTGTCTCCTTTGGGTCTTCTGATGGCCTCAGCCCCCTGTTGAAGAACCTTTGCATTCGCACTTGAAGAACCTTTAAACGCACAAGCAGCCCCAACAGAAGGTCTTTGTTGAGTTAAGAGACAACTGGTGGAGACAGGCAGCAGTGCAAAAGAGGGTATTTGAAGGTTAGTATCCTCTCCTTTAATGGTGTCTATACTTTTTTAGGAGGCTGGAAGGAGCTCAGCACACATTCAGAATGAAAGGTGAGGAAGCAGAGGCAGAAAAGCAGCAGCATGGAAAAGAGATGTTTAAAATGGGCTCTCACCAAGACCACAAAGCAAGAACAGGAGTCATAGAATCATAGAATCATAGAATAGTTTGGGTTTGAAAAGACCTTAAGATCACCCAGCTCCAACCCCCTGCCATGGGCAGGGACACCAGAGTCAAACCGAAGATTTCATCCTTGTGTTCCCCGCTTGGATCATCCCTATGTTATTCCCTCCTTCTTTACTGCTGTTTTCCATGTATTGCTGTGGTTTTACAGAAACAAGGAATAAAGGTGTGCTGTGTGGGGTGTTTTAAATTCTGTTAACACTGTGTTAACTTCGTACTTGCAGACAGGTCCCGTTTGTGGCCCTGCCATTTCCAGAGACAGGATATCTATCATTCCTGGAGATCCATGCTAGCTGACATTTCCTGTTAGACCAAACTATTATGAGATTTGCACACACCAAGCACAAGGTTATTGACCATGAAACCAAATAGAATGAACAGGGAAGAAAATCTGGGAGACACACCTATCCAAGGACCAACAGATACAAAACCCTGCATGATAGATGGGCTAACACTATGATATCAGGGTCGGTATCCTGTCTGATTGAATCTACTTCATCAAACATCATCAAGGACAGAATGTCCCCTTTGCCCATAACTGGATGCAGGATGAGTAAGAAAGAAATATGACTTCTAACACATTGATGAGTTACTCTGTGTCCTCTACATATTGCGGGAAGCCATCACAAAGCACCCCTGTGCTCTGGGCACCAAATCAGTTTCCAAGTACTCCAGTTTTAGGGATGCTAATTTGTTAGGTATTGCCTCAAACTAGAAAATGTCAATGTAAGATCTCCTTTCCAGTCTGCTGTTCTGCCTGTCAGAGGATTGAGGTCATGCTAAGTGCTGGGAGTGCTTAGAGTCCCTGCTCTTACACATCCTTGAAGCCACACACTCATCTCTATCTTTGTGTTTTCATGTTTAGTGTTTGTATAGGCAATACACTCAGTTTCCCTGGAAGTCTCAGGTTGGGTCTGTGACCACTGATACTGCACCCTCAGCATGGTCCCACGGGGAGGCTTAGCCTGGGGTAAAGCAGCTCATGGACACATCTCCTGCCAGTGAAAACAAGGAAAAATGACCTCAAATCAGTTCGGATACAGGGAGAGAACATGAGTTATAAAAATCTGTCAGAAACTGACCCAGGACTTTGCTAGAACATGGGGAGCTGTTGGAGTGAGCCCAGAGGAGGCCATGGAGATGCTGCGAGGGCTGGAGCAGCTCTGCTCTGGAGCCAGGCTGAGAGAGCTGGGCTGGGTCAGCCTGGAGAAGAGAAGGCTCCTGAAGGGGAGACCTGAGAGCAGCTCCAGTGCCTGAAGGGGCTGCAGGAAAGCTGGAGAGGGGCTTGGGACAAGGGCCTGTAGGGCCAGGCCAAGGGGAATGGCTTGAACCTGCCCGAGGGGAGACTGAGCTGAGCTCTTAGGCAGAAGCTCTTCCCTGTGAGGGTGCTGAGGCGCTGGCAGGGGGTGCCCAGAGAAGCTGTGGCTGCCCCATCCCTGGCAGTGTTCAAGGCCAGGTTGGACACAGGGGCTTGGAGCAAGCTGCTCTAGTGGAAGGGGTCCCTGCCTGTGGCAGGGGCTGGAACTGGGTGAGCTTTAAGGTCCCTTCCAACCCAAACTGTGCATTGATTCTATGATTTTAACGCTCCTGGGTAGCCAGAAAGAAGGATCTCTTTCTGCCTGCGACTTGGTGACCGACAGAGGCTACATCTGTATTCACTGTGTATTGGACGAGACGAACTGGCAGGTAAATTGGAAGTATTGTTTGAGACAATAATTCAATTTCCCTCATCAGATCAGTTAATGGCTTTCATTTAAAGGGTTCATGGAGGATCATTACTCTCCATTAAGCTGCCATAGGTAGACACAGACAGATGGCAGACTGGTTTCCTCAAAGGGCTCTACTGAAGCTGCCTACCTGGAGACAAATCCTTGAGCTTGGCTGTCAAAGGAACCTGTCAGGCACATAGATGAGGGCTTGGGATAGTCCCAGGATCTGGCTCCGGTGAGCTCTGATCCTGGTGGGCCTGTGGGAGGTCTGCAGGGTGCATTGGCTGTAGGGGACTGCTCAGGGACTGCACATAAGTGTATGTATGCATGCACTGCAGTGTAAGGGTGGACAGAAATTCAACTGAAGAAGCACTGCTCTTCTGCTGCAGGGAATTGTGAGCCTGAAAATCCCCTGATGCTGAGTCAGTGTGGCTGCAGGGAGCAGGAGAGCCCTCTCTGTGGGACAATACCATCACCCTTCTATGCCCCAGGAGATGGTCAAGAGCCTTTTAATGCAGGATGTTCTTCTGGTCCATGTTGTGGGTGTTGAAACAACCTCAGAAAATCAGCTCTATGGACCAGAGTCCATGGAGTTTCTTAGAGCAATGATGTGGAATGGGCAAGAAATGTGGGTTCGAAACACCTGCGTCCCCACTTTCTTTCTGCTATAGGGCGAACACATCTGCTTTGCACGAAGGATGGGTGAAGTACAGCTCACCTCTGCTCCTTTGCTTTGGCATGCTGGAGATGGCCTGGGGCTAATTACACTGAGTCAGCATGGCATAGAAAAAGGGTCACAGCTTCAGCTTTTGTGGCTGGTCCGTTGGCTTCCCTCCTGCAGTTCCCTCACCATAGCCCAGGGCTAATACAGGCTGTGTGGCTGAGGACTCAGGTACCACACGTTAGCATTTTCCTAGAAAGGATGTCTTAGGAGATTGCTCGGGAGATGAGAAAAGTTTTATCCAAGCTCTTCAGAACTGTCAGGAAAGGAAATTTAAAAAGGCTGATGTCAAACCCTCACTCTCACGTTGAACAAGGCTTCTTGGGGGGAAATGTGTCCTCTTTGATTTTCTATGAGTTGTTTTGCCATATCCTACTTAGTGAAATTGCATCAAGCACTTCATAACAACCCCTCCTTTTCAAGTGTGCAATCGTATCTCCTGGGTGGGACTTGTCGTTGCTGAGTTATCCTGGAAGAGGAACATGTCAAAGGGCTTCAGAAGGACCTTGTGAGGGTGTATTGGGGAGGTTATATCAACGCACTGCTTAATGCCTTGTGTGGGCAGGCAAAGCCCAAGACAGAAGTATGCCAGGCCTAATGAAGGAGGATTCAGGCTGATATTGCAGATGAAAGCACTAGAATGGCTCTCTTCAGATGCCTCACAACTCTTTAGAGCTTAGAGATGATTGGGGGGGTGTCACAAAAAGATCTTGGATATCCCTAAGGAATTAGAGATGTTACGAGGACACAAAGAAAGGGCTATGCAAGGAGCTGGACTGGGCTGTGGGGTCACAGAGCAGGCAGTAGCCATGACAAGAGGGTCTCCTATGCAGGATGGGTGCTCCAAGAGGGCTTAAAGGACTGCTGTTAGAAAACAACCCTTGGACACCCTTTTGGCCTATGTCCTTATGGACATCCTCCTGCCACATGATGCACTTCTTCTGTCCATGACCTGCATGGGGTAAGGAGAACAGCAACACAATACTCTCAAGAGTAAGATGTAATAGGAAGATCCACCTTTAGAAGTTCACAAACTCCCCACAAATGGCTCATTGAGAGTAAAACTCACCGCTGTCCCTGAAGGCTGGAGTCAGTCAAAACATCACAGTTAAGCAGACATTAACTTGCTCAATGGAAGTCAACCCAAAGCCTCAAAGTGCATTATAAGCAACCTGCTTCTTGCTGGCTAGGGCAGCTCCAAGCTAATATATTCTTTTCCTGTAGTATTCACCTCTTCCCTTTTGCCCAAAGCCTAGGTTGTCAGTTCTCTTTTTCTACCACACTTCTCTCAGGATGGCAGGGTTTGTTCCAACTACCACAACAGTGAGAACAAGCAATGGGCAAAGATCCTCCACACACCTCCAACTCCAGCTTTGTTTGCTGTCTAATGCCTTACACATCAGTATAAAAGAGGCCCTTAACCAAAATGGACAACTGTTTCTGCAAATGGCTGAGTATTGTATGAAGTGAGTTAACTTAAAAATACCATTTTTCCAGTGGAGACAAATCCCTCTGTACTTCTTTCCCTCATCCACATTCATTGCAGTAGTATCTCACACTAACATGTGGGCTCAGAGCAACGGAATTACCCTAACCTGCCTTTCTAAAGGTCCATGTCTTATGGTTGATTCCCTAGTGCCTCGTAAGAGTTGAGGTTTTGCTATAGACTTTCCCTCTGGACAACCAGTAAAGGTTTTCTCCATTGACTATGAGCAGAAACCCTTTGGGTATAGAATACCTCCAGGGTCTCCACCTTTCTGTCAAAAGTGATTGAAATTGGGCAGCACGTTCAAAACTCCCTGGGGAAAAAAAAAGACTGAATGGTTAGGCAGGTAAAGACACAGGGAGGCAACAGCAAAGGTAGCATCATTGCACAGTACTCATTTCCCTAGGAAACAAGGGCGAGCAACATTTTTATTGCTTTTGATTATAACCTGCTGTGCATTGCCATCTTCAGTCTGCAAACATGAAAGAGCCACCGCTGTAGTAACCACATATGACATCTGATGCTGAACAGGAGGAGATGAAATCCCCAGTAACAGGGGACCTATTTCTACCTAAACTTCCCAGATAATAATGCTAGAGAATTGTCTTATGAAACACACAAAATAATGAGAAGCTGAGATATCATTTCCCAAATATTCATTTTCAATCTCCTCTAACAACTGCCATCAAATCTTGACATTTTGCTCTCACTTCAGTTCAAAACAAAATAAGCGTTAAATAGGGTCTGTATTATGGTCTGAGTGAATCTGAAGGTGTTTGCATTGGGACTTCTACCTTCACAGGGTGAAACCACAGGATCATGGCCTAAAAAATAAGACTGGGCAGATGAGGTAACCAGCAAATGGTTGATTTCACAACATTGCCCCACATCAGTTCCAGGAATCACTGTGCAACCTGGCAACTTGGCAGCCCACAAGATGCTAAGCAGCGCTGAGCATGCTAAAAGGGATGCCAAGGTGCCAGAAATGATACAATGGAGAGTCCTTCCTTGGAAAGAAGGTATGTTATAGAGGGATAAATTCTGGCTCTGTTACATGCCTGTTTGCTTGTCACAAACATCTGTGCAATAAACTATCTAGTCCTACATCTTCCTTAGCCAGCACCAGGAAACAAATCACTCCTTACCTACAAAACTGAATAAACATCTTCTTTGAGCGCCACATTAACAGGAAGAACCGACTCTCTCAGCCTGTCTGCATAACAGAGGTGCTCCAGCCCCCTGAGCATCTTCATGGCCTCCTCTGGACATGTTCCAACAGGTCCACATTCTTATGTTAGGGCCCAGTTTTGACCAGCTTTGAGCTTTGTACATTCAGGTACTTGGGACAGCCTTCTCATAAGAGCAACATGTGTAAGGATCCTTCCTCCATCAGCTAAGGCACCAGTAGCTGAGATAGATGAGAATGCCTAAAATAGACACCACCCTTGTTGATACACTGAGAACTAAGCCTGGTGTCTTCAGAAAACACAGGATCTGTCACAGAGCAAGCCAAAGCATCACCGGCTCACTTATAGGTTAGGGCTGGAGAACATCCCCTTCGGTAAGACACAGGTTGAGGCAAGTAGCCCACATCCATTATGCGCAAACAAAACCATTTGAGACAGCAGCAAAGCCTTGAAACAAACAGAGCAACTCCCAGCGGTGCCCACAGCAGCAATTCTAGTTTAGAAACATGCTCAGCTTTGGTTAACTGTCTATTGCTGCACATTGATTATTTGGGGCAGCAGTGGGGTAGGTGTCAATAGCCTGGCAAGAGCACCCATGGATGCTCTGGGCTAAAGGGAACACCGTGTTCTAACCATAGCAGCCTTGGGTACCACCAGGCCCTGAATACCCTGTGGCCATTTTACTGCAGAGAATATGATTTATTTCCTGGCTTTGCTGCTGTAAACATATGGCCATCATTAATAATAATCACTGATTATGCCCGTTTCTAATTGAACACAAGACACAGTGTGCACAATAGGATAAGAACATGTTGGCAGACAATCTAAAAAGGCAAAAGTAAGGATTATGTGGGTTCATTTGGGGGTGTGATGATCTAGAAGAGTGAGCCAGAACCTGGTTTTACTAGCCATTCACACCAAGATGCCATTTCTGATTGCAAGTGAAGACGTGCCTGCTCCCTGTTTCTTTCCCACCATGTCAGCCCTACTCATTTCAAAGTATAAAATGCAGACTCATAAAGGAAGCTAATAATTACCAAAATCATTACTACATCTGTTAGCTGCAGTTTCATCTTCCCATGTCTTGGCAATTCCCTATCAGGGTCAAATCTTTCCACCCTGTTTCATTTTGGCAGAGTTCTCAGACATAACTGCTGTGACACAGAATGACACATGCCAGCTGGAATGACAGCTCTTAGGACATTGTATTCATCAGACACAAGCTCATATCCCAGAAAAATGGGTTTAAGTTCTTACAGTAGTGATGTGGACAAAAAAGATCTGCGATTTAATAAAATTTAAATGCTTAAAGAAGGTTTTTTCTGAGCTAAACAGTGTCTAGTCTCTGATGTATCTGGTTAAGAACCTGTAGAAAAAGGTGTAATGGATGAAGATAAAGAGAATCTTTCCTAACAGACATCCTAAGCTTTTAATAGCAAGAGATTTAGAGACCTGCTGAGCTAGAGCTTGGCTATGGGCTATACTTGAGGAGCAGCTACCATGGACATTTCTTTTTTGGGTGATATAGAATCATAGAATCACAGAATGGTTTTATTGGAAAGGATCTTCAGATCATCCAGTTCCAACCCCCTGCCATGGGCAGGGACACCTCACATTAGGCTGTGTCACCCAAGGCTCTGTCCAACCTGACCTTTAACACTGCCAGGGATGGAGCATTCACCACGTCTCTGGGCACCCTGTGCCAGCGCCTCACCGCTCTCACAGTAAAGAACTTCTTCCTTAGATCCAATCTAAACTTCCCCTGTTTCAGTTTGAACCCATCACCCTTTGTCCTATCACTACAGTCCCTGATGGAGAGCCCCTCTGCAACATCCTTGTAGCCCCTTCAGACACTGGAAGCTGCTCTGAGGTCTCCATGCAGCTTCTCTTCTCCATGCACCAAGTCAAAAAGAAACAAATGCAAAAAGAAATGCAATTCCTGTTTGCTTTAAACATGAGAGCAGGAACGTCTTCATCACCAAAGAGCAAATAATCCTCCCTTTCCCTCCACTGCTCATGGTTGCACGGATCATGATCTAAAAGCAGCCCAGGTAGGTAAATCCACCTGCATGTTACCTAACTGGGATTTTGTAACTCTCTTCCCCTGCAAATGATTGTTGCTACTTACATTTTGATTGTGGTTTCAAATCAGCTTCATCTGACTTGGCAAAAGCTTCTGCTGTGCTTTGTTTCCAAGGAAATATTTGGGTCAAACATAGCAACTAAAAGCTGCTGCTATTATTTAGCAAATAGCCCGAACCCTTGCTCTCCATCCAAGCAACCCTCAGGCTTCGAAGAGCTGGGAAATCTAATCCCACACTGAAGCTTTGCAAACAACCCCTCTGTTTATAATGGACCAAGCCACAAAGCCAAATCCAATCACGCCAAACCTTTGTGTTGCTCAATACTTGCTGTGAGCTCCATTTGCTGCCCTCTTTCCATCTCTGTTATTCGTTAACTGCTGTTATGCTGTACCTCCTTCTCCCTGTATCTGTAGGAAAATGCATCAGACCAAAACTGATGAAGCATTCTAATAATGCTGATGGTGTTAATGTAGAACTGTGTCCATTAGGTGCCTTATGGCTTATTAGAAGCATCTGGAAAGTTATCCATCAAGGGACAGAACCTCAGGCAATATGGTCTAGTATGAGCCATCCCTGCCCATGGCAGGGGGGTTGGAAATGGATGATCTTAAGGTGCTTTCTAACCCAAACCATTCTATGATTCTATGGTAAGGGTGTTGACAAAGACCTCTGAGATTTCACCTCTTTCCTCTCAAACAAAGCTCTTTCAATTTTCTTTTGGGTAAACAGCTCCAAAGCACCTCCGCTTCATCTCCAGTCAAAATAGAACACGGGAGGTAAGCATATCCCATTTATAGTCTAAATCTTGCTTTGCTAGCTTGGGTTTGGTTTGGGTTTTTTCCCTCCAGAATTGCACAATCAAAATTTAATGATCCCCTGCATATATTCGAGACATACATGGAGATTACGCTGCTTCAAAGGTAAGCATAAGTGTTCACTTCACAGCAAATTGCTGCTGCCTGTAAAGCAGCTCTTGGCATGGAGCAATGATAGCCAGGAGATGGCATTTATGCCTTGCTCTTTAGAGATGTGACCCACTTTAACCAACATTAAATGGAAATCCAGCCACTGATAAAGGCAATGGGATGAGTTAAAAACCATAATCAGTGCCTGGTACCCACATATATGCATGTCCTTCATTCTTTCTGCCTTCTAGCTATATGGCTTTCTAGTTCTTGTGGCTTTTGGCCATTTCTGCTAAAGGTTTTGAGTTTTCTATAGGTTTCTGGGAAGGTGGTGGTTTTCCATGAACCTCTCTGGACTATGTGGCTTCATCTTTTCTGCTAGCGAATACTCCCTAGCTCTGGGGTCAAATAATGTTGCTCAGACTGTGTCACACAACTTGTATCTCTCATTCCAGAACTGAGTGGTCCCCTTCAGGCTGCTTCATTGGCCTGTGCTGTCCTCCAGACTTCTTAGGCATTGCCTCATCTGTTCACTGGCATGAAAAACAATTCAGATTTAGATTGGACATTAGGCAGAAGCTCTTCCCTGTGAGGGTGCTGAGGCGCTGGCACAGGGTGCCCAGAGAAGCTGTGGCTGCCCCATCCCTGGCAGTGTTCAAGGCCAGGTTGGACACAGGGGCTTGGAGCAAGCTGCTCTAGTGGAAGGGGTCCCTGCCCGTGGCAGGGGTTGGAGCTGGAGGAGCTTTAAGGTCCTTTCCAACACAAACCAGGCAACTGCAGAACCGTGCTAGAGACCGTACCCTGGCATGGGTTATACTGTTGGGATAGATGCAGACCAAACCTGGTAAGTACACGTAAGTCATAGAGACCAACTGCTAAGGTCAGCTGCTCAAAGTGTATCTGTCAGTTATGTACACAACAGACTGTCAAAGGAAACAAGACAGCAACGCAGGGCAGCCACCTCTCCCCCTTTTCCAGCTCTGTTTCTGCCTTAGAATCACAGAACCAACCAGGTTGGAAAAGCCCTTTAAGCTCATCCAGTCCCATCATTTCCCAGCACTGCCAAGGCCACCACTGCCCCATGGCACTGAGGCCTCGTCTCCACGGGGTGTGAACCCTTGCAGGGCCGGTGACTGCAGCCCTGCCCTGGGCAGCCTGTTCCAATGCCTGAGCACCCTCTGGGGCAGGAATTGTTCCTCAGCTCCATCTAAACCTGCCCTGGTGCAGCTTGAGGCCGTTTCCTCTTGTCCCATCCCTTGTTCCTTGGGAAAAGAGTCCAACCACCTCCTTTCACCTCACCTTCTTCCTGTATTTCTTGCATCTAGAGTGTGCCATGTTCTTGCCCTTAATCAAACCTCAATTTTCTGGGAATCCTGGACATCAATCTGTCTTTGTTGCATTCCGAAACACCCAAAGACCTCAGCCTGATGTGTCTGGCTTCATGCATCACATTCACGTAGCACAGAGTTCTAAACCAACATTACAGAGCTCCAGGCTGCGTGGTTTGTGAAGACATTTATTTTTGTCCATTGCACAGCCAGTCCTCTCTCCCAGTCTCCCTCTGAAGTGTCGCTTAGCTAAATGAGTTTAAACACACTGCTTTTTGACCCTGTGATGGAACACACTGAAATCTGGCTGGCAATAACTTTATCCTCCTTCACAACTATGCCATGTCTTTGCTTAGTCACTGCTTGGTGTCAGGGGTTCATTTCCCTCTGAAGTGCTTTCTGCCCTGGAACAGGGCTTCCTTGTGAAGAGATGGACGCTGTGAACAGAGGTGCCCACCCAGCTGGAGGGTTCAGCTCCAAGGGTGAGAGCTTGGATGAGTTCTGCACACAATAGATGCTTTAATGCGGTTCTCTGTCCTACTGCAAACGTTAGCTCACTGCAAAGCATGACCCTTCCTGTATTTCTTGCTGGGAGCATCAGCACAGATGTCCACTCAGGGGAATGATTTGCTTTTCCTTTGTTTACCCGTTTTTCTGCCAGACAATGAAATAATAGGGGTTAGCGTGCCCGTCTTTGGATGTTTGTAACAAGCCAGTTCCAACTAAACAAACTCTGGAGGAGATGTGTATATCTTACAAGACCTTAGAAATAAAGAAGCCTGATAAAGGTACATAAAACCCTCGTAGGACACCATGCCCCGTGGTCAGGGAGTGACGACTGCATTTTGTGCTCCATTCCTGGATGAGTGCATGGCAGAAACACCAATGAATAAAGATCTCCATCCACCCATAATTCAATGTTTCCTGTTGCCATAGCAATGGAGTGCCTCACCATTTCCACGTATTCTGTGAGTTGAGAAGGTATTGTCTACATGTTATGGGGAATGAGGCATCCCAAGAGGTGTTTTCATCCCCCTCTTTCAGCACCTAATCCATGTGGGGGGTTCATTTTGACACCCAGGTCCACAGCAAGGAGCCAGGCACCAGCACCCCAACCCTGCCATGTCGCAGTGTCTCCCTGCTCAGGATGATGGGCAATTGCAGATGTAACGTGTTTTACCAGTTAAAGGAGCCTTTAAATACAGTGCTAGAGACAGCAAGGCTTGGCCAGAGGATGCTAAGAGGTCTGTGGAAGACCACAACGTTGGGTACTGATCCAAAGCAATCCCTCTGACACATCCCTGACTGCTCCGATACAGTGGTACCCACATGCCTGTCTACTTGGACCTGGAGGCATCTCAGGGGGGTTTAACTTGTGGTGATATCCCTCCCATTAGCTCCCATCTGCACAAGCTGAGGTGTGGTGGGAGCTTCCTTTTAAGCCCCTTCTTTCTGGGCAGCTCTCCCAGCTCAGCCCCATGTCACTGAACACTGACTACCATGACTAAAGTGATGGTGCCTCAGCTTTTCAACGTCAAGATAATGCATTGTATGAGCAAGATATTAAACTAAGTCTCTCAGTGTCCATCCCCATGCCATCCAAAACCCAGTAATCAGCATTTTTCCCATCTTTTTGTTTTTTTCCACAATGGTTTTGGTAAAATCTGAAGATGATTCCCCTGGCATATATCTGGGCTGCTCACAGCTTTAATTTCCAGAAGGAATCTCCCATTTATACCCCTGGGAATTCAGTACTTACACTGGGATATGAGGACTGTGGCTGATCACTCACCCTGGCAGGGTGGCAGGCTGCATCCCAGTGCAGGGACCCAGGCTTTCTACACCCCATCACAGCACGGGGAGGACCATCCAGAGCTAAGACATCTCTCTCTGGTTTCCCCTTTCAAGACTGTGCTTGTTTGGTCTCTTCTTGCATCTCTGTGCTTGTCCACTGCATCTGACCGTACTCTTCCTGGGTGGTTTTCCTCTCTGACCAGTGTCTCTGCCATCCCACCCTTCCCAGTCCCCATCCTCATTGATGCTCCCTGGTCACTGCTGTGCTACTCGTTTGGGCAGATCAGTGCTCCCTCCCCTATCACCTTCCCCACCTATCTATGGGGATAATGGGATAAAATGCCTGTTCTCCCCCTCCTTCCCTCACTAATGAAGTGAGAAGCCCATAGCTGGTCTCCACAGTCTGCTCAGCAGTTTCCTGGGGATGCCAATTACAGTGTGAATGATGTGGATGTCTGTCCATCCACCGCTGTGCTCTGCACAGGCTGTCATCTGCAGGTGCTGCTTAATTCACATTGAGCTGAGGTGCCATTCATCCTTCACTTTGCAGGCACTTCCAGGTTCCCAAGAGATTTAAGCATCGTAGCCATTGGCTTGGATCTTGCCTTTTAATAGGCTGGAAGAGGGGAAGGAGCACATCTGGGTTCAGATGAGCTGCCCATGTACAGTTTGATACCCTGGGGTATCCAAGACATCTGCATGGTGTTGATGACAGGTATGACATAACCTATGGGAGACCCCTGCCTGTTTTGAAAAGTCAATAAGAGAGCAGATGGGACACCTTGGGGACCTCAGAGGGTGTTAGGGAAAGAGGGAAGGCTGATTTATGTGACCACACATGGGTATTTAGTGGAACAGGAGATGGTTTAGGGCATTGCAGCTCCAGCAGAGCATACAGCTCCTACTTGAGGCTCATCTGGCACCACACTGATGTGTTAGGCCCAGAGGATATCATATGTGTCACTGTATACCCTGGGGGGAATAATTCCATTGAGCTGCTCCAGTGTTTTAGGGAGAGCTGAGTTACTTTTCTCCCTGATGGCTCCAATAACATTAACTGGTGCAGGAGCTAGGGTACCCTGTGGACATGGAAACATGTCCTGGCACCAGTCAGAGGGCTCAGACCCACACCAGTGCTGCTGCAGGGGATGTGTCTGCCACCAGGAACAGCTGGGATGTTGTTTCTTACAGCTGAAGGGCTGTGCTGGGAGGAAAGGAAGTTTCAAAGGATGTCAGGAAAGAAGGGACAAACTCAATGGCCAAGGCATCTTTGGAGGTCCCAGCTTCTCAACCCACGTCCATTGCTGTTCAACCAAAGAGACTGCTCCCTGGGACAGTACCCAGCTCCACTGCTAGGGTGCTGGGCCACTCGTCTCTCCCAGTTTTAAAGCAGGGGCTTCACCTTGCCATGGTTTAGTGATGGATTTGGTAGTCCTGGGGTAACAGTTGGACTGGATGATCTTGAAGGTCTTTTCCAGTGTCGCTGATTGTTTGATTCTGTGGTCCACATAGAATGATTCTATGATATCTTGGCCTTACTGCAATGG
This sequence comes from Pezoporus wallicus, assembly GCF_028554395.1. NCBI lineage: Eukaryota > Metazoa > Chordata > Aves > Psittaciformes > Psittacidae > Pezoporus > Pezoporus wallicus. The sequence continues at coordinate 622,389 of NW_026637976.1, read as the reverse complement.
AGACAGCAGCCTTTCTTCCTCTCTCCTAATGCATCAGGACGATGGATGAATCACAGCCTCCACTGCTATCCAGCACAGAGCCATGTGTGAGACACACCATACCAAGCAGACACCACCACCCTCTGCCCTGCCACTGGCTCTGAGCATCACTTTAATCACAGCTGAGGGCATTCCCATTCCCTGGAGGAAGAAGCTGGGTGTTTTCCAGGCATTAAGCTTCATTAAGTGTTTTTATAGCATTACTTTGCAGCTGCAGGGTGGGGTAAGCAGGGGGCTGCAGCTCTGACACGCTGATTAACACAAGGACTCTTATGCATATGACCCAGTGATCATCTGAGCAGCGAAAAGAGCCTTAGAATAGCATCAAATCAGGAGTGGATGTAAGTGTGGCATTTGGGGAGTCCTCTGAACTGCCTGTCATCCTCAGACGCTCACCACGGGGGAAGCTTAATTAAAACGAAGCGCTGACAGAGGCTCACCTCTCTTCTCTCACTGCTTAATGGGAGAAACAAACAGTGCTCAGTGGCTTCGTGGAGTATCTGAGGCTCTTTCGGACAGGCGGTCCCCAGCTATGAAAGCAGAAGCTGAGGGTGGTGAAATGTGTTTTACCAGCACTGATTTCAGCTCGCTTTAAGGGTCAAAATCCTGCTGGTGACAGCTTAGTCTGGATGATGAACTGGAAAATCACATTTGCACTCAGTAAAATGTGTGGCTGGGAGTATAAATCCCTCTTGTTGTGCTCTTCTGTTTCACTTACAAGTGCTTGTGCCCCACAGAAATCCCTTTCCTGTATAAAAACCCCATCCTTTGACCGACCAGATGCTGATGCATCATGTCTGATTCCCAGGGTGGGACTTTAGTGGGATTTGGGTGTGAGTGGAGGCTCAAAGGGCATCCCAATGGATCAAGGAACCCCATCTGAGTTGCTTTCTGGCTTAGCCAGTTGGAAAAGCATGCAGTGTTCCAGCGAGGGAGCGCACTCTCGTGGGCTACGAGCACTCCATGTGTCAGCTAAGTTGGCTCAGAGGTGATTAATAAAGAAAACAAAGGCTGTGGAAGGAAGACATGACATAAGCCAGAGCGGCAGCAAAGTGCAACCAGATGTTGGGCTGTTTTGATCTTGAAGAAGCAAGGAAGAAGGAAGGTAAATAAGCCCCACCGGTATCAGAACCACTTTTAATACCCACTGTGCTGCTTGAGGCCAGCTGAGATGAAAGGGAAGGCCCAAGATGCGATGCCCCTGGCTGGGGGCTAAGAACTGCAGAGGCATGTGGACAGCTCACCACAGGGCATAGACACGCTGGGTTTGCTCTAAGTTACCCCATGTCAGGGCTTTGGCAAAGCAGCCAGCACCTGAGGATGGGAGCAGGACAAGGCAACTGTAGATGGGTGTTCTTCTGTCCATGGTGGTGAGAAGGTGGTGAACACAAGGAGGAATAAGAAATAGAGATGATGAATGGGAAGAAGAAACTGTTAATTGGTACATGATGGTTTGCTCAGGGCTGACTCATACCTCCCCCTTTAAAGCCTTGAAGCTTTATCTTTGCTGTGTGGGTGAAATGATTTTCCTACGGTCTTACACAAGGCTTGTGACAAGCAGAAACCCCTGAAACCAGTTCTCCCACCTCCTGGAGTACCCTCTACCTCTTTGGACTTGCCTTGCTATACATTGAAGAACATGCACGTATGCATTGCATCTACACAGCCATCCCCACTGCATCTCACGACATAGAAGCTTTCACACAGTAGAACAACCAACAGAAACCCCCCAAGAAGACAGACAGAGCCTTTATCAGCCCAGATTCAATACATAGACCTGAGCTAATGTGTGAAATGTTAATTCTTACAGTTATCCTTATGTACTTAACTGTATTGAGGTTCCTCCTAGCCCAGAAGAACTCCCCCTTGGCCTTTCCACTCAGAAGCTAAAGCTCAGAGGTTGAGATAGGCCCAGAGCCAGACTTTGATGCTGCTGTGCATGAGCATCTTCACTCCATCAGCTGAATACCTGAGGGAATACTTACACTAATCCTTGAGATCCCCCCTGTATGAAATCTTTTGGCAGATCCTCATCTAAGCAGTCAAGTGTTCAGGAAAAGCAACATCAGTTGCCCAGTATGGGGTAAAACATGGCTTGCACGTGTGCCTGTGGTCCTAGGGAAGAAGCAGAAGTGACAGCTCTTTTGCTGCACTATCTACTCAGTATTTCAGTCTCTCGCAGTGATGCTGATCCAGATTCAGGCTTGGAAGGGTTTGTCCTCTTTAAAACACAGGAGAAGGTAACCCAGGCTCTAGTGTCTTATTGTATAAGATGACATGGTCTGGTTTAGAGACAGCCACAGGAGGTGAAGTGATAGAAGAAGAAAGGCAATGACTGGCTCTCTTTTTTCACAGCATGAAGCTGTCAGTGCTGGTAGGAAAAGGCAAACTGCCCTCCCCATTGGCCTGCCCCTGCTAAATACATCTGAGAAGGAGGCAGTCCTAGAACCTGGGAAGGTGTTTTCTCATCGGGCCTCTCTGTCTGCCCACCCCTGAGCACTGCAAGCCTCACAGAAGTGCTCTGACATCAATCTGAAAGGTCAGATGAGAACTGGCTGCTCCAGGATTGGAGTCTGGGCTCGGATCAGATGTGGGACTTCTTGGTCTCTAATAGGGATCAAAGGCCAATGAAACTGGAAGCGTGGAAAGCGAGAACCAGCCCATCAGAGCCAAGGGCAGTTTATGAAGGGGCTTTGCTGACCCCCCTCTGATAAATCTCCCTGCAGCTCTCTCTTCAGGTCCCTGCAGCCTGCCCTGGCCATAGGCAGATTCACTGCTTCCCCAGACCTGAATGTTGCTCTTGCCTTTTCCTTCCATGGCTCTAAGCATCCACAATTTCCACTGTGACATGCAGAGCTCTCGGATCTCACCTGCTATCCATCCATAGCAGTGCTGGAGGTAACAGAGCAACACACAGCCTGAGAGGCTTATCATTATCAGCTTAGAAGATGTAGGTCTTCAGGGAATTTTAATTAGCAGAGGCACTTTCACACCCCAAGAGACAAAGATGTTATCAATTCCATTATATGGGCACCAAAAGAACTGAGCTGCAGCTCTTGGGACTCCTCGTCTGTTCACATTGCTCCATGAACCACAGTGATGCTGTGCTGATCCCTAACTGCTGAAAATCCCAGCTCTTCAGCCTCAGATGCACTTCACTTTGACGGCTAAATTTTACTGAAGGATGTCCTTTCCCATGAGGAATGTGCTGTTTCTTCTCTCACCAGTCTGGAAAGGACCCTTTGTGATGGCCACCCTAAACATCTGTACCAGAACACAGCAGGCTGCTGCTATTCTAAAACGCCTGGATATCCCTGCCCATGGCAAGGGGTTGGAACTGGATGCCCTTAAGGTCCTTTCCAACCCAAACCATTCCACAATCCTTCTGGGTCAGGGCTTGTTTGCACTGATAGTTTTGGTCTGGTTTTTGTCTCCTCTCCCAGGGCATGCAGCGCTTGCCCTGCTGTAGGGTACCACACTGTGCAGCAACAGATAATGGGGACTTAGGGAGGCGTTAGCCTGGATGTGCGTGTTTCAGATGAAGGGATTAATATCTAGAGGCTTGTTTGGGACTCCTGCAGAGTCTGGGTATGAAATACAACAGTGTTTACCCTGGGACTTATCCTTTGAGCAACACCTCCATTGAATTATAATTCCTTTTGAAAAAACCCACACGGTTGGCATGAAGGTGGATGAGAGCAACTGATTATTTCATCTCTGTTTCCCCTTTCTGTGGTTAGTTGCATTGCAGGTATTGCTGGTTATTTTGATGGCTGGGTGGCAATTAGGACTGGTTGTTTCTCTACCCCCAGGAGGCGAAGAAAAAAGATGTTTTGCTCTGTTATCTTAGCTTCATGGAAGAGTTTTAACCCTTTGTTGTTTAATGTGTTTAACAGATGTGTCTCTCTAGCTGTGTTAAGTGATTTGAGCAGCATGACAAGATAACCATCTGCAGCAGTCCGTGTGGCTCAAATGTCCCTTGGAAATAGTCATCTCTATTGTATGACAACCAAAAGGTGCTAAATAAATAGGTGTGCTCTGAAACTTGGTCCATTGACCCTCATTAAGTTTTGTTCGGGCTCTGGAAATGAAGTGAAATCAAAATTATTTCCTTCGGAAAGGATTTAAATACAGTTTAAAAGAAAAGGTCAGCAGAAATTCCTGCAGATCTGCCAGCCTGAAATAAAACCAGTAAATTACCAGTAAATTGAGCACTTGCACAACCCTGTGGGCCCAGAGGGGATTAGTGGTAAGGCTCAGGCAGGCCATGGGCTTTGCAGGGAGTCAGCAGAGGCAGGCTGCAGCCAGGGGGGGACTCTCCAGCCTGCTGCAATGCAAAGCAGCTGCCAGAGCAGCCCAGAAGATATATATACATGCAAATATATACATACACGTGTGTGTATCATATATACATACATATATATATGAAAGTTAATGTATATATGTAACTGAAGCAGGAGAGATTAAGCCATCAGATTGCTGGAGGCTGCTGCCCACTATACCTTCCACCTATCAAAGGAAATTCATACCTAAATCATGTTCTATATTAATTAATAAGTTTATTTATGTATTATAACTCCTCATTATGATGAAGTGGTGTTAGAAAATGGGGATATAAAAAGTTAATGCATATGCAGCTGGTAAGCTAATAAAGCGTGTTGTGACAGGAATGCTCTTAGGCAACAGGGTGTTGGGGAGCTGAGATGCTGTTAGAGAAATGATTTAGGGTTACAGGCACATGCAGCTGAGAGCCTGGGGTGCTGTCTTTCCCTGCTCCTGTATGATCTTACATGTAACATCTGGCAGACCATGCAGGGACCTTGCTTTAAAAATGCTGGCCTACATGATAGAAGTCTACAGGCACAACAAAGGCAATATACCTCTTGGGTCTTGTTTCATCCCATACTAAAAAGAACATAAAATTTTGGGTCTAGTACATGCATTTCTTATGCAGCATAGGTTAGATAGCTAAACTTTGTCTCTCCTCAGCTTCTAAACCTTTAAATGATGCTAATGATGCTGTTCTATCAAATATCAGCTACATGTTTATGTAGCCTGATAACAGGAGACGAAGGTATACGTTGAGATAGGCAAGGTGAGAGCTGGAGGAAGATGTAACACCAGTACTGAATGGCCTGTGCTGTGGTTCAGTATTTGAGCTAAAGTCTCTCCAGCAGACAGTTGAAAGCTCAGATGTTTAGATAAGGCTGTAAACTGGTTATTTTCTTCAAGCTGTCAAAGATGCCAATGGCTATGAGAGACCTATTGGGACAGAAAATGGTCTGGGATTATTTGCTCTGTAGGGTTTTTAAAGCCGTGGTGTAAAGAAAATGCAACTCGATGTCATGTTCAAGCTTTGTTTTAGGCATAAATGCCATTTATCAGATCTGGCAGGACCTGATGAATGCTTCAGTGAGGTTATGTGGTTGCAGGAAAGTGTGCAACATAGCACAGGGTAAGACATCATCCAGAACGTCAGCCAGCCATTCATGAGTCCTTTGACGCATTTGGAAGTCTTGTTACCATTCACCGTGAGCAGGGTTGGCCAAAAACCATCATTCTTTGTCTGCCAGGAGATTCAGTGTGATATTTTCTTCTCTTACTCCTTTTTTTCAGCCTTTTTCTTGTTTTCTTCACTGCAATAAAGTGATTGATTTGTTAAATGTCCAAGGAAGTACAAGCTTCCTGAAGTTTACAAGTGCTGGGTGGGTTTGCTGTTCCCCTCAGGTTTTCTGTTAAGACCATCAATGGAATTGTCATTGTCAATGAGCTGCTGTGTCTGGTTTCTAGGCTTTTCCATGCGGGCCAGGCTTGCTAAGCATGTGTAAAACACTCATCTGCTTTCAGCTTCCCTGCTTATGAGACAGGCCTACTTGATATCTTTATTCCCAGATAAGACACCTGCAGTTTCTAAGGTCTCCAGACATCAATCCAGACATATCTGAAGTGTTTTTGAATCTGACGTATTTCAAGAAGAACATTTTGAGGCATGTTGGGCAAGTGCTTTTTCAGTTAACGCCACGAGACGCTCCATTTCCTTCAGTATCTGGCTTTAACTTGCTTATTTAAAGTGCAGCCTCTCTAACCTGCATGTAGAGGAAATGATGAACAGTAGCCACTTCTTAGGTTGAATCGTAGCTGGATTCTAAGAGGTTTGGAAATGTCCCCTGGAAAAGGAGTGTTTCTCTATGTGTTGCTATATAATGAGCTTCTGGAGACAAGGCTGTCAAGCACTCGGGTCTTGATGCCTAAATAAATAAATGTATAAATATCTCATCTAGTGCTATGAGACTGTTTCCTGCCAGCTCTAATATTGACTATTCAAACTACATGCAACGTCATATATTCCACTAACACCAGTGCCAGAGAGTTCAGATCTTACAGGCTACAAAATCAGATTCCAAGAAAATCAAATCTGGGCAGTTTGGGAAGGAAGTGGACTCGCTTGAACTTGACTCTGCAGGACTCTTCAGGGCTGACATGCAACTGCTCTGATGCAAAGACATGTAGCTGCTCTGATGAAAACCAGACAATCCGGAGGAAAAGGCATTCCACATGCTGGGCTGCAACTTGAAAACAGGATAATATGGCACAGCAGGACACTCTTCCACCCAAAAAACAGCCCCTCCAACACCATGAGGCATCAAACTGTGCTGCATGACCAAGAAACTGATGTCAGATTGGGTTAACATCAAGCAAATCAAAGCCACGGGAAGGACAAAATGAGGAGGAACTTGTAAAGAATTAAGGGATGGAGGGGTTAACTAATGCGAGGCAGTGAGGCTGAAGCGATAATGAATCTTGACAGGATGACTTTACATAATTGTTGTGATCGAGTCACAGGTCTGGCATGTAAAGTCAAGTGGTGATGTTGTCTTAAATGCCTACAAGTTGTCATCCGGCTGAAAGGTGATCTTGAGAGAGAAAATCAGTGCTCTGCAGTCAACGTGTCTGCGTCATAAGGAAAATAAAATGTGATTAATGGCTGTTTTGAAATAAAATAGTAGATGAGGAGCCTCCTTTAGTGGTGTTTTCCAGCGGAGCCTCTGGGACCTCATTTTTTCCAGTGCTGTTCAATATCTGTATCACATTACCTGGAAGAAACAGAAAAATCATTATTCTCATGACACGCAGATTGGTCTGGGGCTCTCATTAAATGGACAGATTTGAAAAGGATCCTCTAAACTAAAAGCAGACGGGTTTGTATACAAGTGGGAACAGAGAATTCACGCCATGCTTCCAAGGCAGATGTTTGCATGAGGGAAAGCAGAGACAGGCTTGAAAACAGGGATGTCGCGTCTGTGTTCATCTGAGCTATAGAACTGAAGTGGGGAAAAATCAAATAGGTGATAAAAGATGCCATCACATCAATATTCAGCATTGAAAAGCGAGGCATTTAATAAAGCAATGGGAAGGGAAATGAAAAATGAATGTCAAAAGAGCAGCGCAAGGATGCGATCCTGACAGCATGCTCTATAGCAAAAGCCTTGTGGAGTTGTTTATTTCTTTTACTCAGAGGATGACTGGGATGTGAGCTAATTATGGTTTGCAAACGTCTACAGGGAGGTGGTATTTATTGTGCTTTCTGGTGCTCTGCTTCTCAGGCAAAGGCGGAGTGAGAGCCCGTTGCAGGAAGCTGAAGCCAGACACACTAGATGTTAAGTGGGTATTTCTCATGTTGAGGGTAATTAACAGTTGGAACAATAGATGTGGGAACCTGGTTGATCCCTCCAAGGCTGGAGCTTTTAATTAAGGCTCAGAGGACGCGAAGAAAGGCTAACACAAAGTGTTGCCATGCTGCTCTCCCTTGGTTTTCTCTATTAATCAGTGGAGACATGAGACCGTTCTGCAGGAAGAGGCAGAACAGGAGCCAAGCCTTTTCCCTGTCTCTCTCTGCTGCCTGCAGAAGGTTTCCAGAGAAATCAGCTTTATTCAGCTGTACCCTCAGGTATAATTCATTACAAAACACATTTCATTTCCAGGATGCTTGAAGAGCTCGGAGCAGCAGCAGCTCTTTGGCCAAGGCTGATGTGGGAGGTCAGACCAAGAGATTAGAGCACCCTCTTCTGCCCTAAAAAATTAAAGCAAAGTGATACAGCTGTGGCTTAACCTGCCCGTGGGAAATGTTATGTCTATACAGGCACACGCATCTCTCACTCCAGTGAGTACGGCAGAGCACTGGGAATTGATCTGATGGTGTGCAGGCAACACGGGATTACAAAGAGATCTTTGCTCTGTGATGCGGCTGTGGCAGGAATGATGAGCTGAAGAGGTGAGAAAAAAGCAAGGTTTGGAGGCATACGCAAAGTTTTAAACCTTAATGCTAATTCCAGCCAGATGAATTACCTTAACAACACCTTTTATTCTTTGCCTCTGCTGCTTGATTTACCTTGCTTGCAATTAATAAGGCAAATCAGGCAGTGCCAGGACTCCTTTTGCAAAAGCAAGAATGTTATCCCCAGTCCTGCACAGCCTGAGCATGGGGCAGACATTTGGAGTCATTTGGAACAACCGGCTTTTCCTTTGGAGGGTGGTTTCCTGACACTATCATTACCTGATTGCAGGAGGGTCTTTTCTTGCCCTGTCAAACGAGAAGCAGAAGCAAAGGGAGGAAATGATAAAGGTTTCAACCCACTTGGCTATGGAAAAGTATGAACTGCTAAGGGTCAGAGTAATTACCCTGATAAACAGACCTCCAAGTTGGTTATTTTCTAGTCTTTCATTGCTGGGTGCCTGACCCTCAACAGAGGAGATTTTAATGTTATGGACATAGAATCATAGAATGGTTTTGGTTGGAAAGGACCTTAAGATCATCCAGTCCCAATCCCCTGCCATGGGCAGGAACACCTCACACTCCTATAGAAGTGACTGTTGCAGCTAGTCTAGGAGACCTTGTTGTTGCTGGCTCTGAGTGGAATGAAGCTGTACAGCACCACTGTTGATACCAAGAGAAATGAGATAGCAGTGAGTATATGATATACACATAGAGACGTGGGTGTATTTGTAGATGGATAAACCAAACTTTTAAGTGCAGTTAAGCAAAAACAGACTCCAAAAACTTCACTGAATGCCATGGTTTGATTAAAACCCAGTGTCAAAACCTAATGCACTCATAGCATGCAAAGCAATGCTCTAAGCTTGACGTTAGCGTGCCTTTGAGTCACTTTCCAAATGCGAAGCTATTTGGTAATTCCTGATAGCTATCTTGAGCTGTACCAGTCTTCAATGAATCACGTGTCCAGGAACCATCCTGGATCTGGGCTGTGCAAGGAAATGAATGAATGGGAGGAAATTAATGTGATGAATGACGAGAGCTGCTTTCTCCACTGAATCTGAAAGTCTTTGTGGCTTCCCTCAATCATTAGTCATGAAGAACTGCTCCTGAACATACACACACCAATGAGATGTGTATAATTTATATGATGCATTTGAAGTTAATACTGCTAAAAAGGCTGAATTACAAATGGTTCCCTCTAGGCCACAAGCGTTTCTGTGGCCTCAGCTAAATTATTTCAAGGGGCTTCCTAGCTAAGACAGGCATTGAGACATGCGAGGTCTTTCCACATGAGTTGTATTGCCTGGTCCACTGGGCAAAGAAAGTGTCTGGGAGTATGGAGAGGGTTATTGGGTGACTCAGCTATAGGGAGATATCTAGAAGACCCAGGGAATGAGAAAGAAGTGTATAAAGCTGCGTATGTGTCATGGTGAGTACAAGGAAGAAACAGGGAAAAGGGGAATGTAACACATCAGCAGGATGATAAAGCCCAAAATCAAGTATTCTGCTTACCCCAAACCTAAAATAGCTCTTGTCTCTGCTGCTTAGAGGGCTGAAAAGGAGCTATCCCTTCTGTGGTGCAGAGAGACTTAAGGAGCTGTTCTGCAGGGGCAGATCCCAGGAGCTAAATCCCACTAATCCAAGGGCAGAGCTTTAAGATGCCATCCCTACAATTACTTTGTTAGATGTGAGTACATCTCTGCACTGAGACAGTTGAGAGTGAAGCAGCCTGGAGCTCTGCAAGACCTTCATTGAGGAACTAAGGTCTTGGGAGGATGTTCCTGAAGTCATGAAACTCTGAAGGAGAAGGATGGCCCTGGCCAAAAGGGACATAGGAAGCTTTTGACACGGCATGGAGGGTCCCAGAGCACCCACTCAGTTGGAGTGGCCCATGCAAGCAAGAAGTTGAAGGAGGTGGGCACCCAAGAGCACTTGCAGGGGACTCTGACCATGCATCGCCTATCCTTGAGGTGGGACCCACGTCAGAGGACAGCCACTGCCACTGGTGAGAAGCTGCTCCACGGGTGGGTTGCCCCTTCTGGAGGCCTCTCTCCATCAGGATAGAGGACCTGTGTGTATGCATTTACAGCACACATTGCATTGCGGTGCTTGGTGTTGCATGTCTCAGTGGCTGAGGATCCAGGACAAAATGCTTCTCCAGTGATGGACAGGTAAGCTGGTGTAAAGGGTCTGCTAATCTTGGAGCACAAACCTGCTTGGATCAGCAACTTTCCTAAGCCACAGGGTGACACTGCAGATGGCAGGAGGCTGTTGTGGGTTTGCAATTGTTTGCCTGGCTGTAAAGGGTGATGTTGTTATTCCCCCAAAACCCTATGGCTCCGAGTCTTTAACCAAGGTTATCTTAACACAAAGCTTTTACTGTAATGGTTATTTAACATTTCTTCATCTAAATGCAAATCATAATCCTCCTTTCCCCTCGTTCTGTGATTGCCTGTTTATCCACCTTTCATTTTGCCAGGTTTAAGAGACTTTGCTAAGAATTGTCCCCAGAAAACCTTTTCAAACAGTTTTAAAATCAGATGCATGTACACAGATTTACTCCAAGTATGACGGAATAGGAGGATTCAGGATGGATGGGGCTTTGAGCAATCTGGTCTAGTGGAAGGTGTCCCTGCCTGCAGCAGGGGGTTGGAACTGGATGAGTTTTAAGAACCCTTCCAACCCAAACCATTCTGTGATTCTATGTATCTTTAAGTATGTGTATGTATGGGTCTATATGGATGTGTGTATTTATGTTTGTATGGGCTCTGATTCATGTTCTAAAGTCACTGAGGATTTTGGATTGGCAAAAGATGCTGACTTGGAGCATTCCACCTATTTATTTTCTTAAATGCATTTTTTTCCTGTGTGATTTGGGAATTATCCTTCCAAAGAAGGAAAGCCATAGTGCATCCATAGGTTGTGTTTACTGTTGCAATCAAAGCAGATTCACTCTTCGCTGCCTGGTTTCAGAATGTATTGCAAAGCACTTTAAGAAGTCTACATAAGTGTGCATTGAAGGGCTATGCTATGTTTAACTGACACTGGATGGACACTTGTCTACGTAGTCCTTGTCCACATGTCTGTGGAGGGTTTTGGCACATGGACGTGCACCTTGAGAACTGTTGTGTAATTTGGGCTGACTCAGCTCTCTGTACATGCACTGGACAAATACGTATGCCGGAAGGCAAATGTAATCTACTTTTCTTCCAGCTGCTGGTAATGCACTGCCTGGCTTCCCGAAGAACTCAGTGCAGCTCTACCCACCTGTAAAACAATGTCATTGCTCCCACTGTGTCCTAACAGCTTGCTCTGGTCAAGGCACATTAGATTGCATAAGTTCAACACTGGCAATTCATCCAAGACATTTTCCCAGGCTCTCTGGCAGCTGCTGTTGGGAATAACCCTGCTTTGCTCTCCAGCATGTTGTTCTGTCTTTAAAATTGGACTGCTTGGACCCTGGAGCTGTGACCCCTTCTTTTCCAAAGCCTTGCCCCACGTGGCTGCCAGGTTAGCAGTGGAACGAATAACCAAAGATCCTTCACTAGATCTTGGCCACAGGCTGGATTATGTGGTCCTGGAAGAAGAATGTGAGACATCAAGAGCTCTGGTTAAATTCATTGACTTTGGAAAGCTTTCCTCCGCTTTCGTAGGCCCTCTGAACCCTGGCTTCTGTGAGGTGGCCACACTCTTAGGGGAAAACTGGAATAAAGCCATCTTCTCATGGACGTGCATCAATTATAAACTGGATTCCACCACCCAACACCCCACATTTGCAAGGACCCTGCCCTCTCCAACCCGAGTTTTGTTTACAGTAATGAAACATTTTAGCTGGGCTCATGTTGGCATCATTGCTTCCAACGAGGATATTTGGATGGACACAGCCAACAAGCTAGCGAGTGCACTCAGGAACCAGGGTCTTCCTGTAGGCATTGTCATATCCATGCATAAAGGAGAAAAAGGCATTGAAGACACTTGGAACAAGGTTAAAGAAGTTGACAACATTAAAAGTAAGTGTTTTGAGTCTCCTTCCTTTCTTCATTTTCTTTTATCCGGGGTAGGACTGCATTGTTATCCAAAGGGCAGAACTTAGAGAATGAAGTTTTGAAGTCATTTAAGTCAAGCAAGAACTTTTTCTCTGACCTTAACAGAGCCAGGGCTTCAAGTAAAAGAATGCTGGGCATTTTGTGTGTGATGGACATAGGGCTAAGTAGTCTTCTACAACATGAAAGACTGGGTTCAGCTTGGAAAAATAGTTTTTAGTAGATGAGTGTCTGCTCTTGACCCTATTGATTGTAAAGAGGGATTTAGGGAAAGGTTTTATATTTATGCTTTTTGGATTATGGATTATCAAAAATTTCAATCTTTGATGCTGTGTTCTTGCTACCTGTGTTCAGGGGATGTATCAGAAGTGAAATCCACTGCTATACAGCACAAACTAAAGCAGTGGAAGGGCCCTTGCTGATCTACCTCAAATAGTAAAGAATGATCTTCTGTTGAGAAAATGTAGGGGAGAAAACAAGTTTTTCTGGGTCAGAGCCTTGTTAGGGAGTCTGTGATGGAGCTCTGATGCTGGGTGTGCACCTCTGCAGCACTGTGAATCTAGATGAGGATGCATTTTAACCAAGACTTTATGAATTTCATGTCAATGACAAACAAGGGTAGCAAGGTGCTATCTCGAAGTTGTATCAGTGCTCAAATCAGTATTTGAGACCAGATCCACCTTGGGTGGGTTCATCACCATCACATTTTCCATGTGAATTAGAGATGATAAACTCCTTTCATAATCAATGGAGAGAACCAGTCCCTCATCAGACATGATTCATCTGACCATCTTAAGCTCTCTGCTATAGCATGGGGTGAATCACTGTCTAGAAGTACCTGTAATTCAGCAACTTGAAAAACATCCCTGTTTACTTCAGCTTCTGCTTTGCCAAGGATTGTTTTTCTCCTAAGGAGAGACCACAGCTACTCTAGAGATCCTCTCCCTCCTGGTTTAGTAGCAGGCAGGTCTCTTTTGCAACTTTGCTTCCCATCATTGCCCTACTTTGCTCCTTTCACTGACTGAGTTTTGAAATGCTGTCTTGGATGAAAGATCAGGACTGATTCCTTTCATGAAAGGCCAGTGAGCAGGCTGGAAAGCCTGTTAAATAGATAGACCTGTATTTCAGATCACAGAATCATAGAACACCAGGTTGGAAAGGATCTCAAGGATCATCTGGTCCAACACTCTGTCCAGCCCAGTCTTAACAGTGTCCAATGCTGGGGAGTCACCACTTCCATGGGGAGATTATTCCAGGGGCTGATTGTCCTCTTTGGGAAAAATTTCCTCTTGTGCCCAGTGGGAATCTCCCCAGGAGTAACTTGTGCCCATCACCCCTCGTCTTTACCATGGGACTCCTTATTAAATGGGAGTCTCCATCTTCTTTGTAGTCACCCGTTGTCTCCTTACCAGACATGGAGACATTGGCTCCATGGCATTTTGGAGGCAAAGACAGACTCTGGGACAGCCAAGCATGGACCAGATGTTGAAACATAACACAGTGTCCTATGTTATGTACACGTGGTGACAGGGTGAGTGAGTGGAGTTTGTGCACTAACAAGCGTGTGGTGTCTGTCAGCTCAGGGCACACAAAGGGGAAGCTCACATCTCTCAGTCCATGACAGCAACGACCACAACTACCCATCATGTGAGGCACCCCTGCCCATGGCACAGAGTAGGAACTAGGTGATTATAAGGTCCTTTCCAACCCAAACCATTCTATGATTCTATGATTCATTCTATGTTAGCCTGTGCCTCACCTTTGTCAAAATCTCTCTTCCTTTCTCCTTATGTATGGCCCCAGGATTGGGTGATGCTCACAGCCTCCCTTGCTAGATACTGCAGTCCTCCAGAGGTTGAACAAAACTGGTGTAGCACCCAGCTTCCTCATCACATAACACTGGTATAGGACCACTAGAATCTGACCTGATAAGCAATTCAGACATCTTTTCTACTGGGGAGGTATGGAGCTATTTTGCATTGAAAACCCCAAATGGATTAACAACACTGTCTGTGATCCTTGTGTTTCAGTTATAATCCTGTGCATGCATTCTGTGCTCATTGGAGGGGAGGAACAGGCCACCCTACTCACAAAAGCTCTGGAAATGGGACTAGCAGATGGAAGATACGTCTTTGTTCCATACGACACTTTGCTGTACAGTCTTCCTTACCAAAACAACTCATTCAGCGTCTTTGATAATGACGAGAAGCTCCAGGAAGCATACGATGCTGTGTTGACTATCACACTGGAGTCTGGAGAAAGGACTTTCTATGATGCATTCAGGGAAGCCAAAATCAGCGGTGAAATAACCAGGGATTTGGAAGCCACCCAGGTAAATATTCTTTCTCTCTGTTTTATTCTGGAACCTGACAACAGGAGACATGGGACAAGCAATAGTTATAGAGGAGGTACAGGAGAGAGATAACCCAATCTCTATGCTTCTATTTTGGGAAGAATATGGTGAAATTTGGATGTGAACTGAGTTCATTTGGAAGAATTTTTCTGGATAGCTGGCATTCTGTCACAGCTGGTTCAACTGCAGGACTATGATGGGAATTGAAGAGAAAGGGGTTGTCTCTGAGGCTCTCATATTTGGTTTGCTACATGCTAACTGCTGCAGGCCCAAGTTGAAGAGGTGTCTCCTAAGGTGGATAAAGACCATAGAGTTTGTAAGGAGCCATAATAAGATGTCAGCATGCCTGAGAATCTGGGAGGATGCAACAGACAAAAGGAATATTGAATGCTTTTGAGGGAAATGGTTAGGATGGCTGCTGCCTCATTCTTCTTAAAACTACTGTCAAAGTCATTCTTTGTCAGCACAATTATCAAAATGTCACTAGAATCCTATGAAAAAACAAGTCAGTTGCTACCTTATAGGCATTAAAATAATTGGGAAATCTGAGAAAAGATGGAGGATTCAGCTGAGCTTTATCTCATTATGCTCTTTTAAAAATTCCAAGTATTTTTAAGGCATGATTTATGAGATCTGCATGGATGTCTACTTTAGGAGGAGATGAATCATGCCTTGAAAACATTCATTTCTTCTCCTTCACTCTAATGAGAGCCCTGATTAACTATATTGAGTCTATGGTTCTTCATTAAAGGTGTCTACTTCTGATCAATGAATCCCAACACAGATGTCAAATTCGATGGCTTCCAGCAGCAGTCCTCATTATATCATGAGTATACGGCTGTAATCAATGTTCGTCTGCCAACTGTGAATGACCATGTGACTAGAAAGGAAACCATGAGTGTGTTTTAGGGGAGGGGAAAGTTATAGGTTCCTAAAATCAAATCCAGCATGGAAAGGAGCAATATGAGGAGAAAAGGCTGTGGTACCCCTGAGAATGAGTTTGCCGTGGATCTGCTTTGTGATTTCTACATTTTAGGAATAAACAGTGTGCTGGCAAAGAGGACCAGTCCTTTGGGTATAACACTTTTCCTATCTGGGTAGGGAGGCGAGCCTCTGACTTTGATCTTCTATCTGTAGAAGATGTTTTAACATAGTTCTTTGAGGCAGGTTGTGCTAAAATGCCAGCTGATCATCAGGTTCAGAGTCTTGGTTCTTCCCTTCATAAAGCAATTTTACATGGGTTTAAAAACAGTTTGAAAATCTATTTTGGGAAGCAACCATAAGAAAAGACAGATATTCAAAGTCACACATAGATAGGGTCAACCCCAATAGCTCCCACAAGCCACCTTCAATCTAAGGTTCTTCAAACCCATTACTCTGTGAGCTCTTAATGCTCAGAGGTCTCAGTTCCTGAGTTTGCAGCTTAACCAGTGGGACGTTATTTTGCCACAAGTTTCAAATCAGAGGCTGTCAACATCCTGACCTCAATTTCTCCTGTATTTCCAGGTTTCTCCTCTTTTTGGGACAATCTATGATGGTTTTTACTTCATGGCAATGGCTATTGACAGTGCTCGGAGGAAAGGAGCCAGTGTCTCAGGAGCTAACATAGCTCAGCACACAAAAAACTTGAGTTTCCCTGGATTTAGTCACCAGGTAGAGACAGACCACTGTGGGAAAGGGCTGAGCAACTACGTGATACTGGACACAGATGGTCATGGGAACCAGCTCTTCCCAACCCACTTGCTGGATATGTCTTCAGACTCTGTGATGTCCTTAGGTCGGGACATCCACTTCCCCAGAGAAACTCTACCCAAGACAGACTCCAGCTGTTGGTTTGATCCAGATGTTCTCTGCACTGGAGGTAAGCTGGACATAAAAGCAGGGTTGAACGGCATTGGGTCAATGCAGCTTATTTCTTTCATCTTTTCTCTTATTACCCCTTTAAATTAGAGCCCCCCAAAGAGAAACATCTAAACTCAATAAATTACTATAAAGATGACCAGTCATCATGCTGTTTGTAATGGGAGTTCTATGCAGAGAACCCACTGTTGCTCCACAAGACTCTCGTATTGCTTGTTAGGTTCATATTCTATGATTCTACAAGGTTGTAGCCACTGTTGTGTGCTGGAAAGGGTTTTCCAGATCTGACAACCAACATCTGGATATGTTGATATCAATCAATACATGCCAAAGACTCTACCCAGCACTGCGTCCATGTCCTTCTGAGGGACAGGGCACTAAGAGGATTTGAAGACAGCCTAAGTGCTTCACAGCAGTAGATGCTCTCACCATCTCTCCTGGTTTAACCCCAGCTTCTTTACCCAGTCAGCTCTGCAGCTTTAAGGATCATCAGAGCTCACCTCATCAAGAAAAGATGATGATCATTACTCAAAATAATTAGAGTTACTTGTAGGTAGCAGAGGTGGTAATTGAAGACCTAAGGGCAGAGATAACTGCTTCCTCCTAGGTTTGCAAGGCTGGGCACTGGTTTTACTTATTGTTTTTAATTTGAGGCAACTATGGTGCAGTTTTAAAATCCACAGGGAGCCCAGCATCTCAGAGGAGGATACTTAGCCTCCACTTGACATATTTACATATAATGCTGAGCATTTACTCCTACTGCTCCAGGATATGACTTAAACAGAGAAAATTAACCTCATCTACACAATATTTAATGCAGCAGCTGTGAAAATCATTCCCCTTGGCTCAGCCATAACTGGTTTAAATCAGCGTTGCTCCATGAAAATTGGAGATACACTGATCTCACAGCAGCTGGCAAGCTATAGGAGAGACAAATATGATGCTATCGTATATCTAATTTTGCACTACAACTAGGACTGGAGTAGCAATTTATCATCCCATTGCTGTCTATGGAAAAATCACTGCTTCTTAGAGATCAGATTTTATGGTCACACTTTTACAGAAGCGTAAAGCTGAAGGCATTTTCAGTGGAGTGGTAATTTATTATTATTACTAATATTTCAGAGACTGAATTTTATGACTAGAATTAAATCCAGGCCTCAGTCTGCCTTTTGTATGGAGTTAACGTTGGAGACTGGTTGGATGTGAAGCTGCCAGGCTGCTGTGGTTCCTGACCCAAGTCTATCAGGAGCAGGCTGTTTCCAGTACATGTACACTTACAGACACACACACACAGAGCCAGTCCCCAACAGAGTAACATATACAGAAAAGCAATGTGCTTACAGCCACCACTACCCACAACCAGCATTGTCGAGACATGGACAACACAAATGGCATCATCCTGTTCTTATGCACCACTTAATCAGGCTCCAAGCTTGCTTCCATATCTCACAACCTCAGCTCCTACACACATATAGGTGTAGATGTACATACCATTGGTAGATGGTCCAAACCTGTAATTCCCCCATAGCCAGCTCTCAATCCCTTTGGTCTCTGCAGGAGCTGGTCTCCAGTCTTGTGTTCTCTGATGGGTCATAGGCTTCAGGACTCCTTATCTTACCTGTTGGCTAGGTTGATGTGAAGTCTACAAACATCACACACAGGCAATAAGCACACTCACACAGAACAAGAAATAGCCATAGGGGTTAAGAAGAAGGTAGGGCAGACTGCCGTGATCAGATGGCATGGTTTGGCTGCAAAAATGCACAACATATGTGTGACCAGCATCCACATCCTCTCCAGTATTTCATGCTTGAGCATCCCCAACCTACCTATATCCCCCCCCTTTCCCCATTTTCATCTTTTCCTCTAAAAGTCCCATATGAATTTTCACATACTTCTTATGGGAGATTTAGAGGAAGTCCCCTTCCTACAGCTCACTTAAAGCATCCCCTCATGAGTTTAACACAATCCTACAAGTGCCCTAAAGTATTCTCTAAACATGCTCTTTCCCATCATAAGCTTCCTTTCCCTTCTGATTAGTTATAAAGTTCTTGTGGAGCTTCCTCAAGGCTTTGCATGGTCTCTGCAATGGCCCATCCATCACTGACATGAACTCTGTGGTCTTTGGTATTGTCTTCACTCTCTCCTATTCCTTCAGGTTTGCTTATCAGGGTGTTTATTTATTTACTCCTCTTGTCCTTTTATTGTCTCTCATTCATCCCAGTGAATGCTGTGCTCCAACCAGCTCTCAATCTCAGTTTATCAGATGCTGTGTCACTGAATGAAATTGGATGGGCTTTGGACATTTTCCAGCTGTGTTTCCTCATGCCCTGATGTGTAACTGTGCCCCTGCTTCAGCAAAGGACGTGCTCAGAGAGACACCATTTGCTATTCTTTGGGGTTCTGCGCTGCCTTTCAAGTACCACATTGCCTTAGAGTCCTCTAAAGTGTGGCCAGACTCTTGTGGGTTATCATACGCAGTGTGAATAAGCAGAAGAATTTCTCCCAGGTTCTTTGTCAAAGGAGATTTGTTCAGACAGTAGGGTCTCTGGGAGCTACCTGAGGAAGCTCAGGAGACAGGACCAGTAAAAAACCCTGATGGAATACAATAGGGAGCATTAACAAACCCCACATTATTCCTACCACAGATTCTCTATGAAAGTGTTAGAAGGCCATGCAGAGATGTGAGATGGGATTTTCATACCGCTGCACTTCATCACTGGTTTGTCCAGGAGGCATTTACTTCTTGGTCCAGCAAATAAACCAACGTATGCCACTGTGACTGGACTATTCTAAGCTCATTCTCTCTTTAATAACAGATTTCCTAGCAGGAAACAGGCAATCACAGCACCAGAGCACTAGGCTTCCTGCAAATCTCTCCTAAACTGATCCAGTCCTTCCTTGTCCATGGATTTAACACTGTGCAAGACCTTTATGGGTTGTGTTCTGGCTTCATACTCACACCAGTCCTTTTGGAGGGGGGCACATCTTTGGCAGCTCCCTTGCCTCCTAGGGGTGAACATTGGGTTGCTGTCACTTGCTCTTTTGGGGACAGCAACACTTGACTTTCTCCATGCATGAAGAACAAACCATGTCTTCCAGTCCACCTTGGTGTGGTGTTGCTCATTCCTATATTCAAGGTGAAAGCTATTCCTGGAGAGAACTGGCTGTGTCTCCATTGCACTTTGGTGAAGTGAATCCTTGTTCCACATTGTGGTGGTTTAAGCTCAGCCAGCAACCTGGAACCACGCAGCTGCTCGCTCACCCAGCTCCCTTCCTCCCCCTGCTCCTGGAGGGATGGGGAGGAGAATCGAAAGAAGCTCCCATGGGTTGAGATAGGAACAGTGCAGTAACTAAGGTATAACACAAACCACTGCTGCTACCACCAATAATAATGATAAGGGAAATAACAAGGGAAGAGAATACAGCCGCTCACCACCCGCCAACCGATACCCAGCCTAACCGAGCAGTGATCCAGCCCTGCTGGGTAACTGCCCCCAGTTTATGCACTGGTCGTGATGTGCTGTGGTATGGAATACCCCTTTGGCTAGTTTGGGTCAGGTGTCCTGTCTCTGCTTCTTCCCTGCTTCCCCTCCTCCCTGGCAGAGCATGAGACTCACAAAGTCCTTGGTCAGAGTAAACATTACTGAGCAGCAACTGAAAACACCGGTGTTATCAGCACTGTTCCCAGGCCGAAAGTCAATAACACAGTGCTGCACCAGCTACTAAGAAGGAGAAAAATGCCTGCTAGTGCTGAACCCAGGGCACACATCCACATTGTCTGGGAAGCTGAGAAATGGGTATGAAGTATCTACCCTACTATGGCCAGATTCCTTCTCAGAAGGAGGTGTACAGGACTATACAGGCTGGAGTATGAAAGCAGTGACTTCTTATCTTGAATCTTAGTATCGTAGAATCCCAGACTGGTTTGTGTTGGAAGGGACCTTAAAGCTCATCCAGTTCCAACCCCTGCCACAGGCAGGGACACCTTCCACTAGAGCAGCTTGCTCCAAGCCCCTTGAGCACTGCCAGGGATGGGGCAGCCACAGTTCTCTGGGCATCCTGTGCCGGTGTATGTGTGAGAACAGGCAGGGACTGGGGCCCTGGGCTGAAGCTCAAAGTTTTTCCAAAGCAGGCAGAAAAACTACAGCTAAAATGCTCTCTTTTTTTCCTGAAAAGGACACACACTTTCAAAAATGCTGTTTTTCTGCTGGGGAGCTCTAGGTTTCAGTGCTTGATAAAAGGTGTGTGATTCAGGCACAAGTGTGACACAGAGTTATGAACCTTTTATCAACCCAAATTTCTCCATGCTCACCTGTGTTTAAGGATCTCTGAATACAGACAAAGTAGAAATATACGAAGACAGAAGAGGCAGAGACAGGAAAGAATTCCCACTGGAATTTACTCATCCACTCATGTCGGCATTCCTTAGCTCTCTAACAAATACACTCATGAGCAAACTATCCATCTCCAGTGCTCCCTGTCGATGGGCCCATTGAGGAAAACATCGACCTTCTCCTCCTCCTTTTCTGCTCTTTCCAGCGTTAGAAAAGTGTGGCAGGGAATGAAAAACCCCAGATGGGCTGGTGACTCACATGATAAAGATTTTTCAGCCTTTCAGTTCCTGGAGAGAAGAAGGTCAAATGTTGAGGAGTTATGAACTTTGCAGAAGCTGCCTCTAAAGCAAGTACTTCCCTATGAGTCCAGGCTTTATTTATTTGAAGAAAAAGCTGTTTTCCCACTGATTCAGGGCTCCATGGCTGGTATAGTAAAGAGTGCATGGAGACACAGAATTACAGTACTTGAAGTCATAGGATCACAGAATGGTTTGGGTGGGAAAGGACCTTAGGATCATCCAGTTTCAACCCCCCTCACATGGGCAGGGACACCTCACACTAAACCATCTCACCCAAGGCTCTGTCCAACCTGGCCTTGAACACTGACAGGGATGGAGCATTCGCAGCTTCCCTGGGCAACCCATTCCAGTGCCTCACCACCCTCACAGTAAAGAACTTCTTCCTTATATCCAATCTGAACTTCCCCTGTTTCAGTTTTAACCCATTACCCCTTGTCCTATCACTACAGTCCCTAATGAAGAGTCCCTCCCCAGCATCCTTGTAGCCCCCTTCACACACTGGAAGCTGCTCTGAGGTCTCCACGCAGCTTCTCTTCTCCAGGCTGAACAGCCCCAACTTTCTCAGCCTGTCTCCATACAGGAGCTGCTCCAGCCCCTGCTCATCCTCGTGGCCTCCTCTGGACTTGCTCCAACAGCTCCATGTCCTTCTCACGTGAAGTTTCTCATCAAAACACCTGTTTTCTATCATTCTCCCAGCTGAATATTTGACTTTGTAGTCAAATGGTCTGATACTGATATACGTGTGATATTATTGCCTAAGTGAAAGGGATTTTCTAATTCACTGTTTCTTTTCCCCTTTTTGCACAGGAATTGAGCCTACAGTCATCATTTTGGGAGTAATGGTGATATTTGGCCTGGTGCTTCTTGCTATGGGCCTGGCTTCTCTTATCAGGTGAGAACTGCAGGACCTCTTTGGTTTGGTGTCACTTCTAGTTTCTGCAGGAGGCTTTAGCCAGCAGTTTAGTTTGTGAACTCATAGCAGGCTTGGTTGTGGTCATTGGGGAAGTCAGTTTAATTGATTACCAATCAAATCAGAGTAGGATAATGAGAAATAAAACCAAATCGTAGAACACCTTCTCCCCACCCTTTGCTCTTTCTAGGCTCAACTTCACTCCTGAACTCTCTACCTCCTCCCCACCAGCGGTGCAGGGGGACAGGGTTGTGATCAGCTCATCACACATTGTTTCTGCAGCTACTTCCTCCCCAGGGAAGGATCCTCACACTCGTCCTCTGCTCCAAACTCAAACCCAATTCAACTTTATTAAGTGATAGTGGCCTGAGCACTGGGGGAATTGGTTCTGCAGTCTCAGGAGCAGCCACTGTACCCTTAAACCAGTCCAGGTTTGGAAGAGGATTGCAGTCTGTTCCTGGGAGGATTAGCTAGATGATGGCTCTGAAGCATTAAGAAGGTGGCTATCACTTTGGAAGTGCAAAGTACGCCACACAAACCAAAGACAGGAATCTGCTTTGAGAACATTGGGGTAGAAACTGAGTGGGCTGCCATGTTAAATGTCTTTTCCTTACCCGGATCACTCTTGATTGGATTTCTGTCCCTAATATAATCCTGTTTTCCATGGAGCACCTAGGCTGACCCTCTTTACTTTCTCCATGTATTAAAGAGGAAAAGAACATCTCTGGAGAGGGTTTGGAGCAATTAATTAGGATACCTCTTTATTACCAAGCTGATTCACTCCCTGTTATGGTCTGGAATCCAGCTCCCTGGTCATCCACAGTGCATCTATATTATTCTGGGCATGGGATCTGTGGAGCAAATGAAGCTTGGGAAGGGACAGTTTGAAACTATTGCATAGGTCACATCTGTGTCCTGACTCTATACCCAAGGTAGACATAATCCAGCAAGACCTAGCTGGTCCAGGAGCTATGGGTTGCTCTTTAGCAAGGCCACTATGGCCATAACCTAAAGTAATCTGCTCCAAAATAGCCTTTGGAGTAATCTGTCTCCCATTATTGATGTCTACATGGTACACGACTGAAATTAGAGTGAAATTAGAGTGAAATTAGAAGGCATATTTACTCAGCAGCACTGAGTTCAGCAGAACAAAGTTCCTGGACTGTCCCATACAGCTTTGCCTCTCAGATCTTCCCAGAATGTGTTTTCCTTCCACTTCTGAATCATCCTTCCTAACACAGATGATATCAGGCCACCCAGCAAGCAACACCCCAAACAGCTTTCTCCCTTATGACACACAGCTGCTTCTGATATCTTTTAATTGCAGGCACTGAGGAGGTTGCTCCATCCATCTGCACTTTAAAACCCTGCTCTATTCCTTTGGCCACCAGCCTCAACAATTAAGTAAATAGAAGACAATCTTTCTGCCTACTTTACTTGTAAGCTGTTCCACAAGTACCAGACTGTTCTTGGGAAGGCTCAGTAGTGAATAAAGATGTATGGCTGTCTGCAAGGGAAGAAAAGAAGTCTGGCATGACTCAGACAATGATTTATGTGAGGGAAGGGCATGTCTGGAACTAAATTTAAACCACAGCATGGTCTGAGTTCAAATGTGGGAGCTCTGGTCTTAGGCCTGCCAGGGATCTGCTGCATGACCTTAAGTGAATTGCTCCACAATCTGCGCTTTGCTTTTGGCAGAGGGATGCTTTCCTCCACGTTTGGGGGAGATGATGTGATTGACCAAGCAAGGTTTTCAGGTGGATAAGTGAAAGGTACATAAGTGATGAGGTTTTTCCATGAAGATAAGATGGGTGGCAAGGTGGTTAGAGAAAGGATAACAAAATCGCCCCAAGTGATGCCTGTGATTATGTGGCCAAGACTCTTGGACTCCAAAAAGCTGCCTGTGCTCTTATAAAATGCCCAGAGTGACACATAGGTTAGAAAAGTGAATTGTGGTGATGTATGGATATTTTACTGGATTCCCTCTAAAGCAGCCAGCAAAAGGCACCCTTTTCATCAGGAAAAATCTTAGGTGTGTGCAGATCAGATGTACTATACTGTAACCAAAGTTCCTTACACAAAAAAATGACGTGGAGAGCAATGGAGGAGCTTTCATTTGCCTTCTCTCTGTTCCTGCCTGATGAGTTTCTGACTGTCTAATACATGTAGTGTGCTTTGTGTTCAGTGTTAAACCTTGACATCCACTGAAACAGTGGGTTCAGAATGATGGCGTGTGAATTCTGACTCTTCCATGAGTCCCTAGAATAGCCATGTGTTGGGTATTAGTGTCAGATGTATTTCAGCTAAAAACTAACAAAGGAACTCTGGAATGTTCAGTAATGATTTGCATGAAGTGGACATCAGTCTGTTTAAACCATGCCATGAATGCAGTCCTTGACAACGCACCATTTCTTGTGGTTTCTTCTGCCTTGCCAATTAAAGAGAAGCTGAGAAAGTAGAAGGATGCAGTCAAGCAACAGGTAGTGTCTTTGCTGGTCTGATAGCTATACTGAACTTTCTTGCCTGTGGCAATTCTGCAGATCTAATAGTCTATCAAGGAATCAGAGAGTCATCCCTTGGAAAATGGGCACAGCATCCTGTGGAGATGCCAGGAGCACATTTGTCCTGTGTTACACAGTGCGTGGTAGCCATCCCATCTGGCTCAGGTCCTGGAAGAAGTAGGTCTGAATCAGCACAGTCTTCTTGATCTAATTACTCCTGACCAAGACAAAGAGCACTGGTTCAGCAATACTGTTTCTAAGACCCCAGGCTACATTGCACTATACTATGCACAGCAAACTGCTCATCCCCTGTAGCTTTCCCTTTTTATGAGCTGGCAGTCATTACAAGGAGGTATTTTGCTATGTGCATTACTTTACCATGGTACAATATAGAGATTTAACCAGCGTATTTTGATGGTAACTTGTTTTCAGGCTGCTTTTATAAGTTACCTGTGGTTTGGTTTCAGTTCCTAAGAAAAGCTGGTGTGCCTGAGAGCTGTTTGCCACCAGGCACATTGGCTGCTCTAATAAAACTTATTATTCTTTCCTAATGAAGAATAATTTGGGTTAGGAAAAGTAAAACTGAGCAAAGCAAAGTAAGCATTACCTACACATCTGATTCATATTTGTAACCAGATTAACTCAAGGCATCTATTTGACCCTTTGAGATTATAGCTTTTGTAGTGTGTGAATTGGATAACCCTTCACTCAGAGGGATTTGGTGCAAGTCAGGGCATCATAATTTGCCTATTGCTTTCGCCCATGCCCATCCCCACTGCCACTTAATACTGAGGGAAGGCAGATGTGGGGGACTTAGAGGTGGTGTAAACTGGTCACTACCTACAGATGTTAACTGTGACTTACCAAATCTTTCAGGCACAGTATCTTGAACAGCCAGCTATTCAGGGGACCTAACAAGATCATACTGACCTTGGATGACCTCGTCTTCATCAACCCTGAGCTACAGAAGAAGGTAAGTCCTTCAACTCCTGTAAGTAACCTGGTGGGACCCTCAAAACCAGGTTTGCTGTTTGGTATTTTCATACCCAAGAAGCTCTGGTAAAGTTCTTCACTTCTCCATGTCTCATTTTCCCCTGTATATCAGAAGATTTCCTATATGCAGAGTGCTTTTGAGTCTCAGATTAGATGCACATGCAATGTCAGAGCTGTTATGATGATGTAAAATAATTCCCTTGATTGCTTTTATTCTACCAACCAGCCCCTATTCTTTGTTCTTGAGGTTGGATGGTGCAGCATAGCTCATGTCCATACAGCTAAACCATCTTGCCCTCTAAAGCAGAGTGTCTGCATCTGAATTACTTATCTGGAACCATTCCTGGCCTGTGCTGGCTCCTGCCCAGAGCTGGGCATCTCCTGGGAGGGTGTTACTTGGCACAGAGGAGGACCATGCCAATGATACAGACTGCTGTGGAGCAATCCCTTTGCCTAGGTCACTGCCGCAGATTCAGGCTTCTTGCCTATGCCAAAGGAGACACTTCCCTGTGCCTTATTCAGAGTGACACCTGCCTTGTCTGCTATTTCCCCCAGTCCACAGCATTTCCATCACCTGAAGTGCTCCTGTAGTGTTTCAGCCTCATAGGGCTGACCTGTAGAGGTATTGAGAGGGGTGAGATGGGAAGTTCAGGAGGCTGCTAGCATGGGTGAATGTATGGCCAGAGGCAGAGCTGGAGGAGAGGGTTACATCCAGAGGTGGTAACTGTCCTACACCTGCTTTTCTTGCCTTCAGAGGATGACTTTGGACAGTCTGACTGAAGCAAACAGCATAGCAGCAGATGGCAGAAGCCTGAAATCCGTAACCCGCTCCTCCTCCTTGAAGAGTGAAGCTGCCACCTATGAAACCTCCAACGTGGCTCTGTATGAGGTAGGTAAGGACCTCAGGCAGCCTTCTCCCACCACTACTGTCCACTGAGCTGCTCAAGGGAGGGAAGTCTTGGGCTGCAGTACTGTAGGTCCCAGCATGGGAATGCTGCTGATGGACCTTAAGGGTGAAAATGAGTTACCCTCAAGCAGTGTTTAAGGTGACTCTACTTCAGCCCTCACCCTCATACCTGGAGGCATGTGGGGTGATGGTATTCAACATCCATCTGTAGCATTTCCAGGTCTGGTCCTTATTAGAGGTATCACCACCTAAAGGCACCGTGAAGCATCTTTCTTACAAAACAAGCTTTAGGTGGTAACATCTCCAGCAAGGACCTTTCTTACAAGGCAAGAATCCAAACACACAGAATAAAGGGTAGCAAATTCCCCTTTGTGCCAATAAGACTGTAAAGTGTTTAAGCAGAGGCAATGGCCAAGAAAACTCACCCCATCCATCAGTTCTTTCCTAAAAATGCAGCTTTTGGAAGAAAATGGCTTGTCAATTTTTCCTGAAAAAGAGCAAAATAAACTGGATCATTGATGTCAGAGAGAAGCTCTGGAGACAGTTACTTTCCTTTATCACAGGATCACAGACTGGTTTGTGTTGGAAGGGACCTTAAAGCTCACCCAGGTCCAATCCCTGCCATGGGCAGGGACCCCTTCCACTAGAGCAGCTTGCTCCAAGCCCCTGTGTCCAACCTGGCCTTGAACACTGCCAGGGATGGGGCAGCCACAGCTTCTCTGGGCAACCTTTTAATCAATTTATCATTGTTTATCAGATACAAATGCACCTTCCATGTAAGAAGTTCTAATCCAGATGAAGGTCCTGCCTTGCCCCATTTTTTTGAGGGTTTGCTGTGGATATTCTTATTTGGGTGCAGTATAGAAAGCATCCACTGCCAAGAACACTGAAAATCCCCAACCACTTTCAAAGTGAAGGATCTGAAATTCACACCCAAGTCCCAGTACTAGCTGCTGCTCAAAGGCTTCCTCTATCATTCACCCATTGTATTGTGGACAGGGAGACTGGGTATGGCTGAAAAAGTTCGAGAGGGGAGCAGCTCACCATCTGCGGCAAAGCTCCACAAGCATCTTGAGGAAGGTAGGAACAGGGGATGATGGGGTGTGTGGAGGGAAGGTTGCTTGGGGGACTTCTCATAGAATCATAGAATGGTTTGAGTTAGAAAGGACCTTCAGCTCATCCAGTTCCTACTTCCTGCTATGGGCAGGGACGCCTCACACTAGACCATATCGCCCATGAGTCTGCCCAGCGTAACCTTGGACTTGACTTTTGGTGACTGCAGCATGTTGTTGTTCTCTTTATCTCCTGTTTATTCACTGAATCAAACATCATGGCTGTCTGTGAGTCTTGCCCTGTGAAATCTGGTGGAACAGACCACACATGATTGCATTTGACTTACCAATGACCCACGTGTCATAGGCAGCAGCTTGCAGAGCACCCACCCTGGACCTACCCATGTCAAAGCTGGTGCAATGCTGAACGGACAATGAGGCCTTTAAGTGAGCTTGTCTGCAAAAGCAGAGCAGTTTGGAGGGAATCATCCCTGCCTGTGTCAGGGCAGGGTGATGCACTGGTAGCTGTTTTCATGTGCTCTTAGTTGCCAGTGTGGCACAAGCATGGTTGTGCATTTCTCTGGGATTTTTATGTCTCCAGCTAAGATGTTTCTTAGAAGTTTTACTTTTAGTTTTCAATTTTATTATTATAACTAAATGACAAGCAAATATATTTATTTTCCAAATTCAAGGCCATTAGTCGTTGGCAGCTACTGCTAACATGGTAGTGGCATTTTTATGTATATAAATAGATTTAGTAGGGCATGTTTCCAAAGGCAACACTGATGGATGCCTTTGGATCCTCCAGGCGTGGTGTTACTTTCCAGACCATACCAAAGCTGGAGCACGACTCCATGTGCTAAACCCAGTTTACCCCAGTTGAAGCCATTTTGTCCTAGTGGAAGATCCAATCCAGCTTGTCTTAAACAAATTTCTCTTCAGTTTGCTTTTGATGTCTTGCTTTCTTTGTCTTAATGGATAGACTAAGAAAAGGAAAGCTTAGATATAAGATAGTTGAAAGTAAGTACCAAAGACATTTTCTTCTCCAGTTTGTGCAGAACTATTTGGTAGTACAACGATAATGACATCTAATGATATAAAGAACTAGATATTAAGAGCAAAAGGCATCTGTCTGACTCGGTCTTGCTGTGATCCCCTGTCTTGTTTCAGATGAAACATCTACGCCATGAAAATGTGAATCTGTTCCTGGGCTTTTTCTCTGACTGTGGCATCTTTGCCATAGTGACAGAGTACTGCTCCCGAGGAAGCCTGGAGGACTTGCTGAGGAATGAAGATATGAAGCTGGATTGGATGTTCAAGTCCTCTCTTGTCATGGATCTAATCAAAGTAAATCCATTGCTACTGCTGAGGCAGGACCTGCATGTGACTTTTACATTGACATAGCTACTTTATCCAGGACTTTGGGATTGTTATAGTAATGCAGGGAAAACCAGTGTGAGTGTAATTGTACTGGTATACAGGGTCTTTAATGGAGACCTCTTGGTCTTCTTTTGTTACCATCTGAGAAAAGCACTATTTGGGATAATAGGGCTATATCCAAGCAGCAGGATAAGAGGTTAAAATTACACATCAGGCTAGAAGTGATCACTTAGAACACAGAAATTGGTGACAAATTCATAAGTACCAAAGGCTCCTTCTTGTCATAAATAAAAAATACATCCAGCATAGAATCAAATCACATCCATCCTCTGCAACATTATGGCTGCACATACGGTCACTTCAAAAGAGTGTTCACACACTTTCAAACATCTCCCATATGTTTTTATCCCCCTAATGGTGAACTACCAATTTGGGACAGGTGGCCTACAGACGGTAGACTGCCAGCATCGTTCTTACAGCCCATGATGAACCTTCTTATCCTCCTTGAGGGAGCTGGGTAAGGGCATCAGGCTCTTAATGGCTTCCCTTGACCTAGCCATTGAGTACCACTTGTGCCCACCCTCTTAACCTTGTCTCAAAGTACAACTTTCAAGTGCAATGAGTCCTAGGGCTATAGACGGAGACATTTGACTATTCCTGAAGTCCTTTCCAGTATTACTTCAGGTGCAGTGAACCTAATTCTGATTCCTTATCCACTTCTAAACTTTTCCCATAGTTTCTTGCATTGATCAGGACTGCATCTGACAGAGTCAATGCTGTTTATGATGCTGTATAGGGTGACAATTTGGTCTTCTGTCTCTGAATGCTGATGGATAGATGGATAATATCATTCTTAAGGAATAGCCTTGATCTTTTCTGTGTTTCATAGGGAATTAGGTATTTGCATCACAGAGATTTTGCCCATGGACGTCTCAAGTCTCGTAACTGTGTTGTGGATGGCCGCTTTGTGTTGAAGATAACTGACTATGGTTATAATGAGCTCTTAGAAGCACAGAAATGCCCATATATTCAGCCGCCCCCAGAAGGTAGGTGCCATAATGAAATATTTGGTTTAGATATATTCATCTATTGATTTAACACGTCCTAATGCAATTGCAGGCCAGTCGCCAAATAAGGATTTTATGTGCTCAGTCTCACAACATCTAGTTACCTGTATAAAATGCATTGTTACAGGAAAGGACAAGCAAAGCTTTTTTCAGACTTCCTGAAAGTGAAGTGAATAGCAGAGTGTCATGGCAAGGAAAAAGGATTTTATTGCAAGCAGTGACAGAACTTAAGCTTGTTGGATTTGGAAAAGGACTTAAGTGCCCCTGAAATCTGATAAAACCTGAATATCTGTGACTGGTAGAACTGGCTTTACATCCCTAGCCCAAACCCTGTATTTGAAGTTTTAGGTTAACCTAAATACGAAGAGATCTGTTTTGTAAAATTAAGCTGTCTGAGACACAAGATGATACAGGTCTCTTTGAAATAGGTCCAATGCCAAAGGCTGCTCAATGACATTCCCACCACTTAAGACAGCATTTCATGGCACCAGGTTTGGAGAATTGGACAGGTTTTCTTTCACCTGGCCATTGCTTTGGGGTTCCTCTGGTATCCCAGTTCATTCTTGAAACCTGGTTTCAAGTAGTATGTAGTGTTCCAATCCCTCTGTCTCAGGATTTGGTTCCTACACATTTCCAGTGTCTCAGATAGGACAGTTGCCAGAAGACTTTCTCCTCCTCCTTTACAAAAGTGATATATATTGTAGTAGCTGAAATGTTTCTTATTCCCATTACTCTCAATGCACAGTTACCTGGGTAACAATATCCCAGTCTGAAGGAGATTTATTTCTTGATGAAGCTGGGTATGTTTTACAACTGTGCCTTTCACCACTTGAACCATGGGATTATAAAGACTGATTGTGCTTCAGACTGCCACAAACTGCTTTTACAGAAACCACTTCCATCTAAGAAGAACTACAGAAAATATTTTATGAAGTGTTGCTTTGTGGAAGAGCAACAACAGAGGCGAGAAATCCAGGCTTCAGTGCCAAAGTTTTGTCTGAGTGATGTTTTCAAGCAATAAAATATGTTGAAGCTTTTGGCAATGGTGAGAAGATATTTTACGTTGAAGTTCAGGGCTGGTGTTATAGCATATAAGTCATTGTATATCAATAGATTTCTAGAACATAGAGTGAAATCTGGAAAATCCAAATGTTTCATCAGGATGGAAGTTTAGGATTTCTAAGACCTCACAAGAAATAGAGGACTTGATCCAGTAAATAATGAAGTATGTTCCAGCCTTTCCTCATATGACTGAAATGAAGTGTTCCTTTAAGCACCTAATTTGCCATAGTCTGAGCTGGCATGTAAGAAACCTGATGCTCCTGCATCTTTTAGAGTTGCTCTGGACAGCTCCTGAGCTGCTGAGGGACCCAGACATGCGCAGAAAGGGCACGTTCAAAGGGGACATTTACAGCTTTGCCATCATCCTACAAGAAGTGGTTGTTCGGGGTCCACCGTACTGCATGTCAGAACTCTCAGCTGAAGGTAGGCCACCATTTCAGTACATTTATAAAGCTTTACACAGAGACTCATAAAAGTTCTGGCCAAGCCCCTTGGGTAAAACATTAGAATGGAAATAATGTCCCAATCTCACAACCTTTCTCAGTGACAAAAGGTTGGTTTTGACAAAATATCCACAATGAACATCAAAATGTGTGGGTCTGGTACACTGACTCATCAATGCTATCAATGGGGTTCGGGCTCTGGGTACCTCTAAGATGCTTCAGATCTGGCCAGCAGTGAGGCTGTTGCAGCAGCACCACTTCCCTGTCCAAACTTTGACTTTTCATCACAGTGGAGGGAAATCTGATGTCCAAATTTCCTATAGCTTGGAAAATCCTTGTCTTCCCATAGCTTGGAAACTCCTTGACTTCCCATTCTTCAGCCCTTTTCTGTATGTCATAGAGGTTGAGAGTTTTGAGCTGGACCCCTCATTAGCATCCTATTTTATCCATCTGTCCATCTATGTTTCTTTAATTACTTCTCCATTTAAAGAGGTTCTTGATGTGTCTTGATGTATCCAAAGTGACACATCACTGACTTCTATATAAGGTGGCTTGTATCAGGAACAGCAAATAGGTGAACTCCTTAAGAACAGGTCACGATGCAATCTCCTTACTTCAAACTATGTTGTGCATACATAGGAAGGGCAAACACACTGTGGTCACAGTCAGATCACAAGCACTTGAACAGGGAAGGAGTGATAACAATCAAAAATGGGCTGATTTCAGTGAAAGCCTATTCTCAATGTCTTAAACTGGACAGTCAGTAGGTGAGCTATGGCTATCCAGCATCTGCCTGAAAAACTGGGGCCAAGCAGCTGCAGCAATGCGGTGACAATGATGATTATGACTGATGATGAGGATTATTAACCCACTCTGTAATTCAGAGCTGCACCTTTAATGTAGCCTATGATGTAATTAGCAGATGTCCCCCCCACCTATTCTCCCTGAGGAACCTCCAGCCCGTGTTGAACATCATGTTGACCTGATAAAATGATGAATTCCTACTCACTGCACTCTAATCCTCAAGGAGCTTTCACTCATGGCATGAACTTTAAAACTGACTTGGGAAGGCATTTCCTCTTGGCTGCCCCTTGGAAATATCTGGGCCAGGTGCTTTGTTTAGTTCATCTGGTGGAGACTGGTGGGATGAGCCAAAGAGCTTTAAAGTAAACTGTCAACACTGAAAGGCTTTGGGTACTCCCAGTAACAGCTGTGGAAATTCAGGGTTCTTGCCAGAAAGAGGGTGGTTTTCACTCCATTTGACTGCTCCGCACTAGGCAAAATGAAACCTTCAAATACAATCACTTGGAGTTTTTATTTTAAGCAGGAAGGTGTAGTTCTACTGTACAAAACCCACTTTTCCTCCAGGATATTCTTATTAAGAAATACCTAAATTGAAGTCACGCCTGGGTTCAGGCATCACAGTCCTCCATCCTTCAGCTGTCAGTGAAACCTGCGGCTTCACACCTCTGTAATGCTGTTTTATCTAAAAGCTGCAGATTCAAGGACTGACTTCTTAAGGTCTAAAAGCCCAAGCCCAGTTCCTTGTTAGTCTTTATTTTACCTCTGGATAGGGAGCCACTTCTCAGACATTGTTATGAACCCAAACTCTCCCCCTTAAAATACTTTCCACTGTCTCTGTTCCCATCAACCTCCTACATACTTGTTCCCAGTTAACAATGGAGCATCACAGGCTGGTATCCTTCGTGTCTGGGTTTAGGCATATCCCTCTGCACTCTCAGAACACTGCAGATCCTAATAGAGAGAGTCAGAGGCAATTTCATTAAACACAGCCCTGCAGTGTTGTCTGTCACACATTCATCTGTCACACATCCTTTCCCCATCCAGCCACTTCATTGCTCATACCCTGGTTCTCAGGGGACAAGGTGGCAGATGAATCTCTTGTCTTTTAAATCCTCCAAGACACACCTGGAAGTGGAAAGCAGAACCAGCCATTGGATGGTGAGGAATAAGAGTGATGAGTGATGGAGCAAGCAAGGGATAGGTGCAAAGATCCATGTCCTTTGCCCCCACCAAGACCCTGCATCTCACAATGTGCTTCCCATTCTCTTTGTCACAGAAATCATCAAGAAAGTGAAGAAGCCCCCTCCCTTGTGCCGCCCAAATGTAGCCCCTGAGTTGGCCCCCATGAGGTGCATCCAGGTAATGAAGGAATGCTGGGGTGAAGCCCCCGAACGACGTCCAACCTTTGAGGAGGTATTTCTTAAGGTCGGTGGAAGGAGCAGCGGGTTCAATCCTTTGTGTGCACTTGGCAGGGAATTGTTTTATTCCTTTAAGTGAGCCCTTAAGTAATGACTGAAGAAGTCCCAGAGCTCTCATTTGGCCTTTGCTAGTGGGCTATTTTACGGTTCATGGTGTCTGGTTTACATCTTGTCCTGAGCGTGGGCTGCCATGGCACCACTATGTGGGCTGCAAAGTAGGCTGAACATGAGATGGTGTCTTCACAATTGCAGTGTACCTTGCACAGATGATCTGATGGAGATGCGAGATCCATAAATTATGATAGCACCTTCAGATCAATATGGTTTTTGATCTTCTAAAGTATTTTAAAGGTGATTAATTTAAAAGGAGAATTCACCAAAGGCTTTTAAACACGAAGATATAGCCATTTGGCATATGAACTTTCTGAACTGCAGATTGGTGAAGACTGGAAGCCTATCCCACAGAAATATGATTATACCTGAGCTCTGTTTCAACAGCTTTCCCAGACATATGTTATTGGCCAATTTCATGGACTGGCAAAATAAACCCCTTGTCTGATCCAGTGGTACTGTTCCTATGTTCTTATAAGGCCAAAGTAAGTCAACCGATATTAATGGTTTTTACCTTTTTGTTCTAAGAAATTGTGAATAATTTTACACCCATATGACTCCACTGTTGAGTCTATGGCAGCTTCTAAAGCCATAGATGATCTGAATGGTCCAGAGGCTCATCTTCAGGTCAAGAGGAGAGAGCAAATCTTATTGAAGTACTGGGGATGGGAGGTGGCAGCACCCGTGCATGCCACAGTGCAAAGATGGATTTAAGACCAGTGACACATAAACAGGTTTCAAGCATTGTTACTGCCCTGCAATTTGCACCTCTGAATGCAAATGGCTGCAAGTTATCCTAAAGGTTGGTAACTGGATAAATCAGGATGCAAATCTGCAGCATGGTAGGACTCCATAACAACTATAGTGTTTCACCTCACCCTCACTGGAAGTTCATGTGTGAGCAACATGCTCCTGGGCAGCTTCCACAGCCATTGATGCTAATTCACCCTCTATCCAACCTTTCAACCCTTACTGTTGAACTCTTGCCACCCTTTAGCACTGTCCCTTTAAAATAAGTGTTGACTTTTTGTTCCTTTCCAAACTTACTATGCTACAATGGTGTAATGAGATGGAGAATAACTCTCCAGTTTGATTTTCCAGTTCAAAACCATCAACAAAGGGAAGAAGACCAATATCATTGACTCAATGCTCAGGATGCTTGAGCAGTATTCGAGCAACCTGGAAGATTTAATCAGGGAGAGGACTGAAGAGCTAGAGATTGAAAAACAGAAGACAGAGAAACTGTTGTCACAAATGCTCCCCCCGTAAGTACTGGTACTTTAGATGGTAAAAATAAACCAAACCCATAGCTAAACTGGACAGAACTGCTCCCCAAAAGTGAGCAGGATTGCAGAGCTGACCTCCAGTTTTGGCAAGCACCTTCCAATCAAAGTAAGAAACTTCAAGCAATGCTTATTACAGCCATATAAAACCTTCTATTTAGTGGCAAACCTTTTAAGCACGGCGGGGCAAGAGTGTCTGAGCTCTTGAGTATGTACTACAAAGGGGTTTGTGCCCTGCCATCTTTGCCTGTGCTATTACAGATCAGTGGCAGAAGCCCTCAAGACTGGTGGCACTGTGGAGCCAGAGTATTTTGACCAGGTGACCATCTACTTCAGTGACATCGTGGGCTTCACAACCATTTCAGCCCTCAGTGAACCCATCGAAGTAGTTGACCTCCTGAATGATCTTTACACGCTGTTTGACGCAGTTCTTGGAAACCACGATGTTTACAAGGTGAGAATCAAACTCTATGGGTCAAATACTTGTAGGTTTATTCTATGTCTCTTTTCCATCTTTTCTCCCCTATTTATTTATTAATCTAATGGCATTTGCTAGGTGGAGACGATTGGTGATGCCTACATGGTTGCCTCAGGGCTCCCAAAACGGAATGGAAACAAGCACGCGGCTGAGATAGCCAACATGTCCTTGGACATCCTCAGCTCGGTGGGGTCATTCAAAATGAGACACATGCCAGACATTCCCCTCAGGATACGAATTGGGCTGCACACAGGTAAGCACCTGAACATCAAAGAACGCTGCAATTGAATTTCCAGCTGTGAATGCTTTCTCCTTTCCTGACTCAAAGCAAGCACCCTTGGAAGATGCTTTAAAACCTTCCACAGCAACAAGGGCGTTAAAATGAAAACACAAACCCCGAGGAGGAAAATGGCTCAATGTCATCTGGGAGAGAAATTGCTCATTCTGTCCCAGTCAGGAACTACATCAGACACAGAAGTCACAAGGGTTTTGTTGAAAGGGTGGCTCTTTGATGTGCCACAGGATCTTCACTGGTGTGACATGGGGACATCCAAGTGATGCCTTTTAACTCTGTTATGAAATTAAAAAGCACAGAAAAGCAGGCACATAGAATGAAAGAATGAAAGTTTGTGGAGATTTATTGCAGGCAGGACATAACTTGAAGGGTATGCAATGCAGGTATTAAGAAGAAGTTATGTTGTAAAGAAAGTAAATTATCTCTAATGTAGAAGTCGTCATCTATTTAATTAACAGGAAAGTGGCTTGCTTACAAAGAAAAGAGGAAGTTCTTTTCTTTATAGGAAGTGTAATTCAATTCCAAAACAAAACAAAACAAAGACAGGAGGAGTGCATCATGTAAGTGAAAGCACGACTGGGATTTTAATAAAAGGCATCTGCTGCTATGATAGAATCATTATTTTTAGACAAGATATGAACCTTCATATTTTTATACCGTAGTCATTCATTAATACAATTTTCCCAGCTGTACATCACCAGAGTTCTTCTGTCTTCCCCTAAAGCACCAGGTACTTGCCCGTAGTGGGAAGCTAAACATGGAGTAAGACTGTCCAGGAGTCTGATTTAGAGTTACAGGAGGGTTTTGTCCTTCTGCCTATCCGATAATGCCCACATTTTTGCAGCTTTGGAATGCAAGCATTTTACAGAAGTCAATATCCCAGTTCCTGTTGTACACATGGGGAAACAAGAGCAGAGAAAAGGAAGTATCTCACCCAGAGCAGAGATAAAATCAGTATTTCATAGAATAACAGGTTGGAAAGGACCTTGAGGATCATCTGGTGCAACTTCTGGTATTTCATACCTCATATCAAAGGTTGATGTTTCATATCCCATGTTCAAGGTTGATATTTCATATCTCCTAGACAATATATGTTATTCTTTTGGGGTTACCTCTGAAAACTAATCTCCCTATTGTTTTCTTTGCAGTTTAGGGGTCTTAGCTGGCCATTCACAGGAGCCTAAAGTGCTAAGGAATGATTGCAGGAGCACTATGGGTTTTATACTCTGGCAGAAATTAGATGAGGCTATAGCCCCAGCTTGTCTTGCCCAGAGCAGGAGCACAAGCAGCACATTTTCAACATGGAAAGAGAGGAATTCGGTGCACAATATCTGCTGCTGCCTGTTGACAGCAGTTCTGCAACGTGTCTTCCGTGCACCCAGCCAAAAATCTATCCCTAGGTGATGCGTATGGGGGCTAGTTACGTTCTTTCTTGGTTTTATGAACTCTGGGTATCTGGAAAGCAGTGTTGCAACGAGCTGTTGTGTGGTGTGGTGTGTAAGAGGAAGAGGGGAAGGAACTGGAGTTTTCTTTCTAAAGAAGCAGAAGCCAGATCATGTTTTGCACAGATCTGGCAACTTCACACTCTCGTGGGAGCAGTGAGAAATGTATGCTCCAAAACAAACCAGATCTCCAAGCCACCGAGCTGACAGCAGAGTTTGATTAACCCTGGACCCCCTTTCTCCTGAGGAAAGAAGCATGAAGAGGGAATCACCAGCATCATGAAAGCATTGAGGATGTGCTTGGGGAGAGGAGGGCTTTGCTAACACTTTCACTGCCCTGGAAAGGATGGAGAATGGGTGTGAACACCAGTTTTGTTGGCCAGCTGCTCTCTGGAAACTGGTGTCAAGAACAGCTTGTGTTCCCCTCTCTGATAAAGCAATAAATGCCATTTGGGCATAGGCTGCCCATGTCCCTCCATCTCCAATGGAAAGCTGCACCCCTGGGAACTTCTGCTGGTCCATGCCCATAGCCCACTTGTGGTAATACATCGATGAGGAGAAGAGGACAAAAAGAACAGCGTTTGCTCTGCAGTTTCTGCCCTGCTTTGAACTGACCCTGGAGTCTTGGCTCTCCTCTCTGGACTTAACTCCATGTCCAGCAAAACTCAGCTGACTCAGCTGTTTCCATGTGTGTCTCCATCCGTGTGTGGGTTGGAGAATAGCAGTCAGGGAGAGCAGTGGTGAGAAAACAAGCTTTTCCAGAGGCTGAAAGGATCTGTTTATCAGCCAGGCTCTGTGGCAGGCAGCCCCACACTTCAACTGAGTGTATGAACCTCCACTGCACCACTGATGGTTGTTGCAGAGTCTTAGCCCCGCACCACTCATTAAGTGACCCTGCAAGCGCTGGCAAAGGGCCATTCCAAAACAAACCAGCTAACCTGTATAATTAAACAATGAGGCCATAACGTTCCCATCACAGGGTATCTGGTTTTCCCTGTAACTTGCTGCTGTGAGAGATTTATGGCTGGAAGCTTTTGGATAGCCATTTGCCGGAGCTGTCTAGACAAGGGGGAACACACACAGGCAGGGAAGGCAGCAAGTGGATGAACTCCTGGATGCTTTCACCATGGAGGAGTCCTTTGGGAATGCTTACACTGTAAGGTTGTTTTTGAACTGATAACTTTGTGCGGCAGGACGGGCTTAAAAGCTGTACTCTAGAATGATTGTATCTCACTCAAAAACTCTTGCCATTTAGCCATCAGCTTTGTAGATATGATTTCTGCCTATGGCAGAGGGGTTGGAACTGGATGATCTTAAGGTCCTTTTCAATCCAAACCATTCTGTGATGCTATGATTGGATGATTGCATTGACTAAATAGGAAACCTAAATTCAGGCACCCCATAGAGATGTTTCCAGGAGTGTTAGGGAGCATGCACTCATTTTGTGATTGATGGAGATGTGGTGGACATTTAAGTGGACCCTGGAGAGCTCTTCAGATGCAGGAGTGGAAAGGGTCTCATGGCTCAGTTGACTGCATTGATTTGGCTTCCACCAGCTGTTGACTGGGGCTCCCAAGATAAAAACACAGCTGACTCAGCTGTTTCCACACCATCCACAACCTGCTGGAGCAAGTCCAGAGGAGGCCACGGAGGTGCTGTGAGGGCTGGAGCAAGCTGCTCTAGTGGAAGGTGTCCCTGCCCGTGGCAGGGGGCTGGAACTGGATGAGCTGTAATGTCCCTTCCAATACAAACCATTCCATAATTCTATGAGTACGTAGGAGCTCAGCTCATATTTGTGCTTTTTAACTGAACTGAAATTCTCCTCAGTGAGGACTGTTTTTTGAACCACTTTCTTGTGTCTTTGCAACACCTATTGCAGAAGGAGCTTTGATCATTACTGAGATACCCGAGTGCCGCTGTCATGTCACCACCACAAGATGAAGGGAGGTGATGTTGTGTGAGTCAGTGTTTACTCAGGGAAAGCTTTTATGGAAGCATGAATTAAATAATCTCCAACAAGACTCTTTTTTAGTCAGTGTGAACACATTAAGGACCAGTTAGGTCAGCACTAGGCCCTTGACCCACTAGTATCAACAGTTGCGCTATGGAAGTGCCTATAGACTAGACCCTGAAAAGACTTCCTCTAGTGGATATAACACCTCTCCTGAAGAATTTAAACCAAATTAGGGATTACTGATAATAATGGGAATTACACTAGAAGAGATTCTGAGGGGCAATGTCTTATCCAAGGTTGCATGGCACATTGGCAGCATAAAACATTAAATCATGTTCTCCTGACCTCCAGCAGTCCCTGCATGCTGTGCTTGATCCAGACACGATGTTGAAGTCCTTGTAACATTTTTGGTATGAAGCATTCTTCTTCTCTCTTTTTTATTCTTTAATCAAGTTTTGCTTCACCAGGGGGAGGTAAAATCTGCCTCACTTCTGATTGCATCCTCTGTAAATTACATTACAATCCTGTTATTTTGATTCTGCAACAACAACTTTTCAGAGGTGACAATAAGAGGGGCTCTTGCAAAGTTTCCCATAGCTTTCAGCTAAGGAGTTTCATTGTCTTTAAAATGTGTTGGAAAACTATATGAAGAATCAGTTTTTGTAACTAAGAAGGCTAAAATCACTATAAAATTACACTGTCCTAAGGCAAGTAACTGATCATCAGGACTCTCTTTGTCAGGGACAGTAGTGACAGGACAAGGGGTGATGGGTTCAAACTGAAACAGGGGAAGTTCAGATTGGATATAAGGCAGAAGTTCTTTACTGTGAGGGTGCTGAGGCACTGGAATGGGTTGCCCAAGGAAGCTGTGAATGCTCCATCCCTGGCAGTGATCAAGGCCAGGTTGGACAGAGCCTTGGGTGCCATGGTTTAGTGTGAGGTGTCCCTGGCCATGGCTGGGGGTTGGAACTGGATGATCTTAAGGTCCTTTCCAACTCAGACCATTCTATGATTCCATGATAACTTCTAAATTAAGCTATTGTTAGTATTATTGTTATTATCAACATTATTATTATATTTTAAAACTAACGTTTTGACCTACAACTTTTTTCATTTAAAAACCTTATCTATACCATCATTTCAGATGTTGTTTATGTTGTACCATGTTCACATCTCTTGTAAGCTTGCATGGGAAAAGTTTTCCTTGTCATTTTGCCAGATCTTAATCCAGAAGGATTATGACATTGAAAGAGCACCCAGAGCCTGAAAAGACATCTGACATAAATGCATCCAATGGAAGGCACAGTCTTTTCTCTGCAGACAGCCCCAAGCCTCCTTTATATTGCTGAGAACACTCACTCTTTTTTCTTTACCTTTTTTCTCTCTTGCATTCCTTTTGAAATCCTGATATCTCTAATTGTGGGTGATGAAATTTGGCATATCATCCTCATCTCATCCACAGTCCAAACATCAGCTAAGACCAGTGCCCCACATGACAATTGGCTGTGCTGTTTGGCTGTCACGTATTATCTCCATGTAGGTTCATGTTCATGTAAATCCTGCGCACATACCTCTCCCCAAGAACTTGGCACAGGTTCTCTGGGAGCTGCTTTGGAAGGGAGTGGATCTTGTCTATGGAATAAGAAATAGGGAAAATCAACAGTTTTTGGCTAGACAGACAAGCTAATATGTCTTCTTTCCAAGGAAGGGTCACAGGGTAGTCCAGCATGCTGCCAGCATCTCTAGACTTCCAAGGCTGATTGGCAATCCTGTTTCACTGGGATGCAGGGCATGTCACAAGATCTGAACTTTAGTTTTCTTAGATGGAAAATGAGGTCTTTTTAAAATGAGATTGTGGCAGTTTTTGGGCTTCTATGAATTCTGAACAAATTTCTCCTAGATGATGGTGAACTGAGGTCCTATCACACAAGACCTTTCTCAAGCATAAAACACCACTGTGCAATACATAGAAAAGCTAAATTTCTATTCATCTCTAGCAAGCACCAAGGCCAACGAGATCTTTAAAAGTTGTTCTCCTATATTCCTAAGTGGGTTTTGAATACCGCAGGGGAGTATGAGGTTTGTTTGTTGGTGCATCCCTTGATTCATGCAGTACCATCTGGGTTATAGAGATGACACATGTCTTTCAGGGCCTTGTGTGGCAGGCGTGGTGGGGCTCACTATGCCACGGTACTGCCTCTTTGGAGACACAGTGAACACGGCATCACGAATGGAGTCCACGGGCCTGCGTGAGTATTTGGGACAGCCCCTGGGGTGGGTGGTTAAAGGAACTTCTCAAGAGGGATGAAGAGATGTTATATAGAGCATTATTTAGTTATAAACATCGCAACTAAATCAGCTGTGGAGGAAGAGGTAAGTCAAACAACAAAATTCAAAGCAGCCTGAAAGGAAGGCATCATCTTTCACATTATGGGTCTGCATTTAAGACCCTGCCTTCCAGCTACAGTCCTCTGATTTGGATCCCACCAACCAAAATCAACATGAATGTTGCCCTAGATTTCTCCTACATGGGTTGGATCTTGCTTTCAGTGCTGAGAACCCTTAATTCAGAGCTGATCTTGCGCAGTAAAATAAGGCACTTGCAGGGGTTGAAGCACATGTGGGCACTGCTTCCACTCTGCTGGAGGAGAAGAAAAGCAGACCACATGCAACCAGGTCCTGCAATATGAAAGGCATCACTTGTGATGGCTTTCATAATCAGTGATAATTCCATGAACAAGTGTCGGAAGATCCTAACAAAATCCTTAAGCTTTCCTTCCTCCTTGTTTTTTCTTGATGTCTTTCTTGATGGGTTGATGTTCAGACTATTTTTCCCTTAAGGTCTTACCTTTGTTTTTCTGAGGCTTCCAGTTGTAAAAGCAACAGCCTACATGCACAGAGCCAATAGTTGCAGCAAATAAGACTCATCTCTCAGCCAGTTCTTTTTGTCCCATGGCTGGAGACTTCTAGACATATAAAAAGAGCTGTTGGGCAAGAAACATTTACCTGCTTTTCAGTCATATGTGTACACGGATCTGCTGTTTGTTGCTTTGCTGTCCTTGGCTAATGGATATGCAAACCACAGTGGTTGAACTGTGTATGGCACAGTGGACAGCTAGTGACAGCTGTGTCAGAGCCCTGGATGTGTTCTGAATTTCCCTTTGATGTTCAAGCTTTTGGTACAAGTTGGCTTCCAAAGGCAATGTCTCATACATTTTCATCCTTGATCTCTGGTCTCCCTTTTGGTATTTTCAACAGCTCTAAGAAATTACCCATTGTGTCTGGTTTTCAAGCTACACAAAGCCTCAGATACTCAGTATTATCTTGAGGTCTTGCCAGGTTAGAAACAGATTGCAGTATATGTGCCACACTGGAACTTTTCCGCTCTTCCATACAATCCCCACATTCCTGGCTCCAGTGATTTTGATTAGACTAATAAAGACTAACAAAGACTAACAATCAGGCTAATCATTAATTAAGGAAAATTGTCTTTGTTTGTGATCATGGCTGGCTCATTTTAAGAAGCATGCACTTCATTTGGAAGGCAATGGAAAAGAGGAAATACTTTGATAGCAGATTTCAAATGGCAAGACACATACTTGAAGAATCCTGAGGTTTAGACCCTTGAAGTCCCACCGAGACTGGAGACAGCAGGAGCACTGCAGATGCAAAAGCACCTTTATACATTAATAGAAGTGCATATAGATAAGCATGTACATAGATATGCAGTAATAGAAAGACTGTAGGTTGGTGTCCCAGA
The DNA here is from genome assembly GCF_028554395.1 of Pezoporus wallicus. Lineage (NCBI taxonomy): Eukaryota > Metazoa > Chordata > Aves > Psittaciformes > Psittacidae > Pezoporus > Pezoporus wallicus. The sequence continues at coordinate 579,320 of NW_026637976.1, read as the reverse complement.
AATGTAACTCAGAGCTCTCTGGTCTTCCTCTGCATAAATTGGTTCACCCCCCACCCTTCAAGGGGGAAGGGAATGTGATTGATGCATTTGAAAAAGAAATTCAACGAAAACAACAATAAAGGAAACTATTTTGTAGCAAAATGTTTAGCAACATTCCTTGGCTTGTCCACATCAGCAGAAAACCAACAAATTCCAGTGAGTTCCAGCAATGGTTGTGAAGCAAACTGGGGGAGATGGGAATTTTACTCTTTTTGTTCATAGACTGTTAGTGGCAGCTTATGGGTGGAATCAATTATTGGAAAAACCAAGATGGCTTTAGATGAACAGCCACATTTTTGTTATGTGCACTTGCAAACTCCATCTCTTCAAATCACTTTCAAATGATGTTGGGTGCCTGGAGCAGGACAGCTGGTTATCCTTCTTTTCTTTCTTGCTCCCTAGTTACTCTATGGCAATTCTTGATTCCACCTGATAATGTTGCTGAAAAAACACTTGCCATCTTTATTAAGAGCTGGACTTCTACACTTTGCATGTTTAGTATCCCTCTCCAAGAAGACCCCAGTGTAGATCTCCTCTTGCCCTGTTATAGCCCTACCTGGAAAGATCCATCTATCAGCGTCAAACTCTACATAGAAGAGCACCACGCAGCTCCAATAGCTTCACACCTGCGCGTTTTGGAGTGTTTTTCCTTGCCAGTATGAAGCAGGGGTAATTTGCAGCATGTGTGCGGTATAGTGATCCAGCTGTTTTGCTTTCCATTCCCAGCTTACAGAATTCATGTCAGCCAAAGTACAGTGGATACGCTTCGGAGTCTAAATGAAGGCTATGAAATTGTACTTAGGGGAAAAACAGAGCTCAAGGTAAGAAGACCAGGGCTGTATGAAATACTTCACACATGGGAATCTTCTTGCTTGAGGAATTTGCCTAATAAGCTCTTGTTTGACCTTCAACCACCAATCCACCTTTGGATCCTTCCCAAGTAGTCCACATCCATTGTTTCAATACATGAGGTAATTATTGAAAGACTGTGGGATCGAGGAATCAGCTGGATCTATTTATTTAGGACTCTATTTAACTCACCTTTGATAGAAGCTGCTACTTTTCAGTGTCCAAACAAGACAAATAATTCAAAATACCACTTCTCCCCTTACACAGCCAATAGACAGCGGTAGGATCTTTGTCTGCCTTAAACACCTGCAGTAAGAGGTCTGAATATGATCTCAGGTTCCACAACAATCTTTCACAATGAGTGGAATCATCTCAACTTATTCCATGGCAGCAAGTGGAGATAAAAGGCAATTATTCCAGGTTTAGTCAATGGAAGGAGATGAATTGGCACTTTAGGAAATTATTAACCTGACTTTCAGGGTCCAGTTTATGTGAATCATAAATCATAGAATCATAGAATAGTTAGGGTTGGAAAGGACCTTAAGATCATCCATGGGCAGGGACACCTCACACTAAACCATGGCACCCAAGGCTTCATCCAGCCTGGCCTTGAACACTGCCAAGGATGGAGCATTCACAACCTCCCTTGGGCAACCCATTCCAGTGCCTCACCAGCCTTACAGTAAAGAACTTCTGCCTTATATCCAATCTAAATCCATTTTCCCCTTCTTGAAAATGAGGGTTATATTTCCCTTTTTCCAGTCATGAAGATGAACGTCACTCAGGAAGTGTCTGTTTTCCTCCACTTCTCCCTTCAAGGGTCATTGATATCAGAGTTTGCAGTTCATCAGATACCTTCCACCCATAACCATCTTATTTGGTAGAGCAAGCATCATTAATTGAGAGAGTTTAAGATAGTTTGAGCCTCCTCTTTTAGGACAGTGAAATTCAAATCATCTCAGCCATTATGAGGGAGAGCCCAAGTTTTCCAGACGTGTTCTGTCTCTGGATATATATGAAGCCCAATGAGGTGGTTATGTATGGAGCAGAAGGTGGTCAGAAAGCTGCTCTTTATCTGGATTTTTGTTTTCATTTTAGGGCAAAGGAGTAGAAGACACATATTGGCTAGTCGGGAAAAAAGGCTTTCTGAAGCCCCTACCTAAACCTCCTGAAATAAAGCCAGGGTAAGTGTGACTTCCTCACTGTTCAATACATTCATTAAAAGGTCCTTGTTGGAGTTCACAGGCTGAAGATCTGTCTTTTGAAGTTATCTGTTTGCAAAGTCTACATCATTTTCCTTAGATGACTTACATTTTCAGGCATAGTACTGGGACTCAGAAGTGTGTTTTCTTCAGTTCCTTAATCACAGTTCCCAAGAAGTAGCAAGCAAACTTGCTGCTTCCCCCCATATTGTCCTGAATCCCCTTCCTGCTCTGCGTGAGTATGGGAGATGTACAAGCAGGAACACTTCCAGGTCTCTGGTGTCATCTGTATGTAGGTGACACTCAGATTTTTCTCTCCTTCCATCTAAAGGTGTTTTCTCCTGCAGAAAACTCCAGCCTCATTCACTATATAAACACGTTTCTTCCCTGTAACGCTGTTCATTTGAACAGAACAGTAAGGACACTTTGAGTTGTAAAAATATGTCACCCTTAGGCAACTAAAGACTTCATGATGTTGCTTCCATACAAGTGGTGGTAAGCAAAGATTGAGCATTTGAAATTCATTAAGCCATTCGGTAGCCTTGCAATGCTTGGCTTTGCAAGCAGAATACTCCCTGTTCAGCTGTCACATTCTGTATGCCTGGAAAGGATGTTGTGGTCAGGCCATAAAAACCAGGAGTGAGATTTGTTTGACAAGAGCAGTGTGGTCACCCATATTAAAACTACTCAACCTTGACTCCCTTTGTAGTCAACAAAGAGAAATACATGCACAGGGGTCTGATTTGACTTGCCTGTTTAGACATCTGCATCCTAAGATGAATTGCCCTCACAAGATGCTGGTTTTGTTGACTATAAAGACTAGCTCAGAGACAGATGTCTGACAGCAAACAAGGTCTGTTTTCACTTTGACTTTCCCTGAACAATCTTGTTCTAAGTTTTGCCTCATTTCTTCTTTGTAAAATGAAACTGGTTTTAATCTTCCTTTGCAGATAATGGTTAACTACTTGGGCAGTTGCATACAGGGCAGTCCATGTGCTCAGAGCCCTCCCAGAGCTTACCTGGAGTAGAATGGAATTAACAGCATTTGGGGCCATAACTTTGAAGTTATTTGGGTGTCAATCAGAGTGGAAGATAGAAGGTTACTGCAAGATAATTTTGAGACACAGTATTTCTTAGGCTTGGAGGCCTTGATGAAAATGAGCTATTGGGTAATGTGTGTTGATACCAAAGATGCCTTATTCATGGAAAATATGAAACTGGGAAGAGTTTTGCCAGATTGGCAAGGTGGGTTGCCTTACCATGCAGCCAAGGAAGCACCCGGACTTCTACCCTGAGAGTAGGTTCTTCTCATGCTGGTTTTACCATCTAAAAGTCATGTATTAGGCCTCTGTTGACTGCTGAGGTTCTTTCAATAATCCTCAAAGATCCTGTCCTCTGGTCATTTGTGCCAAAATCAGACCTATGCGGGCCTGAGCTGTTTCTAAGGATGGATTGTAAATGACAGAAAATACATCAGGTCCACAGGGACAATAAGAGGAGGCAAAGAATTTTCCTATGTACCCAGGATCAGGGAATCTTAAGCATCCTTGTGTAACCTCAAAAGAACCCATCAGTAGCACTGCAGAGAGGGAGGTGTCTGCTTTTATCCTAAGGCCCTGATCTTCACTGTTCTTTTGCAGTGTTTCTGTCCCCATAGCTCATCATACAGCAGTTGAACGGAATGTGAAAGTAATCAGGGGGAAAAACAAAGTTATACGAAACTGAGACCTAATAAAGGGTCAAAATGAAAGCTATACTGCATGGAAGCCAAATGTCAATGGGCAGAAAGAAGTAACTGGATGTTCAAGCAAGGCAAATATTTGGAGAATTGCCTCATGCATATGCTGTGCTATTATCGGGTAGATATCAGACATTATGTTCTGTTTTTCCAGCCTTATCTTGATAGTTCAGTTTTGTGCCAGATTATGAGAGGTTGAAGGTTGTTTCTCTTATATGAGCCAGTGTGGTAGATTCAAGTCACTGCCTCATACTTGTACAGGAGTTTCCACATCTATAAGCTCTTGAGCTGAAAAAGGAGGTACTGAATAAATTCCTCTCCTACTTATCTTTTCACCCTGTCCTGAAGCAACCCATCTTCTATTTAGGTCTTTCCTTTCCATGAGGTCCATGAGCATTTGCTTTTATGTAATGCTTTATTTTGTGACTTGAGTGGCCTAAACATCTACAGATGGGCAGTTGTGGTGGTCTTGCTGAGAGGTGATACTTAATAAGAGAAGGCTAATAAATTGTGTTTGGCCTCCTGCCTATACTGGAGAAACACAAACCTGTTGGCCATGTATTTAAGGGTCAGATACTAGGGGTGGATATTCTGTGTGGAGAAAGGGGTCGAAGATGCCCTAAGGAAAAATTGAATCTAATAAGGGCTTAATAAAAATATCTGTGTCTGTGTCTGACCCCATGAGTTATCTCATATGGACAACTTGATGAGCTTAGTTTCACTAAAGGTCTGTTAATGATTCATACTGCCATGACCAGTCATAGCCCTTGAAATATGAAGTTTTTCAGGCCTTCATTACAGTGTTTTATGGCAAAGAGAGCAGGTAACATTAGAAAACAGTGCTAGCTTCTTATTATTTCCCATGACCTAAAACCCATCAGCCAATCAAAGCTGCAAACGCAGCCCTTAGCAGGAGGATTTCCTGGCATGTGAAGTAAATTTCCCAGCTCTGATAGGTAGATCTATGATTAAGTAGCTCATAGAGCTGTTCATAGAAGGATAAATCAAGCTTCATTATCCTATTGTGCTTGCCGTAGTCTTAGCACCCTAGGCACTGGGAGCTGTCCTTGACCTTACAAAGGTGAGTTTATATGCAGAAGCCAAACTTCAGCAAACTTGAAAATATGAAGTGTTTCGTTATGTGATTGGGTTAATACTCAACCTCAAACCACCATCAAGTCAAAACCTGCTGCACTATTGTGCGAAAATAGGCAGCAATCTCCTCCACTCCCCTTTGGATGAAGTCCTGCTGGGTGCACTCAAAGAACAAGACTTTCATGCTTACCCATTTGTGGCTGAATTTTGCTATTGCTTGCATAAAGAGGAATGAGACAAAGCGTTCCTCTTCCTTCTCCAACTCTTATGATTTAATCTCATTAAAAGGTAGCATAGACACTTCCATATGAGCTGGTCATTTACACATCGTAGAGTCAGTACAGAGAAGCAGGCACATCTAGGTGCAGTTCTTCTGCCCCACAGAGGACATTTACATTGGGATAGACCCCATCTGCAGCCCAGCAGTGCCTGCTTCCTTCCACTGGCTCGGAAGAGAGCCCAAGGAATTTGGCACAGATGGAGACATCTCAGCTGCAGGTAGCTAAATTCCAGGGAGATGAACCCCACCTGAGCTGTAGATTCCCAGAAGAAGCTATTCCTTCTTCAGCCCATCAGGATTATAGCCTCCCGGCTTCCCTGTCCTTAGGACCTACCCCTAAAGGCTCCAGCACTCACAGGAAGGTTTATAAACAGGGATCAATGTTTCTATAAAAAGGAAAGGTATTTCCAGAGCTGAGGATTTAGGTAAGGTGTGGAAGGACAGCTTGGTGAGATGTTACCATACGTAGGACAGAGTTGACAAAAGAGCTGAAACTTGATTCTGATCTCCCTTGGGAAAGGCTGTTAAATTTGTGCTAAGCTTTCAGGCAAAACTGGCTGTCTCTAGGGACAGTTAAATAGGATTTCCATTTGGAAATGTGCCCACAGCTCAGAGAGCTGAGAGCTTCTGAAAGCAGCACCCTTGGAAGACCAAGAGGCACAGAGGTGGGAGCTGAACTAACCGAAGGCAAGATCTTCACAGCAGTTTTGTTCTGCTCTTCCCTTTGATGAATGAGGGGGAGGATCAGAGGAATAACGGAATAATTCTCCCAGGATTCATCTTGTCTAATGTATTCTGGACACATCCATGATAGATATGTAGTTTATGCTCCTCAATCAACAAAGTCATTCATCTCATCCTGGGAGAAGTGTCTAAGATGAGCCCTCTGGATGCGCCTGGCTATACAGATTACAAAAGATGCTTGTCTCAGAGCAGGCACTTCAGTTTGGGACAATTGAAATTAAATTAGCTAACCTCACCCTTTGCTGTAAGTCAAGATGAAGTGATACGGGAGGGGAATAAACAAAAATCAGAAGCAGACCCAATACTTGTTTTCCTTTTTCACACCAGAAGACACTTCCTTTTCAATCAGTCTCCGTTACGGTCTGTTCTTTATTGCAGATGAAACTGAACTGGTTCTTTCTCTAATGGCCTACATGTTCACTGCAGGTCTAAAGCCCATGGCTTACCCTTGGAAGAAATTGCAGAGTTCAAAAGGAGGAAAGCTGCAAAACTCATTGGCAAAAAGTCCTAGACCTGAGGTAGTAGCTGTAGGACAGTCCCAACGTAGCGCTGCTATTTAGTGCCTGCTTATGTGTTGTTCGTCTGCACTTTGCTGGTTTTAGTGTCATGCTTTATTTTTATTTGGCCAAAAATATGTATTATTCTTTTAAAGTGTCTCATTGGAAAGATGCTCAGAACAGCAGCAAAGCTGCCTAAAGATAGTAGTAACCTTGTTGGGTGATCTCCTATCAAATTTATGACCTATTACCACATTCATTCCTGAAAGACATACTATCTTACTGTGTTTACCTGCAGTGTATTATCAATCCACTGGGTGTCTATGTGCATTGTGCCAGGATGAGCCTAGTCCATGGTAAACACAGAGATAAAGCCTGAAAGAATTCAAATTGCCTGTTGTTGCTTTCTTGCAATGTCTATCTCCTGCCTAGTGTAATTCCATATCTCATGACGTGAAACAAGATGCATCTCTGTTATTCATCACTCTGGTTCCTGTGGTTCAAGAAATAAATGTGGATTTAGGATGATTTGGTTGGAATTCAGAAGTTACATGGAGTATAACAGCGTGAGCAAGGGTGCCTGATCACATAGGTGCTACCAGAACAAGGCTGGCATATGAGCAAGCAGACGCACACGTGCATAGAGAGGGTCTGATGTCCCTTTAAAGTGCTCTATGTTTGGGCAGTTTTACATAATATTTCTGAAAGCAGCAATAATGTTTCTGCTCAATGTCTTTGAACCAACTTTTACTCAATTTCCACTTTCTTAGATGTAGGCAGAGGTGGATGAAAGCTCAGAGTGCCGAGATACAGGCTGGTTACATACCCCTAAGATACACCATATCCAGCTGATAGATTACTCTAAAGCTCCATTCTGTTTTCTCACAAGGATAAAACCCAGCAGAGAACGTTTGGCTGTGTTCCTCTTTCCCAACCACAACTATTAAAGATTCAGGGGGTGTTATTAGGCTGTTTTATCTCCCTTAAGAGATTCTTAAATATTTGTATGAGGCTCTCCCTGTTCTAGAAACAGGGCAGAAATTCCACATTTTTTATAAAAAGATTTAAATATGGGACACACTGTGCAGAGACCTGCATAAGCACTACCATATGTGAGCACTCGCTGTTAAACATAAGCTCCAAGGCACAGAAGAACACCCTGCAGATCTATACCTAAGAGCTCCCTCAAGGAGCTCCTCCAAGGCCAGAGACAAAGAGGATCTCTCAATTGGGTTAGCCCTGCTTGGCAAAGAATGCACACATAGAAAATATTTAGGATGTATATCACCCCCACACATAGACTTTTGCACTGAAGCAAAGCTGGTTAGCAGTACCTCATGGAGAGCAGAAGGTCCTCATTAGATCACTTGGCTCGATTCATGGGGAAATAGCAGAAAAATCAATAAGGCATTTTATACCTGGAGCTTTTCAACACTCCTTGTTCAATTCTTCTTGTGTGCATGAAGCTTTCAATGGAGGCAATTATGTCCTCAACAACCACTTATTCCCACATGCCTGCTTGGTGGTTTAGTGGTGTTTCCAGCTAATCTATCTTAGACATTTTATAATAAAAGGGAATATGCCATCAATAACCTTGTTTTTCCTTGGTAGCAATAAAAAAAAACACTATACAAGGAACTCAGGTGTAGTGATCTATAGTCCATTCACCCAGTTTACAGTCCCATTACTCTGAGATGGTGAACTGTTAACAGTCTCACAGGGTCCTTGCTGTCTGTAGTAAGATAGGGATACTCATCTCTGAGTATTTATATGTTTTGGAGTATTCACCTGGCCTGGACTCTAGAGGAAGGCCTGCTTCTCATACTTAGGAAATGAATCCTTTAACCTTCAGTGAGTGACTATGGACTCTGCTGTCCTTGGTGGACACATTTTTGAACAGAAATGATGGTTCTGAATGGATCTGGATAAAAACATGCAGCAAAGCATGAGGATCACCAAAGTGCACCTCCACTTACTCCTGGCTATACCAGTAGTGAGCCTTATACTTTGTCCTGCAGTAGGATCTGTGGCTGTAACATGGACCTGCTAAACCATTCATCCAAGTGGGATTCAGCCTGAAGCACCAGAAACAATTGTGCAAGGCTGGCAGATGCAGATCACATAGGATAAATCATAGCAAGCACTGGTAGACAGCATCCTCAGGCACCCAAATCTCATCCCCAGCATCTTACAGTGCTTCTGATCTGGAGAAAGTGTTTCTTTCCTTCAAGGCCCAACAAAGAACTATCCCATAGAGATATTAATGATCCCTTGTGATCTCACTTTGGAGATGAGGCATAGATCCCATGTAGTCAGTCAGAGTTCATTGTGGAGTTCAAAGGGATGAGATTACACCCCAATGTTATTGGTAGCTGCTGTGTCTATGGAGGGATCCAGGATGTATAAATCTTAGCATCACCTGTATTGCTCTTTGCTGACTTTAGATGTATCAGCATACAGGCTGTGTGTCCTCCAAGGACAAAGGACCCGTCTGGGATCACCTAAAAGTCCTGAGGCTCAAATTTTTAAGTTATTTTCTATTCTTTTACTTTTCTCCTCAAGACTTTGCCTCTCCCTTTATTCTGGCTTCCTATACCATGAACTCAGCTTAGTGAAAAGAGATCCCTCCAGGTTCGTTCTTCTTCATTGCATCTTGCTGGGCAAGCCATAGACTAGCAAGGTGTGACTGACCAGCAGTCATTTAGGACAGGGTTTTTGGTTAAGATTCTCTCTGCCCTTAAAGGTGAAACCCCCACAGAAACTCCTTAACCTGCACTGCAAGATTGATCTCAGATGATTTTGCCTGCATGATCTATTCAAAAATTAAAACCACAACTGCAGAGACCAAACACTCATTTCTGCTGTTTTTTCCTCCCCATTATATCTTTCTTTTTTTCCTCATTTCTTCCACTCTGTATCAGCTACTTCTTCTCTTTTGGCATGCAGGGACACCTCCCAGCAACACACCGGAAGAGACATCTTCTTTGTCCAACACCAGAAAGGCCTAAAAAACCAACCAAGCAAACAATACCCCCAAACCAAAACCAAATTATGTATTTATTTTCCTTGTTTCCTTATGGTCTATTTTGGATAATTATTGACAAGGGCATCAGTTCTTTCTTATAAAGTTCAATGAAAGAATGTTCAGGGTGGATCCTCCATTGAATCCTAAATCACATTGGATTGATACATTTAGGTGATTTCTTAAGATTCAGCAATTTGCCTTTAGATCCCTTTCCTGCTTTTTTCCTTGCCTGTTCCAATGCCTGAGCACCCTCTGGGGCAGGAATTGTTCCTCAGCTCCATCTAAACCTGCCCTGGTGCAGCTTGAGGCCGGTTCCTCTTGTCCCATCCCTTGTTCCTTGGGAGCAGAGCCCAGCCCCTCCTGGCTCCATCCTCCTCTCAGGCACTTGTAGGCAGCCATCAGGTCTCTCTTCTCCACACTGACCCCCCCAGGTCCCTCAGCCCTTCCCCATCACACTTGGGCTCCAAGCCCTGCACCAGCTCCGCTGCCCTTCTCTGGCCCCGCTCCAGCACCTCAATGTCTCTCTTGTAGTGAGAAGAGCCTTGCACCCTTAAGCAGACCAACTCTCCAACTTGGTGTCATCTACAGATTTACTCTGTTCTATAGTAATTGCTTGTTCATGTACACACCAATGGTGTTTCCAGTTTAAAACCATATATATGTATGCACAATTTCTCAACTATTTGTTTTTAATTTAGCTATAATGGTGTTAGTGGTATGGGTTAGCATTTGGGTCTTTATTTTGGTTTACAACAGCAGTAACATGTTCTTCTATTATACACAAGGAGTTTGATTTCATATGATGCTTTGTAGGACAGGACAGCTGCAGAGTTGAGACCTCCCTAAAGCTCTGCCATTCACTCAGCTTCTGGCTTCCTACAGGTCCTTGATGTTTGTTTTGTATCTGAAACCCCATTCTGTCATAATAAATCTATGCCCACTGACAGATGGTAGAACCTGGGCATCATGGACACTTGAAGCACCAAAGCAAATGATAGCCTTCAGCTCCATCACATCAGTTTACTAGCCTGGATAGAGATAGAGTCTTTGAATTAGCCCAGCTCTTAAGTCCTGGTTCTCAGCAGAGCTCATTCTGCCAGGAGCAGTGGCAGCAAAACCACACCTGGATCTGAGATGAATGTCAGCTCTTTCTGGTTCTCTCCCCATCCTGTCTTGGGCTTGGTGAGATCATGGGGTTGTCTGAGTGGCTGGACCCTCATATGTCTCATTGGTGGCAGTGAATGGCCTCAAACCCAGAAAAGCCCAGCTGATTGAATAAATAATAATAAATATTAATAGGTAATAATAAATAATAAATGACTATAATAAAAAATAATAAATAATTATTATTAATGAAAAGGAATCTCTTTTATTACCAGCTAGGGGCTTTATGAGACTTCTGATGCAGTTAGGAATGTTTTTCAGGAGCAGCTGAAGCCCTCTGGTTGTTTTTATGCAAATAGAATTAGCATTGCTAAAGGGGATGTCCTTGGATGAAACCTCTGTGTATCCCATTAACCCATGCAACAGCTCCAGCAGTTGTATGGTCTACTGGGACCACATCCCTGCAGCTCTTTACCACCACCCCTGCTTGCCCGATGCCTCTTGATGGCTTTGAGAACATTTAATGGTTTTGCTTTGTCTGACACAAAATGATGCAGAACGAAAGGTGATTCCTTAGTGAGCAGGGTTGGTAACTCCTCCTCCTCTCTCTTTTACAGTCGCAAGTGGCCAGATGTACTGGCCAGGAAACTCAAAACTGTCCTGAGGGTCACAAAGAGGACACTGGCAAAAGCAGCCCTTACAGAGGTGGGGAGCATAAAGGAGGACAAAATGAGTAGTGAAGAAGAAGACATCTGAGAAGATCACAGCAAAGAACTAATGAGGTCAGAACGGACACCTTGAAGCCAACCCAGCAGAGGAGCTCACACCCTCCATTTAATTCCCTTCCAGCCAAAAGCAGTATAATCGATGAAGCCTCTTAGCTCTTGTAGAGGTTGAACCTCCGCAGGTAGATGAATCCTGACCATCATCTCTTGTGAAACTGGGCACCAGCTCAGAGCTGCATGTGTGCATTTTCAACAGGGGTCCACTGGGGAGGAAAGCGATGGTGATGGTAGTGCCAGCTCTTCATCAGCATCTGACACAAGGATGAGCTTAAAGAATACTTTAGCTAGGTCTGCATGGCAGCACAAACACATCCAGCTGCGTTTAGGTCTGGTTTCAAACAATAATGCCAAGTGCTAAAGTGGTTTAACTGTTTTGCATTCAATAGATTGTTGCTGCTGTCGTAGGAAGCTGGTTTCATGAAATTCAATGCCATTTGGGAGAAAAGGGTTTCGACAGCAGCAAAAAAATCTTTTTACTCTGCCATAAGGGGAAATTTTGAATCAAAATGTTTTGTTCCTGTATGTCAATTTAAGCTGAAACATTTTCTTTTCAATTGACATTTCAGCTGCAAATGTCATTTTAATGCCATTTTCAAGCTGAAATGACAGTTTGGAAATGAGGCAGTTTGGTATGAATCAATATTTGTTTCCAAATGCCAAAATGATTCTGCTGAAAATGTCAAAATATGTCATCTTTGCAATTCCAGATCTAAACTGGAAGAACATTCTGTTTTGCTTTACATACACATGTAGCACATCTAAAACATTTCATGCTTTTCATCCCGAAGCAGGATGAAAATGGAACGCCAGGATATTGGAAAACTGAGATGCAGAGAATGACATTCTGCAGTTCCTTTAGCTGAGTAATACTAATAAGAGATGACTCTTCTTTCCCGCAGAACTGGGGCTGAGGGAACAGAAAGTACATCAGTTAGGCAGTGCAAAGCCTGAAACACATCACTCTTCTTCCTTCCCTATCTCCAAATGGTCTAAAGGCACTTGTCTTCAAAGTAAGCCTCCCAGTGGGTAGAAACACCCTTCTGCAAAGGGACAGCACTTGGCTTCACACAGCACGCTTCACCAGGGTTGAATCCTTTTGTTGTTGGCCACTTCTTCTTCCAGGTTTCTTACTCCTGTTTATCATCTGGCTTCTAACAAGCTTCTGGGAATTGCTGTTCTCTCTTCTGCAAGGCTGCAGGGAAGAGCAGATATGGTAATCTTAGTCAATATTACCGCCAGAATGTGCTCACTGAAAACACGGAGACCTTTCCCAAGCTCAGTTTGAACTCTTCTCATCAGAGTGAGCACAGTGGATTTTTATCACTCAGATGATGACTAAGAGCCAAAAAGCACTTGCCAAGCCTGCTTGGGTTGTTGCAAATGTCTTCATGAAACGAGGCAAGCCAGAATCCAGATACTATTTTCACACTAATTCACCATAGCAAGTACAAAACACGTGAGCTGTCAAAGGAAGAGCTGTTTGGAGTTTAAACCTCTGAAAAGCAGAGATAGAAGGGAAATTCAGCTATGGTCTTTAATAATGAGATTTGACTCTGGTGCACCTGGTTTTGTGAAAGAAACTTGTCTATTTAGTGATGAGAGTTGATATGCCAGGTGGGAGAAGTTATCTGTCCTACAACACTTGGGCTGTCAGACAGGACTTAGGAAAGCTTTCACCTTCTGCACTGTGCTCACCATCCACTTGCAAATCCATCCAGAAATGATGTCCTGTGGAAGAGACCTGGGCCAGGCAATTCCGTTACCAATATACCTCAATATAGAGTTTCAGGGAGGGATGGTATCTGGATTGGTCTGTGAAAAAGTGAGTTTAAAATCAAACTATTCCTGCATAATTCATGTATTTTCTATTATTTTCCATGTTAAAAACATGGATCAGTGCTGCTCTGTTATGAAGTGGTGTGGGTTCAATTCCCTGAACTTCTGTCTTGGCTGAAGAGAACTGGAAGATGTGGCAGGCAGAAAGAAGGGACCTTAAGACTCATCCAGTTCCAACCCCTGCCATGGGCAGGGACCCCTTCCACTGGAGCAGCTTGCTCCAAGCCCCTGTGTCCAACCTGGCCTTGAACACTGCCAGGGATGGGGCAGCCACAGCTTCTCTGGGCACCCTGTGCCAGCGCCTCAGCACCCTCATAATGAAGAATTTCTTAGGCTCTTCCATGTGGATACCTCTGTGCCTGCTGGGTTTCTCAGCTCCCACCACAGTTCATGGAGATCAAGTTGAAAAGTCCAAGGAGCCTCATGACCCAGCTAAGCCCATAATGGGTACCTACATGTGGCTAGCACAGTCTTCGTTAAAGCAATGGGAACCTGATGCATGCAGAGATACCCAAACAGAGATATCTGTGATAGAATTCAGCTGCTGAAATACAGGTTCTTAATGCCGTTCATTAGGAGGTGCACAAGAGTACCTACAACATCCAACAAAGCCAAGACACAGGACTGCCTATAAGGATGCTGGGGAGGGACTCTTCATTAGGGACTGTAGTGATAGGACAAGGGGTAACGGGTTAAAACTGAAACAGGGGAAGTTTAGATTGGATATAAGGAGAAAAATCTTTCCTGTTAGGGTGGTGAGGCACTGGAATGGGTTGCCCAGGGGGGTTGTGAATGCTCCATCCCTGGCAGTGTTCAAGGCAAGGCTGGACAACACCTTGAGTGCCATGGTTTAGAGTGAGGTGTCCCTGCCCATGGCAGGGGGGTTGGAACTGGATGAACTTAAGGTCCTTTCCAACCCTAACTATTCTATGATTCTATGACTGGATCCTTTTGCAATGGAGTTGGAGACGAGAGATAGCAGACCATAAGATCTGAAATAATACTGGACAGGTATGTTTAATGAGATACACTTTTTGGGTGCCTTAACCCAAAACTGAATCCATTCCTGGATATCTGCATGCAGATGGATGAACCATACCATGAAAGTGTTTGCTATCAACTCTAACAGGAGCTGTGCTGATCAGCTCAGATGAAGAAACATCACGAATGGATAAAGTCAAGTTGGATGAACCTCACTCCCACATAGTTATCATCAAAGGTTCCAGAGGAGGTGCTGGACTCCCTGACCTGGGCCTGGAAACTGCCACATGGATTCTCTACATGGGTAAACCCTCTCAGAAACACTTTTTTCCCAGCACACAAGTAAAATGGATGTAAAGGAAGATACATACGAGCAGAAAACAAAATCTGTGATGCAATTTGACCCCTGGAAAAGCTTCCCATTGATCCATATAGCTGGCAATATGACAGTGAGCAGGAGGGACAGCAACCTTCTGTTTCTGATATATATATCATATTAAATACTTCTAACAACAAAACCAAAACCAACACACCTCCTTTTCAAGATCTACACATATGTACATATATTTCAGTTTTGGGATTCCTTGTTTTTTATTTCATACATAACCACCAAGAAATAATATTTTGAGTATGAGTTTATGTTAGTCCAAAACAAGACCATGTTAAGAAAATGCTGGGTAGCCAAAACCTAAATTTTCCAGCTGAAGATGATTTAAACAAGAGGATTTCAATCCGCCCTTCTGTCCACAGTTTTGGGATTCTTTCTTCAGCCTGTAGTCTTCTAAAATAAACAACATTCCTTGAATTTATTTAGAAAAGAAATAAAATAGTAAATCTGTGGGAAAGGGTAGGAGAGAGGCAAAGTTCTAATCACTGACGACTCCAGTAATCCCCAGATAATTCTTCATTCTCTTTGAAGCCAGTGGTATTTTTTCCCTCTTAATTTCAACAGGAAGAGGCCAAGGACTCATCCCTGAGTGTGATAACCTCTGCTGTTAGAAAGCCATAAAATACATTCCTGTTTCCCTGACATTGTTCTGTTTAGACAGGTTTAGGTTTACTCATGAGATACCTCCCCATGCTAACTGTGATTACAGCATCAGGCTCTTTTCTTCTTATTTCGCTCCTAAAACTAGCTTTTGGATGTTGTGATGAAGAAGATAGGGGCTGGAAGCAGCAAACGTAAGTGTTGTAGCTCCACAGCAGACTTCTCAGGTGATTGTGTGCAAGTCACTTGGTGGATTTCTTGGGTAGTGAGGCACAGACTCTAGAAACCACTATTAGCAAGAACCTACCATGTGAATGCTGGAGGTTTTACCACTAACTTTATAGGGTGGATTTTAATATAATCATGCAAACCTGCTGAGAGCTGTAGAAGATGTATATATGCACAATATACACTGTCTGAATAGAGTTCATATTTCATACAGCGTTTTTAACAGTGAATTAAAACCAAATGCCAATAAAGATCCTTGGAGACCTATCCCTCCACCTGAAAGTCTTGTTCTTGGCTGGATATTTGCTTTCAGCTGACTTCTCAGCTTACTTTTCAGTTCCCTCTGTGCAGAACAGAGACCCCTGTTCACATATTCTGCCCAATAATGTAGAATCAGGGCTCAAAATCCACAAGCCAGCAGCAGGAAAGTCAGGCAGAGGAGGTACGAGGAAGTGCAGAAGAACCCAAGGAAGGTATGGAGCAGCTACGTTGTGGTTGGATGTCCATAGAGCTGCAAGGATCCATGACTAGGGAAATTTCCCATGACAGGGGTACTAAAGCAAGGAGGAGGCAATACAATATGCAAATACATTTCTCATTGGAAAATACCAAGATGTTCCTCTGGGGTTTGGGACTGCAGCCCCAGGAAGGCAGAAATAGGGCTAAGGGCAAGTCTTCTGCAGCATTACCCCTCTTTGAACTCACAAAACTATGGGTGGGAGATATCAGGTCAACCTGCTTCCTTTCTGCAATAAACATGGTCTGGCAATGTCATATGCATAGGCAGACCCCTCCCCTGCTCCACCTACCCACTCACACATAGGAACAGTGGTCATCAGCAGGATGCAAATCCGTGAGCATCATGAAGGTGGGCTAAGGATTTCCTGCTGCTGTAGCCACACATCCTTCCATTCCCCTTCAGTCATGACAGACTGTCCTAGCGTGACTCATCACCGACCTCAGCTGTGTTAAAAATAATTGTCTGAATGAAGGAACAGGCAGGAGAAGGCAGAGGAACTACAGCTCTTCGTGTTCAAACTGACTGCATGTGAAATAGTGGTCTTAAGTAAAGCTCTTGCAGGCAAAAGAGCCTGCAAGATTGCTAGGTCAGCTTGTGGGGACAGAGCTGCACAAGACAAAGAACTTGCTGTAAAGAGATTGGGTTAGCACACAGAGTTAGACCAGACCTCCCAAAACGCACTAAGAGCCATTGCATTCAGGATGGTTTCCAGACCCTGAGCCACAGCATTCTTCTCCTCCAGCCTCCTGCAGCAGCACATAATGCTCCTGGGCCAGAAGCTGAGACAGGAAAGCAGGTGAAGCTTTTTGTATTAGTCCCACAGCAGGGTACTCCCCCAGTCTTCTTGTAATGACCATAGGAGAGGGTCCTCTGAGCTGGTGAAACCATCTCATATCTGTGCAGTGTAAGAAGCACCTCACATTTCTCCTCTGATGCTCATCACCTTACAGCTGTTCATACTCCATTTCATTCACCACCTTTCTCTTAATTTACTGGAGTTCCTCATCACCCTCTCCAAGCCTGACTTAACGATATCTGCAGATGTCAGTATCCTTTGCTTCTCCTTCCTTCCCTGACAAACATCCCCGAGCACCTCTAAATTCTGCTAAGCAGAATTGAAGGGGGACAGCAAGGACCACCCACAACAGCTGTTCTACAGTGAGTCCTCATCATGCAATTCTCCCCTTTGTTTCCTGCCTCCACATCAGTCTTGATCCATGACAACCACCCTTCACCTTGTAGCTACTTGGTGCAATAGTCTCCTTTCCTGCACAGGACCTGTTCAGTATCTTCTTAAAGTCAAGAAAAATTTTATCACCTTGTTCTTTTATATTGACTACTTTCATTGACACACTGAAATTATTTCAATCAAAGGGATCAAATCCCCTGTTTGCCATTACCTCTTCTCAGCCTGTCCGGGAGCCAAACTACATAGTACAGACAGGAGGCACAGTTAAAAGAACTGCACAACAGACTGAAAACAAATACATTCGTTTTCACAAAGCTGGAATTCTGAAGCATTTTTCATTAACATATGCAGAGAAGCTCAGGAAAAGCTGATACAGGGCCAAGGAGCAATGCTGAAATATGTTATGTCTACATAGGCCTGATGTCCAAAAGAAAGAAGCCGCAATACGATGCATGAAATTCCAGCTGGTCTTGAACAGAAGGCATTTATTAGCATTGAAGGGGTGTTTTTTGCCATTGTTGTTAGAATTTGCCAAGTTACAAATGTTCTGCAGTTTTACAATGGAAAACGGTCTGGTTTCCTAACAGTCTGTATGCCAGACACCTCCACTGCCCGTCTGCTGGGCTATCTCAGTGACCAACTCCAGCCTCTCGCTGCAAAGCAGCCCCGGGGGCAGATGTCTTGGATCCAACATCCACATCCAATTTCCTTCTCTATTTATTTTTTTTAGTCCAAAAGCTGGAACTGAAATAGCATTTCAAAATAGTGAAATCCTGCAGGAAACCAAGTGACCTTTCTCCACGCTAGTCAGAAAACTGGGGGCAGGAAGAGGAGGCAGAAAACAGGCTCTGAATGGCTGAAGCTGCAGTCTTGAGGTCTTTGCTCACCAGGAGCAATATAAAGTCTGAACATCATGAAGCACAGAGTAATATCTGATGGCAGTTGTAGTGTAATTAACAGCTTTAATCATAGAATCGTAAATTCATAGAATCATAAAATCATAGAATCTTGGAATAGTTTGGGTTGGAAAGGATCTTAAGGTCATGTATTGAGAATCTGGTGCTCTAGAAACTGGTTAAACTCTGCTCTGCCCTGGTACATTATTGCTTTAAAGAACCTAAAAATGATTAATCTTTACAATTCTGATTTTAAAGGAACTTCAGGCTTGGCTCTGAACATGCATTTTGTGACTCAGGGCTGTTTGCAATAAGAAAGCATCACAGGAGCAGTGCATTCCTTGCCAATCCTTGTTTTGAGCCGTCTGTGAAATCTTGGCACCATGTCCTGAGAACACTGTGTGGAAATAAAGCTTTTGTTTAACCTACTTGTGTGGGCTCCCTGTGGAAGTGATTGTCTGCCTGGCCAAATCTGTAACTCTCACTCCCCAAACACTATCATCATATAGAAAACACTGCAGGGAATAATCACAGGTTGTTACCCAAAGAAGGTGCCAAAGTTTCTTGATGGAAAGATGTTATCGAGGCTGCTGTGGTTGACTGAACCTGTCAGGGCTCCAACACCATCAGGAAAAGAGGGGAATATAGAATCATAGAATCATAGAATAGCTAGGGTTGGAAAGGACCTTAAGATCATCCAGTTCCAACCCCCTGCCATGGGCAGGGACACCTCGCACTAAACCATGCCACATTCACAACCTCCCTGGGCAACCCATTCCAGTGCCTCACCACCCTCACAGTAAAGAATTCCTTCCTTATATCCAATCTAAACTTCCCCTGCTTCAGTTTGAACCCGTTACCCCTTGTCCTGTCACTACAGTCCCTAATGAAGAGTCCCTCTCCAGCATCCCTATAGGCCCCCTTCAGACACTGGAAGCTGCTCTGAGGTCTCCACGCAGCTTCTCTTCTCCAGGCTCAACAGCCCCAACTTTCTCATCCTGTCTCCATACAGGAGGTGCTCCAGCCCCTGATCATCCTCGTGGCCTCCTCTGGACATGTTCCAATATGACCCAATACTTACGGTGAGTCCAAATCTCAGGTCCTGGCTGCAGGGTTATCCAGTAAATGTTGGTTTTCACACTATGGAGAGCCTGAAAACCTTCTCCTGCCTACCCCTGTTGCTGTAGCTTTGTCCTGATGGACGAGCATTGGGAAAGGTGCAGACTATCCAACACTGGCATACGTAGAGAGGGACAGGAGACGTAAGAAGAACAACCTCCTGACCAGGTAAGCTTAGAAGACTAAAAGGGCTTCATTCAGCTAGGATGAACCTGCCTTGGTTCTATGATTCTATGATACCTGAAACAACAGGAGTCCCTGAGCATTGAGAGCAAGGAACCTTGCATGGTGCTTCTGTGGACTTAGAAAAGGAAAAGCACAAATGGATGCTCCTTAGAAAGCAACAGAGAGACCTTCATGATTAAACAACACGTACGTGACACACTTCCTTGGCACTGGAGCCAGCTAATAAGCTGCCTTCCCTTCCTAAACACCCAAACTATGTGGTGGGAGTGTCTCTGGCCCCAACATTGTTTGGGGTTGTGCTTGTTTTCCTAGGGATCACTGATGGCATCAATATAACAGTTGAATCCAGCACCAAGGAACAGATCACTGGTTCAGATAGATTTACCATGAGACAGACAAGCAGACAAGTACTGCCACAGCCACTGCACAGTATACTATAAATGGCGGGTTTGGACACTATGGACATCAACTCCATGTTGCCTAAGGCTACATAAGTCCAGGGATAGTCTGTCCTCATCCCTGTGCATGACTTCAAAACACAATCCAAAGCAATTATGGAGTCAGGGTAATAATCTATAGAAGGGCTTGCAGATCTCAAGGGCTGAAGGCTGTTTGCCCAAAGGACAAAGGCTGTAGTTCTACTTGGAAATGGTGAATGAGGGTGTTGAGAAGTTTCTCTGGTTCATTTCCCCCTAGATTTAGACAAACCCTACCAACATGAACACAGCCTGAGAAGCCTCCTTTGCTGCCCTTCCCTTTGCAACAGGTCATCCAAGGAGAAAGGGCTGGGAACACCATGCTTAGGCAATACCTCTGATGTTTATACAGGTCTTGAGGTGTTGAACATGCTTATCCTCACTACCTCATGGTGCTGGGCACGTCTGCAGGAGGTATGGAGGGCTGCATGGCAAATCCCTCTGCTCTTTGCAGCTATAAAGGGAAATGAATGGAATGATGATGTCAAACCCTTGCTGAACTGAAAACAAACCCCATCATGGGGCTGGAGGAATCTACCTCCTCCAAGCTTTCAGCCCAAGGCTACCTTTCTCTCTGTGCCCCCCCGTTAACCCAGACTGGCGTTGTGTAGGCAAAAGCACATCCATGCTGTGGTTGTTATTTTTATGCTGTCCCGTATTTGCTATAAGAACTGGCCCTAGGAAAACATTTTGCTCTTGATTTTGTGCAGCTCACCCAGTTTCAGCAGAGTTTATTTAGAGAGAGGAAAAGGACACACGGAGAGCTCACTGGTCTCTCCAAGCTGGAACAAATATTTAGTTATACTATTATTTTCATGCTGAATCATTTTAACTGAACAAAACTTTAACACAATCACAGTAAGGGAGGAAATTTTCAGCATTAAAAAGACAAACTACAGCCAATGACAATAATTATCTACTACTCACACGTTATATTCAGACTCGAGGTACAATTCAGATGAGTGCATTTTCTGTCATATATATCAACGCAGATGTATACGTGCATCCATATTTATGTGCATAAACATGTGCATATATACATATGCAGCAGCCATTCACCACAAGAGGGCAGGCAAAGTATACCTAAATCAGTTGTCCTATGTGTTCCCTGCGCACGTCAATGAGTGCACTGTTCTGTGGGCAGAAAAGTATCACCAAAATTTTCTTTGACCATCTCCAGTGACTTTCTTACCCTGAATCTTGACCTTTGTGAAAACCTCACCTTGCACAATGAGCTGTTTGTTGGTTTCTTTAGAAATTCTCTCCAATTTAAGGATGCAATGGGCTGAGCTGATAGCAGCCCACCATGGGGTAAGCACAGGGAGAGTCGGATCATAGAATCATTGAATGGTTTAGGTTGGAATGGATGTACAGTCTAACCCCAGAAACTGCATCCCAATTTGCCAACAAATATCTGCATCATGTACAAGGAGCTGTTTTATAGGGGTACAGAGGCTCCTCAGGACAGGAATCCTGTTCAGGGCTTTGCTCAGTGGGGTACTAGGTGTCAGACCCTCAAGGCAACACCAGAATAGCAGAATCACTTACATTGCTTCTAGCACATCCAGAAATATCATTCCCAAGGAAACTCGAAAAGTGCTTTAAGTGATCGATATGCCCAGTCTGGGCTGGAATGCTGGGATTTACGCCAGCAGGAGGTATACCCACCACCATCAAAAAGTCCAGTTGTTTCCTGACTGCGGGAGGGACTCATTTCCTTTGATTTTCAATCTGTGTCTGCATTAGTCACTCACCACTCCCTGCCTGTTCACAGGAGAAAGTAGGAGCACCTTGTGGCTGACCCATCTGCTGGAGAATCAGATAAGTCATGAGCAAGAAGGGTTTCCATTTCCCTCCATGAGCTGTGAAGGATATCAAGATCAGTGGTTCATTTGATAGATGCTGACCTTGCAGATGTATACGTTTGATCAGAGATGTCTCATCTTTTTCACCTATGGCATCATTCTGGGGTTACAAAGGCGTATAAGAAAAAGCAGGAGTTTACTCTTGAGTGCTGTTGCTGTAGCTTCTTCTGTCTGTGCTGGGCATGATATATGTTTGAACATAATTATGCATCCTTTCTGCGTTCTCCATATTTCACCATTCCAGTGCACTATATTTCCTAGCCAAAATGCAGCCGGTGCAATAGCTCCAATGTTTTTGTTGTGTACATCCCACCTCTGAAATCTAGAAGACGTTAAGGTCCTTTCCAACCCAAACCATTCTATGATTCTGTGATCAGCATCAAATTGAACTTTCGGTGTTTGGAAAAATCAAAGAAGCCGATGGGTACGATGATAATAGCTTTGTTTTCTTCAGGTTGTTGCCTTATGTCTGCTCTCCCCACTGAAATAATGCTAACATCCCCCCATGTCCCCCTCTGTACCTCCTCCCTTCATTATTTGGTCCAAAGGGTTTGTTATATGGTGCAGGTGCCTTTCACCTCCAGGAATACGTTCCACCTGAAGCACTATACACAGGGACTGCAGTGATGGGGTCAGTACAACAAGGATGTTGCTCAGGGATTAAACCAGGGTTTCAATATTTTTCCTTCATGCCAAATAATCCAAAATGCATCACTGGGGGTGGGAGTTGGATGACTCAAGAAGAGCCAAAACATGCGCAGGAAGCAAAGATATTTTGGAAAGAACCCAGAAACCAGCTGTGGGCTATAAAAAACTGCTTTCAATAGGTGATGACGTAGTGATGGATCAAGGGTCTATGGGAAGGATCAAAGGGTTTAAGGAACATGACCAAAATAGAACATTTTAACTCATTTTTTCTTTTCCTAAAATTATTCTTCATCCCTGGCAGTGTTCAAGGCCGGGTTGGACAGAGCCTTGGGGGCCATGGTTTAGTGTGAGGTGTCCCTGCCCATGGCAAGGCAGTTGGAACTGGATGATGTTAAGGTCTTTTCCAACTCTAACTATTCTATGGTTCTATGATTACAACCTTCTTTTTTTCAGTGTTTGCCTAAAAAGCCAGCATAGAAGGATGAAAGGCCAGGGCAGACCACACTCTTGACCAACTGTGGCGAAACCCTTTACCACAAGAGCTGAAAACTGTGTGTTTCATGGTCAGTTTCAAGGCCTTACAGGTATAATACCAGTAATCCATCCACTATAGCTTCCCTGTAGTAAGACACCACCTACCCAAAGGAAATATGATAAAGAAGTGGAAAGAGAATGGACAACAAAAAGAGAGAATTGATTATTCCAGTGGTGGTTGATAGATAAAAGTCATTTTCTTAAGGTCTGAGTCAGTAACAGGGACTGAAAACACCAAGGAAAAAGATCAACTTTCCTCTTCGTTCTCCCACCCTAAAGAAAATGAAAAGAAAGGAAAATGGATGGAGAGGAGACCTAAAGAGAGAAGCATGATCTTTATCCCCATTAGCACATACTTAGGCACTACCTGATTTACAGATCCTCCTGCTGTTGCAGTGGCAGAGATAGGAGAAACACTTGCAAGAGAAACCACATCAGTCTGGTCCGGTTTGCATTTCAAGATAAACCAGATTTGTCACAGGGAGCACGGTTTCCTGAACCTGTTGATAAAGCTTGGGATGGCTCAAGCACAGGCTGGAAGACGTCTCTGGAGATAGAATGAGGAGCAGACAAATCCCAGAGACACTTAAAACACCTGGGTTGGATGCAGGCTGCCTCTGACCACCAGAGATCAAGGCAGAAGGTCTCTGCCCTTATCTCTGTCTTCTTGAGATGTTAACCTGGCAATTTAGATTGCAAGCCACAGCTCAAAGTCTCACAGGGCTATGGTGTAAGTCTGAAGCCCACAACCATCGGAAAATAAAAACCAGAGGACCCTGGAGACAGCTTTCCCCCTCACTAATCCAAACACAAATCCCATTTGCCCCATTTCAACCCCCAGAAGTGATGGGGCTCTCTGCAGCTCCTGTGATATGCTTTTCCTTACCTGGGAGTTTTCCCTTTCCTTTTCCTATCATGGACTCACTGCCCCATGTCCCAGCAAATCCCACATCTGGCCATTGTTTCCTCCTCGACTGTATTTGTGTTATCTTCAGTGATAGAAGACCCTTACCATGAAAGTCACCTCATCTATATCCTGTGGTGGTACTTGCTCACACTGGGAGTTTCAAGCAAGGGCACCAAGTACCCAAGAGTGACAAGACAAGCCAGAACTATGCCCATCCTAAAAATCACTGCATCATAATGTGGGCACAACTTCACCCCTTTGTACCTACTTACACTATGCATTTGTTACCCTGCTTTTTGGGTGAATTTCACAGCTATCTGGGTTACTAGTAGCTGGTTTGGAGCTAGCTAAGGAATGTCTCCTTTGCAGTTGTAAGTGGAGCATCTTGCAATGGCAATGTCCTCATGGACCAAGGTCTGGTGGACCTGAGGAAGGTTATGGCTCGTATCAGGGGGAATAAACCGGTTCTAGTCCAGGGAGATGCAAAGCCCAGCATCTTCCTTGAGTTAAGTTAAGACACAGACCTGCAGGCACCGTATGATGAGGATGAAATGGGAAAGGAACCACAGCTGACCTGGTGGTGAGGACAACTTCCCCATGCTGCTCACAACCAACGTCAGCACCAAGGCAAGCCAAAATGCCAGCGTGTAAAGCATCATCGTGCTCCCAGCATCCAACTTCCCTGATCAGCAGCAGGAACAGAGAGAGATTGGCCAGAAAAAAGCTCCTGACCCTCTTGTTCCTCATGTATTTTTCTAAAAGAACAGGCTATAATCGGAGCTGGAGGAAATGGAGCATAAATATCAAACTTTGTTTAGTCTGGGGAAATATCATTTATAATTAGAGATGGGCATCCTGTTGACATGATACAACCTATTTTAAGCGTGAGGTGAGCACGTGGTCAACCTCTAATCTTTTGCTAGTGATTAAAAACTGCCCGTTCTTCTCTTCCTGGCTGGTTTCTTTCTTGAGGTTTTTTTTTTAGTGTCATTTCTAAACAGCAACTGGGCTAACGTCAGCTCAAGATAGTGATGCTTATACTGGCAGTGATGTCTTGGAGCATCTCAGTAGCTGGGAGTTTTGCTTTCTGTTCATGCTGTTCTGCTTGTCTCCATGCCAGCCCCAGCAACCAAGCCTGCTCACCTCTCCCATGGAAGACTGGGAATCCTATGAGACTTGGAGGGTAGGGAACGGTCCAGAATTGTCTTTGTGTGATCAGTACTGACTTGTGTCCTTCTTTATGAAGTGGGATTTGGTGACTGCCACATCCCGCTTCTCTTGTGTGGAAGCGTGCAGGGTTTGTGCATGGCAGGTACCAGAAGGAATAATGACTGGATTGGAGCTTGTAAGCAGTTTTGGAGGCATGATGCTACAAGTCTTCAGGGCGTGGTATCCCTTTGAGTGTCCTCAGGTTCTTTCATGGAGTATGCATAGATACATCCACAATGTCAGATAACATGGCTCCCCACAGTCAAACACATTGAGGGTTAGCTCTTCTCATGGGCATCCTTCCCCACTAAACCACCTTGTTTCCTCCAAGCTGGGTGTAGTTCTGGGGTTTGCTTCAGGGCCTGCATCAGGTTTGTCTGCTTTTGCTCCACACAGTCCTCCTACATTATTTCAGAGGGCTTTTTGTCCTCACATTATTCAAGGCACTCTGAAAGAAATGACACAGTGAAACAATGACCTCAAGGCTGTGGGGACACCATCCAGAGCTGGATATCGGAGTACAGTATGCCTGGACATGGTCAAGTTGCTCTAGAGGAGAGCCAGTTCTGTGCGTATCAGGCCAAGTATCACTCCCTAAGAGATGCATCTTTAGTGGGAGAGGTGTAACTGGTAAAGCATCAGCACTCAGTTGTCTCTGGGGATCAGCCATAGCTGGACCCAATGCTTCTGCAGCACACACATCAGAGACGGTGGTCTAACAACAGCAGGATCTATGAGAATAATTATTTCTGCTTCCAAATGAGTCTGAAATTCGTTATCAGGAGACTTCTTCTTTCTGGCCAGTTTCCTTTTAACCAGGCATGCACCACTTGGAAAATACAATTGGACCCCCGTCTGCAAGCATCTGGTCCACAGCTATCCTCCAGGCTTGGCTGCTGTGACATCAAGTCGGCCATCAGGTTGCCCTGGCATGGTGACAGGAGGGGATACAATACATCCTTGTGCCTTGGTGAGCCTTCCTTGTGGGTCAGTCCCAACCAAATAAACTACCATGGACCACAAGGTGAGTTTTGGCTTGGGTAGGAGACGTACATCAACACATCGATGTCAAGCTCATGCCAAACCAAACAGTGCAGACATATTCACTAGGCATGGTGCCATGAGATGGAGAGATAGTGGACAGCTATTACATGGTTTTGTTTGGGCTACACAGCTTTCAGACCACAGACTCACCCTTTGGTACTTCCTTGAATTCTTGGGACCACCTATGTCACATAAAAGTGCTATTCTAAGAACATCAATAAGGTTTTGAGACTGCTGCACACAAGGAAGCTTCTCCATAGGATCTGCTTCTGTTGCCAAGAAAAATCAATAAGAAATCACACATTCGCTAATTGTTGAGCCATTTGGGCTTTAATAAATATACATCTATAGCTATGCATGTACACAAACAATAGCTATCACAGTAATAAAATCACTATTGTGTACTTCTTTATCATTATGTACACATTACCACTGAATTTATTATCCTCGTTACTTACTTATCGCAACAACAAGTGCAAAGTATATATACTTACTACAATATTTAACTGACCACATCTTTCACATCTGTAGACTTCTTGACATAGGGTATGAAAGGAATACAGGATCATAGAATGATTAGGGTTGGAAAGGACTTTAAGATCATCTAGTTCCACCCCCCAAAGGACATAGAATCATGCAACAGTTAGGGTTGGAAAGGACCTTAAGATCATCCCGTTCCAACCCCCCTGCCATGAGCAGGACACCTCACACTAAACCATGGCACCCAAGGATCTGTCCAACCTGGCCTTGAACACTGCCAGGGATGGAGCATTCACAACTTCCCTGGGCAACCCATTCCAGTGCCTCAGCACCCTCACAGAAAATGACTTCTTTGTTATATCCAATCTAAACTTCCTCTGTTTAAGTTTGAACCTGTTACCCCTTGTCCTATCACTATAGTCCCTAATGGCTTTTATCTGATCTTAACAGCAGAGGCAGGAAAGCAGGACAGAATTGGTGCTGTCCAGGACAAAGGAGTCAGCACCCCATTTTTGGGGTGAAAATCATTGGCCATCATTGCACATCTCAATGCAAAGGAGGGGAAACAGCTGATGCTGAAGCCAAGCCTCACCTCTGAGGGATAGTTCGCACAGTGGAGGTGCACCTAAAAGGGAGAAAGTGGAAGGTTTGAAGTGGTCCCTGGTGCCTTTGGGAGCTCCATGGTGGGGTGGCCTGGGGAGGCTGGGTCCTGGCTGGTGAAACCAAGACTTGGTTTGGTCCTAAGGCACCCATTCAGGAGGTGGCAAAACCTTATAAGAGGTTTGTACTTGTGTAAGCGAGCATGTGGAGCCAGAAGACACTTGCCCAAGTAGCAGGACATGTCTAAGCAGAAGACACCGTGAGCAGTATGCAGGTCTCCCACCGACTGACATGAGAGCATAATTTCTGAAATAAAAGGGAGTTTCACACCCAAGGAAAACAAATAAAACTCCATCCCATTGCCCTTTTTAAAAGGCATTTACATTATTACCTATTCGAGCATTACATTGAATTTATCCTTTCCCCCAGGGCTGCATTTGGCCATCCCACTGCTGAGCCGCAGAGACACACCTGAGCTGTTGGAACATTAACCACAATGTGTTTGCCCTACTGTGGTGCTTCCCTCTGATACACCCTTTTCCTTCACACCCTCCCCTGCACAGAATGGGGTGTAGGGTTCGGGACCAGCTCGATCCCTGTGATTTACCCCCACCCCGGTAAGTGCTGCCCCCCAGCACACGCAGGTCCGTGTGGCTCAAAGCTCACACTCACATCTGCGGGACAGGCACGGCGAACTTCAGAGACAAGCTCGTGTCCCTGAAGCCAGCAGAGGGGATTTTTCGTGGCATTCATAGAGTGTTTCATGTGTCAATACAAGCGGAGAGCATAATTACCAGCTGAGAAACTGCAGGAAACAAGCCAAGGTTGAGTGAATAAAATGGAAAATAAAGGGAAGCGCGGAGGACACACACATTTTAAAACCATTACGGAGGTATGCATTCACGTGCTCGTGGGAGCCTGGGAATATATAAGAGCCCACGACTGCGAAGGAATGAATTCAAGGACCAGTCTATGGGGAGCGTTTTTTTACCCTGTGACTTCAAACTTCTCTCGGAGCTCGCAGAGTTTTAGTCAGCTGGCATGCAACAGAGGTACGACTTCCCCAAGGAAACTCTTCCTCGGCTTGCGCTGGAAAGGCTGCTGGGAGAGTCCGGGAGGCAGAAGGCTGCGAGCAGAAGCGAAACCTCCTCCTCCTCCTCTTCCTCCTCCTCCTCCTCTTCCAGCCACAGAGCAGGTACGTGGAGACGCGTGTGAAACAGGGAGCCTGCTGGAAAGTTGAGCTTTGGACTGCGGGAGAGATGGGGGCTCTGGTGACTTAGAGCTGCAGCCTTTATAAATAACCCAGATGAGGAAGGTACTGTCTAAATAACATATACAGTGTTTATGAGTAGGCTGAGGAACTGCCTAAACACACTGTGCCGATGCTTTTATCCACACAGCTGTATAGTTAATCCATCAGGGACTCACACTGCAGCGAGTTAGAGCCTTTACGTTAAGGAGGCTCCGGTTAGTTTATAACAATACAGTTGGCATGTGCTTGCTTTGTTATTATTCTCTGTGTTTATAGTAATAGAAGATGGGGAGATGGGTTGGGGTTTTTTTCTCCTTTCTTCACAGGACTTTAGTCTATTTATGGTATTACTGCATTATAGCACTTTGAGCCACGAGTGCTGCAGAGATCAGCATTGTGCACTGACTAAACGCTGTTCATCCAGCTCTCCGACACTGAATCCTAGTATAACCCTGGGCAAATCACACAGTCCCGGGGTAAAATGAGCAAAACACTGTTTAGCTCCTCTGCTCTTCTTACTATCAGTGCTGTCATTGAACTCTCCCTGTTGGAGCACGAGGTGTGAGATGGCAGGGTTATTTTTCTACTCTTAAGAGCCTGACAGCTTGAATGTCACCTTGGGTGAACAATGACTTACTGATAGTATTTTGCTGCATCTGGGCTGTTACTATGAGGAATTAATGTTTCAGGTGATATTTGCAATGAACAAAGTTTTAGGAAATCCTGGTTTATGTAAAAAGACACAGTTTTCTAAAGCCAAACCCTATTGTATTTTTGATAAAAGTACAAATATGTTTGCCTTAAATAGAACCAAAGTTTGGCTTTCCACAACAGTGGAAATATGCTTTTTTACTAAGATGCGATCATTTCAAGTTTAAAATGACCTGATTAATCTAAAATGCTGAAAACCTTTAGTTTTCAATACCAGAAGTTCACCAACAGTCATCCCTTTTTAAAGCAGATGGTTACAGCTTAGTGACTGTATTAATGCTTGGCCTTTTGCTGATACAGTGATGGATGGATTCAAGGGGGGTATCAGTATCATGCAAGTCAGATCTACCACAAATCATTTTTCTCACTTCATTTTATCTCCTGTTGGATCGTATAATTTGAACACACCTTTTCTCAATCACTGACTCCACTGTCAATAAAAGAAATATTGCTGAATGAAAAGCTGGGTTTTCTCTCTTTTTGCTGCACTTAGATTAAAGTTGGTGAGAAAAGATTCTGGTTTGGTTCCTGTACTTGAGTTTCTCCAGGAATTTTGTTTTCTAGGGAGAGTATTTCATGTTCAGAGAGTTTAATCTACAAATTCCAGGATGTGTCACTTTTTGTTGATGGAAGTGTTTTCATTTTCCCATCTGCTGCTGCCCCTTTGCCCAGTCCTTGCTCACAAAGTCCGTAGCCTGGTGGGATTCATGTAATTCTCATTCATTTACATCTTGTCTCCTGGAGAAAGGAATAGAACAAAAGGTAAATGAAGCAGAGGAACTGGCTGAACCCTGTGTGTCCAATAATGTCAATTTTTGGTAGGGAAATGCAAACCACCTGATAGAGGTGCACATGGAGAGAGGACGGAGAGAGAAGGAAGGAAGGCAGCAGCTTCAAAAGACAGGAGAAAAGCCATGCTGGGATTACAGGAGAGGTAGGAGTCCTTATTTTAATGCATGGGCTTGACACCAGAGAGGCAGGAGGCTGCATCTGCCCATAAGACCAAGGACAGTGTAGATGACATGAGCAATTGATGACAGAAGCAGCTCCTGGAGATGCTATGGGTGCCATGAGCTGCAGCTGCACCTCTAGAAGGAGAGAGAGAACAAAGGCCGTGGCTGAGGATGGCATGGATTATTTATTGTTTAATATGAATGTTGTCTCCAGCTCCCCGGTGGGATGAATCACCAAGGAGCTATCCCAGCCGAAAGAGAGCAAGACTCGTCCCACTCCTGCCCTTGCAGTTCAGACCCACTTTCTAAGACGGGAGCTTGTTTTGTTTACTCCTCTGGAGAGTTTGATTCATGCGGCTCAACACAGGACTCAACCCAAAAGCAGTGCCTTAGAAAGCAGCAGCGTTAGGGATGGACAGACTCCAAAAGGTCTGGAGGTTCAAGACACACAGTCGTCAAGACATACTCTTGTTTATCCAAAACCCTTGGGAACCTGCAGACGATTACAGACCGGCTCATGAGAGCCAGAAGCTGAGATTTGCTTTTCCTCCTTGCTCTGGGCCATGCAGGGAAGAGGGTTTGGAGGAGAACAGAGGTCTGACGAGGTGCCATCCGTCGGCTTTGGGTGACGTGGGGTGGAATCCAGAAACCAAGCAGGCAGTAATTGCTCAAGAGACCACAGGAAAATCAGGAAGGGCACGATCTGTTTGAGCCACAGACACAAACTCTTTGACATCAGTGGGGTGGGACAGCCCTTGCTATTCTGTGCAGGTGGGGAAAAGACCTTGGTTCTCCAGTCTGCCCAATGGACGTGACCCAATCCTGTCTTATGGAGGTGACCCAATCGTGTCTTATGGAGGTGACCCAAGCACATCCATCATGCTGATGTTTTAAACAGCACTTTAAGGTGTAAACTGCTGGGTAGCCCAAAGCACGAAAATGGAAAGTCAGCCAAATGCTTCAGGGTCTTTGGAACTGTTTGCTGTCAGATCCACTTTAGGAAAGGGCAAAGATGATGAGGACAGCACTGATCTTTCCCAGTGTCCTCTAAGGCTGTGGCTTTAATGAAGCAAAGTCCTGAGCAGCAGAATCAGTGCATGCCCTTCCCTCCTGCTTTGGCATTTGTTTCTGTCCAGGCTCTTCTTCACAGTTCAGCTGGCACAGCTGTTTGGCCACTCGGTGGAGCAGCCTGAGGAACAGAGCTGGCTCTAAAAAGCACAACCAACAAAAACCCTGCTATTTTTACCCAAAGTCCTCTGAACATCCAGGTGTAGAAATAAGTGAAGCTGCCATCACGCAGGGCACTCTCTACTCTTCATTACAGGCTTGATATTTGTATTCCATCTCCAAATCAAATCAAAATATCCTATTTTTTATATATATATATATATATATATATATATATATATATATATATAAGTTTTTTTGTTTTCCTGAAGACCTCAAATATTTGAGGTTTTCCTTGCAAAATTGTGTGTGTGTTGCAAGTGCTATTGCACACTGCTGACGAGGTGGACTGTAAACCCAGATCATCCAGAAGGCATTTAAACCTCTGGACACCACCGGTCCTCAGCTTCAACATGAGTTTCCTGCTTACCCCAAGGGGATTGCAGATGGAGGGCTTGACTCTAGGGAGCATGCCAAAGGGATCAAGGGGAAAAACAGCTCAAGACATGATGTGCTTGGGGGAAGGTGATCAAAACCAGTCTGATGAGAGCCCAGGCAGGGGGAACATGTCCAGAGTTGTGATAATTTCATTGGCAGACTGTTCTTTGGACAGTTAAACATGGATTTTTCCATCCATTGCACCTAATCATGCCCGCACACATACTGCACACATACATACCATTCACACCTCCCATTTCAGGGTGCATTGCAAAACAGAAGGGATGCTGAGAGCCCAGATCTTTGGTGTGTTATTTCAACCCTGGGGAAAGTGCATTGCAGCAGCTGAGGCTTGTGAGGTTGGGAGAAAGCAATGGGGGAATCTATGGAAAGGTGGGTTTTCCAGAAGCAGGATTAATTAGGAAAAGGAAGTGGGGAAACCAGCAATTAGACAGCTGCTCCAGCCCTAGAGGGCAGCACAAAATAATAAATAAAAGGCTGAACTCCCAGGCAATCCGGAATCACCTTCTGCATGATAAAACCACCTCTTTTTCAGTGGGAATTTTTCCTTGTAGGTCCGGTAGATTCAGCACTATGTACTCACTGCCAAAAAATCAGCAACTCGTCTTGATTTTCAGAGCCTTTTGCCTTTATCGAGGTCCCTAATTCCTCCCTTGTGCGATGAAAACCCATCAGTTCAGGCACACTGTAGCTGGCACTGGACCCTTGTCCTGCCCGCAGACTGCTATCACAGTCGGATCAGTGGGATCACTGCAAAGAGAAAGAGTTATTTCTTCCAGGACAGGTTTCCAGATCTGTGGGCTTTGTATTTATTATCCCTGAGTCTTAAACTTTCAATCCTCAAACACTGTTTTCCTAAAGAGGCAGAGAGGGATTTAGGTGCAGGGTGAGGAGGCTGCAACCCTCCAGGAATGCAACTCGCAGACACAGAACCCTAAAGTAAACACGCTTGCACCACGCATGCAGCTAAACAATGGCATCGGCAATTCTAAGTTACTTATTCCCCTTGGCCTGATCCTGACAAGTTTCTCTGGCAAAAATCCCCTTGTTTCTCAACGCCTGCCCCAAGCAAAGGGCTTCAGGATGTCGCACAGTAGCTGACTCCATCCGGAGCACAGCGGTGGCTAGGACCCAGCGAGAGCCTGGAGAGGAGTGCGGAGGAAGACAAGCAACATAATTTAAAGCAGACACCGTCCCAAATAAGGTTATTTCCCTGAAAATGCCTCCGTTCTGAAGTTAAGAGGGAGCCTTTTGGCATCCTGAATGGGTGAGCATGAAGCTGACGGGCAACCTCATCGGTACCAGGACTGAACCGGTTTTGAAGAGCTGGAAATGCGTCTTAAAGACATGATAAGCAGTGTTTGGGGAAGCGGGAAACCCTTGAAACAAGGTAAACATGAAATACTCACTCTTTTTAACCCTGAAGGCTCCAACTCAGCAGCAAAGGGTCTAGTGTGAAAAGCGATTAGACCCTGAGGAGTTTGGTTTGTGTTTGTTGCGTTCTCTTGTATTTAACCTCTTTTTGGCACAGGATGAAGTCTCTGCTAACTGTGTAAGCAGTAATAAAAATTACCTTTGGGGGAAATTTAGGAGGTGCTGCTGTTGGTAGCTACAAGCAGCATCTATGAAGTGGTTTTAGGGTTAATATTGTAAAAGAGATGGGGGCAAATATTGTTCTGGAGTAGAAACAGGGAAAACTGGGATTAAACCCCTATTATAACATTGTTTTCAATGTATCTTTGGGGCAAATCACTGCTCTGCCTTTGCCCTCTCATTTGTGAAGTGGGTATGCTGATGTGGTTTGGGTACTATTCTTTTTCTGGATGCTAAATTATTTGACCCATTTAATAAGGCTCCTCAGGGGTGTTATTCACAGAAATCACCTCTATTTTACAGATGGGGATGGGGATGGGTGATTCTGAAGCACTGTGATGGAAAGCTGTGGCATTGAATGGGGTTCGGAGCTCTGTCCTGCTCTGTGGGATGCTGGGACTTTTATCACAGCTGCCAGTGGGAGCAAAGTGGCACCAAGCACGAAGCTGGGAAAGCCTCAGAGCAATAAAAGCTCTTTTAGGGTGAGTTGCTGCTACTGCTGCTCCTGGATTGTTTCTGTAAGCTGTGGTTCGAGACATCGGTGCCAGCACCAGCAGGCAGGGGTTAGTGGTGATGTTCTCTGACACCAGCACAATGGGGGTCCTGTGAGCCCTGAGCTCTGCACTGGGAGGGTAGTGATGGGGATAGAAAGAAGGGGAATGTGGTGCTGTGTCATGTTGCTGAAGGGGATGTAAAGGTTGTAGAGAGAAAAGCTAGGTAGGAAAAGCTCCTCAGCTGGGCAGCTGAGCTGAAAACCACCTTGGGAATGTGCATCTCCATGTTCTGAACCATGAGGGGCAGCTTTACCCTCCTCTGGGCAGAGTCCATGTGGGCTCGTGCTGGAAGAGGCCACCACATCCTAGTGCTTCAGGGTGTGAGACCCACCTTAGAAACACCCTTAGGCACAACATCCTTGCTTACTAGAGAGTGTCTTACACAGCAAGCCGCTAAATCACGTTTTTGTGTTCAAATACATCCATTTCTCAGTTGCTTTATAAGCTTACAGTTTAGAGGGTTTCAAAGCATGTCAGGAGCCTGCACTGTGTCACGTTTATTATTTAAGGAGCAAAGGGACAATACTTTGTACTGGCAGTGTGGCAAAAAAAAGACACTGCAGAGCACGTGGGACGCATGCTGTCCATCAGGGTGGTGCCCTGTTGTGGGTGATATCCATGGAGATCTCCTCAACTTGATTAATTGGATCTAAACAGAAACAATTTCTATTGGAGGGTTCTGAATAAATCTTTGCAACCATTGGTACGTTTGGTTTTTATCTCAGTTCCTGCAAACTGATACCCAAATGATAAAACTCTTTTTCCTCCTTATAGGAGGCACCCACTCCTCTAAGCCCTGGGGAATGAGGAACAGATGGGAGACAACAGGGAAATTATAGGTGGTGGTGTCAGCAATTCCTCCTTCTAGAGGGTGACTTCAGTGCACTGTGCAAACGTTAATTAAAAGGGTCAAGAAAGAACATTCATGTTTTAGAGTTTTGTTTTAGAGGGGAGAGGAGCAGATGTTTGAACCTGATGATAAGCTCCAAAAACAAATCCCGAACTCTTTCATCTCAGGGTCCCAGATCATCATTCATTACCAGCTGTTTCCCTGAACTGGAAGGAATAGAAGGTCTCAGAGGAGACCTTAAAGCAGTTTTCTAGTGCATAAGGGCTACAAGAAACCTGGAGAGGGGCTTTGGGCAAGGACCTGTAGGGACAGGCCAAGGGGAATGGCTTTAATCTGCCCAAGGGGAGACTGAGATGAGCTCTTAGGCAGAAGCTCTTCCCTGTGAGGGTGCTGAGGCGCTGGCACAGGGTGCCCAGAGAAGCTGTGGCTGCCCCATCCCTGGCAGTGTTCAAGGCCAGGTTGGACACTGGGGCTTGGAGCAAGCTGCTCCAGTGGAAGGTGTCCCTGCCTGTGGCAGGGGCTGGAACTGGATGGGATTTAAAGTCCCTTCCAATCCAAAGCATCCTATGATGTTATGAATATGCAATCTGAAAATAGAGCAGCCTTGGGCTAAGCCTCCCCCGTTTCTCTCTTCCTTGTACACAGCCCTTTGCTCTGGCTGGGAAGTAGAGGGACCAGGCAGGTTTCTGTAGTGAGCCTGTTGACACTGCTGTCCAGCAACTGCAATAACCGCGTGGAAGCATGGCTATCAGCTGCATCCCTCAAACAGTGACGAAGCGGAGGGATCTCCACCAGCTGGGAATGATCCCATCTCTTTTGTTTCCAGCCTCCTGGTGCTCTGTGGGTGGAAGCCGCTGAGTAACGGTACGCTGATGCCGGTTTGTATGGGATTGGCGTGCCCTTGGAGCTTGCAGATGCAGGCTTGTGCCTGGAAAGACTTAAGAGCAGTGCTAGCTATGTACTGCCGCATAGCTTCCAGTTAGGAGCTGGCGTGTGCCTCGCTGGGCTGTGCCTCACTGGGTGTAGATGCGGGCAGGACCAGC
This sequence comes from Pezoporus wallicus, assembly GCF_028554395.1. Taxonomy (NCBI): domain Eukaryota; kingdom Metazoa; phylum Chordata; class Aves; order Psittaciformes; family Psittacidae; genus Pezoporus; species Pezoporus wallicus. Next base: position 543,674 of record NW_026637976.1, on the reverse strand, counting down.
TCAGATCTGTCTCAGGAAGCCATACAAACACACACAGACTGAGCAAGTTTGCAGCAGAGGCTGTCATAAAGAAGTGATAACTGGAGCTCACATCAGTGGTGACCACAGCCAGACACCTCATTAGTGTCCATCTACAAACAAGGCATTTTAAGGACAAATGCTTTCCCTTGGCCTTGTTTGCCTTTTTCTTCCATTGCCCAGTGAACTGCCTTCCCAGTGTTTTTGCTTCTTTTGTGGTTACTCCTATGCTCTTTCCTGATTGCTTTCCAGTTAAACTCTAATGAATCCTTCATTTCACACAAATCCATTCCATTTTATATCTGTCTCCTTGTAAGGCATCTGCTTTCAAATGCATTTAAAAGCCTGCCCGTACCTGGGATGTATAAAATGGAAAACTGACATTTGGACAAAAAGTTCTCAGTCCATCCTTTCAGCTGTTTATATTAACTCAACAAATCTGGATGAGAGTGTAAAATCTCTTTGACACTCTGGGATGAGAGGAGTGGAAAACGCTGTGGATGGAAATGTAAACTGTTCCCGATGCGTGATGTTTCCGAGTGTCACTCGTTTGCTTTGCTCAGGACTTGGCACCCCAAATCTTCAGCCCAGTTGAAAGCACCTGAGCTGCCTCTATGGGGAGAGTGAAGGTAACTGGGTCTTCAGTGGTTGCTTTTCTCCATGATGCCAGACTCACTGCCCATCTTGAGCATCTGGACTTCGTTGGGTGGCTGGGTATTGTCTGGGTAGCAGCTGAAATCACACTGGGACAATCCCATGAAATACCTTGGACCTTCCTCATGTAAATCTCTTTTTTCCCATCAAGCTCAAAGGGGTGCAGGCTCAGAGATGGGTTAATTTATTGCACTATGTGCTTCTCCATGTTAGATGATGATCTTTCACTGTGTCATATTAGAAATCTAACCAGAATTACTTTTACCTGCAGAACCATGAAACTGTACATCATCTTCTTCCTGGCAGTGGTGAACAGAGGAACCTCTAACAATCAATCCACAGAGGGGATGATGCCCTGCGAGATGGTAAGGCTGTCTCCATACTCAGGTCCCTTGAGATCCTGGGTGAGGTTGGGACCCCCATGTTACAGGCAGTGCACAAAGAGATATGGTCTCTGAGAAGGGAAACCCTCCAAGTACCCGGGTTTCCATGATAGAGGTGGGATTTGCTGCAGCAGTGGATGCCCAGCAGGCTGTTCTCAGACTGTGTCCTCGTTGTGACAGTACATCAAGGGAGTTGGGAGAAGAAGGGACATTATCTTCTCTATTTTTCTAAGGGAGAGCCGGTTGAAAGAAATTTGACCTGATTTCCCCAACACTGTACAGGGACTCTGTGGTTGCAACAGAAAAAGAACTTACTTACACCTAAAATCAACTCCTTCACATCAGGCCTAAGTTCTTTGTGCTTTAAATAAAGCATCTTCTGTGAAATACATCTACATCAGCCCTTTTGTAATAACAGGAGACTGACCTTCTCTACCCTGACACAACATTGCTGCCAGCGGAGTTGTACCTGACTTCTGCTGGAGGTAAAAGAAGTGACAAGGCCTTTTCCTCCTTGAATTTTGCTCCTTGAAGTTTTGCAAGCACCTGGTATATTACAAATGTTATTCACAGCTGAACTTTCTTCCTTCCCCATCCAAGTGCTTCTGACTGTAACAGAACGGTTAAAAATACTTATCTTCTTATTTTTTTTCCCCTGAATGTTGAAGCTGTTCCGTACAAATCCTCAACAATTTCCAAAATAGGGAAAAAAAATAATTTGCTAGCTGTACACATCGCCCTTATGGGACTCATTCCATTCCTGCCCACCCTGCCATACTGCTGCACTTCCTGAATTCCAGAGAAATTAAGACCTAGTATATATAAAAAGATCTTGGGAAGGTGACTGGGTAGCTCAAGTCATTGGCTGGGGAGGGAAGACTGATGAAGCCACTATAAACATGACAGCTTGGGTCCCATGTATCATAGCCACATGGCGCAATAATCCAAGGAAATCCATTCCATCCCGTTCCTTGGTGGGTCACAGATCAGGCTGATTGCTGAGAAGTAAACACATGCTTGTTTCCACCGCTCCACCCTAAACTGCTTTTATCAAGCCAACAGCCCAAGGCTCCATGCAACCAGGCTAGGGTAAATTTGGCCCCAACAGCAAACAGGCTGCAGTCAAGGGTTGGGATGCTCTTATGGTACAGATTAACAGCTCAGCATCACTGGTGTTGATGTTGATCATCTTCCTTTGCTGAGTGTTTGGTCCGGTGTAAATCCAAACACAGCTTAAAGAAAGATGAAGCTACTGGAGGAGCTGATGGGTTCACTGAGAGCCCTGCTTACTTCACAGCATCATTTTTCATCACAGCCTCGCTGTTTTACACAGTACTTTCCCTGTGGCGACACCTTTAGAATAGCAAAAGGCTCAGAAATGGAAACTTTCATCCCAGATCTCATGGAAGAGGCGTGAGTCAGAAACCCATGCGCCTCTCTGACTCACTGCTGGTGCTCCTGTCATTGAACCAAGGTCTTCTAGAAGAGGGTTTAGGAAATAAACAGTCCCTTCCAGCCCCCTGCACTGATTATACAAGTTACTGCATAATCTGCCTGTTTGCAAGACAACAAGGCACAGCTTCAATGTCAGGATGCTTTTCCTATCTCATTTTGCCTTCCAAGGACAGGGGCTCCAATTGGTTCATGTTTTACCTCCTAAAGAAAGGTGTTTCTGTTAATTCATTGTAACTGGCAAAGGAGGAGCTTCCAAATACTTCATATAAGGGATGGGGTTTTAGCAAATTATATCACTTTGCATTGAATATGTGCATAACCAGTTATCAGAGGCGAGCTGATATGAAAATTGCTAAGGTTTGGTTATGTAGCTGGGTAGCTCTTCTAGATAACAGGCAGGTACATTGTGCAAGTGCAAGTCAGTGCCATGTGGCTCCAGCCCAAATTCTTTTGTTCAGATGCTCCTGAATTGGTACAGGAGGACACAAGTAGAGGCTTGAATCCAGATGCTTTGTTTCTAAGGCTCTTGCTAAGGTGGGTGACAACTGATAAGAGAAGAAGTGGGGTCAGAACCCAAATGATGCTCAAGTTATTAGTTGTTGGGTCACTTTTTGCCAGCACCTGCATGGGACCATACACCAAGGGACCAAGTGCTCCCACCCTGCAGTACTACTGGTGGCAGCACAGTCAGAGATGATGAAGTCAGCAAAAACCTCTTTTCCAGCCTCAGGCTGCCAACCCATTGAGCTATGGGGTGGAAGGAGAGGAAATACACACAAACAGATGCTGTTTGCTCCATTCCACTGAGAAATGCTTCATCTTTTCTTCCGAGTGCTAATGAGAATAGAATTCGCGCAGTTTGAGCCTCGGGGGAGAAAAAGATGGTGCAGAACAGACTAGACAAGAAATACAGTGAGGATGAAAATAGTCACTGGAAAGGAATGAAAGTTAAAATATGGGAGGCAAAATGTTATAGGAACAAATGGCAGACAGTGGGAGGCATAGATTTTATCTCTCCCTTTTATCACTGGGAGGTTTCAGTGGATGCAGATTAAAAGCCTAATCCTGTAAGATACACGGTGAACTGAGACTGACCTCTCCCACATCATCTTCAGTGGAAACCAGCCCCTGGCATCTATGGGAGTTGGATCAGGACTTAGCTAAGATGCTGGGTGCCCAGAGGGAGTGGAGGGTGCTCAATTCTTGTTGAGGTCTGACTCAGAGAGTGGGAAGAGACCTGGCATCTCCCTTAGGCTGCAAAGCAGCTGCTGCTTCTTCATTGTGTCCTCCTGGCTTCTCCCTCTTCCACAAACCAAGCAAGAAGAGATTTTCTGTTATTTGGGCCTTGGAGCTAAGCACAACTTTGTGCATTTTAGCTCAAACTGAGTAATTCTACAGTGACTTTGCAGGAAAGAGATAATATCAGGGAGAAGACAGAAAATACCCTTCACTTTTGTTCTGATTTGTTTAGTGAGTTGCAGAGGAACAATAAGAAGGGGTTCAGGCTTTAATAGGCCATTTACTGGGGATCTTTGGGAAGATGTATCATGGGAAGGACTGTGGAGCAGCCTGTGTGTATCTAGAGTTTGGATGAGCACTTACACTTCTCTGGCACATTTTTGTGCAGTCTCCAAAGCTCACATGATGCAAAAGGGATTCACAAAATGCTGACTGTTGCCCCACTTCTAAACAGACCTGCCACTCCATTCACCTAAAAGTTCACATGAAGCAGATGGTTTTTAGCATTTTTTACTTCCAAAGTCCCTTTAATGTCTGAAAAGCTGTGCGTCACGGAATCTGGATTCTGCCGCTCCACGCAAGTTAAGATTCAACAGATTTTTTCCTTTCTTCTCTTTCTGATCTTTCTACAAACAGTACATGACCCAGTCACCCAAATACACTCATAACAAGAGTTTTCCTCCAATAAATTAAATGCTGCCTAAGCCTTCCACATTCCACTTCCTCCCGCTGCTCTATGTTCTCCTTGATAACAAAACACGGCTTGACATTTATACAAGGATGGCCATGGTCATGTTTGCTTATCAGCACACACTCCAGGTTTTCTCTAGATACAGATTCCACCCTGGCTGCGATTAAACAGACATGCATCTAGAAGATGAATTTAACACTTTTCTCTACCTTGCGGCTAGAATTGAACTGAAAAGTCATGACACTCACTGCACATCACAGCTTTTTTCTCTCAAAAGATGGCTTTACATTATTTGTCTTTTCCATGTTGGATCATGGGTGTCTTGTATGGGTGCATGTTCCCCATACTGAAGAAGAAGGGATCTGTTGCATTAGGAAAAGGATAAGCATGGATGGTTAAAGCAGGAAAAGTTTGGAGATTTGCATCTCCACATGACCCATGTGGTTAAAGACACATTGTTTAACTAAGCCATGGCTAAAGGAATCATGGAACGAACCACAGAATGGTTGAGGTTGGAAGGGACATTCAAGCTCATCCAGTTCCAACGCCCTGCCACAGGCAGGGACCCCTTCCACTAGAGCAGCTTGCTCCAAGCCCCTGTGTCTAACCTGGCCTTGAACACTGCCAGGGATGGGGCAGCCACAGCTTCTCTGGGCACCCTGTGCCAGAAAGACGTGACCAAATATCTGAGAGTGTGACTTAGAAGGAGAGAGACAGTTTTTGTGCTATAGCATCCTCGTACACTTCTCTATCTCCTTGCTTTGGGAGCTACTCTCCCAACAGAGTGAAAGTCTTTTAAGTACTGCATGTAGGGTTTGCAAGATCTAACACAGTGATGAAGCTGAGAGAATAAAACATCAGAACAAAAGTGAAGAAATGGTGCTTGATTACAATGGAAAGCAGCAAAACTCCTTCAGTGGGTCTATTAAAATGAGCCTAGGAGAAAAGTACAAAAGGGAGAACATTTAGTGGGTATCACACGCAGATAAAACTCTACTGTTGTAATTCAGAAATGTCTTTAAAATGAATTGAGTCCAAAGAAGCATTAGGGTTGTTGTTCTTGCTGTCTGAATGCTCAGGGAATGTAGCTTTATCAGTGTTTCAGAAGAAGGATCTGCTTGGATGATGAGTCTTTATAATTCATGCAAAGACGTTCTTCATTTGTCAGGTGACGACCCCTTTTCTCTCTGTTCTTTTTCTGGCAGGCAAACTCACAGGCATTTTGCCACAACAAAGACCTCCACCAAATCCCTCATGAGCTTTATCCGAATGTAAACAAAATAGATCTGTCTGGAAATCTGATTCAAAGCATCCCTGAAATGCCGTTATCGTTTTACACTTCCCTCCAGTGTCTGGATTTAAGCTCTAACCAGATCAGCTTCATCACGCCTGGAGTCTTTGCACACATGACGAGTTTGCTAGAAATAAACTTAGCCAACAATCACCTCTATGAGCTTGCTCAGAATGGGACAGAAGGGATTGGACTTTTACCCAAGGTGGAAGTACTGGACTTGTCCCACAACAGTCTGTACAATGGGATGGCTGAGTACTTCATCAAACAAGCTCCAGCGCTGCGGTATCTCTCCTTGGCAGACAACAGTATTATAATGATATCACACAAGATGTTTCAGGGATCTCCCAGTCTTGTGGAGCTAGATCTTCAGAGTAATATCATCATGGAAATAGAAGAAGGTGCTTTTGAAACTCTAGTGAACCTTTCCAAACTCAACCTCTCCATGAATTCAATTACTTGCATCTCTGATTTCAACCTCAGGCAGCTGGAGATACTTGACCTTAGCAGGAATAGCATTGAGACCTTCCACACCACAAAATCAGATGATGAATATAGCTTAAGATGTTTGGATTTGAGTGAAAACAAACTGTTTCACTTCCCAGTCTTCCCCCAGGTAAATAAACTGGTAACTCTGAATTTATCAAAGAATTTAATCCAGCTCACTGCTGAATCCCCTCATAGTAAAATGGACTATATGGAAAAAGAATGGATAGATGCTTCTTTTCATCTTCTTGATCAGAAGCAAAGCAGAAACAAAAGTTCTCTTTATTTATCCCACCTCGTATATTTAGACTTAAGTTATAATGAAATCAAGTCCTTTCCGGATGAGTTCTTTGAATCAATGCTGTCTCTTCACACCCTTAATCTCAGTAGAAACTGTCTTCAGGCATTTACAGTAACTTATGACAGTGCATTGACCTCCCTAACTGTCCTCGACTTGAGCTACAATGCTTTGCACAACCTTCTCCTAGATGCTGGCACCCTGTCAAATTTGAAGGAGCTTTATATTCAAAACAACCATCTTCAGACCCTACAATTTGATATCTTCTCAAGCCTCCCTAGCCTCAGACTGCTTAATCTACAGAGCAATAATATCAGCCTTTGCAGCATGTACTCAGGATTAGCTAAGCAAAGGCTTGCTGGAGAGGAAAGTGGTTGTGTGTCATTTGTTGACTCTCCTAATCTTCAGCACTTATACCTAGCTGACAACATGCTGAACATCCTACCAGCATACACTTTCTACAAGACTTCTCTGGTCGTCTTGGATCTCTCCATGAACCCTGGGCTGAAAATAGAAGCTAAAGCATTATCAGGACTGGAAAAGTCTCTGGAATATTTGTATTTACATGGCAATAGCCTCATAGATTTAAATATTGACTTGCCTTGCTTTAGTCACCTTAAACATTTAAACCTCTCTGGAAATCAGCTGAACTGGCTGCCTAAGTGGGGTAGTGACTCTCCACTGGAAATTCTGGACCTACGGAACAATAGGTTTAGTACATTACAGAACAGCAATATTTTAGCATTAGAAAATTCACTTAAAAACTTGTATCTCACTGGGAACCCACTCAATTGCTGTGGAAACATCTGGCTTTCATCACTGATCCAGAACAAAAATGTCCAGATCCCAAACGTGGAGCACTTAACGTGCCAGTACACTCAGAACTTCGGGTACCAGGAAGAAATGCACATCGGGAACATTAGACCAGAAAACTGTGAAAAAGAGGATCTGAAGAAAATCAACTTCCTTATCATATTAACGTTTGTGTTGGTTTTATCTGTGATTATCATTGGCGTGGGTTCATTCTTTTGCTTCCGCAGGCAAAACTTTAGCCATCAGTTTAAAGCATAGGAACACAAAATGCCTTGAAAACAGAAGAAATCAGGTGCTACACTGCCGCTGTGTAGAAATGAAGGGTAAAATTCTCATCTTTGATTTTCAACTGTGGATTTTAAGATGGTTTCAAAGTGCCCCTCAACTGCACCGCTACAGGGCTCTGGGTTGCAGGGACTGGAAGGAGAATTTGCTGTGTTTTGCACTTGCTTCATGCTCTAGCAGATCTGCTTAAAATGTGCATGCAGTAGTAGAAGAGGCCACTATAAAGTGTTTTGAATGATATGTAATTTAAACTAGACCAAGAGAAACAGCCCTCTAAGGTCTTGAGACTTTTCACTAAGCTCAGAGATGCTTTGTGATGCCACCTTCACAGAAAGACTTCATGGAAATTGAGCATTGTATCCAAATCACATTATTATGACTGTCACTGATGATGTCAGCTGAGTAGAAATGCCCTTCTCAAAGTTATTGAGATAAAGCTATTTTGAATGGGTCTGAGCTTTGCTTTTCCCTAACTGGTTAGCTCCTAGTCCTTCCTCAACTGAAATCAAACAAACCTAGGGCAGGGCAGGCCAAAAGACAATTTTTCCCTGAAGTTAGTTGCAAATTTCCCAGGAGTTCCAAAACAATGAGAATTTAGCTAAAAAAGGAAATAACAGTTTGTGTCTATTGCGTTTGTGGCTGCCATTTAGAAAGCCCATGGCTGACCATGGGAACCAAAGACCTTGGTCGTAAGAATCCCTTTAGATACCTCCCTTTGCTTGTAGCATGCTGCTCCAGCCATTGGGGCAAAACACAAGAGGTAGATGAGGTCAATTAGTCTTGGCACTTAATACCCACGAGGGAGGTAAGAGAAATCTCAGGCATGAAACAGCTGCACTCTGCATTACCCAGATCTGCTCAGAAGGTCACAGGTCCACAGTTCAACTCAAAGAGGAGAAATTTGCCCCTCGTGTGCAATACATATTTAACTGGGTTTAATGTGAAGAAATTCATCTCTGGGGTGAAGGCTTTTTAAAAGGAAAATCTTGGAGAATGAATTTCAGTCAGCTACCATTGGACTGAAATGTTTATATTCCTAAGGAAAACCGTTGGGAACTCACTGCATACAATTGTATTTCAATGCGAAAGAATAATATATCTATTTTTAAAGGTCACAGGAGGTTAAAGAGCAAAAAAAAACAAGTGTGAAACAATACACAGGGAACCTAGACCTGGGCCATTAATCAGATCAGATGTCTACTGTTTTTCCCTAAAGTGTTATTATGGTCTAGAGGACTGGCTGCAAGAAAAGTTATGCAGATCCTCATTCTGTGATGGTTTTAACATTGGCCAACCTGTTGCATTGCTAAAAGCTGACACTGACATATATTATGTCCCTTACTCTGACAGCAAATTCACCCTTTTGAAGTGAAAAGTAAAGCTCACCAACAGTGTGAGCCTGACCTACTCACAGGGTTCAATGGCTTCGAAAGGAGCTGTATCAGGTTTTCTGCTAATGCCAGGAACTCTACGTTAAGGCACATAGGAGAAATAGAGGTCAAACCAAAACCTGTCCAGGTAAATAACTCAGAGTCAAATTGCTGCTTCATTTCTGTTTCTTCCAGCTAGTGAATGTCAAAATTAACACTACAAAAAAGGTGTATAATTCTATTTTTAAAGCAGTTATGTAAGAAACTGGCTGGTAGTTTTCGTTGTGGAATTTTGTACAATAAAAACACCTTTGAATTTTGTAAAAAGCAGAGTTGTGAATATATTAAAGCACCAGCTTGGAATGCTCCACAGATGAAAAGCTATGTCTTCCTATTTTTCTGTGGTGCTCAGACTCCACCTTAGACCTTTAACTTCTTGTTCTGAAGCTGAGACGTATGCTCTATATCTTAATCATAGGATAATAGAATAGAATCACAGAATCCCAGGCTGGAAGGGACCTCAAGGATCATTTGGTCCAAACTCTCCAGGCAAAGCATGGCCTAGACCAGATGCCCAGCACCCTGTCCAGCCCAATCTAAACAGTGTCTAATCTTAACAGTATCCAACACTGGGGAGTTACTACACCCTTGGGGAGATTATTGCAATGGCTGTCTGTTCTCAGTGTGAAAAATTTCCCTCTTGCATCCAATTGGAATCTCCCCAGGAGTAACTTGTGCCCGTCACCCCTTGGCTTTTCCAGGGGGCTCCTTGTAAAACATGAGTCTTCATCTTCTTTGTAATCACCCTTTAAATACTGGAACATGGAGATAAGAGCTCTCTTAGAGAACATAGCTCTGAGTCTCTCTCTTAGAGTAGAACAAACGGAGAACAAGATCTACTGAAGTTATAGGCGAGAATTTGCAGAGACAATCAGCAGCAATGGAGCCTGATCTACCATTAACAAAGAGCCAATATTACCTGTTGTCTCCAGCTCTTATTTGTGTAGGAGAAAGTCTGCACAAGCAGCAATCCCAGGAAGCCTGATGCTGAGGCTGGTGAGCTTTTCCTTTGCTGTGGAAGCAAGCTGAGCTGTGCACCCAGATGTGGGCTAATTTAGGCACACACTGAGTTCACTTTTGTGTAGAGCATGGCAAGATTATATCTCCTTCTGAGTGTTAGCTTGGCTGCCATGACTGGAATTAGTTAATAAACTGATGACAGAGCCAAGCCCATTTAATTAACGGTTTTAACACTGCTTTTGTTTGGCCCTACCAAGAGGAAGTGCTTGTTATTACTAAACATCTGGGACTAATTAGACTTCCATTGACTTCCCTGGGAGCAGAAACAGCTTTCTCGAGGAATAAACCTCCTGAGTAAAGTACAGCACGGCTCATTTGGATTTGTTAGTAGCATAAGCAACTGAGAAGTGACATGAGACCACTCCTGCCAGTTCTGTTATTCTGGATGGGATGAGGAGCATGAGAGAAAGAAAACATGAGTAAAAGAGCAAAGAGAGTGAAAACAGGGAGAAACAGGAACTGTCTGTGATTTTATTCCTCAAAACAGGGGTGTGCAGATGACAGGCTCAGTTCTTGCCTCCCCTCTGGCTCCTGTGCCTGCAAGAAGCCCAAACATCGAAGTACGTGACAGTGCACCGAGTATGGTCATTACTCACACATTACACATCTTTCTGCCATTTAGCCCCATTGTTCTAATGGGTTGGCACAATCCAAGCTGTTTTGAATGCAATTTTGCAACTAAAATTAAACCCTCATTCATTGTTTTTTCATAAAGTCCTTGCAATAACCTCTGCTGATGCAAGGAGAGCTCATTCTGCTAAGCCAAGGAATATCCTTCTGGGATTCGGGGATGTGAAGTAGAGCGTGTGGGATTTATGCAGCCAATGCACACTTCTTTCTCTCAAATTCTTGCATGCACCAAGTTGCTTACTCTCTGCAGCTGTTTGCATGGGGCAGGACAATAGATCTCCCGTATATATTTCCTACCACAGTTTGCTGTGGTTTGATCCCTGCAGTGGGATCAGGTAGATAAAAGTACTGGAAGCACTAGGAATACTTGGAGAGCATCACTAAAACTTCAGAAAGTCATGACTCATGTTGTGCCGTCCCTGGAAAGTCAAGTCTCAGTTTCCAGAGGCGTTGGCTTTTCCTGCAAAGCCAACACAAAACAATAACCTAGCACAGTACCAGAGCCTCTGGGTACAGACCTCTCTGCAGGGACCCTGATCAGCCTTGAACTAGCCATAGTGGATTAGTATAAATCCCAGTAAGTGCCTCCTAATATTTCGGGATCCCAGAGCATTTGCTTCGCTGTTGCTACTTCTTCCCCATGGTATCAAATACCCTCTTGCTTGCCTTTGAAGAAACAAACCAAAACCATAACCTGAACCCCTGTATCTCCACAAGAGAGAAAAACACTCCTTACCTTGCATAGCAAGGTATCCTCTGGATATTGTATTTTCCAGAAGCAATTGCCGATTCAGTTTGGGAGCTTTAAATTAGATATGAGGAAAAAATTATTCCCTGAGGGTGCTGAGGCGCTGGCACAGGATGCCCAGAGAAGCTGTGGCTGCCCCATCCCTGGCAGTGTTCAAGGCCAGGTTGGACACAGGGGCTTGGAGCAAGCTGCTCTAGTGGAAGGGGTCCCTGCCTGTGGCAGGGGTTGGAACTGGATGTGCTTTAAGGTCCCTTCCAACCCAAACCAGTCTGGATTCTATGGTTTGTGCACACATGTACAAAAGCACAGATGCATGCAGGCTCGGATAAGAAATACATCACTTCAGGATTAGCTTTGCTTAGCTTTAATTAGAACAGCCTGTACTATATGAACTTCAGTAATAACAAACAGCCCGTGGTGCTGGTGTCTGTGGATTCCTATTTCATGCCTGTCCATGCGAATGAATTTGATCAAGGTTTTCGAAAGCAATCAGTGATTCATTTCAGATGCCTGAATTTTGAGCCTGCATTTCTCTAATCCTGAAACAAGTCTGATTTTCCAGAAAGCTGAGTCCATCTCTCAAAACCACAGGCCTTGTCTTACACAAGCCCTAGAAAAAAACTGAGATTGTCCAGATGCATGCATAATTCTTTCATATACTGCTTTCAGATGATAGTTTTCTGCTCTGTCAGAGGTGCTGAGCATCTGAAGAGCTGAAATACAACAAAGCTACCCACCAACACCTCCTCTGACCTGTAGTCTGCCCTCAGAAGGATCAATCTCACTCACAGAGCAATTATTCACCTGCTGTTGTGGTTAATTTGAGTGAAAGAGGAAAATTATCCATAAGGAAAGAACAAAAATTGAGTCTACAGTCAGCAGCTTTTTGACAATGCTGCAGCTGTACAGCTAGAGCAGATCGTGCCTCACGGGTGATGGACTGGTGCATGTCCAAATGGATTTTGCAAGAAACGAGAGGGAAGGGGGATGAAAGAAGTTGAGAGAGCTCAGGGTGAGTGATGGGAAAAGGAGAAAACAATGTGTTGGTGTAATTCCTTCCAAGCAGTGGAGAGCTGAAAATACTCCGGAGGAACTGGCAGTGATAGGTACCTACCTACCCGTTCCCAACCTAAGAGGTTAGAGGGGATCTGTGAAGCTTCAGCCCACCTCTTGAAGTGGAAAAGGGAGAAGAGAGCCCAGGATACAGATAGTAGAGGGGCAGAAATGAAGGAGAGAAGTGAAAGATGGAAGGGAAATGGCATAGAGAAGAGGGTTTTAGTACAATTCACCTCTTCATGATGGGTAACCGAGACTCATAGAATCCCAGGTTGGAAGGGACCTCAAGGATCATCTGATCCAACTTTTGTAGGCAAAACATGACCTATACTAGATGTCCCAGCACCCTGAGAAGTGCAACTAGAAACTGAAGAGCATCCAGAAGAAACGGGTGGGAAAAGCTTTGCAGAGAGGCAGTCAGACCTGATCTGTGCAGAGCAGAGGAGACAGGGGTACCTTGGCTAGGTGACATGCTAGCTGCCTGCAAATATGAGATGCGTGTAAACACAGGAGAACGTCCACTCATGAGGGGTGACAAACAGAAGTATATAGCAACCAGGGAAACAAGGTGAAACTGAAATGGGAGGGGAAAGAGACTGAATGAGCACAGAAGAACTTTCCAAGGATGTCCCATTAGGCTGTGAAACGTTCTTTCACACGCAAAGACATTTGGAGGCTGATGCAACACGATACTAAACAAAACTTTGGCAAATCTAAGAGAACAGTCCCACAACACTGGGAAAGTCAATTTTCTCCCAAGCTATAGATCACGACTGTTCTGTTGTGTTGCAGAGCCAAGTTAGTTCCACAGATTTCCTCCTTCTGTCCATTTCTAGCAGTCATTGCACCAAAGACACACATTTTCCAGTTCATAAGCAATATGAGCTGCTATGAAGAACAGTCATGAAGGAACAGTCATAGAATCATACAATCACAGAATGGTTTGGTTTGGAAAGGACGTTAAAGATCATCTAGTTCCAGCCCCAATGCCATGGACAGGGACGCTCTCCACTAGACCAGGCTACTGGAGGGTGACAACAGAAGAGATTCCTCTCTACCGTTTCTGACTTTCCCAGAAAATGGAGTGGGGAGCAGAGTCCAGGGTCCAGTATTTGAGACCAGAGAAGCAGAGAAACCCATGTTCAGCCAGGAAAACCACCAAAGAGAAGGTCTGGGACAGGAAACTTGGGAGGAGGCAGGGTTTGGGGAGAACAGGAGGGGAATAAGCACTGATTAACCAGGAATGTGAAAGACAAATGGGGAAAGAATGGTCAGAATGGAATAAGAAGCAGGGAGTGCAGCATTACAGGGCAGAAATAAAGGAAAGGAAAGGAAGGGAAAGGAAAGGAAAGGAAAGGAAAGGAAAGGAAAGGAAAGGAAAGGAAAGGAAAGGAAAGGAAAGGAAAGGAAAGGAAAGGAAAGGAAAGGAAAGGAAAGGAAAGGAAAGGAAAGGAAAGGAAAGGAAAGGAAAGGAAAGGAAAGGAAAGGAAAGGAAAGGAAAGGAAAGGAAAGGAAAGGAAAGGAAAGGAAAGGAAAGGAAAGGAAAGGAAAGGAAAGGAAGTCTGCACACCACTTTAGGCTACATTTCTGTACTTAAGCTGATGTGACAGAGTCTCTACCATGTTTGTGAGTGACACTAAATGAAGCAGTGATTGATACCCTGGGGGCAAAGCTGCTATTCAGAGGGACCTTCCACATCAGAGCAATGGTACAACAGGTTGCCCAAGGAAGTGTTCAAGGCCAGGCTGGACAGACTTGGGAGACACAGTTTAGTGTGTGGTGTCCCTGCTCATGGGAGGCAGGTTGGAACTAGATGGTCTTAAGGTCCTTTCCACCCCAAACTATTCTATGATTCTTTTCTATTATATGATTCTATATTCAGTAAAGACCAGCATCTTGGGCAGAACAAGCTTGTGGTATAAGATGGGATAAGATGACTGTGAAGTAGCTTTGCAGAAGAGGGCTTGAAGGTCTGGGTGAACAACAGGTTGTCCATGAATCAACATCTAGATAGTGACAACAAAATCCAGCTGCATACTGAGTATTTTCAAAAGCTTAGTTAGAAAGTCAAGAGATGCTGCTACTCCCCTCTATTTGGCACATCTAACACATCTGGTGACTGTGTCCAGATGTGGGCCTTCCAGTGCAAGGGAGAGAATGACAAACTGAGGTAAGTCCAGCAGAGGCTACCAAGATGATCAGAGGGCTGAAGTACACGGCATCTGAGAAAGAGATGGAGGGAGCTCAGCTTGTTCAGCCTGGAGAAGAGAAAGACTTGGAGGCAATTCTTTTGTCAATGCTGGAAGGACAGTTATAAAGAAGACAGCATCAGCTCCTCCCAAGAGTATTCAGTTAAAGGACAAGATGCAACTGCTGAGATCTGCAATTTGGGAAGTTCAGACTGAACATAAGGAAAAAACTCTTCATAATGGGAGAGGTCAAACGCTGGATAAATCATTGGGGATTTTCAAAACACATCAAGGCAGGGCCCTGAGCAACCACTTCTGACATTGAAGTTGGCCCTGCTTTGATCAGGGACTGGACTGGAGCTCTCCAGAGGCTCCTTCCAATGTGAATTACTCTAGGAATCTTTGCAAAACAAGAAGAATGGGTCATGCACTTGGGTGAGGAATAGAGTAGAAGGGAAACTTCTGAGCAACAGAACCTGTTAGTGTGGTATATACTCCCTGCACTGAAAGTGGAAGAGATGTGGCAACACAAGTGTCCAAAAAGATGGCAAAAATGACTGATGATGCCAGATGTAGGCAGAGTTGGTCAGATTGTGGAAGTCTGACTTCACATCATGTTTCCTTTTTTATTGTTTCATTATTATAGGTCAAAATTACAATTAGTGTTTTCAAAGTTTTCCATGAACATTCCAAAAACGTGGAGTTGGGAAATGTTTCCTTTGTAAGGTCAGAGTTTCAGTTTTAATTCAGCTATTCCTACTGCATTGAGCACATTCTCATACAATAAAAATAATCATTGCGACATTCAGCTTGCTTTTATTATCTTTGTTCTAGAGAAGATGAGGAAACGTTTCAATCCAGTAATGCTAAATAACATCCCCCCAGTTATCACTGAAACAAAGCAAAGCAAAATAAAATACATTAAAAATAAAGCATTATGCTGTTGAAATGAGGTAAATCCGTTCATGTTTCAACGCATCAGGTTGTGCTGGGACACAGGAAGAATATAAAGCAAAATAATGGCAATAGCCTTTTGGTATTCCAGAAGAGACCCGATGAGGTGAGATTTTCATTCAGGAATGGTTTTGGTTGTAAAACTTCCTTCCATCATGAGCACTTACATCCTAATTGGTGCCTTTTAATACTGTTTACAAGTTTCATGACTCCATTGCCTTCCACTTTAAGATGTTGTAACAAAAAATCCTGGCAAGAGCAGTAGATTGAAGAGTTTCAAAACCCCACGTTCATTAATTGTTGCTTACTCTTGGAAAAAGCTCTTCATTACAGACTTAGCATATGTTTCTTGCCTTACATATGTGCTCAAGACCATATGTTTCCTCTAATCTGTCCCTCGTGTTTCACCACAGACATCAGGCAAGTTATTGCATTACTGAACTGGACCCATCACCCATAAATTGAGCTCCTTTCCTGTTTGGGAATTATGACGTCCAGTGAAGGTCCGGAAAAGGATTTAGGTGCTTTAATTGCCACTCTAGGTACTTAAGTCCAAAATCTAAATCTTCTGAGCCCTTGTTCAGCTGCTGATTCTTCCATCTGGTGCCTGAAGTCTTTGAAGGACTATATGTAATGTTGAAATTCCCTGTGCATTTAACAGTCTGCTCCTTGGCATAGTCAGAAATGCCACAGACAGCATTCTAAACTGGTGTTCTAAACACTGAGCTATAGGAGAAGAGAGGAAGAAAATCCACAGCCTTGGAAGCAGAAAGCAACCCCCTCCTGGCTCCATCCTCCTCTCAGGCACTTGTAGGCAGCCATCAGGTCCCCCCTGAGCCTTCTCTTCTCCACGCTGAAACCCCCAGGTCCCTCAGCCCTTCCCCATCACACTTGGGCTCCAAGCCCTGCCAGCTCCACTGCCCTTCTCTGGCCCCACTCCAGCACCTCAATGTCTCTCTTGTAGTGAGGAGCCCAGATCTGAACACAGGATTCGAGGTGCGGCCTCACCAGTGCCAAGTACAGGGGCACAGTCCCTGCCCTGGCCCTGCTGCCGCACTGGTGCTGATACAAACCAGAGTGTAATCTTAACCCAGAGCTAAAAACTTGAGTCAATTGCCTAAACATAGACAGCTAGTTTGGTCTGTGGCAAGAAACTAGTGCCATTTGGATGTTCTTGGGGTTTGCAGGAATGATACAGGATAGAGAGGAAACCTAGCTCTTCCTGACTGTAAGCTGGAGGCGAGGCAGCATACCCCAGAGTATCTCAAAGGCAAATAAATACCAGCTTGTGGTCATCCAGTCAAACCTGCAGTCAGATAAGTCAGAACTAGTTTGAAAAACAGGCACTCTGGAGTCCTTTGCTGTACTGTTTGATGCGGTAGATCTGCTTTCTGAAGTCTAATGTCAGTTTACCCTCTTAAACAGTAATCAAAACCAGAAACCAAGACCGCATTTCATCCAGGAAGCTTTTGCACAACTCTCTGCCTGTGCACATCCAATGTCGTGCTATCTGCTTCTCTGCTTTTCCCACGGTGTAATGGCTTTTCCAGCTTCCTTAGGCTGCTCACGGGGAGGTTTTTGAGTAATTGCAATAAAAGTGCAATGACGTCACCTGTTTGTGTACTACAGAACGTGTCACTTCATTCAGCTTGCATCGTGTGCCTCCTACTACTCTTCAGTAGGTCTCTAAGCTCACCCACACAAAGTCCTCCCGTATGTCTCCTAGCAGAGTACCTGAGTGATGCGCGGTTAAACAAGCCTCTTACTGTGGTCTGTGGAGCAATGCTTTCAGCATCTCAGGGCTCAAAGTGTTTTGGCTTTTTTTCCTTACCATTTCTTATTTCACAGATTATTTCACAATCCTGCTGGATTGCGGTGTTGTGCAGGAGTTGTGATGGGAGTGAAGTGCTATCTCAAAGAAAGATCTTGATTTACTTGGAACAAGTGAAATGAATAGATCTTCCTAACTTTCCTTTTCCAAAGCTAATAAAAAAGCTTTATTCAATTAATAAATTATTATTAATAATAAATAAGAATATAGTGTATTGGGGTAATGGGTTCAAACTTAAACAGGGGGAATTTAGGTCAGAAATGAGGAAGAAATTCTTCCCTGTGAGAGTGGTGAGACACTGGAACAGGATGCTCAAGGAAGTTGTGAATGCCCCATCCCATCACAGTGTTCAAGGCCAGGTTGGACACAGGGGCTTGGAGCAAGCTGCTCTAGTGGAAGGTGTCCCTGCCCATGGCAGGAGGTTGGAAATGAATGATCTTAAGCTCCCATCCAACCAAAACCAGTCTGTGATTCTATGATTCTAGCTAAAAGACAGCTAAGATTTAGCTGGTATGCATACAAACATCCCAAACTCCCCTGCTTTTCCACCACACGGTTTCAGATAGCCCCACAAATTAGAAATAAAGACACAACATACTATATCTGCATTGGGAATGTATGGCAATCATTTCTCTGGTTAAGTCAGAGCAGTTCTTGAGGACATCTCAGCTGTAAATGAATGAGGTCAATTTACAATCTGTTCACCATCCAAGCCCTCACAACGCTTTGCACCTCTCCTTGCTTATGAAGTAGTTTAAACCATCTTTGTGTTTTACTTGACAAATGGGACAGGATAAGACTACAACCAGTATCATTTACATCCTAACTAGGGATAATTTGCTAGCTCATAAGACCCAACTCCATGGCAGCTGTTCCTATCCCCCTTCTGCTGTCTGGCTTCACAGAGCTCCCAAATGCGGTCCTCAAGGTCCCTGATACTTTCTCTCAAGCATGAGGTTACAAAACCTGGCAAAGTTTTCCAGCCAGACACTGTGAGAGAGTTCAGAGGGGATGCAGCAGCAACTGGGAAAGGTGTGAAAAATGGGACCTCTGCAGAAAGGTTATGAGAATTGGTTCGCAGGGGAAGGGGGAAGAATTAAAGCACATAAACAGAAAGGGATGTTTCAAACATACTGAATCAGCAGGGAAGAAGGAAGAAACACATAGAAAATGTAAGTCAAATGTTGGGTGGGTTTTTACAGTCTCGGTGGTGATGTTGATGTAAATGTATGTTGGGATCAACCCTGAACCCACAGGACCCGGCAGAGACTGCTTTCTGGAAGAGGCTTTATGCATGGAGAAAGGAGCCCCATCAGTTTGGGCTTACAGATGCCGGAATGTGAATTATTTGGAGCTTCTGAGACAACTCTAATTACCCTGGAGGGTTTTCAGATCAGCCTGAGTGCCTGTTTCATTGTTCCATGAATGAAAAATGTGCTTATTTCTCCCAGGATAATTCTGAGTTCCTCCTTTGGAGCAACCCTTAGGTGGAATAGTTTCATTCACACCAGTGAATGTACTGCTACTGTTGGTGCTCCCTTTTTGCTCTGCATATGTGGGACTGGTGATGACATTAGGTGATGCTCAGCAGGTCTGATGCATTTAGCCACATTTTGTACCCTGCTCAGAGGACAACCTGTGTGAAAGCCAGTGACACCATCAAAAGAGAGGCTTTGCAGGGAATACTCATTCCTTCAACATATTTCTTGCTTTTTATTCCCCGGCATTTCTGCTTACTCCATCCTGACCACAGCCTTCCTCTCCCTCCATTCTTCACTGGATTCCTCTCATCCATTTCAAGCTATTGGTCCCAAACAGGACATAAACTCAATGAAGTCTGATCCCAAGCTGAACTTTTGAACTGTATTGTATTTGAGTGAACTGGAGATTAGGTCAAGAGAATTTATGCACCCGTATTTCATCAAGAGATGAGGCCTCTCTTCCTCATTTATTATTCCTAAGTTGTTTCAATATTTAGGAATAATATTATTGATTCAGAAAAATAAATCTGCTCTAATTGGAAAAGTCATTTCAAGGCACCAAAATACTGTAACGTCAGCTAAGTCTGTGCTCTAAAGGATGCAGGCAAGCATGAATTACGGGCTGGCACTGTGTCAAAAATGCAGCTATTGTTCTCAAAAACAGGATGCAGACCAAGGGGAAATGTGTCTAGTCTTGACTTTTCATAATATAGCCATAAAAAAACCAATCATGGTACTATTGAAAAGGTAGAAGGTCAAAGCTTCATGGGAGAAATCTGTTTTTATTCTCCTGAATCTGTTGGTTTCCACTATGTGTCTGGATCATCAACATAGCTAAAAAGCTATTTGTTTCATCCATCGGCTTGTGGAATGTGTTATTCATAGCACAGGCAGAAGACTTCAAAGCAGCAACTGCTAACTTAGAAACTTGGACAGTTCCTTTTAAACCAGATTTTTCATCTTAATCTATGTAAAATCAACTTAAAAATCAATGCACTCTTTGGACCTAGGTGGAGAAAGAAGAAGAGTTATCTTTGGCATTCTTCAAGTGAGAACTTGTCCACATTGGTGTCAGCCTGAAGAGCTTCCAGTCAAACTCAACCAAAAATGGGTGAAGCACAGCCTGGCTCCTTCCATAGATGAGGAGGACCTACACAAGTCCGTCCAAGCATGCACTGAAACTACACAAAGTGACTCTATTTCCTTCTATTCCTTGCAACAACCATTCCCCAGCTCCCCACATCCCCTGGGGTAGAAGTTGAACTTGAGGCTTCAGGTTAGCAACCAGACCAATCTGTTCTTCAGCCAAAGCTGAGCTGAATGGGGCTTCCCTGTATTGTTCTGCTGGTTGGATGGCTGCCCTCCTCCCACCCTTGTGTTGGGAAAACCCATGTATGACTCCCAAAAGGGAGCTGGACCCTAGGATGTTGTAAGAAAGAGCACTTTTCTGTTGGTTGGCAGTAGCTGGATAACACAGAAGAGCATCTCCTCATTGCAATGAGGAGAAAGAAAGAGAGATGGAGCAGTGAAAGCAATCCCAGGAGGCTCAGCAGCAGGCTTGCTGCCTCTCCAGGATGCTCTTGAATACAGCAGTGGGGAATAAATCATGCTTTCCCCAGAGCCGGGCTACTCAGTGCTACCGTTTTCCTTCCATGCAGTAACATGTGCCACAAATCATGTCTTTATAACTCAACACCATATCAGGCTATGACTACATTCCTCCATTAAGGAAACAGGCCCCTGAGGAGGGTTGCTCCAGACAAGTCCTGTGCCAGGGAAAATGCTTCTGGGGAAAGGCACTGAACAGCCCTCCCCATCCGCTCTCTCTTTCTCTTTGACATCCCCAAGGGTACATCTCCACAGACGGGTGCAGACAGATGTATATTTGCTCCACCCGAGTGCTGAGCTGGTCGGCCTCAAGCCAGCTCTGTCTGGGATCCGCATGGCTTCATGTGCCTCAGCTCACCAAGGAGCTTTCACGGGCACACAGCCCCAGACGGGGTTAGTTCATGCTCTACCAGTGTTTTTCTACACTGACAAGCCCAGAGTGAAGTCAAAGGCTGATGGGCCAGGAGGTGATGTAGCTGTCCTCCAGCACTCCCTACTATTAAACTAGGAAAGCTCATAATAAAACTACAACCAGCTAATCCCTTGATCCACTTGGGCTGGCAGCAATGACTTAGGAACCAGACAGATCACTCTGATGTTTAGTGCTGCTTTTATCCAGTGTAAGAAAGCTATCCCAGAAAGGGCAGCACAGCGTGCAAGCATTGCTGCGTCCTATTTGGGGAATGGTCCAACGATCATTGCTAACATCACAGACACAGGATAGCAGGTCTGATGGGCAGCTGGGATGTGAAAGAGGGGCTCTTCATCAGGGACTGTAGTAATAGGACAATGGGTAATGGATTCAAACTTAAGCAGGGGACATTTAGTCTGGATATTAGGAAGAAAGTCTTTACTGTGAGGGTGATGGGGCACTGGAACAGGCTGCCCGAGGAAGTTGTGAATGCTCCATCCCTGGCAGTGCTCAAGGCCAGTTTGAATGGGGCCTTGAGCAACTCAGTCTAGTGAAAGGTGTCCTTGCCCGTGGCAGGGTATTGGAGCTGGATGATCTTGAGGTCCCTTCCAATTCTATGATTCTACGATCATTGCTAACATCACAAACCCAGGCGATCTGGTCCTATGGGCAGCTGGGACATGAGGGATGAGTCCTTGCTATATATCATACATGATTACTCAACACAAGCAGCTCCATTTCCCTTTAGGATCCTGGAGAAAGCTGTGGCACTTGCAGGACAGCAATGCTCCATAGAAGAATCGGGTTTGGCGTGTGCGGATGAAGCAGCAAGTAAGGATGGAGCCAGTTTGCAGTCAATTCACATAAATCAGTGGGTGAGCCGCCTAAGGACTCCACTGGGTGCGGTCCATTCCTTCCCAGTGAGGAAGAGTGACCCAGACCTCGTCAGGCCTTTCATTGCCTCTGCAATGTTATGGTTACACTCCAGCAAAGCAGAGGTAGATGGGACAGGGCTGAAGCTCAAGTGCTCCCCGAGAGCAGACCACAGCCCTTCGCTCACTGTGTCCTGGACAGGGGAGATAGGCTGGGAGGGGTGCAGAGAGGCTGTAGAGCAGCCCAGGGGAGGGGTTTTTGGCTGATTCAGCAACGTTACTCATGCAGGCTCTTTGGCTGCCCGCTCCTGACTGGGGCTGTTTAACAGATAAGCAGTTCCCTGATTATCAGCTGCAGGAGTGATAGCCCATGTTAACGAGCCAAATATCACATTTTTCTCACAGTGGGAGGATTGTCCCTATTGGGGAGGCTTGGAAAATACCCAAAGGGGCATGAGAAATCAACTGGGGTGGGGGCAGAGGTCGTGCAAGGTAGCAGACACTGTTTTCCTGGGGTCCTTTTAGGTTTTCAGCTTCTTCTTGCAAAGTGCCAGATAGGGCAGGGGCAATCTGAGCACTCTGGGACAGTGATTTTCACTTTGTTCTGTTGTTGTGGATTTTTCTTCACCCAATGATTGACCTTGATTGCAAGGCAAAATAAACAGCCTTCCTTCTGGCATAGCTTCCCTCTGGCTGTGTCCTTGCTCCCCATTCAGGTGGCTCTCACTCACTCCAGAACTAGTGGGATTGTTGTTCGATTTTCCCCTAAATTCTGGCTTGAATCACAGCTCACATGAATTTTATTGCTGGGAGGGCAGAGGTCTGGAGGACAGCAAGTAACTGACATCTCTAGGTAATAATAGCAATCACAGCCAACTAATCGTTATTATTCATTGATTTACAGCATTTAAATTACTTATTAGTGTTTAAATACCTAAGCCCCTTTCATCTAAGGTTGCCCAAATCACCGCACTCCTTTGTAATTACTCGGCCCTTGTAAAGTACTTAAACTGAGCCTTGGAGGAGTTAATTGAGTGTAGAAGTGTAGGTGGAAGCTGTGACTCACAGCCACTCGCTCGGATCCCTGTATTGTTTGCATTGCTTGTACTGTTTGCAGAGCTCTGATTTCTGAAAACTGGCAGCTTTAGCCAGCCCAATAGAAGCAAACAGTGATCTAGAATTAACATCACAGAAATAAATGCTCTAAAAACTAACCAATGCATTTAAAGAACAGTTACATCCCGAGTATGAAAGGCTGTGCATGGTGGAGAGATTGCTCTTTACAATAAGGTTAATTGATGGCATAACCAAAAAAGGGCCACTTGGGGTTTTGGTTGTGGATCCAAACAGAGGGTGGCAAGAGGCCAGCTGGGGCATCACTGCCAAGCCAGACGGGAAACCTGAGAACCTGCTAAGGAAGCTAAAGAAGCACAAGGGGAACTTCAAATTGAAACCAGACAATAGGACACTGTTCATACAGAAGGGGAAAAAAACAGTGCTTGTACATACACAGTATTTACTTAAGATCTCTTAAGCCACTCACGCTACTATGGCATGAAAATATATCACAGAATGGTTTGGGTTGGAATGGACCTTAAACTCATCCAGCTGCACCCCCTGCCACGGGCAGGGACCCCTTCCACTAGAGCAGCTTGCTCCAAGCCCCTGTGTCCAACCTGGCCTTGAACACTGCCAGGGATGGGGCAGCCACAGCTTCTCTGGGCACCCTGTGCCAGTGCCTCAGCATCCTTATTGTAAAGAATGTCTTGTATTTCACCTATATCTACCCTCTTTACTTCATAACTGTTAGCCCTCATCCCATCACTACGTTCCCTGATGAATAGCCCCTCTCCAGCTTTCCTGCAGCCCCTTTAGGCACTGGAGCTGCTCTCAGGTCTCCCCTTAAGGAGCTTTCTCTTCTCCAGGGTGAACCAGCCCAGCTCTCTCAGCCTGGCTCCAGAGCAGAGCTGCTCCAGCCCTCGCAACACCTCTGTGGCCTCTTCTGGGCTTGCTCCGACAGCTCCACGTCCCTCTGGATCCCATCCCTTCCCTCCATCATGTCAACCAAGCTGTTATGGAGACCAGGGAATACAGACAGATAATTTCAGCCCATTTCACCTGAGATAGAAAAATCCAGTTTCAAAAGATATCAAAATATTATGAGCCTAAACTCCAGCTGCAGAAGGTAGTTTGCTGTGGGACAACCACTTTTATGGAAGGTTTTTAAAGAAGAAGTCATATTCTATTTAGTTATATGGCCTTCACTGAGCCCCTTGCATATGGATAAAATATCATCAGTTTGTAAAAGGTTACCATGGAAATGAGGAGGAATAACAGCCTCAGTCATCGGGCCTGCTGACTTAACCCAGCATGCCAATACGATCCCAGAACCACATACATGGCTCCATCTTATCTCATTCAGGAAGATCAATGGACTGGTCACTGTGCATCCTACTAGAGGAAATGGAATGGCGATTTTATCACATACCACTGGGGACTCAAGAGGCCTCATGCTCAAACATATGGCTCTAACAAGGCCAAGGAGATCCTAGTTCTTATTTTCTTACAACCACATCAGGCAGACCCAAAATGATGGCTGCACCTGGGCTGTGTGTCCTGCCAAATTTCAGCATGAAAAGTTGAGTGATTAACCGTAAAATCCCAGCACGAAGCTGACGACATCGCTGGTGACTGGCAATGACATATGTGACAGCTTCTCTGATGTCATTGACAGAGATGCAGTTATGGGGTAGCCCAGTCCAGGGGCCCAGATCCCATGCCAAGGGAGGGCATAGCAGGGCAGAAGAGCAGCTCAGTGATCCAGCTCCACTTCCAGACTGCTGTGACCACCAGGCACTCTGGAAAAGAGGAGGAGTACTAAGGAAAGGAGAAGGAGAAATGGAAGGGGAAAGAGAAGAGGAAGAGAAAGACATGAGGAAGGGAAAGGGGAAGTGGGCTCCTGAAAGAGAGCTCTCTGAAGGATGCTTTCTGAAATAGAAACAGGCTTTCTTGTTCCAAATCTGGTCTGTTCAAGGTGAGGTTGGAGAGGGCTTGGAGCAACCTGGTCTAGTGGAAGGTGCCCCTGCCCGTGGCAGGGGGTTGGACCTAGGTGAGCTTTAAAATCCCTTCCAACCCAAACCATTCTATGATCCTATGAGTCTATGAAATAATTAAAGAATTAAAGCAAAACTTGGATCTATACTCACATTCCAGAGCCATCTAAGCTATGAACCTCTTACATGCTTATCTGATGGGGAAGGGGTTGTGATGCTGCCTGAGTCCATCCAGCTCAGCACTGTAAATGACATTTACCACTGAGGACACTCTCCAAACTTTGGAGTGAGGCTCCCTTCATTAGATGAGATTTGAAGGGATTTAAACCCTTGATCTCCATTCCAGGGACATTCCCTGGGGTTAGTATTGAGCTGTTCCTAATCTTCCATGTTGTGAATGGCATGTAAAGCTAGCCTTGGTTTCCACCGATGTTTCATCCAAAGACATAACACTGTGTAGCTCAAACCAACTGTTTAACCACACCAATAGAAAATGGCTTGAAATTTTCATTTCAAGTTGATTCAGCCCATCTGTTTAGTATCTCTTTTGGTATCTGAGCCAGTGATACATATGATGGGTTTAATCTATAGAACACAGGCTCTCTTCGAGACATAGGCAGTCACTCTTCAGAGTAGCACACATAGCCTTACCCTACCCCAGGAGCTGTTTGTTTGCTAGTGAGCTGCCACTTATATCTTCCATTTTCTGAAAGATGTCACTAAGTTTATGGCTGAAAGCAATTTTGCAGTAGTCCCAATGAAATACAAGGCATATGCCTTAAAGTCACAGAGATAGAGCAGGACTGACTGATGCCTCCGCGGTGCAGGCAACTTTGATTCGTATTTCAAAGACTGAACGCAGAGTGGATCTCTGCTTCCAAACTTGGTTTGTGCTTCTTTCTTAAAGGAGTTATCTAAAACATTGTATTTGGCATTTGTTTTCTTAAAAACAATGTAAAAATAACCTACTTGTTGTTCCTTATAATCTATTGCCTGTATTTATCTTATTATCTGTATTTAGAGATGCTTGTTCCCAGTTTTGACTCCTAGCAGGTATGTCTTTGATATTTTGCTGAATGACTTCAGATTTATTACATTCTAGTTCTGGTATTCCAGTCTCAAGATGTGCCATTTTACACTTGAAATATTTCATTTGCTTCTATAGCATTACTTGAGACTGGGAGGAGATCTGGGGCCCGTGTAGGTCCAGATAAAGCCTTAGTACAAGTGGCTGAGCACATCAAAAGCACTAAGAGTAAGTCTTAAAAGGATCCAGCATAAATCATTGCATCATTGGGATTGGAAAATGTGCTGTTTAGGTCTCAGAGTTTCCAGAACATGTAGACAGCATTCTGACACCAGAGGGATTACAAACATGTGTTCAGGCTTTGACAGAAATGTGAAAGTATCCACAGAAAACATTATTGGGAAAATTAGTTTGGTTCTTAGAATTATACTTCCCATTACAGGAAAGTGTTGCCTGTTTGATGATGTGTTGAGCTGGGGAAAAAAAGCATCAAAAAGGAAGAACTCAGGGACCATTAATGAATGCA
This sequence comes from Pezoporus wallicus, assembly GCF_028554395.1. Lineage (NCBI taxonomy): Eukaryota > Metazoa > Chordata > Aves > Psittaciformes > Psittacidae > Pezoporus > Pezoporus wallicus. The sequence continues at coordinate 517,224 of NW_026637976.1, read as the reverse complement.
ATAACAGCAAAAGTAACGATGCACTGACACTGGTAATTAGAAACATCACCAAGTGTAATAAAATGGACCATCATCAGAAGAATCTTATATTAGAAAAATATGCAGATTCAAAAGAAAGACTGTTAATGATATATAGAAATTGCACAATAATGTAATGATTAACAGTCACCTTAAATCCTATCTTAGACACTTCATTAATTCCCCTATTCATGTGGTGGTTGTCCTCTTATTCCTTCCCACAACATCTACTTTCCTACTTTTTCATGCACTTTGCAAAGTTAGTGACATAACTTTGAGGTTTGGGGCTGTATGTCCACATCTATTATTGAAAACTCCTCTAAAAAAGAGATGTGGCTTGACTTGGGAGCTCTGAGAAAAATCGGAATGGGCCATTTACGGCACTAGGACTGAGAAAAGAAACACGTTTTCTAGGAAGTGCTTTTTATTTCACTATGAAGGATTTGCTGTTGTTGTATTTTCCCAATTTCATTTTATATAATCTCAAAAATGATTTTCAAGTGTGGAGAACTCAGCCTACCCAAGTAGGCCCTTTGAATGCCCAATAAAGGTTGTGATATGACAGTAGGAGCACTTACAATCTTGTGCAGTTAGAAAATACCCCGGTGTCAACTGCAAGTGACAGGAACACTCTTCCTATTGCCATTAGAGAGGAGTGCTGGGTTTTTAAGATGTACTTCATCCATCAGGCCCTGATAGGAAGATAATAACAACAGGAGGGAGTGGAAACTGATGGTCGTCTAGTCCTTCAGCTTTTCCCATTCGGTTTCAGCTTTGCAATAGTTTTCATGTCACCTTTGAATCAATTTGAGCATCTAAGGAGGTCAGATTGTCACTGAAAGGTACTTTTGTTATATATAGCTAATCCCTTCCACCTATGGGCTCACTAATTTCAGAAACATGTTTTAACCTCGCAGCATTATGGTCTGGAATCTGAACACATTCAAGGTAATGTCATGAAAATCTTAGATCTGTGCACTGAGTGCTAGCCTGGTGATGGTCAGATTCATCCCATCTCACTCCATCACACTGAAAGATGGGCAGGTAATTCAAGGTGTTGGTCTATAGCCAACAGAGAGACAGAGACAGGAGGTGTCACATCATTGATAAGTGATTTTATATATTTTGGGGCAGAAAGGAAGCTCGCCAAAGCTTCTTTTCTCTTTCCATGACCAATAACAGAAGAGTAACTTAAAACAGAGACATAAGTTCTCAGAAGCTGGCATAAAAAGTGTTAGATACAACCATTAATGCTTCATCAATTAATATAGGATTAAACCATCTGTGTGTGTCTCTTCTATCAAAACCAGCACGGTACCAGGTCTTTTCCTTTCATTAGAAACAGCTCAGACAAACACTAAGGAAGGTTCAGAAGTTCTTGATCCACACTAGGAGACCAAGTGGGGATACAAGTGACTTCTTCAGGACCTTCCCAACCTCTGTCTCTATCAGATTTGCATGGAATCAAGCTCAGTTGCTGGATCACTCTTCTACAACCAGTCTGTAACAGTGCCTCTTTCTTTTCACTGGCAAAAAAGGGAGCTCAGACACAGTATTTATTCTGGTGAACCCCACCAATATGGCTTAAATAAAAAGCACATCTGTGCAATTTAGTCTCAAATATTTGCAGTTTTGATAGTGCAGGCGGGTATCTCTTACTTACCAGCAAAGGAAAAAGACCTCCAGAGCTATTGCAATGCATATGATGTTTATTAGAAGTAAAGCATCTCTGATATCTGCTGTTGAGTGATAATGTGCGAGGTTGAAGAGCAACCTCACAGTTTATAAGTCAGTGCACTTTCTGGTTGTCTAAAGACCAGATGTTCCAGCAAGAAGATGATGAGCACTGAGTAGGAGGAAGGTTTGAGGATGAGATGATAATGAACTGATAATTGCACATTCTCCAGAATTTGATGTGATTATAATTCACAGTGAGCTTCAAACTGCGTCAGGAGCCAAATTCCATGTATGTCCTCTATCAAACAGCGAGAATAGGTCTGACTTTGAACAAGCAGGAGTTAATGAACAAGCGGGATGAAAGTAAATGTATTTGCACTATAAGGTAACATGAAAACTAAAGAAGTGAACTGAAGATTACCTACCATGTTGTTACAATGAAGTTGAATGGATGGAGAAGAGCAGCACATAAGCAATTCATAGAATTATTTGGAGAAGGCAAAGATTGCTTCCTGTGTGTATGGAAAAAGAGTTAAAACTATGACTACCCATTCATCAAAATGCCAGATCAGGGGTTAATACAGAGATCCTCTTCTCTCTCCAACCTCCACAGTTTTATGATAAATGTGCCTCTCCGGGAGGAGCAGGGATGGGATAGATCAGTCCCATAGGAAAATGGGTGACAATTTGCAGTTTTAGGTAAATGGTACCTCCTGGGTCACAAATCTCAGCCACCTCTGGGAACAGCACCCTCCACTTCAGTGTACTTCATCAGAAATATGGCCCCTATCCCACCTCATTTCAAACTCTCATTTACTCTGTAATAGAAGCTGGCAACTTGACAGCTACATTTATTCTCCCAAGCTCAAAGCCAAATGCCAGTGGTTAAATTCTGGCAACAGTAGGGCAAGGGGTTTAATGTGAATGTGGCAAAATTCTCCCCCAGTGCCTGAACTCTGGACACTTCTCCCTCACTATGGACTTTTCTGATCCAGATTTAAGGGTCGTGGAAGGAGTTTACTTAGGACTGGCTGGTTCAAGCTCTCAGACAGTCTCTTCCAGCAGTGCTCACGTCCCTCAGCAGCAGTAAGGTTGTTGGCCAACAACAAAATGATCTGACAAAATGAGTTTTTCATAGAGGCTGGTTTTACAGAGCATAGATTATTTTCCTTTAGAGATATGAAAGATATAAACAGGATCAAAGCTTCCTTCCTGCAAACATTTACATACGTGCACACTTCATTTACCAGAGCGGGCTAATTGACATCAGACACTTGTGTACATAAAGTTAAATGTGTGTATAAATACTATCAGCACGGGGGGTCGAAAAGTGAAAGAAAGCCCTTAGGCAAACAGTTATATATAATCAAGTGGGTGGTTAAGAAGTTGTGGCTTGTCAGCTCAGCGCTGGTACTTGGCTTGTGCATGTTCTTCATGTGAGAGAGCTCCGCTTTGACACAAGCGGTGGAGAAGAGATTTAAGCGCAAGCGTTTCACAGCACAGCCAAGGTAGACTGAGAGGAGGAACATGCACAGTGACAGCAGCTCAAGAGCAAGCAGCATTTTGGTAAAGGTCAGCAGAGAGGTGCTGCCAAACCACCCTTCTTCAAAGGTCATTCCCGCAAGCGATAGGAGAGGTTGTGCAGGGAGAGAGGAGTGTGTTTCCATTGTAGCTTGGGGAGCTGCACAAATCTTGCTGTAAGTTTGGGGGAAGGTCCTGTAACCCCCTGGAAATACAGATCTTTATCTCAATGCTATCTCTTTCAAGAAGGAGCAATACCCAGAAGATTTGCATGGCCAAAGTGATTACTGACATTGCTCAGAAGAGTTTACCATGAACACAGTGATACTTGATGAGCAGGATAAAAATGTAAAAGAGGCATTTTAAGAACTTTTTTTTTGTAAATCACCTTATTTTTTTGCCTCTCCTCAGTCCCAAAATTTTACTGTGAGGGTGGTGAGGCACTGGAATGGGTTGCCCAAGGAAGTTGTGAATGCTCCATCTCAGTGTTCAAGTTGGATGGAGTCTTGGGTGCCATGGTTCAGTGTGAGGTGTCCCTGCCCATGGGAGGGGGGGTGGAACTGGATGATCTTAAGATCCTTTCCAACCCTAACTATTCTATGATTCTATGATTCCAAGTGGCATTCAAACTATCAAATATGAGTATAGGATGTATTATAAAATGTGTCAGTTTGTGTCAGCTTGTCTGGTTCTACATCATCTGTGCAGGTAAAACCAGTTAGTTCCAGAAAGGTCCTTTCCAATCCTAACTATTCTATGATTCTATAAATGACAGTAAGCCATGTGTATTTTTATATGACAAGCTATTGTGCAGAGGAAAGAGGAGTGTGTTACTCAGCAGTTTGTTTATACGAGAGGTGTACTTGGTGAAATAGTGGCTTTCTGTGATTTCCTATAAAAGGCCTGAAAGGACAGAAAACCAATAAACAAGTCTGATAGCACTCCAGGTCTGACAGCGTGCTGAATAAACCTGAGTCATGTGAATTACAACAGCTCGTTCCTCAGAAACACAGGAGTCTGCTGGGAGAAAGAAAACTAAAAACACAGTTCTTGGCACCATCAAGGAGTTCACTCCAGTGTGTGCCAGGTTCAATTGCATGACATATCTGTAAATGTCTGCATAGCAAAGGACAGGAGGTTCAGAAAGCAGTATTGCTCCAAAACACTCATAATGGATGTTGGGAAGTCTGAGCTGCACAAGAGGATGTGATGCTCTAAGCATCACATCTAACTGAGCGAGAGGATGTGATACACTGAGCTTGGATCTGGTCTCGTGGTTTAGATTTCCACTTAAACTTGCTGGGATCACTGCTCTGATCCTTTCTCAAAGCTGCAAAGTTATGAATGGCTGAGCACCTGCAACACACCACAAAATAGAGCTCAGCACCCCAATTGCATTTAGTTGCAACAGGATTGGTATATCCTGAAGATCCCACAGGGTTCAGCCCCAAACACCTTAACTATGTGGCAAGTGAGAACCTGCATTTTCTCATTGATCACTCTTAGAAAAACCTTGTTTTGAGAGCTGAAGGGTTCTGGTGAGGAGGGTAAAAATACCTGTCAAGAATGAGTTCATTGAAGTTTGTAACCTCCAGGAAGAGGTTGGTACTTTGCTCTTGCATTGAAGGGAATAGGATTCCCTCTTTCTTGAGCAGTTTCATAGTGATAAGGCTCAAGGTATTTCAGTTCTAATGCTGATTTCTCCTCTTCTTACTGAACAGTTCATTTCACCCTGTGTTCTCAGCCTCTATATTCCTTATTAACACAGGATGCAAGACTTTCAGAGAAAGTCTTATCTTACGTAAGAATAGTAAGAATTTGCCTGGAGACAAATGAAGATTTTTGTTTAGAAATACTGAACCAGTACTCAGCCTGGTGGGTAACTTCTGCCTGATCATCAAAGCTTTGAGGGCTGGACTGCTCAGCAAGTAGCTGCAGATTAAACCCTATGCCTCGAATTGTGAACGCTGGCAACGATGTTCACTGCCTATTTTTACTATTGGTCACCAAAGCAAGAAGCTCAAATCTAAAAATAAGAATTCAAACTTATTTCAAATTCAGGATTGTTAGATCATGTGCTCTGGTTTGGCTAAATTGCAAAACCTCCATAAGAGAATGCTGGACCAAAATAGTCCAGCAGTTATTGTTTGCAGGGTGGGATGAATGAACTGGGATTATATCCCTTTGTCTGGGACTTTGGACCTAAATTGTGACCTAAAAAGGCTCTTAGAAACCAGAGTTCTGAGGCACCTGACTCCTTTTGTGCACGTCATAGAATCACAGAATTATAGAATCATAGAATGGTTTGGATTGGAAAAAAACTTAAGACCATCCAGTTCCAATCCCTTGCCATGGGCAAGGATGCCTCACACTAGACCATGTCACCCAAGGCTCTGTCCAACCTTGCCTTGAACACCGCCAGGGGTGGAGCATTTACCATTTCTGTGGGCACCCTGTGCCAGTGCCTCAGCACCCTCACAAGGAAAAACTTCTGTCATGTATCTAACCTGAACTTCCCCTGTTTCAGTTTGAACCCATCACTCCTTGTCCTATCACTCCAGTCCCTGATGAAGAGTCCCTCTCCAGCATCCTCGTAGCCCCCTTCAGATATTGGAAGGCTGCTCTGAGGTGTTCTTTTTACATGTGAAATAAACTCTTCTTATTTCAGTGGTCTGTTGTGCTGTCATACAGAGTGTCAATAATGTTTTGATCAATACTATAGTAAAGATTGGCTGTTTATTTACAAAACTCTTTTTTTAGTGTTTTCTGAATTTAGTATATAGTGTATGTATATATACTATAATATGTATAATATATAGCGTATATTGTATATAGAGTATATTGTATATACTCTATGTAATACAGTTTCTTCTTGCAGAAGATACTAACAGCAAGTCTGATATTGCACCCTTCACTAAACACTGTAAAGCAATGACATTTTTTTAATCAGAACAAAAATTGTTACCCCGGATAAATATTTTTTCCCTTAAAAATAATTTTGATTACTCACAGCCTGACTGTATGGGAGTGAGATCATAGAATCATAGGCTCACAGAATGGTTTGGGTTGGAAGGGACCTTAAAGATTATCTAGTTCCAACTGCCCTGCCATGCAGTGATATTATGAACTATCTTAATATTTGAAAAGTGACTCAGAAGCCCTGATGCTCGTCTTTGACCCTTTGACACAGTTCAAAAGGCCAATGCTATCCCCTGGGCTGTACATCACTTATTTCCTATGACAGAAAGGCTGTGCATGAGCAGAGGAGCAACTCAAGTCTCCCGAATCAGCAGCAGGTTATCTTTCTGCGGGGCTCAAAGCACCACAGCAGGTTGCATCAGACATGGAAACATGCATTGCCTCTACTGCGCACAGTGGTTTCCTACCACTCAGTGTTATAATTCCTCTCCTTAAGGGTTCAGTGGCACTGGCAAAAAATAATCCTGAGCTCCATGACTGGGAACATCTCAATCCTCTGGCACTGCGACACTTTCTAATAGAAGAGAGATGCAATACAGAGCATTCCCAGAGGACGGGATGAGACAAGCTGCCCGCAATGAACCCCCGCAAACATTGCAGCTCCCTTCCAACTACAACACACATTTGTGACCTTCCTCCTCTAAAATAAGTACAGTGCATTAAAAACTCCCAATAATTCTTCCAAAACAAAACAGCCCACTGCATCTTCTTCTCCCCCAGAGAGAATGAGAGAACAAACACATGATACATTAGTCATAGGCTGGAAGATCAGAGGACACCATGGTGATCGTCTTGTCTGACTTCTTGCGTAAGAGGCAATTAGGCTTCTGGCAGTTAATTCAGGCTTGAAATGGAGAAAAAATATACTGTGGTGATTTGGAGAATTGCTAGCAATGGAAATTCAATCACGTCCCCTGCTCCAAGCTGTTCCAATGACTTGTTACCAGCCTTCGTTTTTAATCTCAGTTTGTCTAGGTCCAACCTCCAGCCTCAGGTAGGTCTCATTCAACCTCTGCCTCTAGGACTGAAAAGTCTCCTAAACCATCTTCCAAACTAAGTACTGCAAGAATATGGTTGAGACACTTTTTTTTCCTCTAGCTTTGACAGCAACAGAGTCTGAGCACCTTGTGACTTTTACTGCAAGGCAATTTTTTCTACACCTTTATTATTCTTGATTCGTTTGTCTGTTGTATCCTATCTTGGTTTATTTTTGGTTGCTGTTGTTTGTATGTTTTAAACAGCCACTGAAAATGGGTACCTCATTCTGGAGTCAGTCATTGTGGAATGGAAACAGAACAAAGCTCACAGTTCCCCCACTTACATGCCATGAGATGCCATCAGATGATTATGTTCATCTGAGCAACAACCTACGTCTCTTCCAGCCTCGCTACTTTCTGGAATCATCTTCACTTTATAAGTGTGCCTTTCAGTGTTGATACTGTATATATGGTTTTATGTCTTTTTCTGTTATAAATATTCCCTTCGATGCTTTGCCTTTTCCCAGTGTTTCTGTCATCTGTAAATAACTGATTATGATTTTTAGTGACACCAAGGCTTGGTAGGATTATCAAACTGCATATGGTCAGGAACACCTCTCCTCTTTCATTAAGGAAATGAGTGTGGAATGAGAACAGAAGTAGCAGGATATGGAATGAGTTGCTCTCTTAAGCTTATTTATGAATATTATCTCTGGAAACTGATGCTGTTCTTCACATGCAGAGACTCTTTATTTAACTTTGTGCTAACATAAGAGTCTGGTGTCATTACCTTTTCATATCAAATCTGCATCAAGAGTATCTTAATTCAGTTTTGGATAGATCACCACTTGAAACATGACATGTTTCCTCCTCTGGGCAGAAGCCCAAAGGTTTGTCCACAGGCCCTTCTTTGCACAAACAACCCTAGTCCTGTGGTTTTTCTTACCCACAGAGAAGTCACTCCATTCAGCTCAGTGTTGCTGAAGACAATACAGGGCTGTCCCTTCATTCCCTGCTGATTCTGGATCTCTCCTCAGCTGGACAGAAGTTTATGACCTGGTCTGAAGTTGGGCATGAGCATGAGGTTGCCAAAACCAGACTTGTCATTTGGAAATTGTAAGAGGATATTCACCAAGGCTGTCTGTTCCCAGAGTCTCAGACACTGCGGGACGCTACTGCAGTCCTCAGGACACAGGCCCCATAGCCCCACCTTGGTCCACACTATCCCAGGGAGGAACAGAGCTTTAGCACCCCATCAGCAGTGGGAGGAGGCAGCCTTTTTGATGTATAACCCCAGCGTCTTGGCCGCTTGGTAGCAAAAAGGTCCTGGAAACATTTAGGTGGTTACTGTGGTCCCATATCCATCTCACTCCCTGTTCAACCATGCCAGCAGCTATTATCTCCACCCAAAGCAAAACAAGGACCTCTCCTTCTGCTATGGGACCTGACTAAGCTATTCCAGACACATGGCTTCTTTAACGAGTATATCAAGTTTAGCTGGTACAAGACAAGCCATTAACACTTACAGCATTTATTAGAAGCAACAATTAAACAGAAAAGGGGAGGATGTCAGATAAAGGAGCCTCCTATTCCTTGCAAGCTCATTTCCAGCAAACGTTGTTCACAGATATTTTTCCCAGTTATTACAAACAACACCCTTTCCTTTGATCCCAAACCACTAGAGATTTTGATGTGAGTCGGCTTACCACGAAGCCCCGCACACATAGCTTTGACCTCAAAACCAACCCACTGGTTTGGTCATTGAAGAGACAACTCACATCAGCCCCTTCAAGTAGACAATCATGTGGGAATGTCCCAGACCAAAGACTTTCATTAAGATAAAGACTTCACTGTGACTCTGGAGTCTAATGCAGCAATGAAGCAGAACTAAACCTGAATTACCAAGCTCCCTGAAATACACTTAAAAAAAAGGTTAATTTTGGAATGATGTCACATCTCTCCAAAAAGAACAAACTTTGTTAAGAAAAATCAGCTCCAAGTGCAATTAGTGGCATGCAGCTCTTTGCGTTCCTCATGGCTATAAATTAGTTAACCAAGGATCTGGTACCCACGTGTATGTGTATAAATAACACAGGCAGATAGCTGAGTTTGGATAAAAACTTAAAGGCAGCTCCCAGCTGTAAAAAAGAGTGGTGGCCCTGAGGGTCTTGTATGTGAATTGCTTCTGTGAGCCAAAGTGGAGGCAGTGTTTTTGCATTTGGAAACCAGATGGTTGCAGGACTCGATTTCAGAACATTTAATTGCTCTTGGCTTTAATTCCTGCTTTTCTTCATTACAAGGAGAGACATCTAAGAAACATGCAGGTCAAATTTTACTCTCATTTATACCAGTTCAACACCAAGAGGTCAGCAGGATCCTACAGAAGCTCCTCCATGGGCTTGCTAGGAATGGGGGTGTTGAACATAACTGACCCCCGGCAGCCCAGACCCATCTGACTCATCTGCCTCTTCAGTTCCTTCTAATCTCAGACACTGTGCCTAATGCCAAGAGGAAGCCTATTGTGTAGTGTTCTTCCTCAGAGCTAATCATAGAAGCATAGAATGAACTAGGTTGGAAAAGATCTTTAAGATCATCAAGTCCAATCATCCCCCAGCACTGCCATATCCACCACCAAACCGTGCCATTCTCCTCTGCTCCTTATAGAATGGTGGGTTCCTGTGGAAGTCATAGTTGGAAAACACCCCCCATGGAAGACCATGGACTTCCCTTGCAATGCCAGGAACTGAGATTTCTACAGAATTTAACCTTTTTTTTGGCCTATTTTTTGTGAATGGTTTATTAGCTATGTTCAGCCAATGATTGAAAGCAACTGGTTGACCTCTTTGCTTGGAAGACCATGTCTTTGCCTACTCATCCAAGAGGACTGGTCTAACAGGCCACATAAAAGGACAGATACCTGCTTATGGTCTGGTGATGTTTGCTGTCCAGATATGACTTCTTTCTCAGTTACACTGCTAAAATCAAGTATGATTCATGGGTTATAAGACCAGAGTGGACCGGTTTGATTTTTCAGCCCGATTGCCAAAATAATTCAGGGAAAGAGCTCCTTTGGGCAAGTTTCTATTTGAACAAAACAGTCTTTTCTAAGACAAACATTCCATTTTGACTTAAACATGGCCCTGATTAAACATGCTACAATAGATATGTTTTTTCCTGTTTTTTCCTGCATGCTGTTAATAATGTGTACTTTAATTAGCTCTATCATTGACTAAAAACATGGGCTAATAAGGAATGTTCAGATCTAAGATTACAACTTACAGTTTGTTCCTTCTGGGGGAAAACATGCTGCTAGTTCACAATCTGGGCCAAAAGGTTTATCCTGTTTGAAACACTAGAGAATTATGGAATTTCAGAAGCAAGGACATGTTAGTCCATACCATCCATGAGTTTGTGGTGACTTCCCTCCAGGACTGGGAGAAAGGATCAGAATGGGTTCACAATTCCCCTTCCCTGATTTGTGAACATGATTCCCAACATAAGATGCTTGGCTTGCATATTAGCAGCTATTCCCGGAAATATTGCAATTCCCATACATTTGTCTGCCTTAGCAGTCATTCTTAGGTCAATGTAAGCCAACCAGTGTATTTTGAAGTCAGCAGGATAGAGGAATTTGGAGGATTTTATGCTGTTTTTATTAGCATCAACATTTCCTTAGTACTTTATATTGTGTATTTTCTAGAGACACACTATAATTCAAACTGACACACAAGGGTAAAAGAAATAACGAATGTGCCACAATGAAACTCAAAAAGCAGGGAGGAAACATCCCTTTGAGAGGCTGGAGCACCCAAAGGCAGTGCTGGCACAAAAAGCTGCTGTGTTGCTGTGTCAGAGAAGCCTGAGGCGAGCTGATGCCTTTGGTCAAAGCTGAAACTGAGTCTCCATTCTCACATCCAGACTAAACTAATAGTGTGACCAGGGCTGTTGCGGTTCTACCTCCTCATTTTTACCTTCGTAACCTGCCCCAAAGCTTTCTAAGGAAACTATTTGGCAAATTCTACCAAAATTAGTGGTAATTTCAGAAATTAAGAAAATAATTTTGCCTGGTGCTTAACATTAACTAAAATATAAGTTTCCCCACTGCAGTGCTTGCAGTGCATAACAAGCACTCTCCACCCATGGCTTGCCAGCAGAACCTGAGCTCAGGACTTGGAGACTGGTTTCAAGTACTAGGTATGAGGCATCCCCAAGAACAGCACTGAGCCTTGAGTGGCCTTTGAACAGATGACATAACATACCCTGTTATAATAACTGATCCTCTTGTCTTCCCTCACTCCGTAGTACTGTGAGGGTGCTGAGGCACTGGCACAGGGTGCCCAGAGAAGCTGTGGCTGCCCCATCCCTGGCAGTGTTCAAGGCCAGGTTGGACACAGGGGCTTGGAGCAAGCTGCTCTAGTGGAAGGGGTCCCTGCCTGTGGCAGGGTTTGGAACTGGATGAGCTTTAAGGTCCCATCCAACACAAACCAGTCTGGGACTCTGTGATAATAGACCAATCTGTATAATTGGTCTGTTGTATCATTTGTAATATTGTTGGAAGAAACATTGCCACTGCTTACATCTTTCTACAGCATAGAATCACAGAATGGTTTGGGTTGGAAAGGACCTTAAGATCATCAAGTTCCAACCCACTTGCCATGGGCAGGGGCACCTCACACTAAACCATGGCACCCAAAGCTCTGTCCAGCCTGGCCTTGAACACTGACAGGGATGGAGCATTCACAACCTCCCTGGGCAACCCATTCCAGTGCCTCAGCACCCTAACAGGAAAGAATTTCCTCCTTATATCCAATCTAAACTTCCCCTGTTTCAGTTTGAACCCATCACCCCTTGTCCTATCACTGCAGTCCCTGATGAAGAGTCCCTCCCCAGCATCCTTGTAGCCCCCTTCAGACACTGGAAGCTGCTCTGAGGTCTCCACACAGCTTCTCTTCTCCAGGCTCAACAGCCCTAACTATCTCAGCCTATCTTCATACTGGAGGCAATGTATGCATGATATAGGCATGATGTAGCAGGATCCAATTTCAGTGCATCTCTGTGCAACGTGGTGGCCAATGCTCATGCAGCCCTGCCAGCAGGTTATATGCACATGCATGCACACATCAAAGGGAATGTGACCTTCTGTCCTCTCTGCCACTTAAGGACTGCAGAAACTCAGGAACAACATGTGTGGAGGAGAAATCCAGAGCAAGGAGCCTGCATGCGAAGAGTTTACATTAAAGGCTACAAATAGTGTTTGGGAGAAAAGTCAGAGTTTGGGAAGTTTTTATCTCCTCTTTGAACTGCGGAGCCAGCGTATTCCCCCTTCACGTTCCGTGTTCCCTGGGGATTATTGGGATTTTCTGCCAGACTCGAGACTATCTCAGCTTCATTCCCCAAAAAGCAAGTATTTTACGTGCAATGTGATTACCCAACAACACTCCTCTGAAAGCTCCTTTGGAAGTAAAACAGAGTTGTCTCTTCAACACATGAGTTCCTGCTCTTATCTATTGGAGCTCATTAGCTTGGAAGCACTTCACCTGCTTGGTCTCTGCCAGGGAACCTCCCAGCAGGCATTTTGGAGGCAGAGGACTGTTGCTGTGAAAGGAAAAGAAAGCACTGCTCTATTTGTTTCTACTATCACATCCTGCTCTTGTTTCAGTTTTGATTTGTGTCTAAAGTTTCTCAGTTCACTAAGAATTTTCTTCTAACATGCTGGAAGACCCTGTTAGGTCTCAAGGAATTGGAAGAAGAAGCTCTCAGAGTTTAAATGCTGAATTCCACCAAGAGACTAAACATCTAGTTGTTATATCTGGCACCAGCATAATTGCAAAACCCTTAAACTAGCTGCTTGCTAACCCTGAAATCCTATTTGTCTGTGTTTCTAGTAGTAGCACTCTATAGCAGCCTATGATAGTCTTCTGGCAGTATGAAAAGAGTGCCTAAGTCTTTGCATCAACCTTTCAACACCCAGCTTACTCCTAAAATCCAATAGAGCTCAGATGTTTCGCTGTCCCTTCTTCACAGTCCGCTTTGGTAGACAGACAGATGTTGCCCTACCCCATGAAAAGGCATCAGAGAAATGTGGTTCTGGGATGTTTTTTAGCATGCTGCAAGGGCATTCTTATTTTGGGGAAGCGGCTTTGTCTTCAAGTCACCTGAGGGAGAGGAGGAACTTGGATCCAGCATGTCATGTCTTCAATGAACGTGTTAAAATCACCTTGACTTAAAAGGGAGAAGCTTTATTGCTTCAATATATTGTGTGGGAAAGGATTTAAGTAGCACAAGAAGCAAGCTGAGGAACCTGAGAAGTGCCTTCCAGCAGGTCAGCACTGGGAGGACTGGTCCTCTTCAGAGCCTGAAGATAAAGCCCTGTCCTCCCATTACGTGTTCTGTTTGCTGTCTTAGGTAGCTGTCTGTGCAGCAGCATAAACCCTGTTCTTGGTGCACCACACCTTATGGTAAACACAAATGCAGCATGAGCTGCCAAAGAGAGGTTAGGCAACACTACACTGAGCAATCCTCCCTGTAAATCTGAACTTGGTGAAGTCTACTTTCTGATGCTATTTAAATAGCACCCAGAAAATAGTTCCCTCAAGGCAAGCATTGTTAAATACACTCAAAACAAGCACCAAAAGTCTTTTCCCAAAGCCATTACAGCTTAATAAGATAACAAGTAAAGGCAAGAAGCAGGTTTCACGAGGTTGGCAGAGATGAAAAAGGCAGGGAGAGAATCCAGGCTCCCTTCCATGTTTTATCATGATTATCTCACATGATTCAGCATCTTATCTGATAATGCACTGCCTATTTAATCCTCACTCCGGGCATCCTAAAAATGCATCCTGTTTCCCAAAAGCCAGGCTGACGTTTTCTTTTGGGCCTCATCCCATTTGTGCTATTTCCTCTCAGCAGAGCTCAGTAAATAATCCCTCGTTTCCTTTTATGTTCACAGCCTTCACATCTCAGCTGACTCCTATCCTACAATCCTCCTCAGTCATTTCCATGCCAAGCTTTACGTATCAACCTCTTCAGTCCTTTCTCACACATCTTTAGCTATCCAGGAACATGGTTCCCAGAAGTGAATGATATGTTTGTGTGGAGACTTACTACAGCTGTGGAGCATACCCGTATCTGCAGCTTGGGAAAGGGGTGCAAGTAAAGCTCTGCTTAAATTGTCTCTATCCATTCCCACCCTGGACCATATGAAGCAATGAGCAAGTGGTGGACTTGGATCTCTCCAAGGCGTTTGATATGGTTTCCTATAGCCTCCTCCTAGAGAAATGGATGTGTTATGGCTTAGGCAAGTGGTCCATGAGGGTCCAAAGAAGGGCCACAAAGATGATCCAAGGATGTGAGGAAAGGCTGAGAGAGATGGTCTTGTTCAGCCTGGAGATGAGAAGGCTCAGGGAAAACCTTATACATGTGTGCCAGTATTTAAAGGATGGGCACAAAAAAGATGGAAAATCCCTTTTAACAACAAAAAGCTGAGGGGTGATGGGCAGGAGGGACATTCCAAATTGACACAAGAGGGAAACTTTTCCCAATGAGAACAATCAGCCCCTGGAATAATCTCCCCAGTATCGGACACTGTTAGGGTTGGACTGGGTGCTGGAACATCATGTCTAGGTCATGCTTTGCCAAGAGAGGTTGGACCAAATGATCCTTGAGGTCCCTTCCAACCTGGGATTCTGTGATGCTATGATTCTATCACACCGTCTTTCAGAGTCTGGAATGTACCAAGGTCTTTTGGACAAACTTCCCTTGAAGTTTCAAGCAGATTTTAGAGCTATTTCATAACAGTAGTAGCATAAAGGTTGTACCCTTGCCTTCAGATAGTGTATTTGTAATCCAAGATAGGGGTTGCAATTGCTTAAAACAGAGTACAAGTTATCTAGAGTGGACAGGGGGTGGGAGGACTAATGGGGGACAACTACATGGTCCTCAAAGAGAGGAGAGGACACGGACCTACTCCTGAACTAATGGATTTTAACTTTGCATTGAATGTGACTTGAATTTTCCATAGAGGCAAACAGGGTGAGATTCAGCTGACCCAGGGCAGATACCAGAGTTATCAGATGAGCTGATGACACCCATCTAAACAGAAATGTGCAGTGATAGGGTAAACCCCACCTTTTCTTCAAGAAGATAAGGAAAATGAGGGAGATGAGTCTCCAAAGTGCTACTTCTCTTCACTGACTATAAAATGAACCTGGACCACCAGAACTGGGGATGCTTCTCCTACATACACATCAAAAGACTGACTAAACAGTGATCTGTTTCTGAAGAGCTGTGTGATAGCAATTGGTTACCAGACAGCAGAATGCTGTGCCTAGACCAGAACTGTAAATATGCTTTTAAATTAAACCCCAGCTTTTGGATCATTTTGGCAAAGTCTTGTTATTAGTTCTTGGGGAATTATGAGAGTGAGTTGGAGAATCCTGAAATGAACTGTAACATTTAATCACTTAAAAATTATCACTGAAGCTGCATTTTGGAGCTGTCATCCTCTTATTTAAGTTGTGTGCAGCCAGGGAGCTTAAATGATACCATATGGGCTATATGTTAGAAAGAAAGACCAAAACCAGAAACAGAAGCACAGGCCAGTACAGACCTGAACAAACAGCACAAAACCAACCAAGCATCCAGCAGCAGCTCCCAACTGAGAGGTCTATGAAGTTATGAAGAGGGTCATGAGTCTGATTGATGAAAATGCATTTACTTTTTAACTGAGGACACCGGGCTCATTAAAACAGAGCTGTATTTTGGAACTGGAGCCACAAAGGGGAGAAATTGGGAACTTTTTGTACAGAACAAAACATTTTCAGTTAAACTTTTTTCTCACAAATAATAGCGGAGTCTTATAAATTTCAACAGATTAAGGAACAATATTTCAACCAACCAAGGATTAATTTGTAATGACTCTATCTGATACAAGTGCATAGTTCCTACTACATAATTCCTATTAGAAATAGCTAAACCCTCTTTTGGCAACACTTTGATAGAAGCTTCCATACTTTGTACGACTCCAGATGAGTTAGAGTCTTCCTAAGAGTCAGACAGTGAACATCTGGTTTGCATCACTGAGATCTAAAGCTTGTGTTTGCATGTGTGCAAAATAACTTCATTGCTACCCTCCACTTCGGTCTCTTGTCTTCTCCCTCTGCTTTGAGAGCAGAAGAAAAGCAAAAAATGAAGGAAAACATAAAAATCACATGCCCTGTGATCTCAACACTTTGCTGAGAACAGGACCTCAGTTTCTCACAGGTTCCTTCTGCAGAAACACCCTAATAGAATCAGCAAGGAGGAAAAATGAGATAGGCTTGAAATTAGTCATAGCTGCGCATTTTCCATCCCCAAAAGATGTCAAGTTTGGATTGTGTTTTCCAGCTGAAAAGATTTGTTTCAGAGGGTTAAAAAGCCTTATCTGAACTGAGACTGTCCTTTTCTCCCAGACTCTCCAGCTGTATCCAGCTCAGTTGGTCTCAGAGAACCCCAGGCTGGTTGGGCTGTGTTCTAGTAGACGCCCCTTTGCTTCAGATGTTTATCTGCTTTATCAGTCGGTGAACTCAGTGCTTGGAAGAAAAAGCTTTCAAGTCTCAAAAACTTTCACAAAACAATGCCCAGACATGGCTGATAATAAAAATGAGAGAGGGGAATCGGATCAGAAAACGGAATTGAAAAGAATCCCTGGCAAGCAGATGTTGCTGGTGGCACATACGGCACTTATGTATGTATGTCACATACACTTTATATCACTGCAGTCAACTGATTTATATCAAGTTCATTGGACAAATCACAACTGTCCCTTCAGGCCAGCCACCACCATTGCCATCACCTTCTTCAGGGTTCATGCCTGTAGGTGTGAATTTGTGTTGCATGAGTGCTGGTGATGGCTTCACCTTTTCCCAAGCCTGCCCCAGGACCAGACTCATTCCCTAGGCAGCTGAATTGAAAATGCTGCCTTCATAACAGAGTGCTCGACTCAGCCAAGAGACAGCTTCACATATAAAGAGGAATGGGACACAAAATCCAAATGTCCTGACACCACTCATTATCCCATTTATTATGCTGTGAGGAGCTAAGTGAGGAAAACGGGAGCATTTATGCAAAACCACCTGTGTGTTGCTTTTCTCTGGCAGTTCAGCATTGGGTCAGGTCACGGCTCAAGGCTGGGACACTGGGAGCACTGAGACCCACTCTCCAAGTGTGAGCTGATGACTACAGATGCATGGAAAACACGTCAATATTTCTCATGCAGAACTTCTGATCTTTTCTGTAATCTCAGACCTGCCTTTCCACCTCTCTGGTGCAAGCACTTCAAACAGGCAACCAAGCTGCCTCTGATGGGGAATGCCCAGTGTCAAGCTTGATAAATCCTTGCTTTGAAGGTGGCAGCTTGGCTCTTCCTGTGGACAGTATCTCTGTCTGGGTGCTTAAAGCTTGTGGCATCTGAAATTAGCACTTCCAAATGGAACTTTCAAACACTCTTGGGATCATCATCTGATGTATGAATAAAGCAATCTCACCATCTGCCTGCTCGGATATTGGTGCCATTCAGATAATTGCATTGGAGAAGAAGGGGCATTTGTAAGGACAACCATGAAGTAGCACTTTATTTTTTCAATAGTGTATATTCATCATTGATTTCTTTGCCACTAGTAGTACATAAAATCCAGGAGATAAACAGCTCTCTTTTGGCTTTTATTTCTGTGGACCTACATGTTTCCAACTCATCTGCCCCAAATATTAGAGTACTTTCCTGAATATGTGTCCTGATACTCATAGTTATCAGTCTTGCTTCTCCTACTACACCCATGGGGTGATCAGATAACCCCATGAGAATATGCAGCCAGGGCGACCCTGTCGTTTCTGAGCAAGGGGATATCTTTCTCCTAAGGGAAGCCTGCAAAAGTGAGACACTCCCCTGGCCCAGAGACAACAATAGTGACAAAATAAGGTGTCAAAAATGATACCCTGCTTCTCCTTTTCTTCTGACCTGAAAAACAGCAACAACAAGGATTCTTAGAGACAAAAAGCTGTCTGCTAATTGCTGACTCTCTGCTTACTTTGATCCTAGTGCAATGAGATAAGCAAAGCAGAACTGGGACCTGAACAACTTGAAAACTAATGGTATTAATGAGGCAATAAATAGATGACTTGCAGCAGCCCAGCTTGCTCAGCCTTTCCTCACATGCTGACCAGCCCTTGAATCATCTTTGTGGACTCTCTCCAGCACATCCACATCTTTTTTTGTACAGCAGGACCAAACCTGAACACAGTATTCCAGGAGTGGCCTGACCAGCACAGAGCAGAGTGGGACAGTGACACCTTTATCTCTGCTGGTGATGCCCTTGGGGGTGGTCCCCAGCACCCTGTTGGGTTTCTTTGCTCAGCTGCTCACTGTTCACTTCTATGGAGCTGGTTCCTCCAGGTCCCATTCCCAGAGCTGCTCCAGCTGGGCAGATCCCACCCTATGCTGCTCTGGGATTGGGTTTTCCCAGGTGCAAGACCTGACACTTGTCCTTGCTAAGCTCCATGAGGTTCTTGTTTATCCCAGTCTTCAGCCTGTCCAGCTCATCCTTCAGGGTGGCTCCCCTCTTTCCACTTCCCCACTCAGTTTGGTGTCACTGGCAAACTTCATCAGGAAACACTCGATCCCATCATCCAGATCACTTATGAAGACATTGAACAGTGTTGGGCCCAATATTGATCCCTGGGTGACTCCACTGGTGACAGATCCCCAGTTGGAGAAGAAGCTGTTCACCACCACCAGCTCAGGTCAGCCAGCTCCTCACCCACTGTATGGACCACTTGTCCACACCATAACACATCAGTTTTTCTAGGAGGAGGATATGTAAAACCATATCAAAAGCCTTAGAGAAATTCAGGTAGAAAATATATCTGCAGTTGCTTATGTTAAGATGACAGCTCACTCCACATGCCCCTTGAATAAAAAATGTGGAGGGCGTAAACCATTTTCCCTGATTTAAAACTATTTTCTGTCTATCAGCCTAACCTTTCCGTCTCCATTAACCCAGTATTCATTAATTATTAATTATTTTAAATATTATTATTATCATTAACTCCATTCATTCATTTCTCCTTTAACTGAGCTTGAATCCTAGGAATTTCTAAAACCTTCACTGCTTGAGATATTTCAGCTATGAATTACCTCATTTTAGTGTGCCCTTACATGAGGTGAAGCTTAGTTAGTGAGGAAGGAAACCTTTACTCTGTGTTAATCCCCCAAGTGCCTAAAAATACTGTGAGACATTTAGGATCTGGTTCCCTTTGACAGCCACCATGAGAGGAAAAAGTCACATATTATTCCTGCATTCAGCCTATCTAATAAGGCTTGCTGGCGTTGCTATTTTGATGATGTGTGTCCCACCTATTCCACTCCCTTGCACAGCAACTTGCAATGCTGAAATAGGTCTGTTGGGTTTGGGCTGCCCTCAAATTTCTTTCCGTTACAGTTGTTTTGGTTTAAAGGGCAATTTTCTTTTCCAAAAAACAAACCGATGTAATAACTATCATCAAGATTGGTGTTGGTACAAAAGGGCTGCAGCCACATCAGATCAACTCATCATTTGCGGTAAATAGCACGTCCTAAATAAACATAAGTGCTCCTTTAGCCCAAACACGAGGCTTTGCTCTTCCATTACCTCTATGGCAGCACCATTTATGTGGATGTTGAAGTCTCAGGTAGAAGAACATCACACTAAATAACAAGTAACTCCAAATTTCTGATCAAAGATGATATAAAGGAGATGTCTCACATCCCTCAGGAGGTCTGCAGGACAAAACATACAGAGGGGAGCCCACATTCAAAGTCCTTCTTAACCCAAATGTTTCCCCAAAGGACTGAGTAGGTCTCTAGGAAACAAACTCCAATAAACCAGACAGACCACATCACCTTTAGTCATTTCTCCCAAGAATTCACCCTGGTATGTACATGCTCCAGAGCCCTTTCACTTTTCAGCAGGAGCCAACAGATCTACCAACATTTTCTTCATTTTTATCCGACATGACGTTGCTCATCCCCATTGATGAACATCTGGGTGCAATCACGGATGTATCCTCCAAGGAGTGCAGATCATGAATCAGCAGGCTGCTTGACAAGATGTCCAGACCTTCAGAACTGCCAGATCTACAGCACGATCCACCAATACATTCACTTTTGTGATTCTTCTTCTCCAATTAATCTTCATTTCTATCATCCAGTTTTTGTCCCTATGGACGTGACATTAAAACATGTCTTGTTATTGTCTGCCAGGGATAAACAATTATTTCCTTTCTTACACTTGGCGAGTCCAACAGGGCAGGCTAACCACACCAGGATGAGTTTATTGCAGCCTAATGCAAGAAATCATGCAAGAATTTGAAGAATCTAGGAACACAACTTAGTAACAAGTCTGTGAGAAAGGGGGATCTGGTAGTACGAGCAAAGGTTTAGCTCCCATGTGAGTGCTCCTTTTCTGGGGCACAGCAACCAGCATCCCTCTGCCACAGCGTCCTAATAGGATGTAAGACCGCTTTCATGCCATGCTTGTGCTGGGGTGGGTGACCATGTGAGTCATCAGAAAAGGATGAGATGAGGTCATGACAGACACTCTGCTGAGATGTAGGGAAATAACCACTTAACTCATGCCTTTATTTTGTGCCATCACTGCTATGAATGTGAACAGATGTTCTTGGACATCAGGTCTTGGAGCATCCGTCTATGTGTATCAATGCACTACTAAATAAAGGTTGTTTGTATACTACACTGAATAAAATACACCGGAGATGGGCTTAAGCCCTCAACTCTGGCTTATCCACCCTTGTTCCTTTCTTTCTACCTTCCTGGCTCTGTTCAGACCTGGACTCAATCAAGGAGAAGGGCCAGTCATGCAGTTCTCCAGTACTGGTTCAGCAAGCATTGCACCTTCAAGCACCCATCAGTTCACCGATTCATCATCCAGATAAATCAACACCTTTCTGGTTTCATTCCATCACCACATTATGCTGGCAGGATCAGTGCTATGTTATTTTAGATAATTTGAATGGAACCACGCATAAAATCATAGAAAGGGTTGAGTTGGAAGGGACCTTAAAGCTCATCCAGTTCCAGTCCCCTGCCACAGGCAGGGACTCCTTCCACTAGAGCAGCTTGCTCCAAGCCCCTGTGTCCAACCTGGCCTTGAACACTGCCAGGGATGGGGCAGCCACAGCTTCTCTGGGCACCCTGTGCCAGCGCCTCAGCACCCTCATTGTAAAGAATGTCTTCTATTTCACCTATATCTACCCTCTTTACTTCATAACTGTTAGCCCTCGTCCCATCACTACGTTCCCTGATGAAGAGCCCCTCTCCAGCTTTCCTGCAGCCCCTTCAGGCACTGGAGCTGCTCTCAGGTCTCCCCTTCAGGAGCCTTCTCTTCTCCAGGCTCACCCAGCCCAGCTCTCTCAGCCTGGCTCCAGAGCAGAGCTGCTCCAGCCCTTGCAGCAGCCCCATGGCCTCCTCTGGCCTCACTCCAACAGCTCCACGTCCCTCTTGTGCTGCTGCCCCAGAGCTGGATCAGGGCTGCAGGGGGGGTCTCCCCTTCACACAGCAGAGGGGCAGGATCCCCTCCCTGAGCTGCTGATGCTCATGCTCTGGGGGTGCAGCCCAGCACATGGGGGGGGTTACATCTTGGAGCCACAGAGTCCAGAGTGAAGTCAAGGCTGTGTAAGCTCAATGCAGACTGTTGGGTCTAGAAAGTGACAACCATAAGCAATGAACATCAGCCTTAGACCGGGTCTCAGTCATTGTCCCTCTGGCTTAGCAGTGTAGAAAGCATACACTTTCTATTAATTATAGAGGGAGCCTAGAGTGACGTGCTTGTAACGTGGAAAGCACAGCTCATTGCCTATATTTAGGTAGGATGAATCCAGGCTCTTCTAAAATGTTTACAGTGCCTTTTATTTGCAGCTTGAACCGGAAGATAGCAATTATACATATCCCAGATGGACAAAGATGTTTAAAAGGAGGCTTGGCTATACCAGGAACCCTGTTGCTTGCTTTTTCTGCTTGGCTGTTTGTTCACTTCTCCTACAGAGGAGCAGGAAATCTTTAGGGACTGGCTTTCCCTCCTCCGCTGTTTCCAAGAAGCTGCACCTCTTTGATCTTTTTTAGTCTTGCAAAACCTGGTCCTGCCCTTGCTCCAGCCCAAGAATGTGGCAAACTCACAGGGTCAGATCCTTATCGGGGTGTAAACTGGCACAACTTCTGCACTTCAAAGTAATTCCCCTGCATCACACCTCTTGCAGACCACAATCCTCAAGGTCTTCACGGGAGGTGGGACCTTAATCTGCCGACCTCGGTCAGTAAATTACCTAATTAAAACCAGCCATTAAATAATCTTTAGCCTAATGTTTATTTCTCCAGGCTGATCTGTTTACACTGCTTGTTGCTGCTCTCCATCGGGCCAGAGTGACAGGAGGATATGGCAAGGCTGCTCCGCAACGTGGCTGATGTCAGTGCCCATGCTGCAGATGAAGTCACGTCTGTGTTTGATCACAAGAGAAAGTGCAGTTTAATGATTAGATGGGGAAAGGGAAGCAAAAACACACTGCAAAGTGTCGAGGTTGAAGCCTTTGGGAAGCAGAGTCTTCTGCTCTCCTCCCTTCCCAGTGAGCAGGTTCTACCTTGAATCTAGGACCCAAACCAAAAGAAGCTCATGGTCTCCTCCAGAACGAGGTTATTCAACTGATCCCTGCCATCAGAGAAAGTCTGGGCTCATGCTACAGCTCTTCCCTCAGCTGGTGCCATTGTTGGGACTTTCTGAGTAGTTCGTTTTCCTTATGCCATCTTGAAGTTCTCTGGGTAACATTCACTATTGAGTCGATAAAGAATGGTCTGGCAAATAGACCCTTCCTACTGCACAGTGATGCCAACTAGGAAAGAGCCCTAGGAAAGAGCCCAAACCCTAATGCTGGCCATGCTGTGTTGCTCCCTTAAAGCAAAAAGAGTGCATTCCCTTCCCTGGGCTTGGAGAGGCCATGCTGTGAGGACCAAAGCATGAATTCCGGGGTCTCAGTTTCTCAGACAAATCCATTTCTGAGCTCCCCAGGACCTTAATATCTCCAGGGCCAGGTCCTTCAGAGCATCTCACCCAAAGCTCATCTTTCTGCCTGAAATTCGCTGTCCCAGGAGCAGGCCCACAGCTTTCTATGCACTCCTTCACCTCTAAAAAGGAGAATAGGAGCAGCTCTGCTCTGGAGCCAGGCTGAGAGAGCTGGGCTGGGGCAGCCTGGAGAAGAGAAGGCTCCTCAAGGGGAGACCTGAGAGCAGCTCCAGTGCCTGAAGGGGCTGCAGGAAACCTGGAGAGGGGCTTGGGACAAGGGCCTGTAGGGACAGGCCAAGGGGAATGGCTTTAACCTGCCCGAGGGGAGACTGAGCTGAGCTCTTAGGCAGAAGCTCTTCCCTGTGAGGGTGCTGAGGCGCTGGCACAGGGTGCCCAGAGAAGCTGTGGCTGCCCCATCCGTGGCAGTGCTCAAGGCCAGGTTGGACACAGGGGCTTGGAACAAGCTGCTCTAGTGGAAGGGGTCCCTGTCCGTGGCAGGGGTTGGGACTGGATGAGCTTTAAGGTCCCTTTAACTTCACCCATTCTATGATTCAATGAATGGCAGGGTCTCCATTGCCATTTCAACTTTCGTCTCTCTTTCCACAAAACCATGCTTCTGGTGTTAAATCACAAATGCTTTCATGAAGGCAGCCCTTCAACCTTCTTATTACATATTGGGGAAGAAAGACTTGGTTCATTGTTCCCTGTATGACAACTCCTTGTCAGTTCATGAGAAAGAATGGGATTAGAATCATAGAATCATAGAATAGTTCGGGTTGGAAAGGACCTTAAGATCATCCAGTTCCAACCCCCCTGCCATGGGCAGGGACACCTCACACTAAACCATGGCACCCAAGGCCTCGTCCAACCTGGCCTTGAACACTGCCAGGGATGGAGCATTCACAACTTCCCTGGGCAACCCATTCCAGTGTCTCACCACCCTCACAGGAAAGAATTTCCTCCTTATATTCAATCTAAACTTCCCCTGTTTCAGTTTGAACCCATCACCCCTTGTCCTGTCACTACAGTCCCTAATGAAGTGTCCTTCCCCTGCATTCATATAGGCCCTCTTCAGATACTGGAAGGCTGCTATGAGGTCCGATTCTTGATTCTGGGGTTGGAACTAGATGATCTTCATGTCCTTTCTAATCCTAACTATTCTATGATTCTATGACTCTATACATGCTTTTAGATACATTTTATAAGAGCCATTCCAAACTGAGGTTTGAGATGCAGTCCTGCCAGGGATGGGTTCCCAAATGTTGAAGCTGTTCTTTCAGGAAGGTCATGCTGTCATAACAAACATCTCACCAAAATAGAAACAATACCCTGAGAATCTGAACGTCAGAGTGGAAAGTCAGCTTCCTGGCAGATATTTGTAATGTGCTTTGAAGATGTGAAGAATGGCACTGCTGCTAAGAAGTATTTATTCCCCTTTTTTGTACTATGATGTTGACGAGCTTAATTTTTTCTCGGTGTGTAATGACAGAGACAGCATCTTCTCTACACTTGGGGATTAAAAAAC
Organism: Pezoporus wallicus; assembly: GCF_028554395.1. Taxonomy (NCBI): domain Eukaryota; kingdom Metazoa; phylum Chordata; class Aves; order Psittaciformes; family Psittacidae; genus Pezoporus; species Pezoporus wallicus. Next base: position 492,445 of record NW_026637976.1, on the reverse strand, counting down.
ACAGGAACAACAGAGAGAGAAGAACTCTGCGGTATCTCTGCTATCAGCAGCAACAGAAACAGTTCTGATTTCTGTATGGATGTTTCCATGGCTCTCACTATTATGGTATCTGAACAACTTTAAAACACTTCGCAGCTACAGTCACTTAGTGAAATAGTGAAGTATGGTTGTTTATATTTTGCCCAATGTTAACTGAAGCACAGACCTCATTAAGGAACACAAAGTGAAACAGGGAGATTAGATACTGAATGCTGATCTCTCAAATCCCAGTTTACTGTTTCCTATATAAAATGATGCCTATTAGCAGGGAAAAAAGAGGAAGATAAGGGCTTTACACAGAAGCCATTTAGAGCAGTTGTTTGGCCTGAGTTGTACAAGCCAGATAAGATTATCTCAAAGGTCCCGACTAGCCACAAAGCATTGGAAATTATTAACTTTCTCTAATTCCTTTGTATTTGGGTGTACGCCGTAAGTCTACGTGTAATCCCCCAAAAGAAGGCTTTTGTGGGTTGTGAGTGTGTGTTTGTGTCTATCCCATATCTCAGTTTTGTCACGTTCCTATCACCTGGGCAGGAGAGGGACTTTACAAATGCTCACCCTAGAACACACATGGAAGGAGGGAATAAGGGAGAAACATTATAAATTACCCCACAGAAATAAAATATAGAATCATAGAATAGTTAGGGTTGGAAAGGACCTTAAGATCATCTAGGTTTTCATCATATAAGTGAGAGCTCAAGGCTTTTCTGTCACTGAAGGCAATCAACCAAGAACCAGTAGGAAACTGGGCTTTATCATTCCTAGTGTTTGTAGACATCCTGGGTTTTCAAAGAGTTTGAGATGCACCTTTTACTCTGCAAACCATTTTTCCACTGAAGAAGGGATTATCACACTATTAACTTTGAACATCAGTGGAATGTGACAGCAGAGTCTGGCTGTAGATGAGACACCATCTGATGTTCACTCAAGACAGCCCAATTAGTCATTCAGAAGGCAGATTTGGGGCTGTTTTATGTTCTTTACCTCTGAAATCACTTCCAGCTACTCTGAGACAGCCCTCCCACAGCCAGAGCTTTGCCTTCTTTGGCTTGTACATCCCATATAATCCAGCTGTCTGTTGGACTTTATATCAGGATGGGAGCAGTCATGCCCTGGTATCTGCTGGGGGTCCTGGGAAGCCCTATAACAATAAGGGATGGGTGGGTCAGTTCTCCCCATGTCCTAACACAGCCCACCCCACTGCTCTGGGGTAACTGGCACCCCACAAAGTTCAAAGAGTAGCCCTGGTGCAGGAAAGCATTATCAGACCCTTGATGTGACTTGAATTGCGTGTTTCAAGTTGAGCTTCATGTTGATAGAGCAGTTCCTGTAACTATGGTGAATAAAGGTTATTGCTCCAAAACTCAACTGGAAGTGAGCTATCCATATCATACACACTGGAGAGAGGATGGGAATGATAAATTGCCCTGGATCCCTGGATGTATGCTTCAGGATAAACCCCCAAATATTTTTTTTTGCTTCAGGCCCTTTTGCTAGGAAAAGAATAATAATAAATTAGCCTGTCAAGGTACTTGGAATGAGCTGTACAAGCTCCATTTAGATAATGAGAGTTTCTATGAAGAACAGGGCAGGGACCAGCTTTCTTACCTAGCGTTTCTCTTGTTATCTGTTTATTTACACCATGGATATCATCAGAAGCACTCTTGTTTTCAGCTGTTATTCACTTTCTACAATGGAGAATGGGTTGACCATAAGTTGGTGTCTTCTAACAAGCTGCTCCCAGCTGTTCCACATAGAAACATTGAATCATAGAATGGTTTGGGTTGGAAAGGACCTCCAGATCATCCAGTTCCAACCCCCTGCCATGGGCAGGGGCACCTCACTCTAGACCATGTCACCTAAGGCTCTGTCCAACCTGGACTTGAACATTGCTAGGATGGAGCTTTTACCACTTCTCTGGGCACCCTGTGCCAGCGCCTCAGCACCCTCACAGTAAAGAACTTCTTCCTTATATCTAACCTGAGCTTCCCCTGTTTCAGTTTGAGCCCGTCACCCCTTGTGCTATCACTGCAGTCCCTGATGAAGGGACCCTCTCCAACATACAGCATCGTATGGATAAGAAGAGAAAGAGGAATGGTTTTGGATGGTTGATTTGTTTGGGTTTTTTTTCCTTCTTGTTTGTTTTTCTGAGACTTTTAGGAAGGTTTCAGGTTTAGGAGGGCTAAAACAAGATGCTTTTTTTGTTACAATCCTACCTAAAAGGAAGGCGATTTTCTTGGTCTGTAAGTCAGGACATGGGAGGAGGTTCTTAACCACTGAAGCAACCCACACAAAGTGTTTATTTCCACACTTAGGAAATGGTTATAATTGAACTCTGCCCAGAGATGTAATTAAGAAATGATCAGGCTCTCTGCTGCTGGCAAGAGCTTTCTTTGCGATTCGCATGGAGGGGCTGTGGTTCATAGTGGTCATAAAGGGAACGAGATTTCTTCTGATGAATGTGAAGAAAAGGCAGACTAAGTCCCAGGCAGGGCATAAAGCATGATTAAAAGGTGCTATGCTTCTGCTTAGGTTTGTTACCATCATGGAATTGCCCTAGTCCCAGTACCTGCTCATCTGCTTGCCAAGCCAGATGTTGCTAGAAGAGTTGGGTGGGGAAGAAATCCCTTATGTTTCCCTTCTCCAAGCATTGATGTTACTCACTGCCAGAGGCAGGAATATGCAATAGAGCTGCTGTCAGGTTATCACATAAACTGGGATCTGTACTAAGGGAAACTGCCAAAAACCTGGATTGGATCTATCTACTTACCCACCAAATCCACCTTCTTTACTTTCTTGAAACTATAGACCCAGAAACACTGATGACTACAGAGATATTGTACCCTTTTTACAGTGCCTGTGAACCCCAGCCAAATAAAATCCCCATAACACTCACAGGTTTCTTCCAGGCTGGATGACTGAATCTAATCTTGGATTAATTTCACATTTGAAGCTGCAGATCTATTAATGAAAATCATGGGCCTTCCAATATCTTGCCCACAGCCCTTGGCTCTGATATTCTTCAATACACCTAATTTTCCTATATTCATCTGCTGCTGCTTCAGAATTTAGTGCTTCTTGTCAAAAAAATTCATGAGCATAGTATGAATAATTCCAGTGCCTATTTTATTTTGCATTGCACAAAGATGGCTGGAAATGAAAACTCTGGAAGGGGACTTTACAGACTGACATGTAAAGGGAACAGTAAGTTCAGTGAGTTGAATGAGTTCAGTTCAGTAAGTTCAGCACAATTCCTCCTCTGTGTTGTGTGCATCGCTGTACAAAGACAGGGCTTGAAATTATGCTCTCCTTGTCCATGAAGAATAAAGCTGATTTTACAGCCAGGAATTATTTGTCCTCTACCACAGAAGAGAAAGCCTGAAGTCAATAGGAGACTTCAAATGCAGATGAAAAATACCCTTAAAGCAGTAAATGAAGTGAATTCTAAAGGCCTAGAAGGATACTGACTACAAGAGGAGCAGATACATAGCTTGGCACTAACCTCCATTTTACACATTTTAGGAGGGATAATGTACAAGTCAAGAAATTCAGACACCCTTTAGTGTTTTCATTCAGGTGCCCACACACTGTGGAAGAGGAAGAAGATGGAACAGCCTCAGTGCTAGTACCAGCTGGATGAAGTCACCCCATTCATGCTGGTGAAAATGTAGAATGATTTTGAGGACGTTTCAGTGGAAACAGTGAAGGTTTGTGATGCTGCAGGTGTGTATGGATCTTACCCCCCACCATTGCTCAACCTGAATCACGGAAGGAAGACTCTTTAGAGTCCAATGAGAAAGAGGTACAAATCAGGAGATTGGACTAAATCAGAGGTCTGTCACTCTCAGGGAAGAGATGGGGAACACTGATTTTCCCTTCCAGGAGATGTATCCCCAGATGCTGGTTAGCTCTGCTCAGCTCTGAGACTGCTGGGCAGAGAAGCAGCATTGCAGAGCTGAGGCTGTGCCAAACAGAGGCACTGAGAAGGACCACAGCTCCACCTCCAGACCCTCTTTCCCCCTTCTGCTGCAAAGAGAGATAGACAAGTAGTAGCTCCCCAGTTTTGAATGAGGTAGCAAGACAGAGGCATAGGAGATTTGGCCAGTGTGGTGATGATTGCTTCGTAATGGTCATAAGACTGGTATGATTTGCTCATACAGCTGCTACACTAAGCCAAAAAACCCCTAAAACAGTGTTGTCTGGTACTGCACCCATGTAGAAATTCATTAATAGCCTGGTATCAGAGTATTGCTTCCCATCAATAGGCACTTGACCACAGAAATGGCCAAACACAGCTGCATCAATAGAAGACCTGAAAAGACCCTTCATGGCACCAACAAAGACGTGAAGATTGTATTCAACTCAGTGTTTGCCCATGTGTATCTAAATCTTACACAACTCCCATAATTATGCATAACTTCCTCAATGGTTACACTGGATCTAATGAGATTTTCTGCTCAATCAGAAAGACCATAACAACTGACATTTTTTTCTGGGGTATTTTCTTGAGAATCATAGAATCATAGAATTGTTTGAGTTGGAAAGGACCTTAAGATCATCCAGTTCCAACCCCCAAGAGAAGATGGGAAAGAAGAGGTTTTAATTCATACAAACATTTAGTTCGACTTAGTTTTGGATGAAGTAGTTCCTGAAACAAGAGAAGTCTCAGGGTTTGGTATCTCTTGAGGAGCAGAAATAAATGACTGGTTTTGACAGTGGAGGTATATCCCTGGGGGAGCTGGAATAAAGTCTGTACTATGCGGTACATCCATAAGTCATCTTAAAAAGGGAGTGAAAAGTAAGGGCACATTGTATGTGAAGGACACTCAATTATTAGGAACCCTAAAGAGAAAAGTAGCTGTGAAAAGTTGTAGAAAGAGTGGTTGAGGGATAAAAGTCAAAGGAGATAAATGCTATGTTGGGCAGATTAACATAAACAACCCTTTTTCCTACAAACAGAAGGTCTCTGAACCACCCTTTAGCACTCAGTAAAGAAATGCTTGTGTCATAAGAGTGAGTTCTAAGAAAATGTCAATGGAATATTCAATTGTGGCTAAAAAACATTTAGGAAAAGCTATTATGGGTAAACCATTACATGGGAAGGGATAGGAAACTACAGGATGATGTCACTAAAGAAACCACAGACAACCCAAGCCTTGAAAGCTCTTATGCCCTCTGATTTTTACTCCTCAATTAGGATATAGCAGAATTAGAAATGTTTTCAAAGGATTGCAGTGACAAATGTTTTTTCATAAGAAGCGTATAAAAAGAATATGAGTCTTCAGTCTCTTAAAAAATGATATGAGACACAAATATCTCTACAAAAAGATATGCCACGGCATAGAGAATAATAATTCATTTTTTCTAATAATGGCAGTATTTGGGTCATCCAATGATGTTATTGGGCATTAGGCTTAGAAAAACCCCTCGAGATTCTGCTCTTTCACAAAGTCTGGAGTTCAGCTGTGGACCTCCTTGTCAGCAGGTGCTATGAATACCAAACATCCATACAGATCCCAAGGCAATTGTGTAGCAAACGGAAGAAATGCTCATCATAGAATCAAGAATCAACCAGGTTGGAAAAGCCCTTTAAGCTCATCCAGTCCAACCATTCCCAGCACTGCTGAGCCCACCACTGCCCCATGGCACTGAGGCCTCGTCTCCATGGGGTGTGAACACTTGCAGGGCCGGTGACTGCAGCCCTGCCCTGGGCAGCCTGTTCCAATGCCTGAGCACCCTCTGGGGCAGGAATTGTTCCTCAGCTCCATCTAAACCTGCCCTGGTGCAGCTTGAGGCCGTTTCCTCTTGTCCCATCCCTTGTTCCTTGGGAGCAGAGCCCAGCCCCTCCTGGCTCCATCCTCCTGTCAGGCACTTGTAGGCAGCCATCAGGTCCCCCCTGAGCCTTCTCTTCTCCACATTGAACCCCCAGGTCCCTCAGCTGCTCCTGAATGGCTTTTCAGCCTCTTCTTCCTCAGAGGGTCCCAATTTAAATATACAACCTGTGGCTTGGCAAGTCACTAAGCCACGACTCTGTGGGCACAAAGGAGGTATTGGGGCAGTATCACTACCCCCTGGAGTAGTTTGCATGCTCCTTTCCTAAGCTTCCACCCCAGGATGGATGGCGGAAGGCTACAGACCTGGTCTGGACTCAGCACAGTAGCTCTTATGCCCTTACATGCTTCTAAAGCAGCTTGGGAAGGTCTCTGGCCAACTCCAACCCAGCAGAATCATCTGCTCAGTGACCCAAATCTCCGCTTTCTTTCAGCCCATTGAGCCCTTACAAACTCCATGTGCTTCCCAGGAAGGTTGAGGAGCAGGGGGAACCCAGTAATGTTGGCATGAAGAGCTCATCTCTCAGCAGCCAAGACAGGCCAGGGCATTTTCATCTCTGCTGTAGAGGAGCAAAGCCCCAGACCCACTTAAGCAGTCTCCTCATGAGATGGGACAATACAGGAAGGAGTTTGGTGCCAGATTCCCAAGTTTTGATCCCATTCCTCGCTGTCTGCAGCTCTATGATACATCTTGTGATGCTCTGCAAGTAATTAATACCAATTCTACACTAAACTAAAACCAGGAGTGGCTGAACAGAGAGGATTCAGCCAGGAAATGCCTATTCATTGACCTTCCAATCCACTTGCATGCAAAACCTAGAGCAGACAATGAAACTAATTCTGCTTCAACCCTTCTCACTCGGTGTCATTGTCCTCTTGCTCTACATTAATATTCACCCCTGCTACCTGGGAGATTTCTGGTTGTTTACATATTGGACTGTCCTCCCTTTTATCCCATTTGGTGGCTCCATGTCTCATTCCCTCTTGGCTTCATTGTGTTTCTGATTCAAACTTTCTCTATAGGGGGCCATTCAAATATGAAACAGCTCTGACCAAGGCAGCTGCTGCCTTGTCAGCTTTCATTTCTACAGATGACTAATGCTTCAGCTTATGATTTTGGTGGAGTTTCGTGCTCTAACCCAGCACTTGGATCGCTGGCATGGGATTTGCAGTCTACAAAGTTCTCAACAGCCTGGTCCCATTAGGACATCATCTGCGACTGATGCCATCTCTGGAAATGGCTCTTGTCCCAACCACCCAGTTTAATTCATGTCACTGACTTCTGTTAACGTGCCCTTGGTTTACCCTGAGCGAGCAGCTGGGATCGGCATCACACCCTCCAGCCCTTGTGTGGGAACAGGCTACTGTCTGTCCTCTGGGATCTCCCCCATCCCCACCCTTTCTCCTTTTATATCTCACAGTCATCTCCGGAGCTGCCAAATGATCATATTTCTCTGTGGTTCGGGAATGTTAGTGACGGCTCCCCAGAAATACTCATCATGGTGTGTGTGAAAGTTGTTGGTAGGAAGAAAATCCTCCTCCTGCTGCTGACTGCAGAGCCTGAGACACAAGGAAAGGATCTGCATAGGTCTTCAAGACAAATGAAGACCCAAAACTTGCATCTAGATAACTCTCAATGCTCCTTAAGAATCTGAATGGGAGAGATGACAAACATGGGAGTCACCCAGTTAAACCCTCCACAAAGCACCTCTGATTGCTCTGACACACAGTTCTTCCAGGGCTAGTAACACACAGGTTCATGGAAACATCATAGAATCCCAGACTGGTTTGGGTTGGAAGGGACCTTAAAGCTCATCCAGCTCCAGCCCCTGCCACAGGCAGGGACCCCTTCCACTAAAGCAGCTTGCTCCAAGTCCCTGTGTCCAACCTGGCCTTGAACACTGCCAGGGATGGGGCAGCCACAGCTTCTCTGGGCAACCTCTGACACTGTCTCACCTCCCTTATCATAAAGAATTTTTTCCTCATATATAATCTGTATCTACCTTCTTTCACTTTAAAACCGTTACCCCCCCATCACTTCACTCCCCAATGAACAGCCTCATTCCAGCTTTCCTGGGGCCCCTTCAGGCACTGGAGCTGCTCTCAGGTCTCCCCTTCAGGAGCCTTCTCTTCTCCAGGCTGACCCAGCCCAGCTCTTTCAGCCTGGCTCCAGAGCAGAGCTGCTCCAGCCCTCGCAGCAGCCCCATGGGCTCCTCTGGACTTCCTCCAACAGCTCCACGTCCCTCTTGTGCTGCTGCCCCAGAGCTGTTGTAGAATATAGCTTTTTATACCCTTGCCACATAATCAAATCCTCAGGTCTGTAGGCTGCAGACCTTCTCTTCTCCTAGATCTCCTAGATCTCTTCTCCTAGAGAAGAGACCTCCAAATGCAGCAGAACAGAGACCTTCCTCCACTAACCAGGTTGGAGACAGGGATCATGCCTTGAGCACATCTAACCAAGACAGGACTCTCCTCCTTGTTCAGCACTAGCCTTTGTATCCTTGATGTTAGATTCAATTGCCCAATGTTTCTGTTTAAGAGCATTTCCCATCCCATGGTAGTAAGGATTTTGGCTGCTTGTGTCTTAGGGAAGAGTGATAGAAGCCTTGGATATGTGGGTGATAGAAGTTAGATCTCTTCTTCATATCCACCATAGCAAGAACAAGATCCTCCGTCACCTGTGTGAAGAAGGACCTGTTCAGGTCACATTACCACCTGGCTGTCTCCCATGCAGAATGGATTCCATTCAGGATCAGAGCTTTTCCATAGGACCAGGAGGCAGAAGGGACCAACCTAAGACTCCCCTTTAGGGCATTGGCATCAAGTCTAATCAGATTTTTGGCTGCAGAAGATATTAACATGTTGGTGCCAGCTAGCAGAAAAGTAGCATCCTCAGGTCTAGACAGTGGTTGAGCAGCAGCTCTGTCTGCCATGACCCCCACAACAATAACAGACAGTTACTAATGTGTTTATTCCAGATCTGGCAAAGCATCTTAGTCAAGATCCCAGACTATTCTGTGACAGAGCTGGGAACAAAATCTGATGCTTCAAGGTTCATTCTAGTGCTATAACCACACAAATACATTTGGTGTGTTATCTGCTCTCCCTTTCCACGAACTCTACTGTATTTTTTCATACCTAATTTGTTCCTGATCATAAGGAAAAAAAGAAACAGCCCCTTTCAAATGCATATTGCAATGAACAAAAAGCAGATTCATCGTCCTTAAAGCCTTTCCTGTTCTAAGCCTCTGTAAAATATCTTCTTTGGGTGTTCATTAATTACAAAGATGGGAATTTTAAGTACAGTAATAAATCTATTTGGTTAAACCATGGTACTGGGGATTTTATCCAAGCAAGGGTTTATGCCATTAGATTACAGCAGAAGTTGTCTGGGACATGAGGAATACTACATGAGGAATCAATACTACAGGGGCTTCAGTGATAAAACAGTGATTGTGCTGGTCCTTCACACTACGCGTCCCCACTGCGTTCAGAAGAGGTAAGTGGTCCAGAAACACAGCAACCTGGGCACCAAAGGGCTGTGGGACAGATGAGAAGCTGTTGTGGCTGGCTAGGGAGCAACAGATCCCCTAAATTAAGAAGGGCTGGTCATGTGAAGCTGGTGGGTAGAAAGAGCTTCAAGCAAAACAGGGAGCAACAGAAATCTGAATAACCTGAACTTTATGGCCATTGAAGTGAGCATCTTTGTCTTGATGGGTATTCAACACTGTAATCTGGACTTTACGTGCTGTTCACTACCCCATGCCTTTAGGTATTGCATCCTTACACAGACTTTGTTACTTGGTGTTTAATCTAAACACGTTGTGTCAGTCCTACACACATTAACACAACATTTTGTCACTGCCCTGGTGTCTGTCATCACATTCAATGTTGCGTTTGCTGCCCCTCCATCAGAAGCAACCATCGTGATGGCCTTTTCTATGACTTCCCACCAGGCGCTCTCCAAATTCCCTCCTTCCCCCAGGAGTTAAACTAACTACAGATAAGGATCAGCTACCAGTGGGCACACCTGATACTCTTCACATCTCCCAAGCCCTCACTTCTTTGCAGAAACAGTCTTTGAAGCACAAAGCATGCACGCTGCTGCTTCACGCCCTTGCAAGCTCCCGTCTCAGGGACTCCCAGCCTGCATCCTACTTGCCCAGACCTGTTTGCTGTGAGAACTCAGAGCACCTTTTGTCTTCTCATGGGAGCAAACCTCCTCTGTTCCAGATGCACTCCCCGCTCCCTGTTCTTGCTCTCCGACTCTTGGCATTTTCCATCTGTGCTATTTCAGCCACTTTGCTCTGTGTCTTTCCAGCCGGGTGGGGCTAAGCTATAAAAGGGATCTGACTATCTTCCGTTGTCTCTTGGCGTGCAGCCTCGGGCTATACACAGCTCAGCTAAATCATTCCATGCATTCCTTTCTCTCCAGGGTAAGAGCATAACTCATGGCAAAGGGTTTTTTTTCACCATGCCCTCCCGAGACAGAAAATTATCTGCTTTGCAGCTGCCTTGACACATAGGTCTTGGGATGCGCTTATCTCAAGCATCTTGTATATAGAAAGATTCCATGGCAGCATCAAAAAATAAATAGATCTCGAAAGAGTACAATGTGCAAGCAGCCAAGAAATGTTCTGTGTTCCTAGAGAGACATTTCTATCCTGATCTTCCTTCCTACTGCCGTTATTCAGTTAGAAATGCATGGTTTGAACTGAGCACTCAGATGTCAGCACGTTATGAAACCTGCTGCAGGTACTGTTCTGTGGACCACAATAGAATCATAGAATGGTTTGGGTTGGGAGGGACCTTAAAGCTCACCCAGTTCCAAACCCCTGCCATGGGTTTGCCAGCAGACCAGGTTGCTCAGGCCCCATCCAACCTGGCCTTGTCCAATCCATCTGTCTTTTCCACTGCTGGCTCCAATATACCCCTGGTTGCTTATACTATGTGTTTTCACCCTGAAAAATCTTACTCCAGGGATAAGGACTAGCCATGTTTTCAGCTTCCATCTACAGACACTTGAGAAGCAAGACACAAACATGATCATGTCAACAGGTTGCCTTTGAAAGTGGGTCTCTGCATCAAGAAGGGCATTTGCCTGACCTCTAAAGCCCTTGGCAGGTATCAAAAGCCACAGCTACTTTACTAAAGGCATTTGTCCCAGGGACAGAGCTCAGGCCTCAGGGCATGGGCCTTGGGGTACCCTATTCCTATATTTCCAATGCATAGCTCTTGGCATTGTATAGATGTATTTTGTGCTTATGTCTTCTCAGAAAAAGCATTTGAACTCACCAGTTCTGTGTTGCTGCGGTGACAAGGACACGTCTGTCTTTGGGTTCATGTGGGGGTGTCCTGGAGGTGACTGTGGGTGCAAGGTTTCCTGGAGGAATGTGAAGTGAAGCTATAGAGTTGACTCAAAATTAGCTTTATGTTAATGTGGATGATCAGGAGGCAAGGACTGAGAATGATTCAAGGAGATAGATGCACCATACAATTACATTGCAATCCCCTGCCTCCAGCACACAGAAAGGGAATGGGACAAGGTAGCTAGAGGTTTAAAAGTGTATTGACATCTGGTTGTATGTCCCAGAAGCTCTCCATGACAAAAGCAGATCCATTCAAGCCATTTTCAACCCCAGGCTGGACACCCAATGTCTAATATGGCTAAAATTTCCAGAATCCTGTAACTCACAGCCTGGCTCTTAAGCCCATCTTGGCAAAAGAACTGAAAAGATCCCAAATTTCTCTGAGCATTTGGACTCAGAAATTACATCTTCCAGCATCTGGTCTCACTGTGGACATGGGATCCTTCTCAGAGCCATGTATGCTTATTCACTTGCACATCATGTTTTTCTTGCGTTCAGAGTGGTAACTTGAATGTGTTACAGAGTGGATGCACATCATCTCTGTGGTCTACAGAGCCGGCTTAATGGGAATTTGGAAAGGCCAGTACAACATCATGCCTTTATGATCCTCTGTATTTCAAACTTCAGACCGCTGGATAAATATTTGGCTTATGCTGTGGGTAGCTTCTGGAATGTTACTGTGAGCTGTGCAAAGATATGAATGCTTGGTCAGGGTGAGAGGGCACTGCCTTTCCCCAAAGGGTGTTATAACCAGAGAAATCACTTCTTGGAAGAGCCTTGCCATTGTGTATGGGATGTGCTGGATGGTCCCCAGAGGGTGCCCCAGAGGAAATGGCTTTTCTCCAGCACAGTTAGAAATGTGACCTCTCAAATGTGGGCTGTGGGTGATGCCTTCATTAGGATTTTCAATGAGAAGCTTAAGTCAGGAGGGAATATTTTATATGCTTTCTGATTATCTCTTCTGGAGCTTCTATAGCACATCCTGTCTGAAGAGTCCATTTTTAGCAAGCAAAGAGCTTAACTTCCATTTGAAGTGGAGGGGATTTAACATGTGCCTCTGCTTTGCTTTATGTGAAACACTGAGCACGTACTCGGTGTTTTGGTGACTTCAGTGAGAAAAAACTTGGGGGGGTCTGCTCAAGTGGTGACTAACTAATAACAGACATACCGACCCAGATGCTTATTCCTGTGGTTTGGGGCCAAATACTTGTGTTTGACTGTCATATTTCTTGCTGCTGGCTCTGTGTCCATTCCTTTGACTGATGGACAAACTGAGGTCTATTAAGCACTCAGAATATCAACTAAGAACTCAAAGTTCATTGTCTGAAGACAGCACCACCACAGATTTATCTCACTGACGCATGAAAAAGTTAATATTTGGTATCAGGCAACAACAAGTTGATGCAAAACAAGTCAGGAAAAGAGGTGAGCTATTAGGACACTCACCAAGTGCTTGGTTTCCTAGCTCTTGCTCCAGTGACAGTGTCTGAGTTTGAGGGAACTGGAGCTCTGGGTAGTGCAGGATCTGTGTTATCAGCCATATTTCTGTCACATCATTTATCACCATTTCATGGTAAATATTCTTATTTTCATAGGAGCAGACATTTAAAATGAACTACAGAAATTCATCAATAATAGAAAACCACACAGGGATCTGACCAGGTAACTAGGGTTTGGGTATTGTGTCTTTGCACAGAAGGGGTTGTTAAATGGATGATCTGTTCTTTACAGGTCCAGGAGTGAAATGGCAGCAAAACAGGAGAAGTTGGCAACTTCAGCCTAATGGCAATCATTTTTTGTTTGCAACAGTTGTGTTAAAGGGATTTGTATGAGCATTGGAGAAACCCTGTCAACTGGAGTAAAACCTTATACTATAGCCCTTGCTTAGGGCTGGTGTTTGTGGACTGGAGACCTCGTCATCCCAGCCATACCCAGTATATACTTTAAGTAAGGCAGATGAGATGTTTCCAGCTGGCTGCACGCATTGTGGAAGAGGTCACAGCTCAGACTCTATTTGCACTTTCTCTTCTTGATGATGGCTTGCACCCCTGCTGAGCTAAGTTGTCAAACAGGTACATTACTCAGAATATTGTCTGTGAGTATGAACCAAGAAATATTTGTCCTTTTAGTGAACCTGGATTAGAAAACCATACTGGGAATGGCTGAGTAAGCATTAGCATGGGACACACACGTTGTTAATTTCCACGTATTAGGATGCTATTTGTTTTCATTAAAGAGCTGAGACCCATGTAAGAGGCTTCTCATTGTGTGGTCTGATGCCTCTTGCTTGGGCCTACAAGAAGGGAGATGCCTACAACCTGTTCTCTATTCTCCTTGAGGCAGCATCATCACAGGAGCAGAAGGAGCAAGAAAATGCATAAATATGGAACGTTGCACCAGCGAATCTCCAAAAACCTGGGGAAAAAGTGAAAAGAGAAGTCCTTGTCATGCATCCTTTACAGACACTCAAGGAGATGTCCTAAACACACCTAGGAGATAGAGCATGGTACCCAATGCATGATGGTGAGCACAACCCACCTGGATACCTTGCTTTGAGGTTCTGCAAGCAGAAAACCAAGATCACACATCACCAGCCCAGGACTGTGGCCAAAGGGCATAGAACACTTTTATTCTGTTACATGCAAAAGATTTTTAAGGCCATAAAAAGGATGAGGTCAGAATGACCTGGAAGCCTGGAAGATATCAGCATCTTCCCATAGTGTCTTCTTCAGCTTCAGAGTTTCTCTGAGTTTTTCCATCTAGGTGGCAGGACATTTTGCACATTCTTTCTGTCACACACATTCATGCTATGGCCCCTCCATCCTCACAGGTACAATGTTCCCAACATCTTGGTTCTTCAGTTATTCCGACTTTCGTTACTTTCATTCGGACAAACAGAAAACAGGGATTTCTTGCCACTGATGAAATTGTTTTAAATAACTTTAACCATCTCTTCCAACTTTGTATACCAACACAGGCTTCTCTTTCTTTCAGCTCATAACCAAATCCAATATGGTTTTCTCACCTCAAGCCTCTTTTCAAGTTATAGTTCCCCTGTCTGTTTTGGTTTGAATCTAAAAGTTCAAATCCCACCTACAACTGATGTTGTAGGTCTTCTACGTCCTAGACCTCAAAGCAAACCATTATACACAGATCTGGAAGATGCAATTCAGTTCTTGGCTATGTCCTTCTTGTAAGATTTTGCTCTGTGCTTCAGTTCTACACAATATAGAGAAGAATATTCCTTTTGCCCACTATTTTTAACCACTTGTGTCAAATATGCCTGTTTATCATCATTATAGAATCATAGAATGGTTTGGATTGGAAGGAACCTTAAAAAACATCTAGTTCCAACATCTCTGCCATGTGCAAGGGCACCTGCCACTAGACCAAGTTGGTCACAGCCCTGTCCACTATTTACTCCCTGTTTGTAGAACATCTCACATAGCAAAGCCCTGGTTATAGATGAATCCTTCAGACACTACCACTACCTAAACAAAACAGACATTTAGGGGGAAATAAACTCTCAATTGTAAATTCCCTATTACATGAGCTATTGAGGTGCAGAGATGTCTTCAGAAATACTGAAAGTATGTAGGTTATGGCAGATAAACTAGAATAGAAAAACTGGGGTTGAAACTGGATGATCTTAAGGTCCTTTCTAACCCTAATTATTCTATGATTCTATAAATAGTGGAAGCATATTCTTGTTGGCATATGGGGCTGGAGCAGAGGATATCAGACTCCTGAGGTCTTTTGCTCCAAAGTTCACTGGAAGAAATCAAGATCCCTTGGAGGAAACCAAGATCCCTTGGAAGAAACCAAGATCCCCCCTGAGTAACAGAAGAAGGTATTGCTAATAGGAGTCTGGACACGCTGTAGATGTGTTAAGTGATTTTCTTACCCTCTCCAACTATTCAACAGGAACAGTTAGTAATTTGAGCCTGGGGATATTTTGGGAGTATTTGTACTTTTTTTAACTTACATAATTATCTCTTTTTTTTTTTCCACTCATAATTTGATCATCTTCATATTCTAGGAAAAAAAAAGCCCTGGTGCAAACAATTATTGCCCCACACAGTCAGGGTTGTTTTCAGTTACTCCATTACAGCGCAGACAAGTCAGAAAAGTCTTAGTCATGAATCTAATGCCATGTGAAGGGAAACTCCCAGGGAGTGAATGAGCAATATCTCAACATCTTCCTTCTTCTAATTCTTTACCTGAGCACTTTACAAGCAGATGTCTGCCAAACCCTATTTGTCATCAGTTTAGTCTGAAGTCAGCACTTCAGAAGCAGTGATTCTCCTCTGCTTGGAGTTAGCCTGTACTGACTTCACCTTTCCAGTGTCATGACAAGGTGTGCTATTGCTGGGAGCAGAAAAAGGACAAGATTTCCCCATCACCACCACCACACCCTGGGTCAGTATTAGTAGGAAATGGTTTAAAAGCTCCTGACGTACTGATTGCCTTGCAGTTAGGCAAGTTTCTGACTCTGTCTGTTAGCCTGACAGAGAAATTTAGCCAATATCAACAGTATTATTGAGCCTTAACACATCTTAGTCTTAGAATCATAACTTAGAGAATGGTTTGGGTTGGAAGGGACCTTAAAGATCGTCTAGTTCCAACCCCCTGCCATTGGCAGGGACACCTTAAATAGTTTAAATAGATCCTAGAAAATCATGCTGGAAAACACTGCAGGAAATAGATCATCAGTAATGAACTGTGTATAGCCCAATACCCAATCTTTTCTCTTAATTTCTCTATCATCTGCAGCTCAAAAATTGCAAGGACAGAAAAACAGGTTCCCTGGGGAAAAGTAACAACATGTTTATTGAAGGTAACAAGAAAAATGGAGCTCCCTAAATCTCTCTCCATCTCTATTTCAAGTAATTAAGGTGTAAATCAGAGTTCAAATACCACTGGGACCTCATAGACATATGCTCCTATGGCTTCATATTTTATCCTTCCAAATTCTTAAGAGTTACCACAGATTTACTAATAAATAACGGTATCTAACACATTACACACCACTTCTAAACACCCCAGGGCCTAAAGACTGGAAAACAGCAGCTGTCAGTTGTAAGTCACTCCTTGCATTCAAATAGTGTCTTCATCAACTGACTGACCACACTGAATCATAGAATCAAAGGTTGGAAGGGACCTCAGGGATCACCTGGTCCACGTTTTCCAGGCAAAGCATGACCCAGACTGGGCTAGATGGCTCAGCACCCTGTCCAGCCCAATCTAAGTG
This sequence comes from Pezoporus wallicus, assembly GCF_028554395.1. Lineage (NCBI taxonomy): Eukaryota > Metazoa > Chordata > Aves > Psittaciformes > Psittacidae > Pezoporus > Pezoporus wallicus. The sequence continues at coordinate 475,955 of NW_026637976.1, read as the reverse complement.
TCCAACGGAGTCACCACTTCCTTGGAGAGATTATTCCAATGGCTGGTTGTTCTCGTTGGGAAAAAATCTCCTCTTGTGTCCAACCAGAATCTCCCCAGCAGTAACTTGTGCCCAGAACCCCTCATCTGTTCCATGGGTCTCCTTGTCAAAAGGGAGTCTCCATCTTCCCATCTTCTTTGTAGCCACCCATTAACTACTGGAACATGGGGATAAGGTCTCTGCAAAGACTTCTCTACAGGCTCTCAGCCTTTCCTCACACTCTGCCCAGTCCTTGGATCATCTCTGTGGCCCTTCTCTGGACCCCCTCCAGCCCATACACATCTTTTTCACATAGTGGGGCCCAAATCTAATTCAGTATTTGAGGTGTGGCCTGACAAGAGCCGAGGAGAGTGGGATGATGACATTGACACAGTGGGGAAGGTGCTCCTATCTAAAAGATGGGAAATAGAGCCATAGATAAGGATCAGTCTGACCAAAAGTGTCCTAAGGTTTGAGTCACCTGGACTATCCTTGTAACCAAGGGGGAGACACTCCCGGGATGCGATTCATCTTCCTGGGAAGCCAATGTCTGAGCTAAATCATATGAATCGCAACCTAAAAGTCCCTGCTTCTCTCTACTGACTGTAAAGGGAGTCATGGGTGACTCGATTCTGTACAGACATCGACACAATGTGCATCTAAAGCCATGTGTGAGGAATCACATCTTCTGTGACTTGGCCAGGACAGGAAAGAGGGAAGGGAAGGGGAGGGAAAGGGAAAGGGAAGGAGAGGAGAGGAGAGGAGAGGAGAGGAGAGGAGAGGAGAGGAGAGGAGAGGAGAGGAGAGGAGAGGAGAGGAGAGGAGAGGAGAGGAGAGGAGAGGAGAGGAGAGGAAGGAAAGAAAGGGAAGGGAAGGGAAGGGAAGGGAGGGAAAGGAAAGGAAAGGAAAGGAAAGGAAAGGAAAGGAAAGGAAAGGAAAGGAAAGGAAAGGAAAGGAAAGGAAAGGAAAGGAAAGGAAAGGAAAGGAAAGGAAAGGAAAGGAAAGGAAAGGAAAGGAAAGGAAAGGAAAGGAAAGGAAAGGAAAGGAAAGGAAAGGAAAGGAAAGGAAAGGAAAGGAAAGGAAAGGAAAGGAAAGGAAAGGAAAGGAAAGGAAAGGAAAGGAAAAGGGAAAGGAAAGGAAAGGAAAGGAAAGGAAAGGAAAGGAAAGGAAAGGAAAGGAAAGGAAAGGAAAGGAAAGGAAAGGAAAGGAAAGGAAAGGAAAGGAAAGGAAAGGAAAGGAAAGGAAAGGAAAGGAAAGGAAAGGAAAGGAAAGGAAAGGAAAGGAAAGGAATACATATATAACAGGCTCTCTGGTCTGCGGTCTGACTACTTTATTTGACTCAGACCCTGTTATTTGTCATTTTTAAATCTCTGTAGCAACAGGAAGTCAATACATTGTGGACTACAGGATATGTAGCAACCTTCTGCTGCAATAGTATTGCCAGCCACAATGGAAACCCTGGGGGTCCATGGGGAAAAGTCTCATGCTTTGTGTACAAGGCACACAGGTGGTGCAAGTGCCATTCCACAATGTGTTTCACAAAGCAGGGAAGCTTGGAAGACTACAAGTGGAAAATCTGACCCAAAATATCCTATAATTTATCTTTTGTATTGCTTTTCATTCCCAAAGTTACTGCTGTACTTCTGAGTTCAAAACAGCAGTGGACTTAGTGAACTGGATGATCATAAGGTCCTTTCCAATCCTAACTATTCTATGATTCTGTGATTCTATGACTTGCTCTTAGAGCTTCCTCCTGGCAGGAGGAATAGGAATCTGACAAATCCTCCACGGATTTGAGACTTGGGACAAATGGTATCAACTCCAGGGACTGGACCACAACCACCCCCCAGCCCTACTAGTGCCACGAGCTGTGAGTTTTGGAGATAAAAGATAAAGTCAGTGGTAAGGAATTGTTATTGTCATCTCGAGGTGGTTCACTTGCCTGTGTTTGGTGGTATCTGGGCATTTGAATAGTGCTCAGGTTCCTACAAGAAAAATGATTACCCCAGCTGATGCTCAACTGGGGCAGCTTGCACTGGCAGAAGACTGGATGTGTACCAGCATCCTTAGCTCAAAGGCCGCTTTTTTCCTTGACACTGATACAGCTCCAGTGTCAGCATGGAGAGATGTAGGAGATGAGGGAATTCACAATGTCTCTAGACTGCAGCCACCATTTGTGAGAAAGAAATGGCAGGATGCTGCATTCAATTGAAATAAGAAGGTGTAGAGGGGCTTTGGACAAGGACCTGTAGGTACAGGCCAAGGGGAATGGCTTTAACCTGCTATAGGGGAGACTGAGATGAGCTCTTAGGCAGAAGCTCTTCCCTGTGAGGGTGCTGAGGCGCTGGCCCAGGGTGCCCAGAGAAGCTGTGGCTGCCCCATCCCTGGCAGTGTTCAAGGGCAGGTTGGACACAGGGGCTTGGAGCAAGCTGCTCTAGTGGAAGGGGTCCCTGCCTGTGGCAGGGGTTGGAACTGGATGAGCTTTAAGGTCCCTTCCAATTCAAAGCAATCTGGGATTCCATGATCCTATGAAAAGACCCAACAAAGAGATTGTTCTTCCCCCTGGTATGAGCTTGCTCTTTGCTGGGATGGCCATGGCTAGGTTCAGACCAGGATGAGGGAGCAATGCTCAGGTGCTCCTTGATTTATTATGCCACGATTTCTAAGGACTCTACACCAGCCCTTACATTATGGGCACACACAGAGTCAATAAACATTAATCTCTTTCACTACCATGGGTTTCCTTTCCTGGAGGGGTCTTTGCCACAACTTTCCTGGTCATATTCCTTGGTAAACCTACATTCCCCTGTAAGGGATCACAACGACCATGCATGTGTTTCACAACCCCCCTGAAGCATTGGGGTTTGCTTCAGTAATGATTTACAGTCTTTAGTTTTAGAAACTTGGTTTTACTGTGAAATTCTCAGGCAAATGAGTCAAAGCTGGGTGCCTACAACCATTTTTAGGCTTTCTGAGAAGTGTGATCTCATTCAAAGAAGTGTGGAGAAGTTTTCTGTGTCATGGAAAGCAGAGGTGCTCAGCTCCTTTGAAATATCAGACTCGAAGCATCTAAATATAGGTTTTAAGGCCTAATTTAAGAACATGGCTTATAAATGTTGGTCTAGAAAATTCTGCGGTTTAGGTTTTCTTCCCTTTGCATATCTACAGAATGTAAGTGCAATGAAATATCAAATACTTGGGTTTTTTATTTCACCTACCAAGCAGATGCATTACAGTAGAGACATTCATTTCAGTCTAGGTTTAATGTCACCTGTATGTGTTCCCATTGCATTTGGGTGGAATTTTGTTCTGAGTATGTTTTAAAATCACTATTTCAAGTATCTATTATGAGTAAAGCCAAGTCCTATAAATTCCTTCAAGCTGCAAAGCGTGAAGACTCATGTTTTCACTTTTCTTGTGTAACAAAGCCAAACAAATATGTACTAATATATACACATTCTTTTGCCAGCTTTCAAAAGCAGAGAATGTTATTTTGGTAAGATGTCAAAGGTATCTGGTAAGATGGTTTAAACCAAGACATCTGATGAACTTTCACTGAATGACGTGAATTTACATTCTGGAATTAGCTTAGCATCCTGTCCTGTATTTTTGTTGGGAAATGCTCAGAAGAGCAATGGGATCATCTGGGACAAAAACCAAAACAGCATCTCTCAAACTTTCCCCCTCTCCTAAACAGTAACATACCACACAAAAGAATGTTGTATAAGGGATGTCACTGAGAGACTACCAACCTTTATACACTCCACTATTACCCACTGCCGTTGTTTCATGTGGGCACCAGTGACACAGCCAGGAGCAGTCTGAGGAGCACCAAGAGGATTACAGAGCAATGCAGTGGCGGAAGGGACTGTGGAACACAGGTACTTTTCTAATCAGTACTCCCAGTCAAAGCAAAGGGGTTGGAAAGGGCCAGTTGAATCGAGTGAATCAACAAACGACTGGTGCCACAGCCAGGGGTTTGGCTACTTAGGGGCTACAAGGATGCTGGATGGGGACTCTTCATTAGGGACGGCAGTGATAGGGCAAGGGGTGATGGGTTCAAACTGAAACAGGGGAAGTTCAGGTTGGATGTAAGGCAGAAGTTCTTTACTGTGAGGGTGCTGAGGCACTGGCACAGGGTGCCGAGAGAAGCTGTGGCTGCCCCATCCCTGGCCAGGTTGGACAGAGCCTTGGGTGCCATGGTTTAGTGTGAGGTGTCCCTGTCCATGGCAGGGGGCTGGAACTTGATGATCTTAAGGTCCTTTCCAACCCTAAGTATTCCATGATTCTATGATTCTATGATTCTACTTGGGACTCACTTTGAGAATCCTGGTCTACTGGGGGCTGATGGGGTCCATCAGTCAGAGAAAGGGAAGAGCATCCTCAGTCATAGGCTTGCTGAGATGGTGAAGAGGACTTTAAACTGAAGTTGTCAAGGGAGGCAAACCTCAATCCATCCCACTCCTACCAGTTTGGTGCCAGTGCCAGCAAGAGATGCTCCTGCAGGCTCAGCAGTGCTGCGTCTCAACAAAGAGGAAGTCAGGCAAGAACACCTCCTGAACAAGGAGCTCCTGGACAAACTCAGACACAAAAAGGAAGCCTACAGAGGGTGGAAGCAAGGACAGGTAGCCTGGCAGGGATAGAGAAGTTGTCCAAGCAGCCAAGAATCAGGTTAGGAAAGCTAAAGCCCTGATAGGATAAATCTGGCCAGGAACGTCAAGGGCAACAAGAAAAGCTTCTACGGTTACTTTGATGATAAAAGGAAGACTAGGGAAAATATGGGCCCTTTCCATAAGGAAACAGGAGACCTACTTACTCAGGAAATGAAGACAACCGAGGTATTCAGTGACTGTTTTGCCTCTGTCTTCAATGGCAAGTGCTGCAGTCACACTGCCCAAGTCACAGAAGGCAAAGGCAGGGGCTGGTTTGGTGGGGCTTGGAGCAAGCTGCTGTAGTGGAAGGTGTCCCTGCCTATGGCAGGGGGTTGGAACTGAATGAGCTTTAAGGTCCCTTCAACCCAAACCACTCTGTGATTCTATGAATCTATGAATCTATGAATCTTTGATTCTGTGATTCTGATTCTGTTTAAGTAGGTTTTGAACCAAAGGCCATGCTTTTATCTGAATAGGAGCAACACATAGAAGAAAACTCACCTAGCTTGCCAATTGCTTTTTGAAATCTCTTTTAAAACGTATCATTTGTCATTTATATCTACCCAGGTATTCTCTGACATGGTCTCACTGTCAGTAGGAAGTTAAGGAGGAAAAAGCATTTATCTGACACATAGATTTAATTACCTGATTTCAGGAGCGGGGAGACATTTCAACAATCATGTTTTAAAATAACTATGTCTTTTACTGCAGGTGTGAGTTTTCAATGGATACCTCCTGGGTCTCTGAGCATGTGTGTTCTCTTCAGTAAGAGATTTTCCCAGGCTTAGATATTTTAAGACAAATTAAGACAGGATTTACAATTTACATCACTTTTTCCAAACAACCCATCCCTTGGAAAGTCCCCAGCTGTGAAGGTCTCACCAATAAGAAGTGATGAGATGGTATTTGGCACCAAACCTGACAGACCACTTTGAAAACTAAACTCTAAAGAAAAGAAAGGGGAAGGAATGTGTGGTTTCCACAAATTAACCAGTTTAAATCATCCCCTCCCTGTAAGCCCACGACTGGTTGCTGCACAACCAGTTGCATCCTCCAAAGAAACCTTGCTTGGTAACAGCCATGTATACAAAAGGATCACACCACACATCGTGGCCACGATGATGCATCCTGGGCCCAATCCAGAGCAGGCTGGAGGGGATGGAAAGACTGTGCATACCCATAAGTCATCCCAAGATGCACATCACGTTGCAGAGCACCTCCTCACTCACAGGGGCTCCTGAGAATTAAGATCCCATCTCTGCTCTGTTCACCAGCATTAAGTTGAACGGTGGTCATTGTCTTCAAGGCATCTGGTGGCCTTCACTGGTGTATCTGAAGCCCCCTGCTCTTCAAACAAACCCAACGAGAGCTCTGGGGCTGTGTATCAACTGCAGACATGTGCAGCATGGGGATCATTGGGACAGACAGTACATTTTGAGGTTGCCCCTCATTGCTCCCCTCTAGAAGGACCTGCACGCAGGTGATACCCCAAAACACCACTGCGATGCCTTATCCATTGCCAAGAGGTAGGAACATGCAGTGTGGCTCCAGTAGGAAGACAGAGTTGGGATCAAACCAAGTGTTGCATCAAGTCCTTGCAGATACAACAAGCTTACCACCAACAGCCAAACCCATAGCACATACCTCCAAGGAGATACAGCAGCGTCAGAAGAGCAAGCCGTAACCAACTGAATCTGAAATATAAATGCAATTTCTAAAGAACAAAAAAAAAAAGGAAAAGCAGGCCAAAATGTAGATGCAAATAGTCTGAGTTTGTGAAACAAATGTGTCTGACCCAGCCTTGAGCAATCTTGGCCAGTTCGAGGTGAAAGTGTGTGTGAGTCAATGGTTTGCTTAGGTGACTTGCTCTCTTCTGGCCTTGCGGTGGGAGAACAGCCCATGGAAATGTGGTAAGAAGGAAGAGTTCTGAGAACACAAGATGGTTTCTATTGGCAACAACAATTTCTTAGGGAGAAATTACATCTAACTGCAGATAGATACACCATAGATGACTCACATTTTGAGAGGGGCTAGCAGGTCTTTGCCTAGGGAGAAGCACACAGCTCAGGGCATCACAGCATCATTTGTTTTGTCTTTATTCATGCTTTGTAGGCTCTTATCTGTTAGGCCCTGCTTATTATTGACCATCAGACAACTCCTAAATAACAGCTCTGTTTCCTTATATTCAGTTTCAGCCAAATATAGAACAGCAGCTTTAAAAAGCAGCTCTCAAGTTGTGAATCCATCTCTTAGAGGTTTTAGGAGTGAAGAGTTTCAGTGTTCATCTCCTTCAGACCTGTAACTCTGTGAGCTTCAAAAGCAGTTAATTGGGTGTGATGCTGCAATATCACACTTCAGCCCCTGTCGTGTGAATGAGAACTCAGCCTCTACCAAATCCACACAAGAGAATTGCTCAGACCAGGTTTGAAAGCGAGCATTGCTAAAAGCAATTAAAACGAAAGCTGCTCCGAAGATGCAAAGGTCATCAGGTAGGAGTAAAGGCAGAAGCAGAGCAGAGGAAGTGAAGAAATGAAAGCAGCCTATGCAATGGAGACCTCACTGATGGAGGAAACATCTTGTCATACCTATGACGGGCATCATCCATCTCTGAGCAGAGCTGCAGTGGCAACAGGAGGTCTGGGGGGGGGTTTCCTCTCCGGATCTGCTGTCGGGAGGGTCATGCCAATGAGACCGGTTTAGGCTCACACCGAGCTCTACCCACACACAAAGGCAGCAGCGGGTTTGCAAGAATGTCTTCGCCCTTCTCAGAAATTACCATCACAAAACAGGGGAAGACAGCTTGAAACCTGCTAAACCTTCTTAAGCTGCACGTCCTCATAGCTGATTATAGCTGAGACAACGCTCGAAACGTGTGGGCTATCAAAAGCCGTGCCATTCACAAAACTCACGCTGATTTGGTCTTGGAAAATTTGGCCTAAACGGGACTCAGACAACCAAGTACAGAAGCAAATTTTGCTACAAAGTACCTCTACTTTGTTTTTTTAATGGCCTTATATAGAGTTTAGCTGCTGTCCCAAGCAAATCCACTAGAAAAGCAAGGCTTTCATCATCTTAAAGATGTAAACCCACTGTACTGATTGCTTTTGCTCACTACAAGCCCAGTCAGTCTTTGCTAAATCCCTGCTCTGCCACTCCATCCCTCCCCACAGGGTTACTTGCACACCATGCAACAGCAGAATGGTCAATGGCACTCCAGTGATGGGTGCAGTGACACCTCAGCATCACATCCTGGGGACAGTGCTTGGCCCAGTTATGCTCACACTCTTCCATCACTGCCCAGCTCCATTGACCTGCACAAGAAGAGGATAGGATGGGGTTCCTGATGTTGCTGCAAGGACCTGTGCAGACTGCAGCACCTTTGGACAGACACTTTGTGGCCTTGATATGTGCAAGGTGGGGACATCTCCAGGGGCTGCCTTGGGGTGTGAACGCTGATTAACAGCCCGGAAACCACCACATGAAGTGAAACCACCGAGGAGGTGCTCAGCAGCCTGCCAAGGCAGTAACTCAATCACAGTGCAGCACAAAGGCACCTGAAAGCCTTGACGGCAGCTGTGCAGGCGAAGCAAAGAGGTGATGCCAACCCATTTTGCCTCACAGGACCCATGTACAGCAGAAATAATGATGATTTGGTATATTTTGGGCAGATGATGCTAAAATCAAATTCCTTGGACCTTCTTCTTGTTCTTACAGGTAAATGAAGGGGAGCTTATAGGGTGAGACCCAATGTACAGATACTTTGAGAAAGGTCAAAGAAATTGTGTTGACCAGCAACTCCTACACCTTATCCCCACACATCAGATAAGATTTGTCTTTCAGATGAAAAGGCTGTGACATTTACAAATCCCATACAGTGCAGGCTTCCTGATAAATAGTTATTCGATGGCAATTTCTCAGCTATTCCAGGTTAAAGGTACACACTCAGAGAGAAAAAGAGACTCATGAGGCTTTACAACGGGGAGATAGGAGAGAAGAAACCAATCGATGCACAAGTGTAATTGGGCACACGGCTGTGTTATTTACTGTAAGATGCATGCAGCCTTTCTAAGGTAGAAAGCCAATGAAACGATGTTAAGAGACAGGTAACAACAGTCAAGAGTAATCCTTTGTGCAAAGGTAATCTGTGTCATTGGTCTGCATTGTGCAATGGGAGGCAATTAGGTATGGCATTGAGCAAATACTCAAAGCCTGGCTTTTAATAGTCACAACACTGCTCTGAGTGTTTCCCTGTTACACTGGGATTGCTCTGGGAAGGAAAACTCCAGGGTCACTGAGATTCCAGTAAATGTCAATGAGCCTTATGTTGTGCTGGGTTCCTAGTGCAGTAGAGGAAGAAGTCAATCAGCTCATCATTTGGACAGCAGTTGTTTCTATGTACATATCCATATTATGTGTGGGAGAGTGCCATATGGATTGCACTTACAGACTTGACTGTAACTGTTTTCCTTGATGCTTCCCCATGTTTCTCCAGCAAAAACTTTAATTTCCATGGAGGTATCCTGGTGTGCATCTGAGGAACAAGGGGAAGAGCAATCGCCATGTGGGAACAAAAGCATAAAGCACCAAGGTTGGACATGCAATAATAATATACCATGGTTACATACTCTTTGAGTGAATTTCACTGGTGTGTGTGGTTGGAGGTATGATACATCACTGACTGTGTCCTCTGTGGCTTAACAAGAACCCTGAAGGAATATTTTTCCTTGTTTATGTCATTGAAGCATAACCCAGTCTTTCCTGACTGCCTCAATACACTGATTAATACAATCAACAGTCATATCTTATGATTATTCCAACCCACATAATCCACTCAGCCCGAGCAGAAATCCACTTCCCTCTCAAAAACGGCCAATGATTCTTATTACTACTTTGTTTCAGACTCTGAACACCCTTCAGTTTCCATCAGTGAGTCAATCCCTTCCAGCTTGGAACCTCTGATTGGCACCTTCCCCAGAAAAGCAGCTTTTGTCCTTGTCAGCATCACTGCAAGAGGGTAAAAGCATCTTCGTAAAGGAATGAGCATCTTGCTGTTACTTTACAACACCTTTGTCTTCACTGAATTTTAACACAGACAAGGGGGGTCAGCTGGGGTGGTTTATACACTGAAGTCCCTGACTGAGTTCCCTCCAGTGCTGTAAAGCAGGAAAGAACACATGAACTCGGTGATATAATAATAACAACAATAATAGCAATAACAACAATAATGATGCTTCATCCCTGGCAGTGTTCAAGGCCAGGTTGGACACAGGGATTGGAGCAAGCTGCTCTAGTGGAAGGTGTCCCTGCCCATGGCAGGGAGTTGGAACTGGATGAGTTTTAAGGTCCCTTCCAACTCAAACCAGCCTGGGATTCTATGATTCCATAATTGCAGGGAGGTATCATTTACATATATTGTGAGTCCCCCTGTGGACTTTAGGGGCTTTGGATAAGGAAACCCATTCCCTCTGTCAGGGTAGAATTCAAGGGTGGTGTGAGAGATGGATGTGCAATAGGCATGAATGAAAGCATGGAGTTTCTAAAACATACCCAAGGAGGCAGCTAGGTTTGGATCCATATTGAGGTTAATCCCGTGAGATATAAATAGTGGAATTTTCACGAGGTCAGAGGTGTGGGCTGCACTTGGTTACCTCTGGGCTGAACCGGGAGACAGAGCTTGGGTTTAAACAAACAGCTTAAATATATGGAGTCAGTCCCTGCAGCTATCAGGTTGCTGGTCCTGATCCTGAACCCTATGACATCCTCTTTTGCTATAGAACAGATTCAGGGATGCCTTTAGATAGACGATAACTTTGACATATGGAGAGAGTTCTGCTTACCCATCAAAACTGTTATGAAGGCTCAACAACTGGCTTTAGAGTCCTGTATTCCTCTAACTCTACAAGTGCAGTTTCTGTTAAATCACTGAGAGATTTACAGATGGGCTGAAGTCTCGGGAGGATGTTTTAAAGCTTCTTTATTCGTTCTGTTTATCTTTCTGTTCCATGATGACGGCTGAAGTAATCCCAGCCTTTAGGAATAAAGTCAAGAGTTTCACCTGTGTTTAGTTAAAGACCACGAGGTACAATACTTCCCACAAACACAGCCTTGTCAAAGGAGCCATGCATCCTGCATTGTGCTGGAAAACAGGTTAGCCCAGTTTAGTGTCCATTTGATGCCCAGTGGAGCTGGTGGAAACATTGAAATCGCTGGCAGCTACAAAGGAAAACAGCTCTTTATTTCTTGTCCTGCCAAGATCTCAGCTGAAAGTTTGTTAGGAGATGTCCCACTCCACCTCCTTTCATTACAAACTACTCTCAACTACTTTTCTTGTTGCTATTTTCTTTCTTTTCTCTGTTTTTTGGTTAAAAGAACATGCAGATGTGACTGTGTTGTTTTTGTCTGCTTGCTGCTCTTCAGTGTCTAATAAGCCATAGGAAAGTCCAAAGCAGGGTATTACTGGACACGTTTCAACTTTGCAAAGAGAAGCAATAGCAAAACAGAACACGTTTTAAAACCTCCAGTTAAAACATTACATCTGAGCAAAATACTGGCATCACTCTCCGAGATGAATCTTCCATCCCCCAGTATTGGCCTTTTAGTCCAAGTCTTTATTGGCCAAGTATAGTTTCTTCAGGAAGGTCAAGCCCTTCACCTCCACTGCTTCTTTTGCTGGCAGCCTGAAGCCTGAATACTGTGGGACAGATGTTCAGGGCTGTGGCTTACTAAGAAGCAGGGGACCTGTTTGCCTGTCTCAGAGTTAGCCTGGAATACATCACTCAAAGCTCTTTTTGCTGCGTGATGGATTTGTCATTCCAGTTTTGAACTGTTACCTATTTTCTTGCTGTGAGTGAAATAAACCACAAAGAATTTGTCTTCTCATTGAAAAAAAGAAAAAAAGACTGTAACAATGGTCCTGTATGGAGCAAGTAAGAAAAGAGAACACAGCAACCACAAAATGTTCAAGGCAAGTGAAGAGCTCCATTTAGGAGACGCTGATGGCAGTGATTTGTGCTCCATAGCTTGGCCTTTCATTCAGTTGCTGCTCTGTGCAGGTTGTACAGGTTCACCAAGGTATTTCTATTAATCTCCTTGGGGACAAAGAGCAGAATTTACCTCCTGAATGAAATAGGGATCCAGTGGAAGATTACTCTGAGTTAATGACTGGAAACCCAAGCTTGGTCCCCAGATCCTGACTTGGAAATCAGTGCAGAAAGAACAGAGATTTTGTATCTCCATGTGTCCTGAAATGGTTGGAGCGTGAGATGGGCATCAAGGGGACAGAAAAATCACAGGAACAGGCAGCACTTTTCAGCTCCTGAGTGTGTGTTGGAAAGAGACCCAGCTGCACCCTTCCTCCTCCTCCTCTGTGCTGGTTTCCACAGCAAGAAAACCTGGGTGCGTGTACAGGGAGGGAGCAAAAGCACATTCAGCAGTCTTTTGGTTGAGATACTTGGGTAGACAATCAGCTCAGATGAAGTAAGAGGTCCTCTGCATTGAATGTAGCTTTAGTTCCACATGAAGTTTCTGAGATGAACTTATGTCTTGAGCTCTTCAAGAACGTCAGACAAGTTTGAAAGAAGTTTTGGGTTTCTATCCTGAACTTGGGTACCCAAATTCCACCTGGGCTGTACCCCACAGACCTGTCTTACTATGAGCTCTATCTCCTGTTTTCACCAAGACCAACACGAATCAGGCTCCTGTTACGCTTGAAAACAAGATACCTAGAAATGAACTAAAATCTACTGTGGCTTGATGATGCAATGGTTGCTACTGGAAAGAAATATGGCCTGGTAATATATCAGATCTTGCAGAAGAGGCCAGCACCTGAAGAAATGGTTGACTATGGTCCAATTTCTTTCAGCAGAGATGCTGCCACTGAAAGGCTGTTGTTCCTGGAACACCACACAAGTTTGCCTGTCCACCTTTCACTGCTGTTGTTGGCACTGTACATACACAGAGACACCTGCATCAAAAAGCAATGAGAGATGTGATCTTTCCCTTACCCTAACTAAAAACAAGGTTCATTAGAAAAAATCAAGGATGCAAAGCATATTCTTCTGTTCCTACATGGGAATGTGTCCTGCACCAGAGTTCCTCAAGATGTGGTGTACAAAGCCACATCTAGTGATCGGGAATAACACCTTCACAGTATTTTCAGTTTCAAGTTGGATAGAAAGGTGTAGCTTGGTCTTTCTGAAGTTTCAAGGACTTTGAAGGTTTGTGGTCCAAAATAATCGAGATTCTCTTCTCTAGACCATAAGAAATGAGGTAGGACTGTCCAGCTTCTGAACAAACTGGAGCATCAAGGAGACTCTAGAAGATAAGCAAATACCTTGTGAAAATAAATGTCTAACCCAGCACAGTCTTTCAAGTATAATCTACTCCAGTAACCTAAACACTATGAGGACTCAGACTCTGTGTATCAGTGTCAGTGCTGCTGAGACACCCCTGGTAAACATCTGCACTGGATGAACCGGCCCTCTCCTAAAGTGCTGCTAAGCAAAGTCTGGGCAAAAGCACAAGATCACTGAATCACCACAGAACTACAGAACGGTTTGGGTTGGAAGGGACCTTAAAGCTCATCCAGTTCTAACCAAGGGATGCCTCACACTAAACCATGTCACCCAAGCCCCTGTGTCCAACCTGGCCTTGAACACTGCCAGGGATGGGGCAGCCACAGCTTCTCTGGGCACCCTGTGCCAGCGCCTCAACACCCTCACAGGGAAGAGCTTCTGCCTTATCTCCAACCTGAACTTCCCCTGTTTCAGTTTGAACCCATCACCCCTTGTCCTATCACTACAGTCCCTGACGAAGAGAAATGCAGAGGTCACAATCAAAAGATACTGAGTTGTTGCTTACTGTTTCTTAAACACAATGAACATGACAAAGCCCATCAGCATCCTAAATCTTCCTTGCTTTTGCTGTCCAAACACTCCTTTTTGCCACTTCAGAGACCTGGCCTGGCTGCACAAAGCTAGCAGTGAAGGAGTGAAGGAGCAGCACTGACACATGTCGGATGATTCTGGTTTTGATGAGAAAACACTTGCATGGGCACAGATTGATTCCAGTCCACACATCATGAGTGCAACCTGCTCCTGACAATGCCACTGAATCAGTGTCAAAGCCAGAAAACAAACAGTATTTGAGCCCTAACCTGGTGCCCCAGTGTCTCCAGCAAACAAACAATGAAAAAGCAAACAAAAACCCCCAGAAAGGAAGAATTTCTGATAACTTCAGCCTGGAAAAGTGGCTGCAGTGGCTGTGGATGATTGATGTCAATAGAAACACAAAGCAGACACGGTGTCCTAGTATTTGTTGGCAAGAATGCTCCCGCATCTCAATCCAAACTGCTTTAGGGAGGGTGAGATGGGAAGGGAGCCTGAACATGTTGCACAGAGGAATTCCTATCACATGCTATGCTTCACAGGCTGTTTTTTTTCCCCTCCACCTACTCACACAGTAGGTTTGTGACTTTAATCTGTTTATTTTTAGTGGGAAGCATGAGTACGTAAATGTGTGCTCTCCGCTGATATTTTAGGCAAGGAGGTTTAATTATGGATGTGTGCTAATTGTTGTTGTGTTTCTGGGCGTTATTGATTTTGGACATGCTCCTGCACACCCCCACGCAGCAGAAGAGGAGGAGAAGTTGTTTGGCTGCTATCACAAGCACTCGCTGCTACTACTGACAGACTCATTGGGGTGAAGGTGTTTCCTCTCCCTGGTTCTTTGCTAGAAAGGTTGGAGCTGTTGGAAGCTGTCAAATAGGTCTTGGGAAAGAAGCATCTTGTTTGTCTGCAGGATGAGTGGAGGAGAGACTATGGCCATGCATATTGTCCCTACCCTACACCAGCAACATACAGCCACCAAGATGTTCATACATCGACTGAGCCTCTGCTCTCGCTCTGCGTTTGCTTCTGTGGCTGCAACAAGTGATGAGATCAGCTGCACCAGCATGGAAACTGGCTTCAAGCTTTGCCCACCCTGCTAAATTCATTGATGATTTACACCTCACTGACTCCAACTCAATGAAGCTGCTCAGGACTTGGAAAATGGAAGAGAAATGGAGCCTTTCTCTTCCTGCTTACTCGACATGATGTAGTTGAAGATGTCCCTGCTCGTTGCAGGGGGGATGGTCTACATGACCTTTATGGGTCCCTTCCAACCCAAACTATTCTAAGCCTGCAATCCTTCAAGCAGTTGTGTAAGCACTTGGCCATGCCCCAGTCACCCCAAATCCCACAGGCAGCACGAGATTCCTCAATCATGCACGGATATTTCCTAGGATATCCTTACATTGGAATGTTTGCTGATGGAAACTTTATAACCTGGTACATTTGAGTTGAACTTGGGATCTTTATGCAGCTCTCTCTTGACTACCTATTTCATTCAGGTGTCTTGGGTCAAAACCTCAAAGGGGAAATGCTTGTTGTTTTAGAAACCCTCACATTCCAATTCTAAGCTTGATCTACAGGGTTTGGTTAACATCACAAAAATAAAATACAGTATAAAAAATGTTAAAAGCAGATAGGCAAAAAAATCACAAGCTATTGTGAAATGACATGATTCTGATTAAAACCATGAGCAGAAAGGCAGAGTTTAGTCTTCGAGTGACCCAGGCCAACTTGGACGAGCTGAAGACGCGTCTTAATATCAATCAAAGCTTTATCCTGTCCCACTTATTTTCTAGCCTGTAAATCAAACTCTAATTCATCACCAACACCCCGAGCAAACAATCGCCACTAATCACCTTGTCATGACAATACATCTTTGTAATACTGCAGATGCTCAGGGCCAGCTTATAAACAGGATGTAAGTGAAGGTCTATTAAAAAATTAACTCGATGACTGCAGTTGCTGACAATTATTACAAGTTTCATAATACGATGTGCTTTATGGCCAACATATAAACCAGCAGATGCTCTTAGAGGAGCTTGTTTTTCCACTCATAATCACATTTTGGCTAGTGGAAGGGTGTTATTTTTCTACCCTCATTCTTTTTCTGGGAATTGTTGCACCAAGCAGAGACAGATAAAAAAATGTCTTCCTAACTTCTCTTTTTTTCCATGGGTTTCTTTGGTTTTGTCTTTAATCCAGCCACCTACTCCCCCATCGGTTGCTGATAGCCCTCCTCTGTTACTTTGTGCTGTTGGAGACAGCTCAGTGTGTCTGCATTTACATTGCTAAACCAGAGGGTTTCCCAGATCCTGTCCCCCAAACTAATCCTGAATCTGTATCATGATGCTGAGTTTCAATCAAGTTCTTGAGCTAATTACAGCACCATAAAGGTGCGATGTGCTTTTGGACATATGTAACTATAGCCAATGAAGAGAGCTCCACCAGCCCTGCCAGGAGAAGGGTGACAACCCACCCTGCATCAGCCACCAGGGAGGAAAGTCTAGACTAGGACATGGCATTCCTGTATCACTGCAGCTCTCTGAAGGTCTACTTAGGGGTCTGCTTGACCCACAGCCAAAGTATAATGCAAGGGGCAGAGAGATGAACACAGATGGGGAGCAAGAAGAAGCACTGACAGCAACCAGTGACAGTCATGTCCACCAAAAATCATCAATGTTTCTGCAGGCATTGATGATGTAGGTCTATCTGCAGGGGAACATTATAAAGTAGAGAATGGGAAAGCATGGACTTGTGGCTTTGGAAGGCTAATAAATAAGAAATGCTAGACACAGCCTGGCAGATTCACTTTGGTGGAATACAGGGATGTTAGACACACATTGCAACTTAAATCTAGAGGGAAAAGCAATCCAGGTTCTGACTCCTTATGGAACATAGAGCAGCTGCTGAGTATTTTCTGCTAATCCATTTGCTGAGGGTGGCTGGGGATGCTTGCAGTGATGCAGTTCTTAGAGCTGGAGCATGCTTCAGTAGGGGTCTAACACTATAAAATGCTTTTCCCTCTATTCCCAAATGATCTTCCTACTATGTAGAAGGCCAGGAGGTATCACTTCAGTAACTGTGACAGAACTGAAGGCCATCCTGGATCCTTCTTACGTTTCAAAAGCCGCTTTTATCTTTTCTCATTTCTCATTCCCTATTGCCATACTTAAGGAAGTGCACATGTTCCCATCAGCCTGACTTCATGGGCTACAACACTCCCAATAAGCCGAACAGGCTCTGAGCATGCTCCTGTAGTTGTTAAGATCCTACCTGTTAGCACAGTGATTGCTATTAGTGCAAAGCAAGGCGAGATGCTTATTCACAGATCTATTCAGAGCAAAGTCCTCCTGGGTAGAAGCAATGAAGCAAACCCAGCTGTTTTCTCAGATGTAGCTGCAAATGCTGATTTCTTTATAGTACAAAGCAAAACCTCACTTCAAAATCAATCTCTTCTTGTCACATGTGGGTTCTTTAAATGGTTAACTTTGGTGCTCCTCATCCTTTTATGGCTGATCATAAACACACTGCTGTGAATTCCATTTATTAGATAACGTGTGTAGAGTAGCATAAACGTGAAGAGCATTTCATAGATTACAGATAAGACGTACTCCCTGTCTGGGGGACTTTGAAATCTGAAGCAGTCAACTTAAACACATGGCAGCACATGAGATAATATTTCATTGCAAGGATTATCTGGGGTTACCAGTGGTTAGGAAAGAGGAGTGCTGCTTGGAGGGCTGAATTTCAAGCAGTGCTTTGAAGAAAAGAGGATGTTTGACAGATGAACACAAGGAAGAGGCAAAGGCACAAGGCCAAGAATGTAGAGATAAAAAAGGGAATTAGATGAGAAGATAGAAATAAACCAATGGAAATAATGGTCTAGGTCTGGGTCCTGGCAGGAAAAACTCAAGTTATGAAGGTTGGGGAGCAGTGCAGGTAGAAAAGGAGAGGTCTTAGGAGAGCTGTGTTTAGAACTTCAAATGTGTGATTGCGTTGTGTGAGGTCTTGGTTTCCAAGAGGGAAGTGTGGACTTGGGATAAAAGAATAGAGTAAGCGAAAGGAAAAAGAGTCAATGTCAAGAGCCAATGACAAGTGAGTTCAGAGGAGGCCACAAAGATGCTGTGAGGGCTGGAGCCTGAGAGCAGCTCCAGTGCCTAAAGGGGCTGCAGGAAAGCTGGAGAGGGGCTTGGGACAAGGGCCTGTAGGGACAGGCCAGGGGGAATGGCTTGAACCTGCCCGAGGGGAGACTGAGATGAGCTCTTAGGCAGAAGCTCTTCCCTGTGAGGGTGCTGAGGCGCTGGCACAGGGTGCCCAGAGAAGCTGTGGCTGCCCCATCCCTGGCAGTGTTCAAGGGCAGGTTGGACACAGGGGCTTGGAGCAAGCTGCTCTAGTGGAAGGGGTCCCTACCTGTGGCAGGGGTTGGAGCTGGATGAGCTTTAAGGTCCCTTCAACCCAAACCAGTCTGGGATTCTATGATTCTAGCTAACGGCATTGAAAAGCCTTTCCTATAGTGTACACACATGTACAAAAAAAGTA
Organism: Pezoporus wallicus; assembly: GCF_028554395.1. NCBI lineage: Eukaryota > Metazoa > Chordata > Aves > Psittaciformes > Psittacidae > Pezoporus > Pezoporus wallicus. The sequence continues at coordinate 457,855 of NW_026637976.1, read as the reverse complement.
ATAGTAATTTCCTTCTCATGTGAAAAAGAAATATCAGTTTATAACTGACTGGAATCAAGGTGCATAAGCAGGTTTCAACTAGCATAACTCTACTACCATCAGCATGGGCTGACCTATGTACATCCTCTTTGAACCCTGCCAAACCCTTTTAACCAAGTCCTGCAAACCTCTTTATCTCATATCAGAACTGCAAACACCTTGGCCACCACTGCATGATAATAGTTGTAGAGTTGTAGCTATGGCTTCTAAGGATTTTTCCAACTGACTCATAATCTTTGCCTGGCAATAAAAATTAGGTAGATAGATAGATAGATAGATAGATAGATAGATAGATAGATAGATAGATAGATAGACAGATAGATAATATTGAGAGATAGATAGATAGATAGACAGACAGACAGACAGATAGATAGATAGATAGATAGATAGATAGATAGATAGATAGATAGATAGATAGATAGATAGATAGATAGATAGATAGAGAGATAGATAGATAGATAGACAGACAGATAGATAGATAGATAGATAGATAGATAGATAGATAGATGATAGATGATAGATGATAGATAGATAATATTGAGATAGATAGATAGATAGATAGATAGATAGATAGATAATATTGAGATACAGATATACAGGTAGAGATAGATGATAGATAGATGATAGATAGATGATAGATAGATGATAGATAATATTGAGATACAGACAGATAGATAGATAGATAGATATATAGATAGATAGATAGATAGATAGATAGATAGATAGATAGATAGATAGATGATAGATGATAGATAGATAATATTGAGATACAGATATACAGGTAGGTAGATAGATAGATAGATAGATAGATAGATAGATAGATAGATAGATAGATAGATAGATAGATAATCCTGAGATACATATAGGTACCATATAACCTAATAGCAAAATAAGGCTAAAAATAAGCACTGCCCATTATCGACTGCATCGGCTTCCTTCAAGGAGCAGATGGTGAGGGGAAAGCCCTGGAAGAGGACATCAGTCATGGGTTTATTGTTCAGGCATCACCCGGGGATGGCGCAGTGAGCGGAGGAATCGTGCTGGAGGAAGAGGATGATTTGCCAATTAAAAGCTTCCAATTAGGGAGAGAAATTGCAGGGCCCTGCGGGGAGATGCTGATTGAGGACACCAGACAAGCAGCAGCTCGGGATGGCAAATGGGCCTGAGGAAAGACACAGCAGTTGGTTAATTACATGAGGAGGGGCCGGAGAGCAGAGGGACGAGTCTAGAAGATGCATTTGTCTATTTATCTATTTTCTGCTTAGCCCTAAGCACACACAGTATCCAAGCAACTCACAAGCACAAGTGGATTTTATCCTTGCGCTACCCTGTGGAGCAGGGAGATGGCCAAAAGCTCCGGGAGCCAAAGCAAAGAGCAGAGCAAGTGATTTATTTGCCTGAGGTCACAGGGACTGTCTAACCCAGATGATGTGAGCCCTAGCTTGGTGGCTTCACCACAAAGGCATGCTTTTCCCAAAGGAGGGAAGCTGGTCAGCAACCTGCTGGTACTTATTTAAGGAGAAAGGCCTGAGGATAAGAAAAATGCTAATAGAGGAGAGAAATTTCGTACATACCACAAGAAAAAGCCCCAAATCATCTTCTTATTAGAAAAGTTTTCCAGTGGACAAAAAATACATTCTATCTAGAACAGGAGCACTGTTGGGTTAGCTCATGGAGAGGGCAGTGGGATGGGTCCTAACAAGAGGCAAGACGTTGGCTCACTACGGCTACCCATGGTTTTTCCCATAGGCTGCATGAAAAGGAGTTCTGCATCCTTCCTGACCTGGAAGCCACAGGTTTCCCAGCTGTGGTTTCCACCATCTGAATGGATTGGTGAGGGTAATGCGTTGTCATCAACATAGAAGCAGTCCTTTGTGGGTTTTAGACCGGCTGCTTAGCACCAAGACAAAGTCAACAAAGTCAATTCTAATCACTGGATGATGTCCTGCACACTTGGATCCAGTCTGGTCTTCCTTGCTTCAGCAAAAGGCTTTCATCCTTACAAGCTCTCTTACGAATGTCCAGCTGAAAAGGCAGAGTAGGGGAGATGCTGCAGTGATAGGACAAGGGGTAACAGGTGACGGGCTCAAACTGAAACAGGGGAAGTTTAGGTTGGATATAAGGAAGAAGTTCTTTACTGTGAGGATGCTGAGGCACTGGAATGGGTTGTCCAGGGAAGTTGTGAATGCTCCATCCCTGGCAGTGTTCAAGGCCAGGTTGGACAGAGCCTTGGGTGCCATGGTTTAGTGTGAGGTGTCCCTGCCCATGGCAGGGGGTTGGAACTGGATGATCTTAAGGTCCTTTCCAACCCAAACCATTCTATGATTCTATGATTCTATGCAACATCTATGCAAGAGCCAAAACTCATTCTCCTTGGCTATGGGTGTTCATTGCCACTTCTCCTGAAAGAGAAGCTTTTAATCTTCCTCTTTTACATCACCTTCTGAAATGTAAGCACACCTTGGCAACGTTATAGACACCAAGACAGTAACAGTGGCATCTGCATAACTCACAGCAAGTTCGTGCTTGGTTCCTTACAGGACACCCCATGGTTTTGCTCTGCCCAGGAGTCTTCATTATGGTTTCCACCACCTGCCCTTAGAGACAATTAGAATATAACAGAAAGTGCATTGGGCTAAGTAACGAGAAATACTATCTTTGCTCAGTTCCATCTCTCACAAACCCCTGTGATGCTCACCACAGGAGATGCCATCCAAAACAAAGGTAACTGTATGCATGAAGGCAAGAAATAAATCATGATTTCCCTGTTCACATTCCCTCCGATACTGATTTCTTTCATTCACAGTCTCTTCAGTGGTTAGCATAAGTGCTCTATTCCATCACAGGAAACTACCATCCTTCCTCCTTCTCATATGGAGACATAACAGGATTTTCCACATGTATTTTAAGCAGGGAACTCAATTCCATTGATTTTGGAAAACAATTTATTCAAGATGCTTCTGAAAAGAGTAAGAACAGGTTTTCTATCCCTATGTGTATCACTTACAACACGTCACGCTTTAAGAGCTGCAAAACAAAACCCAAATATATGGAGAACTGAACTGGACTTTAACCAGAAGCTGGCTTTGTTCACTCTTGGTCACCACTTCAACTGGCAAGGCATGAACAGCGGAGTAAGAAACTAAATGCAGACTGGTAAAGAGCATCATTTCTCTCTTCAAGTTGAGTCTGGGAATCACAGAATGGTTTGGGTTGAAGGGACCTTGAAGCCCATCCAGTTCCAACCCCTGCCACGGGCAGGGACCCCTTCCACTAGAGCAGCTTGCTCCAAGCCCCTGTGTCCAGCCTGGCCTTGAACACTGCCAGGATTGGGGCAGCCACAGCTTCTCTGGGCACCCTGTGCCAGCGCCTCAGCACCCTCATGGGGAAGAAGAAAGTGAAGAACCCAGATTGATGACATCATGGTTCATGGCGTGACCAGATTAAAGAATTTTGGGTATTTTCTGGTAGCAATTTGATGTTTTCCAGCTCTTTCCTTTGTCATGGAGGAGACCAACCTGCCGCCAACCTCAAACCACGACATGAAAGAGTGATTAAGTATTATTGCTCTTCACAGGAAGCTGTGTTTCCAGTGGGATGCAGTTTGTGCTGTTCCCATTCGGGATTGCTCTGAAACATCTGCATAGGGCTGTTTATACTCCTGCAAATCCAGAGCAAGCCTCCAGCACTGCTGCAGGAGCCTGGCTTCATTCCTAGAGAGCTTCATGCAGGTGGCATCCGATAAAGACACCTGACCCTTTGCTTTGCCTTTTATATCAATAGGTACAGGGCTTTGAGGAAGAGAAGGGGAAATCATGGGTTTAAATCAAAGCTCACGTATGTTTTCTGCCAGCTCAGTCCTTTGTCAGCCACAAAGGAAAAGCACAAACATACAACATCATGGACTCGTGCTTCAGAAATGAAGCATTAAGCAGCCTTTCCTGAATATTATAATCATTTATATTATATATATAAATATTCTAATCAAGTTCTATTATTTTGACAAAACATATATATTTTCTTAATGAAACAACAAATTCTCAGTAACTGAACCTAAAAGCAAGCAGAACTCGAAGCTGTGACAGAAATCAATTCAAATCCAAAGTAATGGTGGCCTTTAGTTTCTTGGTTTAACCCATTCATGCTCCCTGCAGCCATGAGCTCTTCATTGTCTTCAGTGCATTAGAAATCCCAGGGACCTCTCGCTTTTCCATTGCCACAAACCAGCAGCATCCCACATAGTTCAGAAGAGACTTGGACCACCTAAATAGAAATGGAAAACTAAAACTGTGTGCTAATACAAGACTGTAGGGAAGAGGAGCTGCAGGAGCTGAGTCCAGGGTTTCTTTCCCAAGCAACCTCCATGGTGACTCCTCTCCGGTCGGAAGAGGATGGATCAGCACAAGGCATTAAGAGGAAACATCTCAAACCCAGATGCTTTATGGAAGAACAGGATGAATCTGAGCACACCGCAACAGCAAAGTGGGAACGTCGCTGCCACAGGCTCGGAGGAACAAGACCGTAGCCAAGACACCGCTCAGCATGGAGCATGTTGTGTCAACACAACAGCGAGGCTGGGTCCCTGCCAAGCCAACCAGAAGGTATCTCCATTAAGCGCTCTTGGGCTGGATTATTTACGTTTTGGTGTTGAAATCTGACAAATAAACTGCACAATATTTATGGCGAGACTCCAAGAGCGGCAATAGCGAGCGTTACGCTAACGGCAGCTGCTGTTTACCACACCGCAGTACACAGCACGTCAGGGCGAGGGAAGCAGAAGACAAGGCTCCTGGACGAGTGACACCGGGCAGCACGGGCTGCAGAAGTGAGACTGCTCTGTTTCATTGGGCTTCTCTTTGTGGTTTGGTGGCAACGAGAGATGGATGTTCTCCATAAAGAGCGTGGTGAACGCAGACAAAGAGTACGGGTGGAATACAATAAATAGAGGGCTCAAATCAAATGCATTGGAATTCTGGTAAAGCAGGAAAAAGTTAGGAACAGAACAAAGGAATCTTAAGTCTGGAGGAGAAACAATCATCGTTTGCCACAGGAGCAAAAGGAGCATGGAGCCAGGAGGGGCTGGGCTCTGCTCCCAAGGAACAAGGGATGGGACAAGAGGAACCGGCCTCAAGCTGCACCAGGGCAGGTTTAGATGGAGCTGAGGAACAATTCCTGCCCCAGAGGGTGCTCAGGCATTGGAACAGGCTGCCCAGCGCAGGGCTGCAGTCACCGTCCCTGCAAGTGTTCACACCTCATGGAGACAAGGCCTCAGTGCCATGGGGCAGTGATGGGCTCAGCAGTGCTGGCAATGGTTGGACTGGATGAACTTAAAGGGCTTTTCCAACCTAAATGATTCTGTGATTCTATGAAATCCAGGCTATCCAAGTGCATCCTGACATTCCCACTGCCTGTGATCTTCCAGGAATAACAAGTGAGCTCAGAAACCTCTGCAGGAGCTGTCACTACTTCAAGGGACATTGCCATAGGCTGTTGTAGTAAATGGGGTGTCTGGGAAATCTTTTTGCAGTGTGGACTCACTTACTTGCAGAGAACAGAATAGTATCACCAAAGAGCCAGAACACAAGGAGAAGGATGAAGCCACATCAGATTCCTTTCAGGAAACTCTATGGGTTTGGGAGGTTTCAATCATCACTATCATAATGCAAAACTTCACCACATGTAGGACTCTTTGCACATCCCATGGGACAATGGTAGTGATTGCATGCTTAATGTCATCACACCTCTTGTTGGCATGATTGACAACCTGAAGTCTCCTGTGTCAATTCACCTGTAGATCCCACCAGCCCTAGGCTACAGAAGAGGTCCTCTTCCTTCCTTCCTGCTTCTCAATGGCCCCATGGGCTTCATCTGCCTGTGGGGTAGCTCATGTGTCTCCAAAGGCAATGGACACATGCAATCCAACGTCAACATCTTGATTCATGCCATGTAGACAGCACGCCACAAGCACTCCCAAACATCCCTCTCCCACCTCTCTTCTTTGTGGTGGTCTTCAAGACATGGGAATCCAGATCTTCTAGATCCATGGTGAGGGAATGGCCTGATGCTTTTCCAAGGCTGTCCTAACAAAGGAATTTCATGGGGATTTCCAAAGGAAACTTAAGATTTGACCTGAAAACCTCCATTCATTACATTACAGCCATCCCACTGTTCTCTGTGCTGTGGAGATCACTGCAGCATGACCACAAAGCCCAGGAGGAACAGGACAGAGGAGGGAAAGGAAAACCATGAAGTCCTTTGGCATCCACACAAAGGACATCCCTTCTGCCAGAACCAAGAGCAAGGGTGTGATTTGTGATGAAAACAAAGCTCACTCCCATAAGAAAGTTGTCAGACAGGAAAAGTGGGTTTCAGTAACTAAGCATGAAGTTGGGGAATTCACCTTCTCGGGGTGGAAGTGGAGGAGGTAATGGGGTGATGAGTTTACTGTAGGAACTTGCTAACTTCGGTTTACTCTGAGAGCCTTTGTAAGCTTCCCAAACAAGCGTGACACCACCAAATCAAACACCTGGGTGCAAAGCAGGGCTAACCATGTCCCACAGGAACAGGAGCTGCAGCTCTCAGTAGGGGATTCCTGTAGTTCCCCCCTCCAGTTGTCCTGCTGGATCTGAAGTGATGAATGCCCCATCCCTGGCAGTGTTCAAGGCCAGGTTAGATGGGGCTTGGAGCGACCTGCTCTAGTGGAAGGTGTCCCTGCCTGTGGCAGTGGGTTGGAACTGGATAAGCTTGAAGGTCCTTTCCATTCCAAACCATTCTATGACTTCCCATGTCTCACACACCATCCGTAGATACCACACACATCCAAGTCAAGCAACTTCTCAGATCAATACTTCTGCTCAACTCTTGCAAGGAAACTCAAGCTCTAGGACCAGAGTTGTCCTAGTGTCTTCCTGCACCCTGACCGAGAGAATTGAATTGATGCAGGTTACATTTACCCTCAAATTCTAAGTTTTTAACCCCTCCTTCCCAACCCCTTTCAGCTTAAGACTCCTATTTCCAAAGATGGCCACAACAGTCTTCCATGAAGCACCTATGCTGATCAGCACAGTAACTAACCCAACAGCAGCTCCAAGCCCCATGGGACACTCAGAGCAGCTGACCAGACCAGGCAATCACTCACCGAGTCCATGTACTAGTATTAGTCTAACTGCATAACAACTATTTGCAATACAACCCTATCCTATGCGCTCTGTACTCAGCCAGCTCTGGGTTGCAGCATCTTCCTGGGTCCTTTATGTTCAAATGCTTTAATAGATCTTTATTGTTATTTTGGTCTCCCCAATCCCATCTATTGCAGAACTCATGCATCCCTCAGGACGAATTCAGAGGGAGGCACTGAAGCGGTATCAGCAGCCAAATGAGTTTGGGTGTCCTCAAGGCAAAGCTAGCTGGGCTCCATCCTGGCCAAAATCACTGTTCGGCAGTGAAGGCAGCCCTCCAGTTCTCAAGTTAGCCCTTCTGGGCTAGCATATTGCACATTTACATCAGAGGTGTGAGCAGAAGCCATAAATCAGAGCTAAAGCTGTGCTGTGGTCATCTATGGATCAGTATTACATGTTTTCATGCAAAAAAAGGGAGTTTGCAGAGCGCTCACTGCCAGCTTTTCCATCCAACCATAGATTGGTGCAGCGGAAAACAGACTTCTGAGCACCCACATCCTTCTCCAGGCACATTCAGCGTTAAGAAACACTAGAAAGTGGGAAGTCCCTGCCGTGCTTTGTTCACGCCTTGCGTCATCCCGCTCCGAATGCGGCTGCAGGGAGAACGTACGAGTGAAAATCCGGAGAGGAAAACAAATATTCCTATTTCTGGGAACACCGCAGCTACAAGAGCTTTGTTCCCACTCGTGCTGCTTCCTACTTCGTGTGGTTTGTTCTCATGCTGGTTTTAACCTCTTCTCAGACCAGTGCAGTGTTTGTGTGTCACGTCCAAAACAAACCAAGGAAGAAACGGAAAACACAGCATAAACTAGATGAGAAGAACATGCAGGTGGTCAAGCACTGGAGCAGGTTGTTGAGTTTCCATCATAGACTTCCAAAACCCACCTGGACATGGTCCTGAGCAGCCTGCCCAAGGTGATCCTGCTTTGAGCAAGAGGATGAGATGATCTCCAGAGGTTCCTGCCAACTTCATTGACCACATGAATGCATGAAGAACCCTTTGCTCTATTCAGGTCTTGGGCACTAAGAAGGTTCTTGCAAGGAAGTGATGCAAGTATTCCCATTCTGTCCATGGAAATCATGGAAGTCAGCTTTATCTTCTTGTAAGAAGAATGAGAGCAAGAAGAGATTACAGGTTGGAACTAAATTTAGGGGGAGAGCAGATTCCTAGGAACAAAGAGGATTAGGAAAGCAAAGACCTGAAGCAGACACCAAACAAACGGTAACCTACACATTGACTTGCTTTGCTTTTAAATGAAAGGCTGAAATACCCATTCCAGTGCCTCACCACCCTCACAGTAATGAACTTCTTCCTTATATCCAATCTAAACTTCCTCTGTTTCAGTTTTAACCCTTTACCCCTTGTCCTATCCCTCCAGCATCCCTATAACCCCCCTTCAGACACTGGAAGCTGCTCTGAGGTCTCCACACAGCTTCTCTTCTCCAGGCTCAACAGCCCCAATGTTCTCAGCCTATCTCCATACAGGAGCTGCTCCAGCCCCTGATCATCCTCGTGGCCTCCTCTGGACTTGTTCCAACAGCTCCATGTCCTTTTTATGTTGAGGACACCATCATCGCTAGAGACAACCAGCCTGTTACATGCTCCTTATACACACACACACACACACACACACATATATATATAAAAGCAGCATCTTTAACAGCAACAGAAGCATGTGCAAAGTGACTTCCAGAGTCTTTAGTTGGCCTTTGGTAAAGACTGATGTGAAGGAAGTCCAAAATTCCTGGAGTCCTACAAGCTGTGAAAAGCCGGATTTGTTACCATAAACCCCATCGATTCCTGAACAGCATTTGCTCTAGTAAATTAGACAGGCTCTCACACCAAGAGCTTTCAACATTTCAGCTACAGCTCCATCATACTTCATGCTGAGTAGTGTAGGCATTCAAATGACCTAATTAGATGATCTTTAAAGGTCCCTTCAAACCCAAACCATTCTATGGAGTCTAAATCCCACACATAGGCCATGAAAGACCAGCTGAAGTGCCTACCACCCTATGAAGGGTTGAGGGATAAACCAAAGAGCCCATGGCCCTAACTACCCATTCCATTAGGTGATATGAGTATCCTTATGGTAAAATCCAGTCAATAAAGGCAGCTCCAGAAAACAGGATCCCAGAAAATCATAGAACTTACTGAGAGATGGAAAGCTGAGAAAAACATCAAAATATCAGCACAAAACATTCTGGGTTTCAGAAGCAGCCAAATACTGTGCAAAACCAGTACCATATGATGTTTTGAATAGGGCCTGAGCTGGAGTAGTATCTATTGGACCTGGACTCCAAAAATGATTCAGGGCCAGGGCCATGCTGTTACACTTCAGTTCCCAATGCTTAGGAACCTCTTAATATCTTTCCTGTCCCAAAGAATTCAAAGACCCTTTTCTCTAGAAATGATGAAGTTCCCAGGTACTCTTCATCCTATTTACATCACTTCAACTTTCCACCTAAATACAGTGAAAAACGAGCAACCACCACCACAAAATCATCAGTCACTTGCATTTGCCAGTCACAGCTCTACCTGCCTCAAGGTACCAGCATTTAGTCCATTTTCCTATCTTTTTATAGCTTAAAGCCTTAGCTTAACCACGCAACCATCTTTTATGGGCAACTATATGAGATACGAGCTCACTCTATGAGCCTTTGTGCCCATTGGAGAGAAAAGACTCCAAATGACCAAAAACACAACATTCCTCGATAATCCTATTTAATTATCCTCAATCTGTCTATGGAAATTCATCAAGTTTCCACCCCTATGCCTCTATACCAGGCTAAAAGCCCCTGAAGACAATTTCTTCTTGCATCGGAACCCACAAATAACATCTTAAGGTACTTTTTGCCTAACTTCCTCTTTGATAAGCTATGTGAAGCTCTGAATTTATTATAGGATAGGTGTTGTGTTTCCACTGGAAGACACCAGTTTCACAGATTTTCAGGACAGACTTTGGGTGGAGGGGAAACTCAAAGCCCCATCAGCATGGAAGGAAGCTCTGCACCAGCTAATGTAGGCACAGGATTGATGTAAAGGTACAGCAAAATCTGCACATTTACATCAAACTCGGGGAAAGGAGCAAGTCCTGACCCAACAGAGACACACAGGCACTAAACACACGATTTTCCAATACAGGTTAACCTTCAATCAGCATGATTTTTCTAGTTCATTATCTTAAATTATTATCAGACTTCTCTGATTGCCAAGATGAACTCATCTGCCTTTGCAGTATACCTATGGGGTAAACCCCTTAGACTTCAGGAACTATTTACACGCTAGAGACAAGAGCATTGAAGCTAAAGTTCCCCTGACTTTTGATGTTTTTAAAGGTCTTAGGTGGCTTGTTTCTTTTTAAATCCCATCTATTTAGTCACGCACTCTGTTCAAAGGGCCTTCCATATGCAAGATGACACAACTGGAAGTAGCTTCTGTTTAGCTATTTAACCCTGAAATCTCAACAGCTCATTTCGCCGGTGAAAGACTGAGGCTGAGAACACCTTTATCCCTTGTTTCAGTCATTCCTCTTACTTCAGTTCACTACTTCAGCATCCTGATTTGAAAACTCATGGATGTACTATCGCAGTACCCGAGCACATTTGTTACAACACTGAATTCAAAGCGACTCTTTAATGGTGTTTTACTTGCTCTGCAGTTCATCCACAGCTTACTGCTAAGTTACAAGCCTAGCACCTATTAATTCCCAGTATTGGGAACCCATTGTCACCACGGTTCACCTTTCTTCTATTCCAAGGAGGGTCTTCAAATTAACTTCAGGAAGGAAGATGCAGCTCATTAGGGAGAAGGGATATGCAAATGTCATCTTACACACTAATGGTTTATTTTTAGCAGCTCAGTGATATTTATAAGGCTGCGAGGAGTGGATACACGGCTGCAGTGAGATAAAGTAAGCATCCCAGGGGTAGGACAGGGAACAGGCAGCGCTGCCTGGAAAAGGGGGGAGATGAGCAAATGCTCTGAGTGTGTCTTCTTAGAGTTGTTCTCAAAAATCAAGGAATTAGGGGAAAGAAAATAACATCTTGACCCTGCGTTTTAGCTTATCCTGTGTAGTTTTTACTGCTAAAGGTATTTATATAGTGAAGGGCTGGAACAGACAAACTAAATCAGAGAATCTGCAAAAATCAAGCTCCATTTGGGATAGCAACGAGAAGAGTTTCAAGAATGCACTGATTACAAAAGTCCCTTCTCTAAATTCCTCATAGGACCCCTAAAGACCCCCACCATGTGCTACAGTTTTGCCAGTCTGAAAACAATTACATCTCATAGCAACAGAGAAAGCTTTCACCTTTTTAAAGGAGATTTGCTGCCTTCAAGGAACTGTCAAACAGTTCACTGTACACGTTCACATCTTTGCTGTGAAGTCATCACTAAAGATGCAAACAAGTGTCTTGTATGATCCCTGGTGGTGCTCAAGGCCAGGCTGGACAGAGCCTTGGGTGCCATGGTTTAGTGTGAGGTGTCCCTGCCCATGGCAGGGGGGTTGGAACTGGATGATCTTAAGGTCCTTTCCAAGCCAAACCATTCTGTGACTCTATATAAAGCATCGGACTAAACTGAAACAGAATTCAACAATGTACATCATGCATTAGGAGTGTCAAAATCACCTTATGCCATTTCTTAGCATCCCCTTTTGCCTGGAGAACATACACATTCACCTAATCCTGAACCTGTAATTTAAGGCAAAGTTTTGGGCAAAAGAGCTTAAGAAAAATCTTGCTCTACTTTATATCCTCATGGCCTTCCAGACATGTCAGACACACTCAAAACCATCATAGAATGGTTTCTGTTGGAAGGGACCTTAAAGCCCATCCAGTTCCAACCCCTGCCATGGGCAGGGACCCCTTCCACTAGAGCAGCTTGCTCCAAGCCCCTGTGTCCAACCTGCCCTTGAACACTGCCAGGGATGGGGCAGCCACAGCTTCTCTGGGCACCCTGTGCCAGCGCCTCAGCACCCTCACAGGGAAGAGCTTCTGCCTAAGAGCTCATCTCAATCATGTTGTGCATTTGCAAAGCAGGATTCTCTTCTCCAGGCTGAACAACCCCATACGGTTGCTCATACACAGCAGGACCCCAGATGATAATGAAAGCTTGATGTAAGCCAGAAGAACTGTGTGTCATCTGTTCTGGGCTTCTCACAACTGTGTATGGAAAACTACAGCTGATGCCATAAGCTGGCATCTGCAAAGCATAACACTACCCAACCCTGCTGGCAGTAATATCCGAATTCAACTGCTTTTTGACATTCTGCAGCAGTGTGGAACTTGCAGGACTTTGGTCAGAATTTGGTCACCATTACTTGATTTAATCAAGGGTCAGAGCTTCAAAACAACTATCAACACCTAAACTGGCATACTGATAGAGTTATTCCTTTTTTACTATAGAAAGAGATATGCTAAGCTTCATTTTGTATGTTCCCTTCTATCCAGAGCACTAAGTGCTGCAGAAACCAAACCAATACTTACTCCAACATAAAGGTAACACGAAAGTAATTAGGATTGTAACCCACTATATTCTGGCATTTGCACATTACCAGCACGCTTCTCCACTATAACAAACCATGTTAATTTGGAACTAATGCTGATGGAAAAGAAAACAGAAGGGAGAAAAAAAGTGTATGAAAATCATAGGGACTTCCTTTAGAAACGACTGAAGTTAGATGAAAAAACAGCACCATCTAGGGGGTACTGCACGTTCTTACACAGCGGATACTCAGGACAAGTAAGATAAGTTGGTTTTGAGGTTTTGTATTTCTTAGTTTTGAGTTCTTCTAGTTGGAATTTAATCTTAGCTACAATATCAACAGTAAAATCACAGCTTAAAAAAAAGACTGACGCAAAAAAGCTGTATTAGACTTTGGATGAAATCTACTTACAGTAGTACTTCAGCACCAAAAAGTGGGCAGTTAGGCTCATAGATGTATATACAATTAAATGATATGTCAAAAGTCTTAAAATGCTTAGTTATTTATAATGAAATCTATACAAAACAGGTAAAAACGTGGGTTTTATATACATTTGGAGGGGAAAAAAAGTATTGTCTTCATTAGCAGACTGTATTAAAACTGGTTCTCTCCTCCCACCTGAACCCAAACCTTTCTCTGTGGCTTGTAACTATCACAAAAACCCAATGTATTGCTTCAACAAGCCGAGTCATAAGGCTAATTTCTGAAACCTAACACTGTATACTGATTTAAGCTTTTAAACTGCCAAAATATGGTCACTTTAAAAACAGCATGTAAGAGTAAAATACAGGTTTTTTACAAGCCTTGAAGCACATTTCACAGGTTCAACTTGGAAAGATGCTGAACCACATATCCCCGATTTTGAAAAACTGATTTGTAGCAAAATACATCCCGCCCCATACACACACCATGGTTTTTGTATCAGAATCAACAGACCTGCCTGTTTCACAGGAACTTCTTCAACAACTTGGCCTCACTTTAGATTTCACATTTCAATAAATAATCCAAAGATTAACCAGAGCAGATGGAGCATTTCGTGTGCTTACGGCACGAAGGAACGCCCCATACGCCATCGTCATTCGACTTGTTGTAAACCACTAGCAAATCCACTTTGCTACCAGTTAGTGATTTTGCTTACTTCCAAACATTCAGCAATGAGAATTTAAATCAATATAAAACTCAATATAAAACTCTATTTTTAGGCTAACAAAAAAAAAAGCAACCAACCCCAAAAACCTTAACTCTAAGTGAGCACAAGTGCAAGAAAGCGAACCAATTCCAAAATTCCTGGGGCTTTTCCAGCACTGTCAGAGACACTTTTTCTCTCCCATGCTATTTAAAAATACAAATTTTTATTAAACATTCTTTTTTTCTCTTCTGATGGTGCTTTGCTCAACAGCTAACAAAAAAGAAAAAAACCACAGCAAAGTAACAAATCCCTTTTTACTGAAGGCTGTTTCAGTATCTGGGGCTTCAATAGCACGAGCTGTAGAATTCGCTGCAGATCTGCTTTTTAACAGGAGTACATTCCACTGTCACAGGTTTACTGAATCTCAGTGACTACATCATGGTTTTTCTTCCTTTTTTTTTTGTTTTTTGTTCTTTTCCTTTTTGGAAACAATTTGTAAGATGCAGCTTTTGCAATACCGTCTTGTTAAAACACACTGATGCTTCAAGGGTCCAATGAACAACTCTAATAGGCAAAGTGCTCTAAGACATCACAATACAAGGGCATCTTGGATACTCAAAAATCCCAAGATATTATAAAGTGCACTCCAGTGTCCCAATTCCTTAGGATTGTTCAGCAGAACTTCGAGAGGGGCTGGGCTCAGTGCCGTCCTCAGTGCTACTGTCCACATCTTGCTCCATCACTGTCTCCTCATCATCGAGGCGCTGACTGGTGAAGTTGTTGAGCTCCAGGAGCCCGCTGGGTTCCACTACCACATTGGAGCTGGAGTGACAAGGGATGGAATAGTGAGGGATGGCCTGAAAGAAAGAAAAGATTTCAGTTTTAACATGTGGGGTTTTGGCAGGTAAAGACATCTATGCAAGCGGTGGATATTTGGTTTCCAAGAGCAGTTTTCTCTAGCTAAGGCCCACTGCATATTAGCTAATGCTTCAAAGCACCCTTTCACCAGATTAGGTTGTAAAAGATAAGATTTGAATAATCTTGCTCTTAGGGCATTCATCCTGGCTTTAGATCTTCACTAAAGCTCTGCAACAGCATAACCAACAGCTACAACAATGCTCACCATCCATCATTCCTCAAATGCAAAGCACAGATAATACTTTCCTTGGCCTTATCTTGCTCAGACAAGACATTCAAATGTAAGGACTAGCTATGGTTTCTGGATACAACACAACACAAGCTCTGGCCCTGCTGACAGCTGCAGCAACACAGACGCTGAGGAAGCACAACACATCTAAGCTATTTATTTCTACTTTGGCTTTCATGGGGTGTAAAAGCTAAATCTACAACTCTATACAACTAAAATCCTGAGCAGTATTTCACTGTAGAAACAGCTCGTAGCATGCCACAATGCTAAATAATACAGATTTCCAAAATACACAGATTTGAAGTAAAACAGAAATCTACCTTTGTCTATTTAGGGAAATGAGGCCTAAAAATGAGTACAAAAGCGATGATTTCTACAAAAGCCAAGTTCACTGCAATGAAGGTTTTACAAAGTAGCATGAAAACTTTGAACGCTCTGCACACAAATTTCCCACATTAGAGGCATTTCCACTGTAACACAAATATGAGACAGAATAAAACCATTTCAATCCACGCTGCCATTCCTGTGAACATCCAACTTGTCTATGACGATTCACGTTATACCTCTACGAGCCCTCGGATGACTTAAATACTTGCTTGGTTGACATTCAGACCACGTATTCCATCATAAAACATCATATTTAAGGCAGCAGAAGCAATGAAAGTATCAATCATTAGTCAGGCAATGACTCAAAGCATCAGGCTGAAGATCAATAGCCATTTTATCTCAGAAGTGGCAAGAATGGCTTTAAGTTAACAAGTTTTCTTCTGAATCCAGATCTTATTTGGTAAACTTTCCAGGTAAGTAGAACCTCACTGTATTTTTAATGATAACATTTAACAGATGCTATAAAAACCTCTAGATCCATAACAAGTATTGAAGGTCACATTTTTAAGCATGTCAAATAAAAGTACTTTGTAAAATGAGACGAGCTTGGGTTGTTTTCTTAACAGAAAAGTAAGACACTGACCACACAGTGAATACAGGGATTGAGAAACTCAAGCTCCGTTTCAGAGCTACACACTGATGTAGCAACTATTACAAGCATGAAGAATAGAAAAAGAACCAAAAACTGCAGAAGGAAAACAAAAATAACCCAGCATCTTTCGGTTGTTATCATCACAGTAGATATGAGTTTGCTCTGCTCAACCTTTGCGTTATTTGCTCTGGCCCTCTCTTACCTGGATAACGATTTCTGACGAAGTCTCTTCAGCTTTCTTTTGTGATATATCCTGAATGTGTATAAACTGGTTTGTTGGAGGCATTCCTTGTGCATCGAGTTTCCTCTCTGTTACAGTGGGACCAACAGCAGGAGGACTTGAGCTGGATTCTGTACGCGTCTGTTGCTCGGGGATGGAAGTTGCCGTCATCCCCACTGCAGTGACCCTCGGCCCCTGGGTACAAGGTGACGACTCTCCTTCGCTAGCGAGTTTACTAGTGGACATGGCCTTGTCTGGGGGATCCACTACCGTCTGTTCTATGTCTGTATCAATCTGAGCTTCCACCATAGACACTCTCACAATATCTGTTACTGCTGTCTTCTCGGATGCCTGCATGGGAAATAGGTTGGTAACCGGCAACGCCAGTTTGGGCACAGAACTGCCACCTGCTACCTTTGAAACAGAAGGAGGCTGATGCCCCTCAAAAGTTATCTTTGGAACAGTGGATCCTTGCGTTATAATTGGATGCTGCACCTGAAAATCAAATTTTGGTTGTGCATGTTACAGCTAATTTAGATTTTTAAGTATTATCATCGAAAATAATCTAATCAATATTCCAAAGGACAGTATGGCACAAACAACATACTTGCTATTAGGAAGACAGTTGAAACTCAGTGTTTTAACAAAGGAATTAGCAATGATATGGTAACAGTTAATTGAAGCCTGGGGGGACAAAAAGCAGCTTTTTAGGCTGCCAGGTAAGGATTGTAGCAGTATAATACCACAGCAGCTTCGTTTTCCTTTGGGATTTACATCCCCATGTGTTTGTTAGCCCTCTTGGTTCACATGTATTCCTGAAAGGGCCAAGAAAAAATAACCACTTTTCTAGAGTTAAAATATGTGTTTTTATCCTCTACTTTTCTCAGTCTTTACATTTTCCCTTCCCAAAGAAAAACCAAATTACTCCTGTAAATGAAAGCCACTTCACGTCACTTCAGGAAGATGTAAACTACAAAGGAAGACGTACAATGGAGAGCCTTTGGAGACTGCAGTGTGTCCACCTTTATTTCCAGAGAAATAAAAAGTGCTACGGGAATGGAAATTTAACGTGTCAAGATCTTAAAAATTCAAAGGAAATAACTTAGGGACAAATTCCATGCACCAATGGTGGCAGAAATCCATCAAAACTGTCCAACAAAACACTTTTTGTGAGCTCTACGGATTTTTTGGTTTCCCCTAGAACATGTGCTTCTCTTTCCTAGTGTCAACCTTCTGATGGGGTCATTAACACCAGCGGAATGAGGAGTTCTCTCTCTTTGCCAGGACAAAAACACTGCTACAGCGACAGGGTTGGTGTTTTTTGGTGGGTTTGGTTTTTTTGCCTTGAACAGTGACGTGTATTTTTGCATGCTATCAATATTCCGTTACCTGGCTTGCTGGCTGTTTCTCTGAAGAGGCAGGTAGCTGCATTTGACTCTGGGGGGGCTGGGGTTGCACGTAGATTTTTTGTGCCGTTGGTGCCTGTTGCAGTTTGGGCAGTTGCTGTGTGGTTTTTACTGCCAGCACCTGTACTACAGTTTGCTGTGGCTGGGCCACTAAGGTAGGGAGTTGCCTTTCTTTGGCCATCATGTGGTGGGGGGGGTGCTGTGCATCTGGTTTGGTCTGTGCTTGCTCTTGCTGCAGGGGGGTTAGCTTTTGATGCCTTATAGAAAGCTGGGGCATTTGTGGGAGTTTGTGCTGGATGGGATCGGCCTGCAGGTGGATTGTCTGCTTCTGCTTAGTCTGGAAACACTGCAGGGTTTTCACTTGCAGTTGAGTCTGTTCCAGCTGTGGCTGACTCAGTTTTTGCTGGTTTTGTGTCTGCGATTGTGTCAGGGCAGATCTGTAAAACAGGCCAGTCTGAGGATCTAAGGTGTCCATCTCTTCCACTTCTCCTTCCTCAGTTCCAAGTTGTTCACTGTGTTTGGTAAATGCAGTGTGACTGCTTAAGGCCTGAAGAAGAAGTTAAGAGCAAGTTAGTAAAGAGAAATATAAGAATACATAAATATCATGTTTAGTGTTTCAACTGGACTACTTGACCTTATTTTACCATTAGACCCCCAATTCATGTATAAAAAGATGCCCTTACATGGAGATTCTACAATTCAGAAGCAACTGATAGCCATTTTTATCATGTTAAAGTGTGGTACGTCTCTGCATAACTAATCCTCAGTGGAGATTATGAAGCCCTCACACGTGTCAGACTAAGGTTCAAAGCCCCTAATGTTGCATGCAGTTGGATATGAAACAAGAGAAACCTAAATCTCCCCTGTTTAAGTTTGATCCCATCACCCCTTGTCCTGTCACTACAGGTCCTGATGAAGAGTCCCTCTCCAGGATCCTTGTAGCCCCCTTCAGATCCTGGAAGCTGCTATGAGGTCTCCATGTAGCTTCTCTTCTCTAGGCTGAACAGCCCCAATGTCCACAGCCTGCTGACTTAATGGTCTCAGTCTCATTAACTGCTTCCCTTTTACCCCACAACCCTCACCATAAAAACAAGTAATATTAAAATGAAGTTATTAATTCACCCATCCACTTAGCATTTTCAGTGGCAGCAACATGACACATTCATTCAGAACAAGCCCAGATCTATATCATTCACACATGCTACTGCTGCTTATAGAGTGCTGGGAAAAGGAAGGGTACAACCTGCTGCATGATATGGGTAATTGCGCCCGTGGAAGATGCAGGGATAGATTTCACCACAACAGAAGTCTGCGTTGCTGTCTGCGACTGAGCCACATGCTGCAGGAGAGTCCTCTGGGGCTGAGATGACTGTTGGTGGGGCTGGGACCGATGGCTGACTGAAAGTAAAGAGGTCAGTGGCACTTCTCCAGAGCTAACTGCTGTAACTTCAATGATTTGCTTTGCATTTAAGCTTCAACTGAAAGCATATGAGTGAAATAAGGATCTGAGCATGAAAACCATCTTTCATTGTATCCTAGCTTCAGCCTTCAAGTGTAGATCTATTCTGAGAAGCATCATAAAGCAGCAACTCTGAGGCTTTGCTTTTGTCTGTTACCTAAGTGCCCACATTCGATCCGAACCTTTGGCCTCCCTCTCCCAGCACACTGACTTTGCAAGCAGAATGCATACTTGATTTTTCAGTTGGGTTCTTTATACAGCACCAGCATAACTGTAGAGAGCACGAGTTATTCTGTGGTTCGTATGCTGCTAAAAGCACCTGCGCAATTGACTGCGATAAAGAACAGCAAGCCTTGCTCACTGGATTTCTATCACTGATAAACTGCAAGAAAGACTCTCCAGAGCACAGGCTGAATTGGAATGATTAGCAATTGGGAAATATTTGGATCTTGTGAAAGTCAGTGAGGCTTGTCACAAATCACAGACCAAAAAACTGAGACCTTGCCATGGGTCTATGGCACCTTTTAGAACAGATCATAGAACCACAGAATTGTTTGGGTTGGAAAGGACCCTAAGCTCATCCAGTTCCAGCCCCCTGCCGTGGGCAGGGACACCTCACACTAAACCATGGCACCCAAGGCTCTGTCCAGCCCGGCCTTGAACACTGCCAGGGATGGAGCATTCACAGCTTCCCTGGGCAACCCATTCCAGTGCCTCAGCACCCTCACAGTAAAGAACTTCTTCCTCCTTATATCCAACCTAAACTTCCCCTGTTCCAGTTTGAACCCAGCATGAGTTACGGAGCTGTGGTGATGGCTCTGTAGTTAAATAGTGGATTGACAGAGAAGTGATCTTCTGCTGAGGAAAAAACCAACCCAACACCACAACACGGATATTGATAATTGATATTACAGTCACTGATAAGACATGAATCCAAATACTTGATGCCTGTCCATACTAGTATGGAGATATTTGCTTTAAGTTTTTAGTGACAAAATAGTAACTGCAGGAGAACAAGCAAAGTTTAAATTCAATTGTAACACACTTAAAGTTAAAAAGCTTCCAGTGACCTTTCTGGAAATTAGAAGAAAGGTCATATTTTGAATTAAGATGGTAATTTTACTATGCCACTCCCTAAAGGAGGTGGATTAGATCAGCACCGGCCTGCATGCTGTGCCAGATCAGTTACGGATATCCCCCAACAGCTCCTGCACAATTAAAACCTTCATTTAAAAGTAAAGTTTCTAACCTATATGGTTGTGTAGATACTCTTCCGAATGTGAACCAATACAGTGTTGTCTTCCTGAGTCTGTAGACAGAAAACGGTGACACTAAGATGTGGGAAGTGCTTCCTTCATCTCACAAGGAAGCACATGCTGAATCCCAGCTCCCATAGAGATTAAAGGGTGCCTCATCCTTCAGTTGAGGTGCATGCAGATTTCATGACAGATTATAGACTGTTGGCTATCTTACTACTCAACCTTTAGCAGAAAATACGGCTACATGGATTACTGAATCCTTAGAAGCACGAATTAAAGCAAAGAGAAACACTGAGTTACCTGCAGCGTGCACAGAAACTGGGGGAAGAGACAAAATTAAGAGCAAACCAACCAGTTTTATGGTGTAGAAGAAACTGCTGCAAGTCAAATCACAGCAGCCTGAGTTTCTTTAGTAGCATCCTGTAGATCAAGTCAAGGTTTATAAAAATCCCAGTATTGAAAGGAGTAACCACAGCTCCAGGCAATTCTCAGCTTCTGTACTTTGTACAGCTTCTAAGCTGCAGAAAAGGACTCAAGTCTACACGGACACCAAATGTCATTTCCATCCTCCCTGCAAAGGGCCCTATTTTACACCAGCAGCAAAAACTGGAACCTTGAACAGCAGCTCAGTGCACAGTATCTGCGTCAGGGAAGGTAACTGTTAACTGGAGATTGCTTTAACACTCCTTATTGTCCTTTTCAGTTTGTTTTAAATGAGATCCCAGGGAGCACAACCCAAACATTGAAAACTGAAGATAGAGTAAGTGTTATTTAGAAGAATAACAATAACATCCTCTCACGCTCCAATTTCACACAAATTTAGACCATACAAGGGATGGAAACGAGCGGAGGAGGCAAACAAAGAGTGTAAATATCAGACTAGACATTTACCACAAAACCTCTGGAATTACGGATCTGTACTTATGCAATTTAACGCTATCAAGTTTTATTGCTCTCTGCCAGTGTGCATATTCTACACACTTTTACTTTCATTTTCCAAATAAAGTAAGGCAAACAATAACACGGACTTAAGAAATGAAAATGGAAAACAGGAAGTTTAACCCTCTCATCTATGTATGGGAAGTGGCTCACCTCATGTTCTGGGGTAGCAGGGAACAACAGAGCCAAGAGTCAAGTTAAGAGCTGAATCTCACCTGTAATTTCAACTTCAATAGTTACTTGCTTAAAGAGTGCAAATTTATCAGTTCAAAGTCTTCTGGCAAATAATGGAATCAGAGACTGGTTTGGGTTGGAAGGGACCTTAAAGCTCATCCAGTCCCAACCCCTGCCACGGGCAGGGACCCCTTCCACTGGAGCAGCTTGCTCCAAGCCCCTGTGTCCAACCTGGCCTTGAACACTGCCAGGGATGGGGCAGCCACAGCTTCTCTGGGCACCCTGTGCCAGCGCCTCAGCACCCTCACAGGGAAGAGCTTCTGCCTGAGATCTAACCTAAACCTCCCATTTCAGTTTGACCCCATTATCCTTTGTCCTATCTTCACAATGAAGAAACTGGGGACTACATTAGCATGCTAAATGCACACTTGTCTGAAAAACTCACTTAGTCATGGTAAGCAAGTAACAATTTGCAAGCATGGGTTAAACTAACCCAAAGCCTGACTCCTTGATATGTACGGAAAACAGCATACAGTTACTGTAACTGCATTTTCTACTTTTTCCTTACTAGGCATTTTCCTTAAGGACAAGTGGGACAGCCTCTCCTCTCCATCTGATCATGGGACACAACTGGGATATCCTTAACTGAAACAACCTTTTGTTTCAGTTAGAAGCATTCTCCACAATATCCCTGAGCAGATGCAAGCTCAGTCCCCTGCACAGGGTCTCAAAAGTGGAAGAAAAGACTCATGTCCCCTACAGCAAATCACAGCAAAAATGAAACTCATTGTAAGAAAACTCCCAAATTAAGTGCCCACACTTCAACTGCAAACCCACCACCACCTTAGTCACTTACCAGTTGTGATATATTCAGCAACTAATTCCGACTCTACTACAGCAATTGAAGGGCTTTCTGGAGAATGCCTCTTTTCTTGGGACATCTGGATTGGGACAGCCATTTGGCTCAAGTCAATGGTAGGCTGCCTTGGCTTCGATTCTATCTTTTCCTTCACTGCTTTGGAAGAAAACATATAATAAACCTCCAATATACAAACCCCCATAAATAAACCTCCAATATAAACGTCAAATCTCAATTAAATAGATGGTGAACGTTATACTAGATTCAAACTGTTACAGGATAAGAAGAAAGGAATCAAGCTGATTCAAGATAGGTGCTTTTCAATTACAAAACCTATTACAAACTGCTGCTTAAACAAGTAATAAGCTTTGGAGTTATCCTAAACAACCACATGGGTTTTCACACCTGTGGTCTGCTGAAGTTCCAGTAATGCTTTTATTGTGGAAGTAGCTGACTGAGATTCACTGGATACATCCTGGTAGATGATTGTAGGGCTTGTGTCCACAGCAATTTCATGTTCTGACCAATCTTGACTTCTTGAAGCAATCACATGGACAACAGGCTGAGAATCTGTTTGTGAAAGAACAAAGGCATGTCAAGTCATCACAGAATCATTTTAGATTGGAGGTCTCCTGTCCAGCGTCTTGATATGAAGTAGGGCTATAGGTCAAAATTAGACCAAGTTACTCATTATCCATAGGAGTTTGAACACTGTCAAGGATGCATACACTCATTATGCAACACTTTAGCTTATTACAATTGACTTGAAGTAAAATACTGCTCATGTTATGAACAAAGAAGAAAAGAGATCCTATATCCTTATTGTTTGTAAAAGCTTTGCCTTGAACAACCAAAGTTCAGCAGGTTTCTTTGTACATTGAATTTGCCTTGGATTGAACTCTTACACAGACCGTTTTAACATTCAGGTAATGGACAAGTATTCAGTATTCTGAATTAACAGCTCCTCAATTTTGATAAGTTTGTTCAATCTTCAATTTTTCTCTTTAATTTACTTAAAATAGCATTATAGACCAATATCACAGAATTATACAGAAAAGCTGACTGAAAGGCATGTAAGTACACACATTTCACAGAGACATTTGCTTTTAGCTGATGCAGTGATACACCCTATGGTCACTCCCGAGCAAAGGCTGGGTGTTATTTATGTCCTATTATTTATGCTTCTCTATCACACAAAGAGCTACATCTGTACTATGGCTTGCAGCTACGGCAGCATCCCCGCCATTATTGCATGTCTGATACATGTCATGATGCACATATATGTGCCTATAAAAGGACCACAGTTTATGTCGGTTCACATGACAGCTTTCAGTCATTAAGTGGAGAGATGCTTCCATACACTTAGGAAAGAGGTGGCTGCCAAAACCCAAACCATAACCTCTACACTGCCTGTTTCTGGGAGACTCCCCAGAAAGAGGGAACAGGCTGCAGGTCACAAGCATTGTAACAGCCCTGCAAGACACCATTATCTTCACTTTTCACATATGAAAGGGAGGCATTTAGTAAGTAGCTTGTAAGAGGCAAATAAAGCCATAAGGGAAATGACACCCACTGGTAACAGACTGAGTGAAAACCTATGTTAAAAGGAGACAGGGTGAGGAATTACCTTAGATTTCCACCTTCATTTAAAAATTAAATATGGATGTTTAAATTCCACCTAGGCTAGTGGAAGGTGTCCCTGCCTATAGCAGAGGGTTGGTACTAATGTCTTTAAGGTCCCTTCCAACCCAAACCACTCACTATATGAAAGTAGCTAGGATGCTTGGGAGGCAGTCCATTAGTGACACTAATACACACCTTGGGAGCTCTGGGAGGACTCTGTAGAGGAAGAGCTGCTCTCAGTGTAGGTTTGTGGTTCTTCTTTTACTTCTGGGAGAGAGGAGTTTCCTGTCTCTGCCACCCTTGATGCCTGTTGTAACGTTTCTGTCACCAACTGCCTAGTTTGTTCGCTCACCACTGTTGCTTGAAACGTCACTGGCTTTGGTTTTATGAGAACCTAATCAGAAAGACAAGCTTTGTGTACGGTAACAGCACTCAAGAAAACAGATCTGAGCAATCACAGTATGTACAAGACCTACGTAATATTACCTAATTTACTGAAAGAGTCGACCTGTAAATTCAGCAGCTCTGATTATTAAGCCACAAAGCCCAAATAAATGGCAATGCACAAGAACTTACTTCTCATTCAGTATTTTGGAGTACTTAACACAATAAACCACCAAGCAGGTGGATACAACTACGGCGTGACAGGAGAAAGCTACACAAGTGAGCTGGAACATGCATTGCACTAGTAAGGACAAGCACCTCTTCTGCAGCCCACAGTAAAGAGAGTCTTGAACAACCAAGACACGCAAAGTATTATAACTGATAAAAGTTTAGTTCTTTTAAATACTAAGTGCAACCAGAGAACAAGCTGAAACTGAAAGCATCCAGAAATAAGACAGATTCCCTACATACAGCCCCAGCAATGACACAGGGTTGCAGGGTAAACCTGAACATATATTAAATAGAAAATAACTTCAATAAAACCTCAGCTTTTATGGATGATCTATGTCCAGACTCTGTGTCTTTATTTCTCACCATCTAGCCATTAGCTGTAAGTCTTAAACAGGCACCTAGAGCCATGACCTGACAGTTTCAGCTACGTAGAAGTCTTAGTAACTCCTTCTGGCTTGCTCTAGGCCTCCAGAAAAAGCTAACAAATGCAAACGCTATGCTCAAGTATCAAGGCCACCTCATTACACCCCTAAATCTCATTCCCCATAGACACATATTAATCCTGTAACATTATGTGGCAACACAATGAAAAAGTATTTACTTCCCATTAAATTTTAGGGGTACATTTCAAGACAGAAATGGGTCCTCACTGTACCTGCGTTTTCCCTTGCTGACCATAAACAATTTTAGTTGGGATGATTTTGGTGGCTGGCTGGACCGTGGACCCTATTCCTTTTGGCTGTGTAACAATCATTTTTGTGATGGGTCTTGTGGCAGTGATGATAGCAGGTTTTGCTCCTGCTGGCACTGCCTGAATAGTTTTTTCCCCCTGTAGAGAAGTCAAAGTTTACAGGTTAACTTAGTGAAATTCTTCAGAGAGACCCACTGCTCTAAGAAATACAGTTATGGGTGAGTGTGTGCACCATGACATCAACCTGCTGCTGCCTATATATATAAATAACCTTACACCTTTGAATGGAAAAAGCTACCAAAATCCCCTTTTCCATTACTTTACCTTTTGAGCAGCTCTGAAGGGGTGAACAAAAAGTGGTAACTAAAAGACATTGACAAGTGTTTTGAAGTCGCTTCAAAGAATTCAACCTAAGTTGGAACTTCCCTCAAATCCTTGTCAAATAAACCCCTTACTTCTATTAACACTAACTTTGTTAAGACATCTACAAAACTTGAATTGAGATTCTGAAAAGAAGTTCTTTAAATATAGATCTTTGTCTTATTGTCATGGACTTTATTTTCCAGCTAAAAAGTTCATTTAAAAGATAGATTTACAGCTGTTTCACAGGAAACATTTGGCTTTAGAATAGTGCTGACTATGAGTAGGCTCCTGATAGCTTAAGAGCAGCAAAGACATCGAGCATGCTTGGTTTTAGCTCTGCACAGTAACAACCCAGATGAGGAACAACATTAGTTGCCAGTTCTCCCACTATTCCTTCAAATTCCCATCAGGTAGCTGGAAATGCCAAGAACCATACTTGTTCCAGCAATACCAGCGCATTGTGAGGGTTCTTACTGTGTAACATCACAAGGTTTCCACTTGTGTGAAAACACAGCTTTAAGTTTTGTAAATAGGGAAGTTTAAAGTCTTCTAAAAGAATCCCAAAAGGTTTAAAAGAACCCTCTCTATTCAGCTCTGCTACAAGGAGACTAAAAAATTGCATGATTAATGCATTAAGCCTCACATTTCTACCTAGGAGCATAAAGCACATTCATCATCTTTATTTACTAACATAGGTAAACCCAGTTGAAGCTGGAAACTTGATTTTGTTCTTAGTATACACCAGGTTATCAAATATATCATTTAACAGTACATAATACTCAGGTACAGAGTGTTAAACACCACAGAAATTGAAAGGTGGTACTGTGAAGGGACAGTTTATTTCTGCTCTTTACATCCCAAATACAAACGATTGGAGATGCAAGTTTATAACACAGAGGACCATGGTTCTCACTAGAGCACAAACAGGGTAAGATTCTAGTGATTTTCTTCCACTTAATCCTTTCAGCATTACAAAACCTTTTAACCATGGAAAAAGGGCAAATTTGAGAAAGTTGTTTTCCTTTAGGAACATTTCCAGTTTGCTTTAAGCATCTTTCAGATCCTGCAAAACATACTTGCTTTCCAAACATCCTTGACATCAAGGCATGCTGTATCTGGTAAAGAGCTCATGCACAGTTTGCTTTTAATAAGGACTTTAGCAGAATGAATGCAGCAGCCACCACACAGCCTGTCACTTAGCTATCAATCTGAGACTTGAAACTCTTAACTTACCCCAGCATTCAATAGCGTTGTGACAACATTTTTGCCTGGAAGCCCTTGAATTGTAGTTCCTTTGCCAGTAGTCTTTTGCACAACGATCACGTTGGGCTTGGATGTCATTGGAATTGTAGTGATTTTGGTCGTAGTTCCTAAAGTTTTGTGGGGATAAAAACCAACGCTCAATTTATCACATATACATTTCCTCCCACTGTAGGGGTTGATGAGTTATATAGGAATCGTATTTAAATCTGACAGCACAACAAAAAAAGGGCATTATCTGAAAAGGGAATTTATGTCACCCAACTCAATATATAAAGATGAGATACCCACTCTACAAGTCCTTCACCTACAGTAAAAACAGGCATGCCCAGGACAGAGTAATTCATTCTGCATAAGGACAGTCAGCCCCTTCTCACAAATTACAGAGCAAACTAACATGTCTAACTTCTCAAAGGCTAGAGTTAGGAGGGGGGATAAGGACACCACTAATACTCAACTCAAGGTCCTATTTGCACAGACAAATATTCTTCTACAGATAACCTCTGTAGAAGAATCTACGTACCAAGAACGTATCTTGTAGTCAAGAGAGATACCAGCTCTTTCTGGCACTGAACTGCTGTAATACAAGTGATAAGTAGCGGATTGAAAGAAGGAAAAAGAAGAAAAATATGCTATTGGTTTACAATCAATTCTTAAAAGCTGAATTTAGAAGTGGGGGGATTTTGGTTTTGAAGAGCTGTGTTGGCTGCTTCTGTGCCTCTCCCAGTATTTCATTAGTTCCATTCCCTGTATCAGGTTTTTATTTACCTGCAGTGCAGGTAATTTGGTCAGCTCTCCTACAAGGGTACCTACATTGATATGCAAGACATTGGTGTTATCAAACTGCCATTTCAGTATCTATTCAAACAGCTTCTCATCCACACTTTCCACTTCCTCCTTCAAGAAAGTACCACTCGCTTATAGCGGAGCTGCAAACCCAATGTCTCCCTTCACTATCTCCCACCCATTAGTCATGCCTGTAGGTACTTCACTATGTATTTCAGATTAATAATGCTACTAATTCTGGGAAAAGGAAGATATGCTGAGATGAGATCATGATTTACTTCATTCTAGTGACTTCAGAGGTATCTAAAGACTGCTCCTTTAGCAAAAAAATAACTCCAAAGCAAAAGAAAGATAAAAAAAAACCAACACTCCCCACCCCCTCAAAACCAACCACAAAGCAACAACAAAAAGGCATTCTTTTAAAACTGGTAATGGCTTAGAACAATCATTATTATCCTTATCTGGACCCATTATGGGTTTCCCTGCATTAGCTGCTGGTTAGGAGAATACTACTTGCATTTGTGTTTAAACTCACTAGTAGATCTAGAAATCTTCTTAGTAACTCATCACAGCCTCAACAGGCTAAAAAAGTCACTTGTTCCCAAAGAAGCTACTGCATCAGCCCTAAATATCATTGTACAGGAATCGACACCTGAAAAACTGATGTTCCTCTACCAGTCTACACCCCAGAGTGGGTTTACTGGACACCTTCTAGTGACAGGAGCTGGCTGCTGTCATGTCTTTGCTAAATGCCAACAATAGGATCTTCGAGTAATTTAAAGATACTACTAGACAGGATGAACAGACCCAGCAGATCTTGCTGTATATGTGTAGCTTGATAGGAAATTCAGCATTAGGTCTGCTTTAACTCGGCTGATGTTCAAGACAGATACTAAGAAATTGTGACTGATGCAGGTGTGCTTACTCCTGGTCCTAAAGAGATCCTATGTTTAGAGGTTATACTCACAGAGAGCATCAAGGCTGGCCATCAGACTAACACAGATAAGCAGCAGGGTCTGAATGAGGCTGGGAGTTTTAAGTTAGAACAGGCTGACACTGATAGAAGATCAAGGTGAGGTGAAGACTGCACAGCAGAATTTAACATACACAGGTCACTTTTATTCTACCTCTTTGGATGTGCAGCGGAGTAGAAAAGGGCAGAATCCAGATTATAAAATGCTTTAAACTGGGGCAAGCATGCTTTCTGCCTAATAACAGAAGGCAATATAATAGTTCCCCTTCCCCACATTTCCCTTTTCCTCCCAGGCTTCCCTCACATTAGATGTTTACTTCTTAAACACAAAAAATACTGCAATCTTTAAGAACACTTCACCTCTGTAACCTCTACCCATTACCTTCTTCATCCTCAGCTATTTGTCTTCTGAACTAACTTCTTCTCCAGTAAAGGTCCTAATAATTATTTAAGCAAATAACTCACAGAAAAGCCCTGAACAATAAGAGCAAGTCTAAAGGTACTGTTGAAGTAAGTCTTAATATCAAAGTATGACCTACCAGAAACAATATTACTGCTGATAATCTTCCCTCCCAGCGTAGCCAGTGATTTTGGCACTACAGTAATGATGCTGCCACTTGTAGTTTTCACATAAGTAGCAGCCCCTGGAGTTCCAGCCATCCGAGCCCCTATCGAGGGGCTAACTGCTGGCCGTGTATATGTTGCTTGAGTTCCTGTTTTGAAGAGAGAACAAGGAAGATCACCGTTAGAACATGATGATGATAGAACACGATCTACTAGTATTTGTGGAAAAGTTAGTCAGTCTGCGGCAAAGTAAATTAGCTGAGAGACAAAAAAGCATCAGATTTTATTCAAAGAAACCCCACACTGCAATTTATAACTAGTCTTTACAGTTCTAGTATTTTTTAAACCTATTTTTTCCCAAACGTTCCACGACTGCTATATTTTAATTCACATCCTTATGCCTAAGATTTCAGCTTGCAGCAGGCGTTTAGATTCTGCCTGTATGTTTGCCACTTGCTCCCTTAGGTGCTCAAGAGTTTGGTATCTGATGACAGTACCAGAACTGATCCCTCCCTCTTTTCAAAGACACCTTTACTCTCATTTCTCCTATATGACAAATCCGTTTTATAAAGAGCACCACCAGTAACTGGTCTAAATATCACTCTAGAAGAAACTTATTATTTACAATGATAATGCAGTTATATAGATTTAACCTTTAGCAGTACAAAAGAAACCTCCTGACATGTTACAAATGCTGGGTTTTCAGACCTACTCCTTCTCAGAAGGAAAACAGAAATGGGTTCATATAGAAAACTTGCTCAGAATAAAACAAGTCAACAACTACAAGAAGACTAATTCCATTCTGCTTGTACTACTGCAGGTAGTGCACTATAGACCTTGATGGCTAAAGTTCACAGAACAAACTGGTTTGTTACAACAAGAAAGCCATCTGCTCAAATGGAACGGAGCACAGTACAGTTTTACCAGCAAAATGAACTGCAAAGCTGCTGTGTTTTTCATGCACTTAAATGTTTTTGTGAAGTACCTCAAAAGTTTAAATGGAAAAGCATTAGTTACTATTCTCAACCCATGCTAAAAGATCAGGAAGGTAGTTTTCTGAAAACAGGATAAAGTCACTTTTCAAGCTGTCCTCATACAAGTCTGCATTATTTCTGACCTTTAATCAGTAAGAAAACACAAATACAATTAGATCTACATTAAAAACACTGGGAGTTTCAAATTCAATTTACTGGCCTTTTTATAAGGTCACTGCAGGTCTATGAGCAAGTCACCTGTCTGTTAAAGTCCATCTATGTAAAGCAGCAATGATGCTGTCTGCTTGAGGTACGTAAAAAATACAAATCAACTACATAAAGTGCTACACAAGTGCAAAGTATCAGCGTAAGTCACAAGAAAACTTCCTTTAAAACAAACCCAGTGGGGAAGGAACGATCATGTTTTTGTGTACTAATTCAAAAGTATCCTAAAAGGAATAAAAGAGCCTTCAGTGCAAAAATCCTACTCTAGAATAAATCCTAACAGGATTGTGAATGTGCTGTTGTGCTCCCTGTTTACAACAGAAAAGAGCTTTATCTTTTATTTACTCTAATAAACCATGTCTGACGACCTGTATGCCTGGGTTAACCCTCCCTTCCCTTCTCAGAGCCATAACTTACCAGTGGGAGTAGTGACCAGTTTAGTTGTCATGACAGTCCCATTACTGCTAACCACCATAATAGGTGAATTGCTACTGCTGGGCAAGGTCGCTGTAACTGGTTTGGGAAGGATTTTACTGGGCTGCACCTGCTGAGTGATTATTTTAACACCTAGGAAAGGAGAAAGGTCACTGTTAAAATACAGGCACGAAAAGTTACTTTCTGAAATGCTTTCTCAGACCAAGCCCAAGAGGGCAAGAAGCCTCACAAGGCTTTTATTCTGAGCCCACGTATTCTTGATGCTGAAAGAAAATACTTATTTTGTTTGGGTTGGGGCTTTTTTTGCTTGGTTTTTGTTTTGCAAATAAAAAATCATCTTTATCTTTCAATCTTTCAGGTGCCTGTTTCAATTTCTACCTACTCCCACAGAAGTGCAGGATTCCATTCCATTAATGATTTGCTGTAATGATTTTAACCTTTTCTGATCCATGATTCAATAACATAGAATGTTTCCCAGGAAACAACAGGTTACAACCAATACTGAAATGGCTCATATACAATGAACCATCTAAAAGTGGAATGATTCTTCATCAGTTTAGTCTAAATTTTAATGTTTCTTAAGAAGCCTAGCTCAATTTCATCCCTTTGGCTAAACTAATACAAGCTTTCTGCACAGAGTATTAGTGGGTGTAAGGAAGCAACTGTGACACTGGTTAGGGAAGACTGCTTTAAGTAAACTGCTCTCTCTCCTCTTATCTACCTGTAATGTTGAAGACACAAGGGAATTGGGCTGAAACAAGCCATGAGCAGATTCAGCAAGAACAAAGGATGAGGACACTTTAATACAGCAAGGATCCTGCTCCCTCTCTTTCCATTTGTGCAGTGTGGAATGGGACCTCTGCAAGATTCACTTCTCAGTTGCAAACAGGAGATTCACACCATCTGTTCAAAAGTATATCTGAGGATACTTGCAACTTACAGTCTGTTCCATGATAAGGGAAACGTACTGCATTGTGCTGGTTAAATGCCATGAAACACCCAGCCTGAATTGATCCAATCTAAATGTAGGCACTACGTTAGTGCACAAATATTTCCAGGTGAATGTTTTTGTCCACTCAGGATGTGAAACATCTTCCTGAGATGTTTTCTTCTTTCTACATTGACTATAAAAGCAAGATGGAGCAAGCTAGCTCCAAACTTAAATAATGAAGTTAGGAAAGAGAAATTGAAGCCTTTGTGGCATCCAGACACAAAACTGGATAAAAACCAAAGTCTCTGTGAAAACTGATTCACACCTTCCAGAAAGAATCAGACAGTATTTCTGAAGAGACTTAAAAAGCAGACTGAACCTAAACCCATGGTAGAAGGCAAGGAATGAAGTTCCTATTGATCAAATACTGTTCACTCACTGGAGGTCTCTTATCTGTCTTCATTAGTAGATATTTTTCCTTAGGCAACAGTCCTAGGACCATTCCAAAAGGAAGTTTATCAAAGGACAGGAGCAGGGCTGTTTATATTTCATTCGGTGGTGTATTTTAATTCTCTGATCTAAATAGTATGAATATAAAGTAATAATTTAACTAACATGAATAAGATTAATATAAAATATGGACATAAAAATACTTTGCACTTTTATAGCACTTTCATAGCACTTCTTTTAGAATAAGGTAACTTTGCAAGCACTATTTCTTACTGCATCTTATGGAGATAAGAACTGTATTCTACAGCAGAGATAGAAAGATGACAAGACTTGCCCAAAGTCAACTGAATGAAACAATACTACAAAAAGAATGCAGTCCAACTTCCAGTCTTAGATCTAATTGTATGTGTTTTGACAAAGTACCTCAAAAGTAGGTTTTGATTTCTGGATCCCCCGAAAAAAAAACAGTTAAAAGATGGATTAACTTATTTTTTCACTTGATAAATTGAGCTCTTGGATCTTCACAAAATTGGCATCTTCCAGGTTGCTATTGTGTTAGTTTTGAAGATATTTACATATATTTGACCTCTAAAGGTAAAACATTTATCCCTAAAACATGGTCTGCAATATCTGTACCAAACATCATGTACCCAAGTAATCACAGCTCCCCATGCACATTTTGGGACAGAATTCTGCCCTCTCCCAGGCCGTGGTTAGACTTCATCAATCAGTGATATGACCCAAGACTAACTCCAACTACCTGATTCCTGTTTGATCTGAATGGTGGGCTTGATGCCAGGTGGCAACTGAGATTGCTGTGGCTGCTGCTGAGCTGCAGAGGACTGCACCAGTTGTTGCTGCTGTTGCTGCTGCTGCTGCTGCTGTTGTTGCTGTTGCTGGGCCTGTTGTATTTGTTGCAGCTGCTGTTTGGGGGACTGCTGATGCTGTTTGGGAAACTGTGCTAAGATCTGTGTTGGGTTCCCAACCAGACCTTTTGGGGAAGGTAGCCTGGTAGAGGCAACTTTAATTGCTGACGTAGACACACCTGTGAAAGAGTAAATGGTTTAAGACCAGACAGTGCAACACAAATATTACAATTTTGAAAATCATTTTGCATTTCAACTACGTTTCCTAGTGAAAAATGCATAGATACACAAGGGAAGAAAGCTCCCACATAGGAGACATTCTCTAATCAGAGACAACAGAGCTTTATACAGATTTGCAATGTGGCAGCAGAATAGCAGCTAATGGAATGACCACGATGCCAGTTTACCTCCTGCACCTTTTCTGGTGCAATTAATTCACAAACATTTTCAAAGTCTGATATTTTAGGTTTCAAGAAATTCAAGTATTTATAGTGAAAATCATGGCTACAAAAAGTGAGGGATATGAGGATGTCAAACATCAAACCCATCAACATTAGAAGGGAGTTATCTCCTAGTGAATACAGTATTGGTTTAAAAAAATCAAGTACTTTTATATAATTTAGAAAACTATGGAACACATTTTTGCGCTGATAGGTTAGATGATCTTACAAGTAACAAAGTGATTAAAACAAGTTTGCAGTAAGATGGAAAGATGAAGTTCCCAAATAAATAATACTTAATACTTCTGTCATTCCCTTACATAGCTGTCATAACATTTCCAGCAAAATCTGGTTTCATCTATAACTCTAAACTGCACATCCATAAGCACCAGCAAACACAAAGTCCATGTCTCATAAAGGCAGTTTTAAACCAAGTCCCAGTTGTACTGGAACATACAAAGAAAATCATTCGTATTTTGCTACCCTTACAGATGGCAGTGACAATGATAGAAATCAAAAAGTAATTCTGGCAATCTAAATAACCCTTCTCTCACTGCATCATCTAAGATGGTTTCCCCATTTACTTGGTCATTTGTTTTCATTTATGAATAGAACTTCCTTCACATTTGGAGTGATTACTATTTTACGTCACAGAACGTTTCACTAGCACCTTCTGCAATGACACTGATAGTCTTGAAAAACAAACAGCTGTTCAAGAGATAATGCATCTCCTGTGTTTTAGAAGTAAAATCTCTCCTGTGACCAAACCTAACTAAAAATCCACAGTTCAAATGATACGAAATTCTGCTGTAAGCCCTTGTGCTCTATAGGTTACTAACTTGGGCGTTATTGTAATGACAGGACAAGACGAAAACTTAAACAGGGGAAGTTTAGATTGGCAGTGCTTGGGTTAAGGGCTGGACTTGATGATCTTAAAGGTGTTTTCCAACCTGGTTGATTTTATGATTCGATAAGGAAGAAGTTCCTTACCATGAGGGCGGTGAGGCCCCGGCACAGGTGGCCCAGAGAAGTGATAAATGCTCCATCCCTGACAGTGTTCAAGGCCAGGTTGGACAGAGCCTTGAGCAACATGGTCTAGGTTGAGGCAGCCCTGCCCATGGCAGGGGGGCTGGAACTAGATGATCTTAAGGTCCTTTCCAACCCAAACCATTCTATCATTGTGTGATCTTCAGGATCTGATTAACAGCAGCACTATGAAAGGCAAAATACCTCCTCAGCCTTGGCATGGTTGCCCAATATTTTGTGGAATGAAACAAGAATGGAAAATACAGACAAGGAAAAATTGCAATGTGACACCTGTCATTGGCAGGCACAGTTATCTGTCAAGGGCTGCTCGCTAAGGCACTTTCATTCATCCAGAGCTTCTCTTCCAAATGTTACCTAGTGGCTGTGGAGTTGAAACAGTCATGCTAGTACATACTTGGAGCTGGAAATCAGAAACCTAGGAATTTTAATCCAGGCCCAATCAGGTCTTAAACTGAAGGACATGAAAACTGACATGCTGATAAAATACACAGATAAAAAGGTGTAAACACCTCTCTACTTTTCAGAATTGTCATTGAGATTAATTACCACAAGAAATATTCTAAAGACCGAGCATGTCAAGCATAGGTTCTATTTATTTGATGTTAACTTTGCATACCTTTGTAAATGAGGCTTTAAGAGAAGCAATCATCTTTAAATAATAGGAACATCCATATTCCATGCATCAAATAGTTTTGAAAGCAAGGCATTTTGAGGGTGTAGTGTTTTACTGCTGCAAGTGAAATCTTTTCAAGACCAAAAGCTATTTCTTTCACATCTCCTGTGCTTTACGCATCATATGTAAACAAACAAGTGCATCTCCCCTATGCTATTCTCAAAACAAAGAGTCCAAATTCACCACTGAAAGAGCATCTTTTATAAGCATAATGTTATTGCCATACCTTGTGCTACTGTTGACATAACCACTGATGGTGTTGATGATACTACAGCAGTCACAGCAATAGTATTTGCAGTACAGGAAGGAGTGGAACAGCTGCTGCTGGTGCTGCTGCTACTGACCAAAGAGGACTGAGAAGCAGTTATGACCACTGGCTGCTTCTGAGTAGTTGAGGCAATGACTGACGTTGGGACAAGTTTCGTGACTGCTGCATAGTTGTGGGACTTTGAAAGGATGTTGGGTACAAAAGTTGAGCTTGGAGAGGTGGTCACTATGATCACCTGAAAGAAGAAAAAGAACAAGAAATTCATTTGTTCTTTGCTTTTATCTAAAAGCATAAAATTGCAGTAATGCATCTGTCTGTGTATTTAGTTTTAGGGATACATGCTTATTAAGACTGTTTAAGACTCATCATCTCATTTGCTGGCAACAAAAACACTCAATTAGTTTGAAGAAATAGTGATAAACATTTCCTTAAAATTAGAAAGGTCTGGGTTTGAGAAAAACAATTACTATCTAATTAAAGCAGAATTATCTCATGTCTGAAGGCAAACAGACAGGAATGAACCGCTTGGCTTCATTAAACTGGCCCAGGAAGCCTGAAAAATCATTTTAAATGGAACTAAAGGCATTTCCAACAAGTTTGAAACACCATTCTCCCAAACCTTGCACATACATCAAGAAATGGCAGTGAGAGAATAGATGATTCCTTTTTTCTCTTCAGCAATGAACAAGCAGTTGCCGAGTCAGTAATGGGGAACATTTTTGATGCACAAAGCTGTAAACAGTATTTCTTCAATGCAAAAGACGTGATTTAGGTTTGAAACAATTTCTGCTTTAATTTGTGCTCTCAATAACAAGAAATCCTTTCTTATCTTCTGAAAGCCACTTCTCTAAAGAGAATAAACATTACCCCTGGTGCGAGTTACAATTACACCACCATTAATCTGATCTGACACAGGGAAAATACAGAATTCATTATAACACTGGAAGAGGTCTGTTCTTACACAACTGACCTAGAAAGCTAGCATTTCTTATGTGTTGAACATGGGGACTGTTAATGTAAAGAGATTCCTCTTATTCTGCTTGTATGTACCTCCTTTTACTTGCACACAATTAAAACGGAAACACACAGCACAGAAATGCAATGTATTTTCATGTTACCATGCAAGAATATTGAGTTGTTTTAATTATGCAATTGTCCACATAATTTCATTTATTAAAACCTTGAAAATTAAAACTTATTAATGTACCAAAAGCAGACAGAAAAAGCTATAGAAGGAGCAAAGAAAACCTGGGTCAGCTCAAACCAAAAAGTCTTATACTACAACCTGAGGAATAGTGAAACCTGATACAGAAAAGAAATAGCATGATAATGGCATCAGAAACAGACTTAAGTGAGAGATCAAGCAGTAAGAGATTAAGAGTTTATAAAATAAAATAAAGATAACCACATGGATGGAATAAAAGCAGCAAATTTCACCCCAATGACTGCCTCTGCCTCTCCTTTTGCCCCAGTGCTTGATTTTTGTGATCCCCGCTACTTAGCTAAGCCTTTAATATCTTGATCTGAGGAAAACCAAAGACTTACTACACAAGCTTGTCCACAACTGACCAATGCCTGAAGAACATCTGCTGCTCTAACACTTTATTGCATTCTCCACAGAAGAACATTTTCTCTGTTACACTCTTAGTTTTCCCCTCTACCTAACCTTGATTCAATCAAAACACCCTCCTGAAATTGCTCTGAGGCTACAACCATGAAGATGCGCTGAGTATGATACAGCTTGATTCTGGTAGGAGGTGAAAAGATCTTACAATATCCTGTTTCTTAGTTAGTTAACACTAGAAATACTTCCCAAGTGTTTCAATTTTATGGCCAGCTCCATTCTACTCATTTAGGAATACAGTCAAAGGACAACATTATTCACATTAAACTTCCTGTATAATCCATAGTGCAACAGGACAAGTTCAGCATCTTAACTAAGTACAGACCTATAGGATGAACCTGGGCATAATCACAACTCCTGAAAACTGCTGTTCTTCATTCAAAGGAAGAGATAAAGCCATCAGTCCAAGATTATCACTTAACACTGCTTTAATCACACAAGGAAATAAAGCTTGTAAAAAATTATAGTTCAATAATGATTGCTGGCCTGTGACTAAGCAGATTTGGGTCTCTTTTCTTCTCTCAAGATTAACAGAGCAGAACAAAGTTTAGTGATCTTCATGTATGAAGTATATCCAGAAAACAGAATTTTCAGGTAAAAGCTTAGAGGGATTAAAGCTCAAATCACAGTCATATTTCTTGCGATGCTATTTTTCTCATGTATGTTGAAATTAAAGTAACCTTATCATGGGTACTAAAACTGCATGATGTATTTTACAGAAGAAAGACTGCTTGATTTAAAATCTAAAATAAAAGCAAATTGCTCTTTTTTTTCTTATTATGGTAAAAAATAATTTCTAATCTACATTAAAATTAGTCCTATCAGGTCTATTTTGAGAGACATCAAACCTTGCTCCTGACGAAACAAAGGCATTAACTGCCAAAAGCTTCACTAGCCTGATTCCTTCTGTGTCCCAGACAGAGGACTTTATAATAAGAGAATCCACAAATTGGAGCTGTGACATTATTAGTCCTTAAATATAATCTTCCTCCAACCTACTAAAATGTCAAAGCAATTCAGAAAGCTGGCATGCAGGAATGAAGAATTTCATTCATATCCAACAACTTCAGCCATCTCTACCAGAACTTGTTTAAAAGAGTACACTTCCCATTTAAGTGTAACAAGTCTGGCATTTCATTTCAAACTTCAAAAAGGGATCTCTCTTACCAAAATGATCCACAGTTATGTATTTTGGCATATCTAAATCCAACAAAAGAGGGCAGGGTGACAAGTTCAGGTACAAACGCTACTATGGCTCCCTAATGAAACAAGCGATGGCTTTCCTATCATAGCAGATTAGAAAGAGAGTCAAATAATGCCATGCAAAGCAAAACCTAAAATTTCTATGTCAGAACAAGCAGAAGCACAACTGCAGGAAAGACCTCACCAACAGTCTATTCTCTTCCTTTTGGAGATTTAATACACTCCATCTTTAATTACCAGCACATGAAACTCTCAATACAAGACTACAGATGCTTAAGGCAGAAAAATTCTTCCTGCTGTAAAGATGAGCCTAACAAGAGCAACAGGATGCCCTATACTAGCTGTGAAGTTGCTGCATTGAACACAGGACATTTTACTTTATGGTTTATGCTCACTCACAACTTTCTACTCCTGTATTCAGAGACGAAATTTGATTCAGGACACTGTTAAAGAACAGTGAATCAAACGAAAGCATCAAAGAGCTCTGAAGAGGGAAAAGGCCAGAAAGCAAGATCTTTATTGCATATTGCTTCAGTTAATCTTCCTTTGTTTCCAAAAGAGTCAGGACATGGGAACTCTGCTAATCCAAATAGAGTCATAAAACAATTAAGACGACAAATAGAACAAATACCCTGTGAGGGTTTGAGCTCAAGTTAAACTCCCACAGTTGGAATAAAAAATGCTCGTTAGTGGGCAGCCTCCCACCAATCTGTTGGTATCAGGGCCAAATTAATCCCACAGACACCCCCCACTCCTAAGTCTGCCTTAATAAATAACCATACCAAGAATGAGCTTGGTCTGAGCCATTAATCTTTCTTACATCTTAAGAACAAAACAGTAGACATATCCAAAATGCTTCCTAAGGCCATGGGAAAACAGTTATGCCATAGATGTGGCACGTTAAGAGCCTGAGTCCAATACAAAACTTCAACACAGAAAACCTTTTCCACACACTGCATTCCGGTGATAGCTGGGCACACTCAGCTGAAATAATGCAACTGATTTTGACCACTAGAACACTGTTAATGTAGAATGAGAAATGGCACACTAGTACTGAAAGGAAAATAAAGCCCCCCCCAGTCTTTGATCAGCTC
Organism: Pezoporus wallicus; assembly: GCF_028554395.1. Lineage (NCBI taxonomy): Eukaryota > Metazoa > Chordata > Aves > Psittaciformes > Psittacidae > Pezoporus > Pezoporus wallicus. Next base: position 418,473 of record NW_026637976.1, on the reverse strand, counting down.
CGAGGATAAGCTTTGTAGACCCCAAAAAAACCTCGTCTCTAGACAAAAGGCTTGGCAACGGAAAGCCCATGCCACCTCTGCTGGAATTCTACTACTGCAAAGAATAACCGTCAATAAGGAAAATAGAAATAAGAAAGATTACCTTTGACCAATAGTTGTTACCATCTGAAGGCTGTTCAGTGGCCTATGTGATCCAGTTCTCAGTGGACTAGTGTCCATATCACAAAACCCAACACCACAAATGGTACTAACTGGCAACCTTGTTGGCAGTCTCACCAGAGAGGCCAAGAATTGAATGAGCATGGAGACTGAATCCCCTCTCATCCCTAGAAGTGGTCCCTTCAGGTCAGGGTTGAGGCACATTGGTGGGGCAGTCTGGGGGAAGCTTGCACTCCCGCTGCCTGTGCTGTACCTGTTCTGTGGATAAAAAGAGGGCTTCAGTCTCCACGGCTGTCAATCCAGGTCCTTTCACACACAGGTGAACTAAATTCATACAAGAGTTTGGTTTTTTTCTCTTTGTTCGTTTTAAAGAGGGATTACCTTATCCCAAGTGCAATCCTTAAGAAAACAGCCAGACAGTTCATAGCAAGGAAGAGTCAAACATCACATCTTACTCATTGATAAAACCAGAATAAAGTAACATTTGGCAGCTTCCCCCACATACCTTCTGCGTTGTCGTGTTTGTTGTCTGCGTTGAGGGCTTAGTGAAGGTTATTTTCACAGGCGACATGTGTGGTGGTAAGGAGTTGGCAATGCTCTGCATTATATTACTCATCTTGGGGCTGCCACTTACAGGCACTGTGATAGTTTTAGTGACAGGAGTCACTGCCTTCGGGACTTCTTTCAGGAGAACAGGGGAAGAACTTGAGGAATTCGTTCGCCGTCTTTTGCGGGGCTTTTCATCATCATCTGAGCAGCTGACGCCTGCAAAAGAAGTACTTTATCTCAGTTATACTTTCCCCTAGCTGCAGCTCTAAGTGCTTTCTAAAACACTACAAACTTGCTGAGCCTTGTATGCACTTTCAAATAAGGTAAGAAGAACTAGAGTATAAATTACATCTTATGGTCACAACCAACCTGTATCACACCAGAGTCCTTTATACAGACCACCATAAAGCAAGCAAACCCACAACCTACTCAGTTACTGTGTTACTTCACTCAGTTTACGAGATTTAAAGAACCTAAGATCCTATAGAGGGATTTCATTCTGTCTCAAGAAGCTTGACTAATGAGATTACACACACAAGGGGGTTGGGATAACATCATGCACATTTGTCGTGGTTTAAGCCCAGCAGTAACTCAGAACCAGGCAGTTCCTCCCTCTCTCCCTCCCTTGCCCTCTCCTAGAGGGATGGGGAGGAGAATCCAAAGAATGTAACTCCTATGGGTTGAGATAAGAACAGTGCAGTAACTAAGGTATAACACAAACCACTGCTGCTACCACCAATAATAATGATAAGGGAAATAACAAGGGAAGAGAATATAACCGCTCACCACCCGCCGACCGATACCCAGCCCGACTGAGCAGTGATCCAGCCCTGCCAGGTAACTGCCCCATCCTGATCATGACGTGCTGTGGTATGGAATACCTCTTCAGCTAGTTTGGGTCAGGTGTCCTGTCTCTGCATCCTCCCAGCTTCCCCTCCTCCCTGGCAGAGCATGAGACTCAGAAAGTCCTTGGTCTGAGTAAACATTCTGATCAGCAACTAAAAGCACTGGTGTTATCAGCGCTGTTCCCAGGCTGAAAGTCAAAAACACAGTGCTGCACCAGGAGACAAATGATTGCTACTGCTGAACCCAGGACAGCATTTCAGTTTAAAACTCTACATTACACTGTTCTTGCTGCTGGTTTTGTTTACACCAACTGGACTCCTTCAGTTGATCCTTCTGTAGTCTTCTCTGTTTTCATAGAATCAGATTAGTTTTGGTTGGAAAGGACTTTAAGATCAACTAGTTCCAACCCCCCTGCCATGGGCAGGGACACCGTCCACTAGTCCAGGTTGCTCAGGGCCCTGTCCTGTACCTCTGGGGATGAGGCATCCATAACTTTCTTGGGCAGCCTTTGTCAGCGTCTCACCACTCTCACAATAAAGAATTTCTTCCTTATATCTAACCTAAATTTCCCCTGTTTAAGTTTCAACCTCTGTACCTACTATGCCATGCATATCATCATAGCAAACCTTCTCCCTATCACCTCAGCATGGCATCTTGAGATCCTTTATTTTATGACATACTTTTAACTACAAAGGTCAAACCTCACTTTACCAGCTTCTGCCTTGTCTGGTGCATTTTGTGCAACACACATAAAGTGGCACCAAATGGGCAATCATGAACAACAGAAGTCTGGCCTCAAAGAATTTTGCTCTTCCTCACAACCCTCTACTGCACACATAGAGCAAAGATCTGCAAGACTCAGCTGAGCAAAGGCTGACAGCGTGATTAATGCATCTTAAATCCATGTGAAACTTTCCAAAGTAGGCAATAAGTTCATAAATTGGCATACATTACAGAAAGATGTGGTTTAATAACCTTGAAAATCTCTTACAGCTAACGGGTGGCATTTATGTTTATCAAATTAGCCAGTGTTAAGCAAACCAAAGATAAGCCAAAAAGACACAATTGCCCCTATGCAGAACAAGGCTGAAGATCTTGTTCCGTATGCCTGGGGCTTAAAGACAAAGAACACTGTCATGGCACAACGCAGCCTTGCCAGTAAGGCAAGCAGACTTGGTTGGCAGTCTATCTCTAATTAGGGTCAAGAGCTAATTACAATCTCCAACAAAATAACTAAGTATTCTGGCACTTGAAAAGTGAAGATGTAGGAATTAACACGGACAAGGAAGTGCCCTGTAGCACAGCAAGTGATTTCTGGAATATGGGATTCTCTCTTCATACAAGTCCCAGCTCATTCGCAGGTGCACTTCAAACAATTTTACCCACACAAAGATGTGGAAATCCACTTCTGTAGAAGCTGAACCAGAGAAGAAAAGCAAAGGCTTTATTTTAAGTTTGCTTTGAACTCCAAAAAATACATTTTAGCTGGCTGTAGCTGTACAGATGAAGCATATATCTACAAGTGGATTTCAAAGCTCTAATCAACACTTTACAGCCCTGAACAAGCCTAGAGGTGATCTCCACCTATAAAGCAGAGATTCGGTTACATGACTTTAAAGTCTATTATGAACAGGGTTTTAAGTATTACTGTGAGTGCACAATGCAAACTTACAGCTGTGAGGATGTTAACCACACTGAAAATGTGCTGGAATTTCAGAATTCATTTGAATCAAAACTCCATATGCAGCTAGGATGTTAGGACAGTGCTGTTTTCTTGGTGGGCCACCAAGAAATACTTCAGAGAAAGCCATTTGTAGTCCTTATGCATCAAAAAAACCCAATAAAGAACAATACAAAAACAAGAAAGTAAGAGTAAACTAATAGAATGTTATTTTCTGGTAAGCAGAGCTCATTTCACCTCCTGTTTTCACTGCTGGGGGTCTGCAAGGACATTGTTTCTACGATTTCATGTTAGAAACTGCATTGGCACAAAGTTTTCCCCCAGCATTTAGCTAAAAGGTAATACAGCTTGAGTGTAACTCACACCTGACAAGCAAGGAAGCAGAGGCAGGGAGAGGTTAATGGCTCAATCAGACTGTGACTCGGATGAGGTCACGCAACAGATCAGTGGCAAAGTCACCACTATAACTCAGGCCTCCTGAGCTTGCTCTTCAGCAGGTTTGTTAAAACTAAGGTGACTGATACAACACACACTGAAAGACACACAATTCCTTAGAAAAAGGGAACAAAATGAAGCATGCAAGGGGGGGTGTGTGTAAAAAATGCAATCTAGGGATGGACAGAATAAAAATGAGAACGTTTCATCTCTCTACTGTGTGTCTAGACTGGTTTTACACTCATCATCATGTAATAATTCATGCATTACCATGTAATAATTCATTAGAGGGCTAAATTAAATTTTTAAGCGGTTAAGAACATTTTTCCCCTGAATCTTTAAACTAAAGCAGAGTGATTAGTGCACTAAATCAGAGAAATGAAAAATCTTCATGTAATGGGTTCTGTGGGTTGATTCAGCCCTTGAGGACAGCAGTTTGCAGGTAACATTATGTACAATGTGGCATTTCTGGCTAGCTAGAAGTTTATACAAACATCCACATATTGCATAAAGATTGTCTTTAAAATGTGAAAGGGATCCACAGCAAGCATAAAAACAGCACTTATCCACTTCACTGTTAATCTTTGTCACCTGCATTTTGATATAGACACCAAGTAAGGACAGAAGGAAACAGCTTTAATTAGTTAAGTAAAGCTACCTTTGATGAGCTGGGTGTCCATATGTGATGGACATATTCTGCTTTTAAAACCAGCTGATCTATTAGCCAAAGAAAGAAGGAAGAGGGGGTTAGAAAAAAGACTGATTGTGGATGTTATATCCTGGGTACTTCCAAGTTTAAATGCATGAAGATGGGTATCTGGTGGGATTTCACTTGGGAGTTTTCACAGTTGCCAAGTAATACAAGCCTCACTGAGATTCACTTCCAAATAAATGACAAAATGGCCACAGATAATATGAGCATGTAAATGCTTGCCAGGCTACTGTGTACAATGAAAGTGGAAAGAAGGGACCTCTTCTAACTCAAGGAAGCGACTACAATGCATTACTTCAGCAGCTGAGCCACCTTAAAGATGAGTTCTGACCAAGTTGGATTAGAAATCCACTGACATACAGCAATTTCTAGGTTTAATTTTGAAACTACTTTTCATTCTTCTTGTCCTTGTCATTACTGCTCCCTGCAGCATTTTACAGCGAGTGGATTTATCCTGAACGTGATTTCTTTGAAAAGGGGAAGCAATAAATTCATCCTTTAGACTAAACGAAGGCATAAAGGCATTAAACGACTTGCCCAAGGTCAAAGTGTTTAACTCAGTCCATGCTTCAGCCACAAGACTGTCCCTTTCTTTCCCTTTTGTTAACCAGTTGCTAGTATCACTTACTTTTGACGTAAACAGTACTTCCACTTGGCAAGACGACTACATTGGAGGCTGGACTGGCAGGTCTGGGGGACTTCACTGTTGCTACACTGCCACTTGGAACAGGGGTAGATGTTGGGGTTGAAGTGGTACTTGTGTAGGAATAGCAAACCACCACTGAAGAGGAGAAAAGACACCTTCCATATAACTGAAGTGCAGAATCCCATTATTCTATCACTATTTTAACAACTGAAATGGAAGCCAAAGACTTATTGGGTCATTATCCATACCTTTGCCTCTGCAATCCTGTGAATTACTCCCCAGTTTGACCTAAGTATGGCCATTGAATTAATAGCTTTCAAAGACAACAGAGAAATCTAACCTCCCATCCTCCCACCCCCAGAAATCTCTGCTGTTCATTCTAGATTTATTTGTATTAACCTGGTGGTTTACTTTACAACTTATTATTTTTAATTTTAGCATTAATTTGGTATTTTGATCTTTTTGCTTTACTGTAACTGACCATATCCAGACTGATAACTAATGGAACATAGCTAGTGTCAATCCTCAACAGTACACCAGCTGAAGAAACCAAAATAATCCTTCGGTAATGAACAACTGATTTTTGCTAATCAGCTTTTTTCAACTCTTTCTTGTAAATAATAGCACAATGATCCAGCATTTCTCACACAACCAAAATCAACCAGCTTGTTTCAAGAAGTGTTACACGTTCTCTGGTTGCATGAAGCACAATTCGAGCCTATTCACCTACGCTAGATGGAATGTGTTACCAGCATTATTTAAAAGGCACAGGGAAAGCAGAAAGCAATCTTTAACTTGTTAACTGGGTATGTTTAATCTCAAGCAGGGGGAAAATAATGAAACCAACAAAATTTTCTCCACTTTCACCAAAACCTACTTACATTCTTAAAGTGTTCTGAAACATCAAAGCACAGAATGGTTTGGGTCAGAAGAGACCTTAAACGTCCTTCAGCACTTACAGAACTTGACAAAAGCTTAAGCCATTGGTCCAAGTTTTGAGAGTTTACAGAGCTTAACAAGTTAACCAGTGAAATTCCCCTCTGTTTCCTGGCAATTTGGTTTCCTTAATTTCACTTGCTAGTGTGCTCACTAACACCAAGTATCAGATTTACACTGCAGGTGCTGCAAACACATTTAAATAAATAAATAATATCATGTTTCTAGGAATATTGTGCAATAAGAAAGATTCAGATTATAATAATAATAATAATCTAACACTTAAAACCTAAGAGAACAATTTCTCCCGTGACATTACTTCTACATTCCCACAGACTGAAGCAGTTAGGCCTTTCTCTCACCTTCTTTGTTCCCAGTTTCTGCAGGAACTGGAAGAGATGCGTTGTGCTGAACCGCTGCATTGGCAACAGCATTAGCAGTAACAGTAAAAGCTGTTTGTGGAACAAGCCGTGGCATCAGCGGCACCAGTCGACGACCTTCTATAGACCATTCGGAAGAGCTGTTTGGTCCAGACATACTAAACAGAAATGCACATCCTTGTAAGTATATTGCACGGTTTCCAAACTACCCAGTACTCTTATTCAAGAGGCTTTTTCAACAGTGAAAGTCTAAAAGGAAGTTTCCAAGGACACACTACAGCAATAACCTTCAACTGTCTTCATTTCATGAAAGCCCTTACATTTTTCCCACCTGATGGAGAAATCCTCCCACAGAAATCTTAAGAGTTGCTGCTTCTTTACCTGTTTTGCTTTGAAGAGCCCTTGAGGGGACAGAGGTGTGTGGATGTCACGCTCAAAACCCCCAGATGAGATTAGCTACTATTCAGGTACAGTTGGTACCTGAATAGTACATCTACATCTGGATGACAATATCTACCTATCCAACAGATGTGTAAATTGGATGTGTAGGTATTTGCACATCCAGTAAAAGACTACTGGAATTTTACATCTACTGCTACATCACAGGGAAAAACTCTCAGCTTCCAATGCAAATGTTGTTTTACCTGATCAAAAGAGTTTCTCAGACTTATTAAAGTAGTTCCAAACAAAGTCATAGAACATGAAATGATTTAAATACACCCCAAGCACCTTCCTCAACAGGAACCAGCCTGCTGCTCCAGTTTTCTCTTAACCTTAGTGCTTACAAACTGGAATGCTTCCAAAAATTGCTGTTCTTATCAAGATAGGAAAAGTGTTTCTGTTGATGACTTATTATACGAGTCATTTGTCAAATCAGCAAAACCAAAATGGCAAATTATTTTTCAATGCCGTTATGTTCTTCAGCAAATCAACCCACTTTAATGTATTCATATATTCTGAAAACACAACTTCTCACTCGAACTATTGCAAGTTGCAGCAAAAGCTACCACAAATCAGTTTGTAAAATGCAGAGGACCTGCTCTGTTGTTAAATCCTGACACACTTCAGTGTTCTTCAGATACATATTCACATAGTGTAAGCAGAGCTACATCAGCTGAGGTAAAAATACATCTTTCCAACAGAAATTAAGGCTACAACGCACATAGCAAAGCTAGGGAAGTCCGTTTCCCTTAATGAGTTAATTATTCAAGTCAAATACAGTATTACCAACCATCACTTACAAAGAATTACCACAGGGAAAAATAAAGAGATGCAGCACTTCACAATTGTACCTTGTCTGGATTATAATACCACATCCATCTGAAGTTCAGCACCTCAGGACAAACTTTATGCTCATTCTGTAAAATGCTAAAAACAGAACTACTACTTAAAAAGGAAACTTGATTCAAGACGAAACACCTGATTTGATAACTAAATGCTTATCCTTCAGTAGTTTTTTCCCCTTTCTTTAAAGGAGCGTAAGGAAGTTGGTGGGTTTTGCTGGTTGCATACTTCTAACTCTTTAAACTTGAACACTGAAACACTAAAATGTTAAAAGTCCTTCTGCAGCACTAAAACAGTCTGCTGATTTTGGCAAGCCTTGGATCTATTGTATAACTGCTAACTCAAACTGGCCTGCTAGTTGTACAATTTCCTTTTTTCTCCCCATGACACCTAATCTACAATAGTCAAAAATCAATGGCTGTAACAGAAAAAGAAGAAAAATACAGACACTTCCAATCCTGCTCCGTTTAAAGACAGTTCTTAATATAAGGCAGCTAAGTAACTATCAAAGATATGACAGCACTTGCCCTCTTGCTCCCCTCCACCTCTCAAAATCATGTGGAGCTTGCAAAAGCAAACACAAAGAGGAACCAGCCCAGTGGATGCCAGCACAGCAGCTGCATCAAGCAGGAAGGGTGGACACTGATGTCACCACTTAACTTGCTGCAGTTTTTTTAACTCAGTCTTCAGAATTCTATCTTTCAGTTAAGGCATGATGGATATTCCACAGGGTACCTTTGATATCACATAGAAAATGACCCGTAGCTTACTTGTGTGCAATAGTCGTTAGTCGTTCATCATTTACTGCCCTCCGAACTTCAGCACGATGTCTCTCCGTTGAAATACTATTAAAAACAGCAATATATTTTAGTCAAAGGGAGACGGGAACATTTATCTAAACCTTCTAGCCTGAAATTAAGCTTATGAATAATCTACTCAAGAGACGAAAGGGAACGGGCATTTACATTTAAGAGATTGTCACTTAACTTTTGCCATCACAGGGAGAAAGAATGACTGTATTGTTGCTCGAAAATACTACTGAAGGATAAAAAGAACACTGCTGTTCATAGCAAACAGCAAGAATCCAACCTCCTAATGAGAGCAATAAATTTAAAGCATGTGGCAGACAAATTTGCTCAGAACACACAGCATTCTTTCTTGAAGACGACCTTGAAGTTCTACCTTGATGAAGCCAGCACACACTCATGAGCTACCCGTAAGCTTTTAACACTGCATCTCACAAAGCACCAAAACAGCAAAGCTTCAACCACACAGACAAGGCTGTTTTCCTTGCTAAAAACTCAAAGCAGAAGACGAATTAAACCTCCACAAGATGGAGAATTTCTCCTCTGAATTAAGATTTGCTTTGTGATCCTAGCACAGGCAATACCTTAAAAGGAAACAGGTCATTGGTTCTGATTTTAAAGAGGTCAGGGTTACCTAAGCACTTTAGAGAGTTCTCCAAGAAGATCCTTCTTCTCTTTCGTAAGGTCTCCCTGTGCACGTAAGGCACTGATGACACCTGCATATGCTTCCAGTTCTGAAGAATTAGAACAAATAGGATTTTATTTAATGCTCACAGCAAAGGGGGGAAAAAATGCTTCTGACAGTATTCTATTAATTTGCAAAACCATTAAGAGGAACATGTCTTTCAATTATTTAGTGCTTCTCAAAGGAGATTGATGATTTAGAACTCTCGCAGTCAATTACTCTGCAGCATACAGCTTTTCTATGAAACAATTCTATCACAGAGGATTATTCAGTTTATAAACCCGACTGAATGTCAAGCTCTGAGCTGAGTTCAACCAGAATGCTTGAAGGAACAGACCCCAAACTTGAGAGTAGCTCAGAATTCTTTAGAAACAGGAGAAGAACATCTTTTAACATGTATCCTTGTTAAAAGTTCCACAGGAAAGCTTGACTTGAAAAAGAGCTGCACTATCAAAAGAGCAACTGATTTTTCCATAATGCCTTCCCTTAATGAGGGTGGAGAACATTAGCTCTAGTCTGTTAAATAGAATCATCACAACCTTTTATGCCCATTTACTTGATATGCACAACTACTTGAATCTGAAAAGGACACAATACACTGAATTACACCTGCTCAGCACAAAAGAAACAATGCGGCTACTCTTAAATGTAGAGCTACTCGTGTAACTGTAGAACTATCACAGAGATTAAGTCGCCACCATACAACTCTCAGTTAAGGTGAATTTATAATTCCAGGTGATCTATCTAAATGTCATGCCATGAGTGTTTCAATAAAAATCAAACAGTTAAAGGCTACTGAAACGTCTGAATTGTGTCCCCTGAAGCAGGGTGAAAACACACCTAATGAAATAATGGAGTCTGCTGATCTGCCAAAGAATGACTCGTTGTTCTAAGCTTAGCACAGGGTAAGGAAACATCACTGCAACTCCTGCTTTAAACCAGAAACACAAATTCTTTTGACACTTCCATAATTGGCTTTATCACCCCCATTTCAGTGGCCAAGCCAAACCGGCCCCACAACATATCCCGGTTAAGCAAAATAAAAGGGGTATGCTAAAACCTAACACCTCTGATGCTCACTGCAAAAGACTGCTGCTCATCTGAAAAGCTTTCAGTTTAGGATTCCAAAGAGCTAATTTACAAATCAAATCAAGGAACTGTGCTGAAAAGAAGTCCTGCTTTCCTGTCCTGATTAACCAGACAAAACACAAAGCAGAGTCGCTTTGGTTAACCCTGCAGCCTTGCACAGGAATGTGGAGTGGCCTACAGAAGCACTTACAGCTTCAGTTATAAAACATTTGCTAATTAATGCAATGGTTATTACCAGTATCAGCATTTATTTAGACAAACATGTTACAATATTTAAGATACTAATTATTTTCCTCTGCTAAAAACATGAAGTAATTCTCAGATACAACTGTATCATTATTAGATGTTTGTTTCTTTCTGCATTTTTGATAGAGATCCTTTACATCAGGGCTTTAAAAATGCATTCTGGCCTTTTGGAAGATAGTAAAGATTTCAGAACAGTTGTAAGCAGGTTCCTCACCCTTATTTAGGCCAGGTTGGATGGGGCTTTGAGCAATCTGCTCTAGTGGAAGGTGTCCCTGCCTGTGGCAGGGGTTTGGAACTAGATGAGCTCTAAGGTCCCTTCCAACCCAAACCATTCTGTGACTGCGTGTCTATGAAGCAATCACTAAATGGTGTGCTCTCTCTCCAACAGAAAACACATCAAACGGCTTCACAAAACAGGTTTCACAAACAACTATCATTATTTCGAGTGCAATGTGCTACCATCATGCCTTTATTCAGTTCTAAACCACAAATGCTGCAGAACTATGCTAGCTATTGCACACCTCAGGATGCATTTCAGCCTCACCTACACCACTGCATTTCAATCGGGATGGAGCACGATGAATGTTGGGCTGAGAGCTGGAAAAGCAGAACCCTCTAAAGCAGATGAATATTGCTGGATATAACCCTTAGCCAGCTATTCACTCCCACTGCCCGTGCTCCTTCCCCTTCCAGCCCTGCAGTTACAGGGATTTAAACTCAGAGCTCCTCTTCCCTAGGAAACACAGGGCTCCTATGGGCTCTGACCCTCTGCTACACATGCAGGGCCCCCTTGTAGGGACACAGCTCATGCCAGGAAAGAAAAAACAGGGAAAGGGAAAAAAAAAAAACCAGAAAGAGGGTTTTATTATTTATTTCTTTTCCTGTCAGCCTAGGTTATGTCATTGAAGGAGGTGTAGCTGCAGCTCTGTTTGGCTCAGCTGCACCAGCAAGGTTCTGCCAGCAGCTGGGGTGGAAGTTTTCTTTCCATGCTCCCAGCCAGCAGAGCTACGTTAACAAAATTCAGCAGCACGAATCCGGTCCAAATCTTCTGGCATCCCGCACTTTCTCTTAGTTTTTGTACTTCTTGAGCCTCGCTTAAGGCTGAGGGTACTCAACGGGTGTACAGCTTAGTTGGAATGCTGTGTGCAACATCGCTGTTTCAACTGAATGCAGCTCCCACATTCCCAAGAAATTAAATAAACAGGGAAAAGACATCCTCAACTCTCAGAAGATAAAGGGGATGGCTTCCCCATGTACAAGAGCCTTGGCACAGTTAAGAAGCACAACACATCATCTTTCAATGTCCAAGTAAAAGAAGAACGAGAAAAGCTGTGACAGGCACAGGAAGTTAGAGGAAGTCTCAACCTTCTTCCTGACATCATCTCCTGTGTTATGCTCTGCAGAACAAAGTCTGACAAGAAACCCAAGGGGTTTTTCTTCTCTTCTCACATTATGCATCATTTAAGTGGCAAAAAAAAAAACTTTCATTAAATTCATCTCTAAGAACCCAGAAATGCCCGCACAAGATCAGATCAATGGTCAAACAAAGGATTGTCTCCTTTGGTAGCCCAAAATGGATGTGTGAGGAAAGGACAAACATTGTTATTACCTGCCAAAATACAAAAGCATGTCTCACACATTTACAAGGACAGAGCACCAAAAAGCCTCCCAGTATATATCTATCAGGCAGGGGTCTCAGATACTGAACAATGCAAAAAGCTCCTGTTCTTACGGTAGTTGAGAACACATTGATTTCACACTTCCCTGACAATCTGTGTAACTGCAGATCACAAACCATCAGATTCATTTTCTACCTTTATTACTCAAACTCACCCCTGCAGTGCAGGTTAAACCAGGGTTTCATGGGGTTTTCTTGGTACAAAAAGGTGCCTAACACAGAACTGAAAATCAAACGAGGACCCTCCTTTCACAGAGTATCCCTTGTATGGTAACGGTCATAATAAGAACAGCAATGCACCATCGAGGCAGAGATGGACTAGGACATCCATGAGAAACGCGCCCAAACCAACACAATTCTCTATTCATTTTGCTCTGGTGGAGAGCATCTGCCAAACATCATTTGAAGCCAGGGCTGTCAAACCAATGACACACGCAGAATGCAGGAAATGACTTGTAAGTTGCCTGTAGACACGTTAAAGTATTCCATGGACGCAGCAGGCAGGCAAATCTTAAAAGGGCAAACATACAGACCCACAAATTGCATCTTACTGTACCCAGTTTGCGAAGGATCCTCTTGCATTCATCTCTGCTGAGGTCCAATAGAGTTGGCCACACCACTGGCATCGTGCCCTCCTGTTTGCGCTCCCAGAGAGCTCAGCCTCGCTAGAAAAAGGAATATAAATACAGCAAGAGCAAGTCTGTCACTTATTAACTTCCCAGACTTGATTGATGCAAACTCTCCCGAGCCTGCTCACAACTCCAACGGCACATTCCCTCTCATCCCCACACTCCAACCTTTGTAATGGACCGCTTTGCCATGCAGGAATCTGGCGCTTTCACAAGGGCACGGACCTCCTATATTCCCTAGCTCAGCTCCATCACCCGAGCCGTTTTACCGAGTTTCCCACCTCCTTCTCAAGCCCTTTTTCACGCCGAAACGCTCTCCGAATCGATGCTCCAGTCTCCTCCCTCTCTTTATGCACAGAGCACCTATTATAAGAACTCTTCCACAGCTAACCGCACGCTCCCCCTTCCCCCCGGGGGACGCATTTAGCACCAGCCCATTATATGACAGAACGGCAAAAAAAAAAAAAAAAACACCGTGAAAAATCGCTTTCCAACACTAACCCCTCCCTCCAGAAACCGACCCCAAACCAAAACACGGGAACACCCCCTGGCCCCATCGCATCGCGGCGACATCCCGGGGGTGGCGGGGGAAGAAGCCGCATCTCCCCGTCGCAACGAGGATAATAAAGGGGAAAAGAGGAGCCGGAGGCGAGCAGGCTGGGGCAGGGAACGGCACACAGCGAAGAGAGGGGGGGGTGGGCACGGGGAACAAAAGCCCCGGCGCGGGGTTAGACGGAGGGAGGATCATCTCTGTACGAGGAGGCAGACGGCGCCTGGAGGCTCCCCGCCAGCCCTTCCCCGGTGCCCCCCATGGCCCTCGGCAGCGGCGCTGGATCCCCCCCGCGCTCGGAAGCCGGGAAGGAGCGAGCGGGCGGGCGGGCGGCGGCCGCGGGAGGGGCAGCGCCAGCGGCCTGCAGGCGGGGGCCGGGGCGCGGGTCCCCGCCGTCGGGGGAAGCGGAGGGCGGGAGGAGCTGCCGGGGAGCGTCTCCGGCCGTGCCGGGGGCTCCTCGGCGGCAGCGCCCCGGCGGCGGTCCCGGGGCACGGCGAGGAGGAGCTGCCGGGGAGCGGGACCCACCTGCTCGGCCGTGCCCGGCAGCGCGCTCCGCCGCGGTGTGCTCTAAAGACGTCGCACACACCCCTCAACGGAAGGAATGAAGGGCTTGGCGCCGGTTCTGAGGAGGAACGTGCGGGGTGACATCATCCCTGACGGCATGGGGCTGTTCCCGGCTTTACGGGTTAAGAGCGGCCGTGGTTACGTGCGGGCTGTTGTCAAACACGGTCCGTGCGCGCAACACGGTCGTAAAACACGCCCCAAAGCCGCGCGCACACCCGCTCCGGGCTGGGGTCCTCAGCGGTGTGATCCTGTCATCGTCCAGCTTCAGCTGCCGAAAGCCCTGGGCCTCGCGGCTCCTTTGTGTCTAGCTGCGGTTGTAACTTTGTACCGTGAGATAAGCAGCGAATTGCATCTCTTTTAAAGGGCTTAGATCAGATTAGAAACAAATCGGAGCATCTCTGGAGCGCGATGATGAGAAGCAGTGGGACAAGGGAGGATGCGTTTAAACTGAAATGGGCAGAAGCTCTTCCCTGTGAGGGTGTTGAAGCGCTGGCACAGGGTGCCCAGAGAAGCTGTGGCTGCCCCATCCCTGGCAGTGTTCAAGGCCAGGTTGGACACAGGGGCTTGGAGCAAGCTGCTCTAGTGGAAGGTGTCCCTGCCCGTGGCAGGGGTTGGAGCTGGAGGAGCTTTAAGGTCCCTTAAATGGGATGGGGCATCCATATTGCTTGATACAGCAGTCCTGTTCTCTGCAAGTGCAAAATGAATACATAATATAATTTGATAGTATAATCTAGAATCATAGAACGGTTTGGGTTGGAAAGGACCTTCAGATCATCCAGTTCCAACCCCCTGCCATGGGCAGGGACACCTCACACTAAACCATGGCACCCAAGGCTCTGTCCAGCCTGGCCTTGAACACTGCCAGGGATGGAGCATTCACAGCCTCCCTGGGCAACCCATTCCAGTGCCTCACCACCCTAACAGGAAAGAATTTCCTCCTTATATCCAATCTAAACTTCCCCTGTTTCAGTTTGAACCCATCACCCCTTGTCCTATCACTACAGTCCCTGATGAAGAGTCCCTCCCCAGCATCGTTGTAGCCCCCTTCAGACCCTCAAGCTGCTCTGAGGTCTCCATGCAGCTCCTCTTCTCCAGGCTGAACAGCCCCAACTTTCTCAGCCTATCTTCAATATAATTATAATATAATATAATGTAATAATGCTAGTACAAACCTTGATCTCATTACACAATGTTAGGGAAAGGTCTTCTCATTAGATATATATTGTTCAAGCCATCTTTGAGTCATTTCTTTGTTGAGCCCTTTGAGACTGAGAGTCTTCTTGCATGCCTTTTGATTCTGCAAAGCAAACAGACACCCTGGGGCTGGAGAGTTCAATGAAGAGGAGGGAAACACTCCTCCTTATTCCACTCTCTCTCAGAAAACCCCGTTATAGTTTGCTTTCGTAACACCAGAACCAGCTGGACATTGGCTGAGGGGAAGCCAACGCAGATGGATGGGATGCATCGAATCACAACACCTATTCCCAGATCTGTGAGTGCTGCTATTTCCACCCAACTATAGATAGAAATAGTCCTTCAATGCGATCACTGATGGACACATCCTCACTTGTAGTTTCCCATTGTTCTTCACAGCGGTGTATATAACCCAAGCACTTGAAAACAATGATGCTGTGGGACAGCTACAACAATTTTCCTTCCTATTTGAATGCCTTCCTAAACAAGAACCAGCTGAAGGCAAATAGCATCATCTCTGCATTGTACTACTTCATATATGTGCTAAGCTTGGCACAAACCTGAGGATGATGCAGACCAGGTTAGGACCACAAGCTGGAGTCTTCCTTTGCAGACCAAAGACTCCACTGCAAACCCATCTCAAATGTGCCTGTGTGTTGGATTGCTCTGATCAATAGGCACAAGCAGGACTGACCCTGCTGCTCACCAGAATAAAACAGCCTTGTTGAGGTTTATTCATCAGTTGTAACTGATGCTCCAGCAGGGCATCGGTTTTATTGCCTCTGATGGGCTTAAGAGCTGGCCCTTATGTTTGTAGAATAAATCATTCCACAAGCAAGAAAACACCAAACCCTCTATTATTAAGCAAATTTATCCACTAAGGTGTAGATTTTAGCTGCGTATTTCAACTTGGTTTGTTTATTAATGCACCCTGTTCTCATACACGCTCCCCAGTGAAATCTCTGCTAACAACACAGCTCAGAGAGAGCACAAATACATTATCTCAGCCTGCTCAGAGCCATATTCATTAAACTTCATTACATCAATTTGGTCCTTTTCTTTAGATCTTTAATTTTTTATTCCAAACGTGGATGGAATTCACCAACAGGATCCAAAGTTATTATGGGCAGAGTGGCTTGACACACATGCATACATATGTATGTACTCAAGGAAATAGTATACGCTTCATTTCCTTCGGCATGCAGAACAGAAGAGAGATGTAAAAACCAAGCCAGTTATGTATGAAGTGTCTGAAGCTGTGATAGCTGTGATTCTAAAGATGATTTACATGAATACTTCTTGGTTTTATTAAAAAGAAGACCTATAGCTAGGAACATGCAATAAGTCCAGAAAGTCTGAAGGCCAAATTGTGCTTGTAGTTACGGCAGCAACATCGCAATTTAGCTCAGACTAACCTACAATCAATTCTCCATTACCCATGAATACAGGAGGGCTGGGATACCGTGAGCAAAGGAAAAATCCACCCAAAGCACACAAAAATCAGTTCTGTAAAGCTTAAGTAACCTGAAGCATGGCCAGAGCTCTGCAGTAGTTGATCAACTTGGATGGATCCCTTGCCGAGGAGCAGATGCTGAGATTTGGATTTAGATTTAGATTCAGATTTGAATTTGGATTTAGATCTAGATTTAGATTTGGATTTGGATTTAGACTGAGCTGAGCTCTTAGGCAGAAGCTCTTCCCTGTGAGGGTGCTGAGGCGCTGGCGCAGGGTGCCCAGAGAAGCTGTGGCTGCCCCATCCCTGGCAGTGTTCAAGGCCAGGTTGGACACAGGGGCTTGGAGCAAGCTGCTCTAGTGGAAGGGGTCCCCGAGTCAAGTTCCTCCGTGCCATAAAAATCACTGCTCTGTTTGATGTACAGCACTAACAAGTCCCAGGGGAAACATTGATCTTTCTGTAAGACTAAATTAAGGTTATCTGGACTCAGAATGACTTCACGCAGCTAGCTTGGATCATCTAGCTTAATCAAGGGAGGTCACCTGAAGGAGCCTGAGACTTAACAGCATTTATTTATGTGTGAGGAACAAAATGTCAAGAGTGTTCCAATTATAGGCTAAAAAAAACCATGAGAATAAAGCCAATACGGTTTGGTCTTATTTCTTTAATACAGAAATACGGCTGAATTTCCCACATATTCTCAGTAAATTCATATAAAATGAAGGAATTCAGTGTGGACAAAGGAAGAAAACACAGAATAGGAAAATGCCAGCACTTTTTCTAGCCTCAGTTGCCTATTAGGTGCTAATCACTTTCTTAGTTCTCATTACCTGCATCTTCAGTCTCTGAGTCATCACTTAATGAGGCCCAAAATTACAGAGCACTTTCTGACTGTTCACAAAGTAAACCAAGAGACAAACTTCCCAAGAGCTGCAGTGTTTCATGGTCTTTCCTAAGGAGGCAATGCTCAACAGTGTGAAAATCCCATGGGGTCAAAGGAGTTTGTAATAATCCATTTTCTCTGGCAGTCAAGGGGAGCTAAGAAGAAACATAATTAAAACTGAAATCACTGATTTTCTGTACCTTGGTCATATTAGGCTCATACTTTAGATGTAAATGTGTTAACAGCAGCTCACCATTAGCATTCCTATCACAGCCAGCAGAGATGAAACTGGGACTCATCAGGACACAAAGTACTCTTCATCTGATGGTGACTTGGGGAGCAATACTGCATGACTTGTATCACCTCTCCAGGCCTCCATTTTCCACTTATATAAAGCATTTAAAACCTAATGACAGTGATATACAAAAGCCACACATTGTTATTTATAACAGCATACTGCTGGGTGTTTTCCTTAAGGATCATAGAATCCCAGGTTGGACGGGACCTCAAGGATCATCTGGTTTCTAGGCAAAGCATGACCTAGACTGGATGGCCCAGCACCCTGTCCAGGCCAATCTTAACAGTGTCCAACTTCGGGGAATCCAAAATTTGGTCAAATATATGCATTTAAGCAAAATTTCTTCCTCCTTCCAGTAAAGAAATGCAGTGACCATCAAGCACTCCTGCTCTCCTTTATGTTCTCTACAACCTGGCATCCTCAGATCCCCCATCAGCTTAAATAATAGGATTCTCATCAATTACAGACACTGCTCTGATTAATTAAACTTCCTGGGCACTAACAGAAGAATGTGTGTCTCACCACGCTTCCTTCTATCCCCAAAGACAATGGAAAGGGGAAGACAATGAGCTCGGAGGCATGAGATGGCCCAAGGGGGGAGCAGGGAGGTGATTTGTATGCAGCCCAGGTCACCAGGACAAAGCTGTGCCTCTCAGCTCTTCAGGAGCTCATAGGAAATGAGCACAGAAGCCTCGCTGTGGGCTATTAACTGCGTCTCCACTCGCATTGCTACAACCTAATTGATACAGGCTCTGACATAATCCTTCCTTTTCAGAGCAGCCTTTCCCAGGTAGAACAGAGGTGCATCACGGAGGTACTATGCACATGGAAACAGTGAGCAGCTACTCCTTGTCTGCTGTAACCGGTGAAGTTTCAGCATCCAAGAGTCCTATTTTTAAAGGAAAATGGGAAAATCAAGGAAAAAAAGATTATATTACTTGGCTCAGCCTGTAAGCAATTGAGGAAAGAAGCAAGAAACCCACTATTCTTTTATAGTCAGATGAATGCAGAGTTACAGGTGATTTAAAATTGGAGGGAATTTAAAGATGGTTTAAAGTGTTTTCTGTCTTGCATATGAGGGAAATAGCCTTAATTCTAACAGAAGTTAAAGAAATTACTTGTCTTTTCCTTGGTTTCTGGTTTAAAGGCCTAACCAATGGGGTTTCCACTTAAGAGGCTATTCAATCACTCGGTACGTTTTCCTCACATAAGCAACCCTATTTTAATCTCATTCCACTGCCCTCAGACCACTCTCCCTCCTTAAACACTTTCCAATCCCATTTTTAATCCTGGCTAAAGTAAGAGCAGAACCCTCAGCAACTTTCCAGTGCCAGTGGCTTGCCAAAGGAGCCTTTTACACACAGCCTTGTCAAATACAGGCACTGTCACCCAGGACTACTTGTATTCAAATCCAAAGCTATTTCAACTGCTTTCACTGCAAACAGGTTTGTGTTGCAAGTTAACAGGAGATTTTTTTTCCCCTATGATAAGTAATACACATTATATTTAACATACAGAGTTATTTTACAAAACATAGGAGCTTCACTCCTCAAAGTACCTAAAATCAGCAAGGCTTAAATCCATCACTTCACTACACCGAGGCAATAACTTGATTAAATAACCTCAGATAGTGACAAATAAACCTTCATTGTGTCATTTTGTGCCATGACAAAAGGCGAATTAAAGCTGGTACCCTGTGCAATGCAGGGAGGCTGATGCAAACCTCCATCAGTGTGGTTCATTGGTGAAGAACGTGTAAACTTGCTGGGAAGAAAGCACAGCCACTTCTCAGAATAGAAAGGGTGGGAATAAGGCAATGTATTACAGTTATCGCTCCACTGCACGGCTTGTGTGCTTACCTGTGCTCACATACATGTACCAAAAACCACTGTTGAGTCCAGCACACTTCTGCAATTCAAAGAACACATCCCAGATTAGCATTTAGCAGAATTTAGCCATGCTGGGATGTGATTTGTGTTGTTTTAGGGATGCTTGTGTGCTCTCCCTCAAGTAGTGCTTTTAACCTGTTAACAGACCATGTATTACTTTTGAGTTCACATCAACTCATCAGTGAAAGACTTGCTCCTGATTTTGACTAAATATTTTTAGGTTAGATGTGCTATAATGCTGGGGAAGCAACTGAGTCTATCAACTGCAAAGGGTGTATTTGATTACTCTACAGAGACTGGATAACAAAGGCAGCTCCATAGATAACAGGATGTCCTGGGTTCAGCAGTAGCAGCCATTTTTCTCCTTCTTAGTAGCTGGTGCAGCACTGTGTTATTGACTTTCAGCCTGGGAACAGTGCTGATAACACCGGTGTTTTCAGTTGCTGCTCAGTAATGTTTACTCTGACCAAGGACTTTGTGAGTCTCATGCTCTGCCAGGGAGGAGGGGAAGCTGGGAGGCAGCAGAGACAGGAGACCTGACCCAAACTAGCCAAAGGGGTATTCCATACCACAGCACGTCATGACCAGTGCATAAACAGGGGACAGTTACCTGGCAGGGCTGGATCACTGCTCAGGTCTGGCTGGGTATCGGTTGGAGGGTGGTGAGCGGTTGTATTCTCTTCCCTTGTTATTTCCCTTATCATTATTACTGGTGGTAGCAGCAGTGGTTTCTGTTATACCTTAGTTACTGCACTGTTCCTATCTCAACCCGTGGGAGTTACATTCTTTTGATTCTCCTCCCCATCCCTCTGGGAGCGGGGGGAGGAAGGTGGGGGGGGGGGGGGAGTGAGTGAACAGCTGTATGGTTTTTCTGAATTAGTGACTGGACTTAAACCATGACATAGGATGACAGAATCACAGAAACAGACTGGTTTGTGTTGGAAGGGACCTTAAAGCTCACCCAGCTCCAATCCCTGCCATGGGCAGGGACCCCTTCCACTACAGCAGCTTGCTCCAAGCCCCTGTGTCCAACCTGGCCTTCAACACTGCCAGGGATGGGGCAGCCACAGCTTCTCTGGGCACCCTGTGCCAGCACCTCAGCACCCTCACAGGGAAGAGCTTCTGCCTAAGAGCTCAGCTCAGTCTCCCCTCGCGCAGGTTCAAGCCATTCCCCTTGGCCTGGCCCTACAGGCCCTTGTCCAAAGCCCCTCTCCAGCTTTCCTGCAGCCCCTTTAGGCACTGGAGCTGCTCTAAGGTCTCTCTTAAGGAGCCCTCTCTTCTCTGGGATGCACAAGCCCAACTTACAGAAAACCACCTAATTTAACTCTGAAGCCCCCATAGGATGCAGAATCCACCCTGCCTTCTAGTTACCTGCTCTAGCACTGATTACTCACCCTGTTGAAAACCTTCTTGCATGCTGAACATTGCTGCCTTCTCTTGCCCCTTCAGGAGCCTTCTCTTCTCCAGGCTGATCCAGCCCAGCTCTCTCAGCCTGGCTCCAGAGCAGAGCTGCTCCAGCCCTTGCAGCATCTCCATGGCCTCCTCTGGCCTCGCTCCAACAGCTCCACATCCCTCTTGTGCTGCTGCCCCAGAGCTGGATCAGGACTGCAGGGGGGGTCTCCCCAGAGCACAGCAGAGGAGCAGGATCCCCTCCCTGAGCTGCTGCTCATGCCCTGGGGGTGCAGCCCAGCACAAGGGGGGTTCTGGGCTCAAGCGCACACTGAAGCCAGGTCATGGGGAGCTTTTCCTCACCCAACACCCCAAGTCCTTCTCCTCAGGCTGCTCCATCTGGTCTCCCCCAGCCTGGGTTTGTCCTGGGATTGCCCCAACCCAGGGACAGGACCTTGCCCTTGGCCTGGTTGAGCCCATTAAGTTCACACGGTCCCACCTCTCCAACGTGTCCAGGTCCCTCTGGATCCCATCCCTTCTCTCCACTGTCAATGAAGAGTTAGTTCTGCAGAACTGTAGGCAAACCCTGGATAGAAGCATCTTGTTTTTCATCCCGTCATTGTGAATTTCAGCATGTCTGGATACACATTTACTAAAACACCTCCACAGGATTAACCTCATGTCTGTTGACCTCTTACACACAGGTTAAGCCAACAAAACGGGGCTGTATGACTTGCAAGAGAATGTAATAGTGGTAAGAGTCATGAAAGCATTTCAGACTTCAAATATTCTTTTGCAAATATGTTTTTAATAGCAGGAAACCTGCAAGACTACATAATCATACTTTAACAGTACCATCAAGCCCCACTGACTTCCACCCTGGGAGAGACGTGCAGCTCAATTCGAGACATACACTAAAGAAGTCATTTTGCAACTGCTATTATGTGATAGGGGATCCTGGATTTAAGATACAGCTGACCTTAAGAGATAGTGAGGGGTGAAAAGGCAATTAAAAATCCATGTGAGCAGGCAAAATTCCTTACATTTATCCAGAGAATACAGATTATACGTACAATGTTACTAACACAATATGCAATCTCCATTCAATGTCAACAGGCAAAGACACACTTGGAAATATGCTGTGAGCAATACTTTAGTCTTAAGTATTATCTAAGACACAAAATCACCAGCATACAGATTATATATATGCACTTCAAAGGCTATTCTGCAAGGAAGAGAAGGGTTTTGGTGATTTCTGTACAGTACAACAGAAGCTAATAATTTCCAACTAAGTAGTAAACTAATTTTCTTTATAGGCAATGGGCTTTTAGTAATTTTGTTGAAAAGAATTAAGCTCATTTTCTTTCCCTTATATAGCAATCACTTGAAAATTAGTCTCCTCAGAAGACCCATCATCCAGGAGACTTCAGGATGCTTTAATTTCATTAGGAAAGTTTATATACAGATATATTCACATTTAGAAGAGCCTTAAACAAACTTGTAGAGAAGGGGCTTTACCACACACATGCTTTTGTTTGGCAATCAATTTGGAGGAGAAAAGGCCCTTCAATCTTGAGCAGAGCATACTCTCAATTTTCATATTATTTAAGGCTAAAGTAGTTTTTCCTACTGAAACAGGTTTTAAAAGTCCCGTAACATTACAGAGCCATGCTTCTGAACTATTACTGCAATTTAAAATGATCCTTCTCTTCTTTTTGAGTGTGAACATTTATGTATCTGCACAGCATATCACATGGCATTTACCTGAACTAAATGAAACCTAAAGGTAAATGAGTGTATTTAAAAAGGAGTTAGTTTCTGATTGAGTTTCTTACACAGTTCACTGCCTACGAACGCTGGTGATTGCCCAGTAAAGTGAAAGCAGGGAGGTGCACCAAAACTTACCTTTAGCATTGGCTTAAATGACTGCTTAAAACTACTGATAAGGAATTAGCTCCATGCCTAAATTTGAATCCTGGCAAATAATTAACACCAAATAATGTTATGAAAATTATTCCAATGAAATATATTTTGAGACTCCTTGTTTGAAAGGCACTTGATAACAATGCTTTTTCCTACAAAAGACAGCTTTTGCTATATTCATACAGAACAGCTTACAAGTCTTGAAGCCATGCTAAAAGAAACAAGTAAATTTTTTGGTTTATTTCCCCTTATGCACTTTTTTTAAACAACAAAGACTTGGGCTGCTTCCCATGTTTACATTCTGCTTCCCAAAGCCCAACAAATCTCCATGTCAGGATACTTTTTTATATGATTTTGAAAATATATAGAAAATATATCACAGCTGAATTCTCACACTGCAGCACTACCATACCTGAAACCATTATCATTTGCCATCAGCATTTATAGATTTTATAGCTACTTCACCTACTTTTGCACAATCTGATCTAGTTGACGATGTCCCTGCTCATTTCAGGGGGCTGGAACTTGAGGAGATTTAAGGCCCCTTCCAACCCAAACCATTCTGATTCCATGATTCCTCAAACTACTAGCAAGCCATATTTGGTGAATAACTCTTTCTTCTCTTCCAACCATCCAGTCTTCCATCTCCTGGTTCTTTTTCCTAAGCTTGCTTTCACCTCTGACACATGTGACAAAGCCTCCACATCAGGCATACTCCCTGATTGATTACTTGATTGCTTAACATATTCCTTGTTTGTGGTATGGTTTGGGTTGGAAAGGACCTTAAGATCATCCAGTTCCAAACCCCATGCCATGGGCAGGGACACCTCACACTTGACCATGTCGCCCAAGCTCTGTCCAACCTGGCCTTGAACACTGCCAGGGATGGAGCATTTACCACTTCTCTGGGCAACCCATTCCAGTGCCTCAGCACCCTCACAGTAAAGAACTTCTTCCTTATATCCAACCTGAACTTCCCCTGTTTCAGTTTGAACCCATCACCCCTTGTCCTGTCACTGCAGTCCCTAATGAAGAGTCCCTCCCCAGCATCCTTGTAGCCCCCTTCACACACTGGAAGCTGCTCTGAGGTCCCCATGGAGCTTCACTTCTCGAGCCTTCTCCCATTACCCATGCAGGCTCCAGAGTAACACCTTCCTAAAAAGCAGAACATAAGAAAACATCCATCAGAGAGCCAGAACACGTCGTATTCCACATCCCAACTCCATTTTTAAGGTGAATCCACCCAAGGCCGCTCACACACCGCTCCCTACCACTAACGGACCCGAAGCCCCGTTAGGGGGCGCGCATGCGCACCGCTCGGGGTTTGAGGGAGCGATGGGTCCGATGGGTCATGGAGGGAGCGGGGGGGGCTGCCTGGCTGTGAGGGGAGTGGGAGGGTATGAGTAGTACGGGGGGGTGTATGGGGTTGTATGTCTGATAGGTCTGTGGGGCAGCAGTGGCATGGGTGTACGGCTGTTGGAGGTGTGGGGCAGATGGAGGGGTGTGGGAGCAGTAGGATGAGGCTGGGGAGCCCAGCACTGGATCAGGGGTGGAAATCTGTCAGTGTGTATTGAGGTGCTGGACGATGAGATACGTGTGTGACAACAGGACGTCGGTGTGACAGGCAGTTGTCACAGGATTACAAGGGTGGTGGTTAGTGGTAAACCACCATGAGCAACAGCAGAAGTGATGGGATATTCAAGCTCCCAGTGGGTAAAAAGCAGGGATGGTGCACTGGTAGAGCAAGAAGTGTGTGAGCAAGAGGTTGCAGGAAATAAATCATGCACTTAGACATAGAAACCCTTATGAGAAGGTCATCTCTAAATCTAGATAATGCTCCTAAAATCATTTGACTTGCTCCTCACAGTTTTGGAAGGTGCATAAGTGCTAGAGCAATACCACTTCTCTCTCCCCTAAAAGGAGGTAACAAGGGCTGAAATTTCTTGATGTTTTATATATATATATATATCTATCTCATAGAATAGTTAGGGCTGGAAAGGACCTTAAGATCATCCAGTTCCAGCCCCCCTCCCATGGGCAGGGATGCCTCACACTAAACCATGTCACCTAAGGCTCTGTCTAAACTGTCCTTGAACACCACCAGGGATGGAGCATTCATAGCTTCTTTGGGCAACCCATTCCAGTGCCTCAGCACCCTCACAGTAAAGAACTTCTTCCTTATATCCAATCTAAACTTCCCCTGTTTCAGTTTGAACCTGTTACCCCTTGTCCTATCACTACAGTCCCTGATGAAGAGTCCCTCCCCAGCATCCCTATAGGCCCCCTTCAGACACTGGAAGCTGCCCTGAGGTCTCCACGCAGCTTCTCTTCTCCAGGCTCACTAGCCCCAACTTTCTCAGCCTGGCTCCATACAGGAGCTGCTCCAGCCCCTGCTCATCCTCGTGGCCTCCTCTGGACTTGTTCCAACAGTTCCATGGCCTTTGAGGACACCAGAACTGCACACAGTGCTGCAGGTGAGGTCTCACAAGAGCAGAGCAGAGGGGCAGGATCACCTCCTTCGCCCTGCTGGTCACGCTCCTTTTGATGCAGCCCAGGATACGGTTGCTTTCTGGGCTGTGAGCGCACACTGAAGCCGCCTCATGTTCATTTTCTCATCGACCAACACCCCCAAATCCTTCTCCTTGGGCTGCTCTGAATCTCTTCTCTGCCCAACCTGTAGCTGTGCCTGGGATTGCTCCAACCTAGGTGTAGAATATATATATATATTTACATATATATGCACACACACATACCATATATAGTTTGCTTCCTTGAAGCTGCTTGACCTGGTTTCCAGAAAATTGCAAACCCCATGGGAATGGTGGGAATATAGTTATTTCTAAGAAAACAGTTCCCTGTAACTGATTTTGAATGAAGATAGAAAAGCTTGTATTAAGTAGTAGCTGCTGCTTAAAGCTGTGTTTTCAGATGCATCATCAGGCTCTCCTGGGTGAATACGATGCCTGTGTTAAAGCTGGAGTAACAAGACAGCTTTCTGATGGCCAGATGTGCTAGGTTTTACAGTACAAACCCTATTATATATGTTTATGCTTTTAATGAAAATGGAAATAAAAATAGTTGATTACCCACTCTTAATCTTTGATAGACTGGTTTGGATTGGAAGGGACCTTAAAGCTCAGCCAGTTCCAATCCCTGCCATGGGCAGGGACCCCTTCCACTAGAGCAGCTTGCTCCAAGCCCCTGTGTCCAACCTGGCCTTGAACACTGCCAGGGATGGGGCAGCCACAGCTTCTCTGGGCACCCTGTGGCAGCGCCTCAGCACCCTCACAGGGAAGAGCTTCTGCCTAATGTCTAATCTGAATCTACCCTCTCAGTTTAAAACCATTTTCCCTGTCCTATCACTCTGTGTATGTATGTCCTACTTCATTTGCATTATTTGCTCCCAGAATTTTCTAATTCCACTTTCCATCCTGTGAGTTGGAGGAGCAGTTGCAGTTTGTGTGGAATGGAAGAGCTTTGGCGCTCTCTGAACTTAATCTGATTTGTAAGGAGTCCATGCTGTAAAATCTGAGTCCTGTCGAGTTGGTCAATATGTGAAAATCCATTGTTTCTAGAAAATACCCCTTTCAAATGAAAATTTTTCTGTTGAAAGACATCTTGAGTGAATGTTTTCATGGTAGCGATACAGTGATATATTAAAAAGAGTGCAGGTAATTAATGCACTAATTTTAAAGGTTGGGATGTTTTTTCCAAACAGCATTTCAGAATTAGAATACTACTACTTTTAACCACCACTTGTGTAAGTTTAGAAATAATTATTATTTGGAAGAAAAACCCAATTTATTTCAACTACAATGCGTTGGAAAAACATAGGTTTATGGATGCTTCATTTGCTAACATTAAAGTGGATCACAGACATGATTCTGTGGTTCTAAGTACTGGGTTGTATTTCTACAGTGTGTGAGTATGATTTTTTCACTTCATAATTCTCTTAAGTAGTTCAGGCTGATACAGCTGACATTGCTGTAACAGAGTAATAGAAAATAGAGTTAAAATTGACTCTGAAGGATCATCTAGACCTTTCCACTGTCCAAAGAAAGGATAAGCTATACCTAAACTGTTTGTAGAGTCTTAGTTCTGCTCTTAAAAACATGAAATGACAAAGGTGATATTCTTTAAGTTTTCTACAAGTACTCCCCCATATCTTACGCCTTTCTCATTTAAACCTATGTTAAAAAGTCCAAAGTTGATCATACAGTCTAATTTAGCCACAGCATTTAAATATGGATAAATAACTTTATGGCTTTGTAGACTAGAGGGTGTTAGTGGTTTATTCTCCGGCTTGAACTGCAGAAGTCACCTGCAGTTGTAAATGACAATGTGTTGCGTGTGCTGCTCGCAGTCATAGAAACCTTTCACTGTTATAGGTCAAACTGGTCTGGTGAGCAAAGTACTTTGTGACAAAAATGTGTTGTTTGCACTTGGTAACTTCCAGTGAGAAAGTTGAGAATAATGGCATTAGTATTTGAATTACAAAATAAATAAATAGTGAGAAACACAGGCCCAGGTAGACTGTCTCTACTACTTTACAGCTTTCAGGTTTTCCACAATAACTGAATAATTGCTTTTGTATTTTTCCCAGTTCAGTGCTAAGCAGTTCCAGTTAGGCATTCCAAGCCTGCTCTTTCGAGTGTTAGCATGTCTGAGAGAGCTAACTAGTTATTGAAGACTGTCTTCATTTATTCTTACTACCTGAGATAAAGAGAAGGGGTGCACAGATTAGGCTTTGAAAAAAAGAACCAGCTGCATTTAATGGATGGTATGTAGTCTCTTCATATCAAATATTAATGTATTGTCGTGGTTTAAACCCAGTCAGGTAATTCGTTCGCTCACTTCCCCCCCTTCTTTCCCTCCCCCTGCTCTCGGAGGGACGGAGAGGAGAATCGAAAAGAATGCAACTCCCACGGGTTGAGATAAGAACAGTTTAGTAACTAAGGTATAACACAAATCACTACTGCTACCACCAATGATAATAATAATAAAGGAAATAACAAGGGAAGAGAATACAACACCTCACCACTAGCCGACCGATAACTCGCCCCCCCCAGCCCGACCAAGCGCCGACCGATACCTACTCCAACCCTGCAGTCTCCCAGCCCTTCCGGCTAACTCCCAGTTACATCCTGGGCATGACGTGTTGTGGTATGGAATACCTCTTTGGTCAGTTTGGGTCAGGTGTCCTGTCTCTGCTTCCTCCCAGCTTCCCCTCCTCCCTGGCAGAGCATGAGGCTCACAAAGTCCTTGGCCAAACCAAAACATCTCTATCAGCTCTGTTCCCGAGCCGAAAGTCAAAACACTGCACTGCACCAGCTACCAAGGAGGAGAAACATGACTGCTACTGCTGAACCCACGACATGTATAAATAGCCTCCGTTACCTCAAAAAGGATGCATATTTTATGGTTTTGTATGGCCTAGGCCGTGATCCCCTAAGTAAGATGTCTGTCTCTCATCAGTGTTTCTGACTCTGTCGTCATGGTTTGAGTTATGGTGAAGTGTGAGTACAGCAAAATACTTCTTAAGCAAAGAGATACTATTCAGCTGTAGTTGACCTGTATGGAGGGAGCATACTGAGGTGTAGATAAACCATTAAAATGCCATTAGAGCTTCAATGAGATGTCGGCATATCTCTGAAAATGTAGAGCTTGTGACTGAAGAAATGTACCTTAAAAGCTAATGAATGATACCTGAATAGTGGTGTAATATATGACATTGAGATGGTTTTTAATTTGTGCCAGATATTTTGCAACTAAAGTGCTTGTGCAACAGTCTACAGAGTGCATTAGTTGAATACTAAAAAGCTGGAGAAAGTTTTATACATAATTTTCTTCCAAAATCTTTTTAGTTGCTGCTTGGGTAGCACCGTGCAGAGCTATGTTGGGTGGTTTCAGGGGTCTGATCTCCTTTTTCTTTGTTCTTCCATTCCTTGTTCCTCGGAGAGTGTTAGATTAGGAGCTAAACTCATAGCAAGACTGAAAGGCTGAATTCAAACACAGGTGGAGTTGGCATACTTGAGTCCAGTCACATAACCTCCACCACCTCCTCCAGCCACCTGAGAGAGAGCATCAACGCTCCAGTCTTTGCCTAGAATTTCCTAGCTGTCTAGAGCTCCAGTTGCTAATCCACTGCTCTGATGAGGTGAAGAGCTTGGCGCCTGTGTCTGAACAGAGAATACAGAATGGGGCTCTACACGTTAAGGGCTTCTTTTGGCTCATGTGCTCAGGCAGTGTTGACTTCAGTACAAAAGGCAGTGGCTGCAGCTGTAATAGTAGAAGAATTTGGGAAGGGAGAGAAGTACTGGGTGGTTAATTTAATCTTTGGAGACTCATTTCCTGAATAAACCCCCTCTAAAGAGCTCTTCTGCCATCACTCATTAATCTCATCTACTAGTATCTACTTAACTTATTCTCTGGTTGGTAGCCACAGCAGAGGTAAAGGGATTCAGGCCGACTTTTGTCTGTCCATGACAACTGCATGCCAGCTCTAGATTCACCGCTGCTGACACCACTTTGTGGTTGCCAGAAGGTGATTCAGGGGAGTTAGCACAACATGAGGTAACCCAAGATTCCCCCCTTTTTTCTTCACAGTTGCCCTTTATTGCCCTCAGTTGAAGTAGAGATGATGGTGAATCCACTTCCAGCTATTTCCTGGGTCATGACCCATCTTTTTTCTAATTGAGGAATCACAAAGACTATTTCAAGCCTTTTGGTTTTAAGTGGACTGAGTAATTTTTTTCACTTTCATGAATTTCAGCACTAACTGGGTTATGGGGAGCTCAACCTTACTTTGCCCTACTGAAATAGCAGGTTCTTCACATAACTTCTCTGTGTGGGTTCCTGGACATTGCCAACATGCACCAATTAGGATGGAACCCAACAGATCGCTTTAAAAATGAGTCCGTGTTGAAGATTATGT
This sequence comes from Pezoporus wallicus, assembly GCF_028554395.1. NCBI lineage: Eukaryota > Metazoa > Chordata > Aves > Psittaciformes > Psittacidae > Pezoporus > Pezoporus wallicus. Next base: position 388,635 of record NW_026637976.1, on the reverse strand, counting down.
AGCAAAGTGATGGAGAGTAAAGTAAAATAAGTCACTGAGACTGAAGTGGAAGTTCCTTCTCCTTTTTGCTGTAGAGTTATTGTGATATTACTATAAATCTTTATAATGGAGTTGTCTCTGTTCTTAAGTTTGACTGGAGAAGGATTTATCCTAGGAGGAAGGAGAGATTGTGTAACCACCCTGTATAGTTAAATAATGAACAAATAAATCAGTAGTTGTGTTCATGTGAAGGTTTTTACTCATCTGTATTGTATATTATCAACTGTTTACTTACAGCTGTTGTAAAGTGGTGGCTCTGTGATGCCACGAGGTGTAAGGGAGTGCATTATTTTTGCAGGTTTATAGGAATTCCAGGTTGGAAGGGACCTCAGGATCATCTGGTCCAGCCTTTCCAGACACAGCATGACCCAGACTAGATGGCTCAGCACCCTGTCCAGCCTAATCTTAACAGTGCCCAATGCTGAGGGGTCACCATTTCCCTGGGGAGATTATTCCAGTGACTTGTTGCTCTCATTTGGAAAAAAATTCCCTCTTGTGTCCAGTGGGAATCTCCCCAGGAGTAACTTTTGCCCATCACCCCTTGTCTTTTCTATGGGACTCCTTGTAAAAAGGGAGTCTCCATCATCTTTGTAGACACCCTTTAAATACTGGCACATGGGGATAAGGTCTCCCCTGAGTCTTCTCCAGGTTAAACAGTCCCAGTGCTCTCAGCCTTTCCTCAAACACTGCCAGTCCTTGGATCATCTTTGTGGCCCTTCTCTGGCCCCTTTCCAGCCTGTCTGTATCTTTTTTGTGCAGCAGGACCACAGCTGAACACAGTATTCCAGGGGTGGCCTGACAAGCACTGAGTAGAGTGGGACAGGGACATCTTTATCTCTGCTGGTGATGCCCTTGTTGATGTTCCCAAGCAGCCTGTTGGGTTTCTTTGCTGCAGCTGCTCACTGTTCACTCCTATTGAGGAAGGAAATGACTTTTTTTTTCAACTTCTAAATAGAGATATCAGTAGCTGCTGGAGTTTTGTGCAGCAAATATATAAATGAACAAATAAGTTTTACTGGAGTAGCTGTGCATAATCAGTCTGTGTGTGTTGTTGCTCAAAAATCCATAGCAAGAAAGTGATTGCATAGATCCTGTTGAGGAAAATAAGAGCTGACTAATGCATTTGTATCAATTACTGCAAGTGGTTTGCTCACCAGAGGAAACAGTATTTTTCATATCTAAAAAAGTCCCTGTTAGGGAAAATGTTTCATTTGCTTTGTGCTGTATCTCAGAAAACTAATCCAAAGCAAAAGTAAATGTAAAAATACGCATCTAAGGAAAACTACAGGCATGTGAACACTGTCTGTAGAATCACAGAGTGGTTTTGGTTGTAAAGGACCTTAAGATCACCCAGTTCCCACCCCCTGCCATGAGCAGGGACACCTCACACTAAATCATGGCACCCAAGGTTCTGTCCAGCCTGGCCCTGAACACTGCCAGGGATGGAGCATTTACCACTTCTCTGGGCAACCTGTCCCGTGGCTTCACCACCCTCACAGGGAAGAACTTCCTTCTATCTAACCTGAACTTCCCCTGTTTCAGTTTGAACCCATTGCCCCTTGTCCTATTGCTACAGTCTCGGATGAAGAGTCCCTTTCCAGCATCGTCCTAGGCCCCTTTCAGATATTGGAAGGGTACTGTGAGGTTTCCATGCAGCCATCTCTTTTATTTTTATTAAAATTTCAAATTTCACTGTTTAAAAATCTACTCTGAACTCCCCAGTGACCACAATAAATGATAAATGCTGTATTTTGGAGGGAGGTGGAGAAGACAACAATTTTAATAGCTGCCTTTGAAAACTTTATGACTTCAGTCTACAAAATCATCTTTCTCTTTTAGCTTTTTCTTTAAGGATTGAATTTGTGAGAATTAAATGGACAGGTTTCATGAACAGTCTGTGTGAGACAAAGGCAGGAATATAGTATCCTAGAATCATAGAATAGTTTGGGTTGGAAGGGACCTTAAGATCATCCAGTTCCAACCCTCCTGCTGTGGGCAGAGATGCCTCGCAATAGACCCTGTCAGCCAAGGTTCTGGGGTTCTGTCCAGCCTGGCCTTGAGCACTGCCAGGGATGGAGCATTCACCACTTCTCTGGGCATCCTGTGCCAGCACCTCACCACCCTCACAGTAAAGAACTTCTCCCTTGTATCTAACCTGAATATCTAGATTAAGGGAAAAGATTCCTTAATTTGCTGGGGTGGCATTAAGTGGTGAGCAAAAGGAGAAAACCAGCTTTCTAATAGATTTGCTGGTATGTTATGACAGAAGGTATACAGAACTGTCCTGTGAAGGGCAGGGTTCACTTCACTCCAGTTCTGAGTACAGTTTGAAGTCGTGGAGGCTTTTGTTTTATCTTAAAACGAGCTAATTCTTTTGCTTACGTGCAGGTGTCAAAGATGGGTAGAGAACTGTCGAAGGGCAGATTTAGAAGATAAAACTCCAGATCAACTCAACAAGCATTACAGGTTGTGTGCTAAACATTTTGAGACTTCTATGATATGCAGAAGTGTAAGTAAAAACAAGCTCTTGTTCGTGGCATCTTGCAAAGTGTGACTGATGATTTTCATCAGAATGCTCATTCTAAACTTTGACTCCCTGAGTAACTGGTCCCTGCGGAAATCAGTCCCTTAGTCTTAACTGGGATCCTTGTCATGGTCCAGGGCACCACACATCCTTTTGTTGGCACAAAGGAAGAGGTGGTATATGAACAGAGAGAAAAGGAGGGCTGCTTCTGCTGTTTTAATATGTTTGTGGGGCACTGGTCTTCACTACAGGTCTTTCTTCATGTTAAGGAGTGCTCATTTTATTACATAAATTTATTATATGTAAGTATCTAAGTTTGGATAAGTGGTGTTACTGCAGTGTGTACACAGCGTTACTTGGTAAAGTTACACTCTGTTGTGGCCAAGAGCTTTAAACATTCTTTACATCTGTCAAGCTTTTGGTTCCTGTTATGTTTTATCCAGCTAAAATCATGGCACTGTTTCCTGTTGATGAAATTATAGCTTTCAGTTCTTCTTGTTGGTTTTAACAGCTGAATTTCACTCTTGATACTTCGGCAAAATTTGTCCTTTAGTTCCAAAGGATAATTCAAATACACAGGTTAGACTCTGAGCTCCTGGTGGTATTAGATGTGATAGGGTGTCTCATTAGTCAGCACCACAGAAACAAGCACATGAAAAACGGAAGTAGTTAATATGAAATGAAGCCTAATGAAACCCTGCTTATTTAAAATGTGCTTCAGTCTAATGCCAGGTGGATATGTCATCAGTTAAATTTTTGTACTTGCTGAAATCAGCCAGTTTAGACACCATACATTTACAGTATATCCAAAATATAAATTTTTACTTAAAGTATTATTATTTAACTGCTAGAAACCTTTACATGGCCATCCAGGAGTCTTTTCTTCTTCCTGCTCATTTGACAGGTAAATTTTCCTTCAGTATGATCTTCCACAGTAGTGTTTTGTTCAGTAAGTGATAAAAAACAAAGCACAACAGTAACTAAATGTTTTCTTTCTGATACATAAGTATCTTTTTATTCAGAATGTTTAGTTTTAACGAAATCATACTATTGCAGCCAGTTAAAATTAATGCATCTGGGGTCTAGGATGTGAAGATAATGTGGAGGAAAAGGTGTTTGTGGTTTGGGTTGGGGTTTTCTTTAGTATATCTCTTCTCATTTCCGGTGTTCTCTTGATGTCACAGAATCATAGAATGGTTTGGGTTGGAAAGGACCTTAAGATCATTCAGTTCCAATCCCCTTCCACCGGCAGGGGTGCCTCCCACTAGACCATGCGGCCCAAGGCTCTGTCCGACCTGGCCTTGAACACTGCCAGGGATGGAGCATTTACCGCTTCTTTGGGCAACCTGTGCCAGGGCCTCACCACCCTGACAGGGAAGAACTTCTTCCTTATATCTAACTTGAACTTCCTCTGCTTCAGTTTAAACCCATTTCCCCTTGTCCTATTCCCAAAATGTGAACTGTATAGCACAGCTTTCTGTGTATCTTGGAACATCAGAAAGTGAAAATACTTTAAAAAGAGGAAAAAAAGGGCACAGCACCTGAAATTCTGGAGTTATTCTGTGTTCACACAATAAGAATTTTCCAAAGAAATTCCTAATCTGGACATCTGTCTTCTTACAGAGCCCTTACAGAACGGTTTTACGGGATAACGCTGTGCCAACCATATTTGATCTCACAAGTCACCTGAACAATCCCCACAGCAGACACAGGAAAAGGATAAAAGAGCTGGTAAGTTTTTCATGTAAGATTTATAATTATTATTATTTTTAATATTAAAACAATAAAGACAAGTAAATTCATGTGAAACTGTTACACAGAAGTGTTAAAGAATATCATAGAATCACAGACTGGTTTGGGTTGGAAAGGACCTTAAGATCATCCAGTTCCAACCCCCTGCCATGTTAGCACTTGAGTGCATTTTCTGGACTGCCTATTCTAATATCTTTTTGCTGGTTATAAATTAAATACCCAAATATTATGCTGTTATAAATTTTATCTACAAAGAAAGGTTTAATGAAATAATCTGGAAAATGAAATATGTTTATCCAGAGCTCATTCTGTCTTCCATAGAATGTGCATAGCTTCCTTTTGCTTGTTATTACAGCTCTGAATACAACTTGGTATCCTGAAATTCTTGCTATATATTGATTGTGATCTTCAGTTTACCCATTGTGTCTGTACCATTTCAGATATATTTGTTTTAGCTTATTTACTGAGAAGATGATCCATGTAGAAAATCAAGATCAAGAAGTTTCTTGTGGAACTATGTCTTGTCAATACCTCTTTTGTGTCATTTATAGACAAAGTGTCTCTAGGTCTCTGTGGTTATAAGTATACTGATAATTAAGAGGAATTCAACTCCTAAATTCTGCTTATATGTTGGAAAGTTACAGACAACTTCTAGATATTTCTTCACGAATCTGGAGCTCCCAACATAAGAAGGATATGGACCTTTTTCAGTGAGTCCAGGGAAGGCCGCAAAGATCAAGAGGGCTGGAGCTCCTTTTCTATGGCGCCAGGCTGAGAGAGCTGGGCTTGTTCAGCTTGGAGAAGAGAAGGCTCCTGAAGGGGAGACCTTAGAGGAGCTCCCAGTGCCTAAAGGGGCTATAAGAAAGCTGGAGGGGGGATTTGAAAAAGGGCCTGTAGGGACAGGCCAAGGGGAATGGCTTGAACCTGCCTGAGGGGAGACTGAGCTGGGCTCTTAGGCAGAAGCTCTTCCCTGTGAGGGTGCTGAGGCGCTGGCACAGGGTGCCCAGAGAAGCTGTGGCTGCCCCATCCCTAGCAGTGCTCAAGGTCAGGTTGGACACAGGGGCTTGGAGCAAGCTGCTCTAGTGGAAGGGGTCCAGTTCTGGGCCCCACAGTTCAAGAAGGACAGGGAATTGCTTGAAAGAGTCCAGCGCAGAGCTACAAAGATGATTAAGGGAATGGAACATCTCCCTTATGAGGAGAGGTTGAGGGAGCTGGGACTCTTTAGCTTGGAGAAGAGGAGACTGAGGGGTGACCTCATCAATGTTTACAAATATGTAAAGGGTGAGTGTCAGGATGATGGAGCTGGGTTTTTTTCAGTGATGTCCAGTGATAGGACAAGGGGCAGTGGGTGTAAACTGGAGCCTAGGAGGTTCCATGTGAACATCAGGAAAAATTTCTTTACTGTGAGAGTGACAAGAGCACTGGAACAGGTTGCCCAGGGGGGTTGTGGAGTCTCCTATGTTGGAGATATTCAAGGCCCGCCTGGACAAGTTCCTGTGTGATGTACTCTAGGTTACTGTGCTCTTGCAGGAGGGTTGGACTAGATGATCTTTTGAGGTCCCTTCCAACCCTTGGGATTCTGGGATTCTGTGTCCCTGCCCATGGCAGGGGGTTGGAACTGGATGAGCTTTAAGGTCCCTTCTAACTCAAAGCATTCTGTAAATTTGATTCAGTGTGTTTATTGACTGAAAATAGAGCTAAAGATATTTCTGTATCCTGACAGTGCACGTTCATACTGAAACAGCATTCTTTAATGGAGTGTATTTCCTAATAATTATATAGTACATATTGAACAAACTGCTAATAGAAGCATGGGAATCTTAGTAGTAGTAGCAAACTGTTCTCATTGAGTTTGCAAATACATGTTATGGCAGCAATAAACTGCCTGAAGAAACCTTCTCTTAAGCCTTCTAGCACTTATTGGTATATATTAACACTTTTAAAATGGTCTCACCTACAATATTTATATCATATCTTGATGTGTTTTAATATTTTAAGCTCATGTGCTAGCCATTATCATCAATACAAGTTTTGTTTTGTTTTTTAAAGACTGAAGATGAAATAAGAACACTGAAGCAACAGAAGAGTAAGTGGCCCAAATAATTGAGTTCATACAAACCTTTTTCACTAAGGCTGACAAGGTAATGCAGGACCCACAACTGTAAGTTTATATATATCAGGAGGATAATTAAGTTCCTGCCTGATTCAAACAGTCAAACTCTTTCTGAAATACCTATTCACTTTTAAACTGGAAGTATTAGTCTTTAAACTCCAGTAACATAAAGCAAATGGGGATAGTAAGGGAAAGCAAATGTTATGTTTTATTCCTGTTATTTTGACACAGTGTTTTACGTTTTGTAGTTGATGAACCTTTTGAACGGGAACAGGCAACTCGAGAGTTGAATGAAAACAATGAACAAAACGCTGTCCCCGAGGAAGGAGGGGAAGAACAAGAGGAAGAAGCTGTCCCCTTAACACTGGAAGAAAGAGAAAACAAAGATTACCTTAAATCTTTGTTTGAAATACTGATCCTAATGGGTAAACAAAATATTCCTTTGGATGGCCATAATGTTGATGAGCTTCCAGAAGGTGTTTTTGCTTCTGATAACTTTCAGGCTCTACTGGAATATAGAATAAATGCTGGAGATGAAGTTCTGAGGAAGCGGTTTGAGATGACTGCGGTCAACCTTGAGTATTGTTCAAAAACTCAGCAGAAACAAATGCTTGAGATCTGTGAAAATTGCGTTAGAGAAGAGACACTGAGGGAAGTAAGAGACTCGCATTTCTTTTCTATTGTCACCGATGAAGTAGTAGACATAGCAGGAGAGGAACATTTGCCTGTGTTGGTGAGATTTGTTGACGATTCTCATAATCTAAGAGAAGAATTCATCGGGTTTTTACCGTATGAGGCTGACCCTGAAATTTTGGCTGTCAAGTTCCACACGACTATTACTGAGAAGTGGGGTCTAAACATGGAGTACTGTCGAGGCCAAGCCTACATCGTCTCCAGTGTGTTTGCTTCTAAAATGAAAGTTGTGGCTAAGAGACTCTTGGAAAAGTATCCACAGGCTGTGTATACGTTGTGTTCCTCGTGTGCCTTAAATGTTTGGCTGGCAAAATCCGTTCCTGTTGTTAGTGTTTCCATTGCGTTAGGAACAATGGAAGAGGTTTGCTGTCTTTTCAGCCAGTCTCCACAATTACTGGTAGAACTGGACAACACAATTTCTGTTCTTTTTCAGAACAACAAGGACAGGGGTAACGATTTGAAGGAGATCTGCCATTCCCAGTGGACAGGCAGGCATGATCTGTTTGAAGTTTTAGTGGACCTCCTGCAAGCATTGGTACTGTGCTTGGATGCGGTAAGCAGTGACTCATCTGTCAGGTGGAACACCTGCTTTGCTGGTCGAGCATTTGTACTTTCAAGTGCTTTAACAGATTTTGACTTCATCGTCACTGTTGTCATTCTGAAAAACATCCTCTCTTTTACAAGAGCATTTGGGAAAAATCTCCAAGGCCAAACATCAGATGTGTTCTTTGCAGCCAGCAGCTTGACAGCAGTGTTGCATTCTCTGAATGAAGTGATGGAGAATATCGAAGTTTACCATGAATTCTGGTTTGAGGAAGCAACAAATCTGGCTACAAAACTGGATGTACAAATTAAACTCCCAGGAAAGTTTCGTCGGGCACAACAGGGGAACTTTGGCGCCGAGGTAACGTCAGAAAACTACTACAAAGAAATCCTTAGTATCCCCACAATGGAGCATATTATTCAAGAATTAAAAGATATATTCTCAGAACAACATTTAAAAGCTCTTAAGTGTCTGTCATTGGTGCCCTCAGTCATGGGGCAGCTCAAATTCAACACATCTGAGGAGCATCACGCTGATATGTACAAAAATGACTTGCCTAATCCAGACACGCTTTCTGCTGAGCTTCACTGTTGGAGAATCAAGTGGAAGCACAGAGGAAAAGACATTGAACTCCCATCTACTATTTATGAATCACTTCACTTGCCTGACATCAAGTTTTTCCCTAACGTTTATGCGTTGCTTAAAGTCTTGTGCATACTTCCGGTGATGAAGGTGGAGAATGAGAAGTACGAAATAGGACGAAAGCGCTTAAAGGCCTACCTGAAAAACACCTTGACAACACAAAGGTCGAGCAACTTAGCTTTGCTGAACATAAACTTTGACATAAAACATGACTTAGATTTAATGGTGGACACCTACATTAAACTCTATCCCTATAAAGCAGAGTTTCAAGAAGACTTTACTCCCTCAAACAACACTGAAGTAACAGGAGATGCTTAATTTTTTAAGCTCTACCCAAGCTGTTGAAACAGCTTTTAATTAAGCTTCAACTCTGAGGGAAAAAAAACCTGAAATCTCAAATCACTGCAACTGTGTTTCCATTTTAGGTCTTAGACTGAAGCAGTCGGTCAGTGACCCAGATTATGGTTTGTTAGTCTGCATTAAATGTGCTGTGCGAACAAAATCAAGCCTGAAAACAAAGCCATGCTCTTGGCAAAGGTGCTGGTTAACTAGGTGCTCATGTATTGCATCTTGGAAATTGCATTGTGGTGGTAGGTCTGATGGGGCTGCTACATATTTGCTCATGAGTTAGGATAAGAAAAAAACCACCCCCAAAATGCTAAAAAGAGTATTGACCATTTCAGATCTGTTACTTTAGGCTTTTATTCTCTTGGAAACCTTTTTAAAAAGAAGTCTTTGATGTATATTTAAATGTCATTTTGGAGAGTGGATTCAGCTATGGCACGATCCCAGTGCTGTGCACTGCTCTCAGTGTAAAGAGAATGTTAGTGGCATAGAGGTACGTTTATGGTTTCCTTGGAAGACTCAACCTCTTAAATCTCTTAATGACTGTTTACATTCCTTTGTGTGAGAGACAAACCTTTTGTTTCTTTTAGGCTTTTAACAGGCATGGCAGGAGTATGGGAATTCCTAAAAGACACTAAAAACTTAACATTGATTCCATTCAATCTGTTCTGTCCCGACTCTGACACAAACCCATACATCTTCTCGTCTGCTTATTTGTAAACTCACCCAGGAGGGATTAAAATCAGCATTTGTTGTTTGTCTAGATGTAAGATTGAAAATACTGCTGTTATTTTTGGCAAGAATGAAACATTTTTGTACAGTTTATTGCAATTGAAAATAAAATGTGAATTGCTTTTTACATAGTATTGGGTTTCTTAGTAAAGCTGTGCCTCTCCGAGAATGCGTATTCCTTTATAAGGTACCTTTTCGTTTTGGCAGTTCTTTTCTCTGAATTTTGCACTTCCAGTGAGTGGCATTGTCTTAAGACACAGGAAAATTTGGCAGCACTTCTGATCTGCCAGGTTGGACACAGCCTTGGGTGCCATGGTTTAGTGTGAGGTGTCCCTGCCCATGGCAGGTTGGAACTGGATGCTCTTAAAATCCTTTCCAACCCAAGCCATTCTATGATTCTGTTTTGAGATAGCACTAAAAACAGTGCTTTTAATTGTGGGAGTTTGAACTGAAACAGGCAGAAACAGATGAAATTTGGAATGGTTGAGAAGTTAAGCTTTGCAGCTCTCCTGGTGCATGCCAGTTTTATAACTTGACAGTTCTCCTTTTATGGACTTCCCAGTTGCAGTGGGAATGGCTTCCAGAAACAGAAAATTGTCTGGATGTCAGAACTATACCAAATACAGTTCTTAATGTTTTAATGCAGTCAGACAATAAGAATAAACTTGAAAATAACCTTAGAGCATCTCCCAGTGTCTAAAGGGGCTACAGGAAACCTAGAAGAGAGGCTTTGGGCAAAGGCTTGTTGAGAAAGGCCAAGGGGAATGGCTTTAACCTGCCAGAGGGGAGACTGAGATGAGCTCTTAGGCAGAAGCTCTTCCCTGTGAGGGTGCTGAGGTGCTGGCACAGGGTGCCCAGAGAAGCTGTGGCTGCCCCATCCCCGGCAGTGTTCAAGGCCAGGTTAGACACAGGGGCTTGGAGCAAGCTGCTCTAGTAGAAGGGGTCCCTGCCCGTGGCAGGGGTTGGAACTGGAGGAGCTTTAAGGTCTCTTCCAACCCAAACCGTTCTATGGTTCTGTGATATTGAAGTGGCTGTGTACATATTAAGAAGTGCTTTCAGGAGCTTTTTCTTACATTGGAGTAATAAAAATTACTCCTAAAAAGTGTTATCTTTTCTTTGCACTGCTATTTGTACATGTTTTCTGGCATGCTTTCATGTTAATGCAATTGTTGCCTCAATCAGTAAAAAGTGTTTTAGCTAATAGCTTGCTTTGTTCTTCTTAGTGTATGAAAACAGCCCAAATTTATGTTAATGCTATTACAAAATGCATTTTTATTTTAATCTGAAGTAATATGGAAAATTGTCGTTTAAAAAAGATCTCAATTACAGATTTAGTAAAACCAGTAAGTAAATGTTTCTTATCTTGAGAAGGTCTGTGAGTTCCCGTGTGAGGTGCTTGTGACCTCAGTGAAGTCGGGTTAGATGAGCCCAGGCTTACAGGCATAATCAGAGAAAGAGATTGATAGCCAGTGCTGTATAATTGGCCACGAGAGGTAAAGACTGCTTTCTGACTCTAAATGAGATCTGTTTTGAAGACAGGCTGAGAAAGTTGGGGCTGTTCAGCCTGGAGAAGAGAAGCTGCGTGGAGACCTCAGAGCAGCTTCCAGTGTCTGAAGGGGGCTACAAGGATGCTGGGGAGGGACTCTTCATTAGGGACTGGAGTGATAGGACAAGGGGTGATGGGTTCAAACTGAAATGGGAAGTTCAGGTTAGATCTGAGGAAGAAGTCCTTTACTGTGAGGGTGCTGAGGCGCTGGCACAGGGTGCCCAGAGAAGCTGTGGCTGCCCCATCCCTGGTAGTGTTCAAGGCCAGGTGAGACAGAGCCTTGGTCTAGTGTGAGGTGTCCCTGCCAATGGGAGGGGGCTGGACCTGGATGATCTTAAGGTCCTTTCCAACCCAAACCCTTCTATGATCCTATGATTGCATGACTTACCGAGAGAAGCTGCAGAAGGGAAGTGCAGTCAAATGCTCCTTCAGCTTCTGAAGCATCTTCTGGAGCTCAGCTGAGATGCTCAGTTGTGACTGGCATTGCTGTATAGCTTCTCCGAGAGCCTAGATCGCTTGGTGTGCTCAGTCATGTCACCTCCTTTCACAGAGATGCTCAGGTTGTCTCTAATCGATCAGAAACTCTTTATTTAGCCTGTTTGAGTTGTCCTGCTGGTGAGGAATGCCTCATTTTCTAGACATACCAGTGCATCACTTGGGAACCTGTAGTAGTGATGGTTTGGTAGGAGGTGGAGGAACAAATGAATAGCAGGTTGCAGTGGGAAGTACCATTTGCACTTGAGAGATCTGTGTGGAGGAAAACCATTTACTCAGACTGTAGCAGTTCCAGTCTTATTTCTGAGGGTGAAGAGAAAGGCTGTGACTGAAGTGGAATCCAGTAATATAATCTTAAAGAGAACACTGTTGCTAGAGTAGGTCACAGACTGACAGAGAAATGTCTGAAAATGGGACAAATTCGGAAAATAAACTTTTAATTCCCTTTTATTTTAACAGATTCTTGAGACAGAGGGAGTTATCATCTTACAGATCCTGCCAGTTAAGGGCACTATGTATTTCACTGTGTATCTGAGGTATTTACCTTGCTTTGACCTGGCTTGCTGGCACCCTGTGTAGTGAAGCAACAGGTCTTTTTAAATGGTTTTAATTATTGCTGCTAAGATGTAACTTTAATGAAAGTGGATTTTCCTTACTGTGCTTTGTGAAGGGAATGCTTGTTTTAACACACAAAATCCATTTCTTTCTTCCATGGACAGAATTCCTGTTAGAAATCACTGCTGCATCTTAAAGCAGCATGGAGCATTCTGTCTCCTGCAGTGTTACCTCTGCCACTGGCTGCAGAAATCTGGTACCTGCTGCTGTGACTGCCAAGGTGCTGCTGTAAAGCAGGGAAGGACCAGAACCATGTAATGATGCAGGGTGCAGCCATCCTGCTGCCGTCATGCTCTGTTCTGTGCAGGGCTGCACACCTCAGTGTTGCCAGAAACCTCCCAGTTAACTCTGAGAAGATTGTGATAAATCTCTTCATTGGATCTGTTTCAAGGAACAGTTGCTAACCTGGAATACGATAGGTGTTATACCATATTTGATAATTTCCAACCTCTAATGCTCCCTGCTTTCCCTAAGGAAAACAGAGAGATTGCAGTCTCCCTGACACAGTAGTGAGGAATCAGCAGAAACAGTGGAGCTGGAAGTTTTAGATCTGCAGCAGCTGCAAAATATGTTCATTATGGGTTTAATTTGCTTTGCAAAATAGCACTGTTAATGGAATATTCATTACAAGAGTGCTGAGGCGCTGGCACAGGGTGCCCAGAGAAGCTGTGGCTGCCCCATCCCTGGCAGTGTTCAAGGCCAGGTTGGACACAGGGGCTTGGAGCAAGCTGCTCTAGTGGAAGGGGTCCCTGCCCGTGGCAGGGGTTGGAACTGGAGGAGCTTTAAAGTCCTTTCCAACTCAAAGCATTCTATGATATAAGCCCAGCTGTGATCCTGGTCTTCTCCTCCATTCCCACCCACCTTAGCAGCCAGCTAAAGGCACACTTGACCTCCTTTCTCTGCTGAGGGACTTACATTAAAGGTGAATCATCTGTTTCATTAAATCAGAGGCCACTTCAAGGGCTGCAGCCAGTTATGCCATGTGTTGTCCATATCCCTAAAAGAGTATTTGTGGAGAAATAGGATCCATATGGGCAGATCCGTACTGTCGAGCACGTCCTACTGAAGAACAGCCTTGAGCATCTGCCTGCAGAGATCAGGCTTTGCAGGATTCAGGCCCTAACTCTTTAATTTATAGCATTGAAGAGCTCTCAAGGATAGGGAGGGATCTGTAGGAGGTATGGAATAAAGTGGCTGGTGCTGGGACATGCATTTCCCCCCCAAGGAGTGAAGCTTGCTGCCTTTGCCTTGGTGCGAGGCTCTGTTCTCCAGGAGTGAACAGGAATATCACGGTCTGGCCTGAATTCCTCCCTGGAGAAGAGAGAGACAGATGATGTCATTGTTGGAGTTGTTTAGACATCATAAAGGTACTCACTGAGATGAGTAAAATATGGGTTTAATTCCTTTTTTAATAATAAAATAGCAATGGAAAGCCCTGAGTGCCAGGAACCTCAATGAGAAAAGTCTTTGCACCCTGGAGAACTTCTCTTTGCTTATGAATAAGCACTTCTAAAGTCACTGTTGGGTTCATTTCACGTGTGTATCTATGTATTTAAAGTCTGCAAAACCAGACTAAGTCACTTGTTTGTCTTACAGATGTCAAATTTGCTGAGCAATGCTTTGATTAAAAAGCACAACCAGGGTGAAAGGCACGCGGCTTGTTCCTGAGAGACTTTATCCACACCATACACAGCAACTCCTGAACCCTGTACCCTAAGATCCAAGCACGTAACTTAAATTAGGAAAAGATATTAGCTAATACATGCTGATTAGCTAATACAAGCCCTGCGGAGAAGGACTTGGAGGTGTTGGTTGATGAGAAAAAGAACATGAGCCGGCTTCAGTGTGCACTCGCAGCCCAGAAAGCAACCGTATCCTGGGCTGCATCAAAAGGAGCGTGACCAGCAGGGCGAAGGAGGTGATCCTGCCCCTCTGCTCTGCTCTTGTGAGACCTCACCTGCAGCACTGTGTGCAGTTCTGGTGTCCTCAACATAAAAAGGACATGGAGCTGTTGGAACAAGTCCAGAGGAGACCATGAGGATGATCAGGGGCTGGAGCAGCTCCTGTATGGAGCCAGGCTGAGAAAGTTGGGGCTGTTGAGCCTGGAGAAGAGAAGCTGCGTGGAGACCTCAGAGCAGCTTCCAGTGTGTGAAGGGGGCTACAAGGATGCTGGGGAGGGACTCTTCATTAGGGACTGCAGTGATAGGACAAGGGGTGATGGGTTCAAACTGAAACAGGGGAAGTTTAGATTGGATATAAGGAAGAAGTTCTTTACTGTGAGGGTGCTGAGGCACTGGAATGGGTTGCCCGGGGACGTTGTGAGTGCTCCATCCCTGGCAGTGTTCAAGGCCAGGTTGGACAGAGCCTTGGGTGCCATGGTTTAGTGTGAGGTGTCCCTGCCCATGGCAGGGGGTTTGGAACTGGTTGATCTTAAGGTCCTTTCCAACCCAAACCATTCTGTGATTCTATGATTGTAAACCTACCTCCCATGTTTATGTGTAATTACAAGACATTAATACAGTCATTTCTTCATTTCCAGCATATGACTATTTCCTGAAGTATTGTGATGCTTTCCCTGAGCTGAGCATTAGGGCTGCATTAGGATTTTCGTTTACAGACAACTTGGAAGTATCCTGTTGCTTGTAAGAGTTCTGCTAGGTCAGGTAAAAACATCTCTTTGCATTCCTTGCTTGTCCCAGAGCTGCTGTACAGTAGATGTTTCAATGTGCTAAAGGCATGAAGAGTTATTATTGTGCAGGTTTGGGGTTTTTTGTTGGTGATATACGAGTATATCGTAGCCTTTCCAGAGTGACCACTCCTCCTGGGCTTGGAAAGAATTTGGGACCAGAGCTATAAAATAATTGGTATTTTGGATTCAATAATAATTCAGAATAATTTAAAAAAAAAGGTTTAAGTAAAAAGTCATAATCTGCTGTGAAACAGAATTTTATGCATTTTTAATCCTCTCATGATTAAATTGAAGACAAATGAAGGCAAACTTGTATAGGTTCCAAGTGAAACCGGGGAAGTTCTGGTTAGATCATCGGAAGAGGTTCTTTACTGTGAACAGGGTGCCCAGAGAAGTGGTGAATGCTCCATCCCTGGCAGTGTTCAAGGCCAGGTAGGATGGAGCCTTGGGAGACATCATCTAGTGTGAGGTGTCCCTGCCCACGGCGGGGGGGTTGGAACTGGATGATCTTAAGGTCCTTTGCAACCCAAACCGTTCTGTGATTCTATGATATCATCAAACTAAAATATTTCATCTTAAAACCAGAGTTTCATCCGTCCTGTATGAACCATGCAGAAAACCAGAGCAATTCACAGCCCATTTTCCCAGCTCACAGAAAGTTTCTGTTGGAAAACTTGGATGAATTCTGTGTGAAATCATGCGCCTGTCCCACCCCAATCGAACTCATTTTCATGATAGATAAAGGCAAATTGAATCTTCCTTATGTTTTCCTTTTCGCTCTATTAGATTGCTCACGTAATTACAGGGAGTGCACAGTGAGCAAAGCTTTTGGCTGGGGTTGGGGTGGTTTTTGCTCGCTTATCTATACAAGTAACAAGTGTTATGCAGCAGGGTGAGGGCAAGAATGTTTCTGGTGTTTGAACAACTTGGCATTCCCTCTCCATGTGGAATAAAAGTACGTGTTGCATTACAGAGCAGTCACCTTAGACCTGACCTTCTTACGTTTCCTTCCTGTATGGAGAAAACAAAGCAAAGAGCAAGCAAAACCATGTAATAGGAGAAACGCTGTCACTACATTTCCCACTAGGAAGGCAAAGTGGGCAGATAATGTTCCTACATGGGTGAGATCCGAGGTAAATGCAGAATAATTGTGTATGTGCACATATCCTGGCGCCCTTGAGATCAGTGTGGTTCCCAACAGACTTTCCAGATGCTGCAGTTCAAAACTGAGACGTTCTGGGGAGTTATCCCACGTTTTGGTTGCCCAAAGAAGTGGTGAATGCTCCATCCCTGGCAGTGTTCAAGGCCAGGTTGGATGGAGCCTTAGGTTACATGGTCTGGTGTGAGGCATTTTGGAGCTGGGTGATCTTAAGGTTCTTTCCAACCTAAACCATTCTATGATTCTATGATTCAGTACCAGCTTTGAAGAATTAAGTGGGAAATTGTGGCTTTTTCAGCACTTCACTTGTGTCTCATGCATAAACCCAGTGTTCACGTGTTCATTGTGTGAGATTTCCTTGCCACTTCTTATGGCCACTTCTTATATTCATCTTATGACAACCCAGCTCAAGCATTTGGCTAACTGTTCCTGAGCGTGCAAACACACACGGGTATGACAAAGACTGGTGTGTTCAGGCCTGTGCGAAGCCTGAGTGACTGCTGCTAAGCTGCCACTGATGGAGATGTCTTCTGGAAGTGGTTTCCCTCAAGATGCCATGATCTGCCTGTACCATCTCCATGTGGGAGAGCGGACCCAGCACTGTGCCACTGGGATAAGAGAGGATGCACCACAGAGGGGAGCATGGAAGGACCAAAGGAGTGAATGTCATATGCAGTTTGTGCTATTCCTTGTCATTTTCTTCCCATGGCCTTCTCAACAGCAGCTAGATGCAGGATTTTGTTACAGTAGGAAAGGTCACAGGGAACTTCAGCAGAACCTTCCCTATATTTTTATCTCCTGGACTGCCAAGATCTCATTTTTTATGTGGCTTTTCCATAGTGCAGTGCAGCAGAGTTACTTTGATCCTGCCCAGTGGAAGGATCATAGAATCATAGAGTGGTTTGGGTTGGAAGGGACCTTCAAAGCTCATCTGGTCCAACCTCCTTGCAATGCACAGGGACATCTTCAACTAGACCAGGTTGCCCAGAACCACCTCCAGCCTATTTTACCACCCTCATTGTAAAGAGTTCTTCCCTCACATCCAGCCTGGATCTCCCAGGATGAGCCATAGACCTCAACAATCAGTTTGCTCAGGTGTGTACCCATCCTCTTTTAGTTCCTCAGTCTTTTCTTTTCTTTCTAAGCAGCAAGTTCAGTCGAGTGATTTTCCACAACAGCTTTTGTTTGGCTCCAAGTTCAACTCTGTTGTGGTGCTGCTGCTTGATCCTGTTGTTTTCCCCCTATAGGGTGGTCGTGACAGCTTGGAGCACCTCCTTTGTGCAGAAAGTAGGGAACATGCAACAGATGGAGAAACCCAGCTCCAAAGGGTGGAATGGTTTCTTTGTGCAGAGTTCTCCAAGTCACAGATAAGAGGGGGCACAGCTTGCTGAGAGAAAAGGATTAGGGAATCACATTATAGCTTGTGAGATTTATGGTTTCGGAGCAAATGGCTGGAGTTCTAGAGCCTGCAGCTCTAAAGGAGGCTAAAACAAACTGCTTCAAAGCTCTGGTTCAAAAGGAAAGCTCAGATCCCCCCCTTATGTGTGTCTTTGGGAATGCTGGAAGGAGTCTTGTGTGTCCTGCAACACCTCTATGCTACTGCTTAATGTTGCCTGAATGTGGTAATATTGAAAGGTGCTTGTTCCAAATATCCCAGCACAGTGGAAATGTCACCTGGAAGCACAGCGATGGAGCAGAGATTTCATATGGAATCACAGAACCGTTTAGGTTGGAAAAGCCCTTTAAGCTCATCCAGTCCCATCATTCCCCAGCACTGCCAAGGCCACCACTGCCCCATGGCACTGAGGCCTCGTCTCCATGGGGTGTGAACACTTGCAGGGACGGTGACTGCAGCCCTGCCCTGGGCAGCCTGTTCCAATGCCGGGTAATGATACATGATGGGAAGGGCTGCAGAGGAAATGTGTGATGTGACCTTTTCTGTATCTGAGAAATGTAAGTGGAGGGCATGGCATCTCCTTGCTCTGTTGAAGAGAAGAGCTGAGGTTGGTTTGGGATTAGCAGAGCCAAAGAAGCTTCCTTTCACCTTGACTTGTGTTTCCAGGGGGAGATTGCCCTTGGATTCTCTGCTATGTGGATTCTGTGCTGTGAGCCCACATCCAGCTATTTCCCATAGTGAGGGAAGCTTAAGGGTCTCTGTCTTAAGGGTCTCTGTCTTAAGGTAGCTCTGCCGTCCCATATTAGGGTGATTGGTTCAAAGGTACTAGTAGAAGGCTTGATGAGCCCACACAAATACCCCAGCACATTTAAAGGGCTTTAACAATACCTTTTCTTTCAGAAACCAGGCTAAAAATAACAAGTCAAAGTCGAAGAATAGCACGTACAAGAGCATGCAGAATGTTAACACCATTTGCCTCTGGCAACCTGGTGTGTTCTAGCAGACAAACAGGGTCATTCATTTACCTTTTTCTGTTGAAAAACCAGGCATTGTCAAGGCCAGGTTGGACACAGGGGCTTGGAGCAAGCTGCTCTAGTGGAAGGGGTCCCTGCCCATGGTGAGGGGTTGGAACTGGATGAGCTTTGAGGTCCCTTCAACCCAAACCATTCTATGATTCTATGATTCTATAATAGGATTCTTTTAGGTTTTAAACACAGGTACATAGAATAGGATTGGAGAACTTCCTGAAGACTAGATTACTAAACTTGATGATTCCCAATAAGCATCTCAAATTGAATGTATTTGGAAGGATTCAGTCTTCCAGCCCAATAGCATAAGGACTGGCTGTAGTGTGACCAGAGCAATTCTGACATAGGGCTGTTTGCCCCTGCCTGTTGCTTCAGATTCCTTCTTGCCACTGGGAGCCCAAAAGGCCTCCGAGGCTGCTGACAGCATTTATCAAGCCCAGATGCTGAGGAAGGATGCTGATTGTAGGCAGCCCATAGTATGTCATGGAGAAAACATTTCCTTCTTCTGTGCTTTCCAAGTCACTGAGGTCCTTCTGTGCAACAGAGACAACGCTAAGTCACTGCTTGGCAGCCTTCAGCGTGGCCCTATGGACTTGTCTGCCTACCACAGAGAGCCACCTGCCTTTAAATGGGTTCTTTGCATCGACCTAAGTGTGCTCCGGAGCAGTAGGGATGAGCAAAACAAACCAGGAAGAAGAGCATCCATCACAGGCAAATACATCCAGGTTTTCTAATGAGGCTGGTGCTCATGGATACCTCAGATTTAAGCTGGTTGATTTGCAGCCCCTGCCCAAATGGCTTTATAGCAGTGTACTCATGGCCGTAAATGCACCTTTGAAATCAGGTGCCATTAAAATGCCTTCCTTCATATAAATTCTCAGTACTTCTGCTGCTCTGAGAAATAATGGCATTGAAAGACCATCAAAGGAACCTAAAGATTGGTATAATTTGGGTTAGAAATTAGAATCAAATTCTTGCTTACCTTTCAGTAAGTGCTCATATAGACAAATGGCCTGATTTTGAGAGGTCAGAGATTGCATTGACTCTCCCATGCAGCTTTTTGGACTGACTTTTCTTATTATTTAAACAGGGAAAAGCAATGATTTGGGAGCTGGAGCTGATGCCAAAGAGCCCTTAAAAACCTATGTGTCTTCCACCCTCTGGCCAAGCGTTTCCCTCCACCTCATGTGTTGACACTACAGAAGCAAGTCCAGTAATGATGAGGGAAGAGAAGGAAGAGGTTTCTGGGAGCAGCAGCCAAGTCTGTCCTGAGGAAGTACTTAGAGCTCGGTCTGTTGTGGGTTTGAGCTCTTCAGGCCTGCACTGAAATGAAGTATCAAGTGACAAAAGCCACGTTCACTGGTTCCTATACTGCAACAATAGAGCAGAGAAAAAGAGATCTTCCCAGTTGTGTGAGCTAAGTAGTTTCTTCATTTATATCTTCCCCATTCCCCAAAGAGAAGACACACCGGATAACTCCTCCATTGTTTTTCCTTCTAGGAAATAATGGATCTCAGCATCCCCAAAATTGCCATTCTCTCTAACACTGCAGCTCAATATCTTGCTGCAGACACTGGCCAGACCCAACACCACAGGGGACACTGCAAGGATCACTTTAAGATCTGTGATAAGGTGAGATGCCTGAAGCAAAACCTTTCTCCTAGCCTCTTCCTTCTCCCTAGCAGCTTGAGGTTCAGCCACACACTAAGCCGTAGGTATTTATAGCCTCCTATAAGCTTAGTATTACTGGTTACAGTCTGGATAATGCTTTCATCCTTATACAGCTGATCTTGCCTTTGAAGGGTACTGGAACTAACCAGGACCTAAAATACGTTATTTATTAGAGGAGATGTAGCCACTAATACTAAGTTGTCTCTGAACTGCACTGGTTGCCTTCTTGTTCTTGATTTTCTGCCTGCCTACAGAGAAGGACTGGTGGAGTCAGCAGGATTGGAGACAAGGATCAGCAATGTTCAGCATGCAAGAAGGTTTTCAACAGGGTGAGTAATCAGTGCTAGAGCAGGTAACTAGAAGGCAGGGTGGATTCTGCATCCTATGGGGGCTTCAGAGTTAAATTAGGTGGTTTTCTGTAAGTTGGGCTTGTGCATCCCAGAGAAGAGAGGGCTCCTTAAGAGAGACCTTAGAGCAGCTCCAGTGCCTAAAGGGGCTGCAGTAAAGCTGGAGAGGGGCTTGGAACAAGGGCCTGTAGGGCCAGACCAAGGGGAATGGCTTTAACCTGCCCGAGGGGAGACTGAGCTGAGCTCTTAGGCAGAAGCTCTTCCCTGGGAGGGTGCTGAGGCGCTGGCACAGGGTGCCCAGAGAAGCTGTGGCTGCCCCATCCCTGGCAGTGTTCAAGGCCAGGTTGGACACAGGGGCTTGGAGCAAGCTGCTCTAGGGGAAGGGGTCCCTGCCCGTGGCAGGGGTTGGAGCTGGAGGAGCTTTAAGGTTCCTCACAACCCTGACAGTGGGGGGACCAAGGTATTCAACAGAACACCTAGGAGCAGAGCAGGAAGCTTAGAAACGATTAAAAATGGACTTCATCATTGGCTTGATGGATTTGATGTAGACACTGCTGGTAAAAGTGGTTCTTTTCTTTGCAACTTAAAAGGTGTCAGGAATCACTGCCAAAAAAAACCCATGTCTGCCAAGAAAAAAATCACTGCCAAAGGTGAAAGAGTAACCCCAAAACCCCCACTTATTGCCTTCTTTTTCCACTGAATCCTCTCAAGCTGCTAATGTCTCCCAGCTGGTATGGAATCACATCAAATACCTGATTGCAACTGCTTTGGAGATCCCAACTTTTACTTTAGCCAACCCAGCAGGTGATTAGGTGGCTCAGTGTTTCACTTTGCAATGCCTAGTTGACTTCAGAGCCTAAATTTGGTTTTCCAAACCGATTTACTCATGTAAGAGCCTGAAGATAACTGAAATATGTAATGCTGCAAGTGAGTCAGGGTAGGACTGCACATGTAGTTGAGTACCACAGCCCAGGTGATGAACAGAGATTTGCAAAGTGTGCTCCTAAATCTCTCACTTTAAGTCTGGATTGCTTATAATCACATCCTCACACTCCAGTGTTCCTGTAAGGTGTTGCAGTAGTGAGCACTGCTAAATACCCATTAAAATATGGCTCAGTCTTCTCTTGCTTGAGCATCTATCTTGCTGTCACAGCTCTGTCACTGGCCAAATGTCTTTCATGAGAGGCACATTAACCCTGCAAAGTCATTATAAAAGGAAAAGCTTCTACCTAGGCTGGTAGTTCAGCATTTACATCTTTCATTTGCAGCATTATGTTAAATCCATTGCTTGTGACTACAATAAATGCAGAGTAAGACTACAGACTTTGATGAAGATAAGCGCGGTTTTCACTGTAGGTAAATGCGCAGTATTACCTGCTCCACTCAGAAACTGCATTTTGCCATTGCTCTGTTGCATTCTTAAAGGTTGGATTCCTTTTTAAACAGCTGCCAAAGCTGAACGGGGGCTGGTTTGTGTCCAGAGAAGAACAGGCTCGGACTAAATGGAACAGCTGCACAAGGATGTTCAACATCCTTGGTAATGCGAGTCTTTAAACTAAACCCAGTGCCATCAAAGCCAGAATCCAAAAAGCTCTTAACAAAAACCATATTTGTAAAGAACAGATGGGGGAAAAATTGCTGTGAGCAGTATGACAGGATCACATCAATCAGCCCATACAGAAACCCTCACACATGACCAGAAAACCATAACCAGAACCAGACACGGTACTGATCCTCCCGACTCCTCACAAACCAAGAGGCTGAGGGTGAACAACGTCCTGGGAGGCTGAGGACAGGCAGGAAGCACAGTAGTTGTAGAGGTGTTTTGTCTCCATAAAGCTGGGGTTTGGGAGATTTAGGAAAGCATCATTCCAATACGTTTTTCAACAGATCAGTTAGAAATACAGCCTCGAGCGCTCGACCAGTCCTTTTTATGTGGAGCAGAAAGCCGGTGCTAATCGAGCTGTCTGAAAGACGAAGCAAAGCACTCCAGTATATTTCCTTGCATGTTTTAATGCTATTTTTGCCACTAGATGTCTCTGCTGACTTGGCATAGAATCCCACACTGGGTTGGGTTGGAAGGGACCTTAAAGCTCATCCAGCTCCAACCCCTGCCACGGGCAGGGACCCCTTCCACTAGAGCAGCTTGCTCCAAGCCCCTGTGTCCAACCTGGCCTTGAACACTGCCAGGGATGGGGCAGCCACAGCTTCTCTGGGCACCCTGTGCCAGCACCTCAGCACCCTCACAGAGAAGAACTTCTTCTTTATATCTAAGCTGAACTTCCCCTGTTTCAGTTTGAACCCATCACCCCTTGTCCTATCACTACAGTCCCTGATGAAGAGTCTCATTGCGTTGAGTGAGCCATCTTTTGTGGTGAACAGGGGAGACCAAGGCAGAGATCCAAGTTGTGACAAAACCTGCTTGCTACTCAAGTTCCTAGGGTATTGTTTCTGATTAATGACACCTTCTGTTTAACACAAAGGTAAGAGTCTGTGAGTGCTTTCTCAGCTATCTCCCTTCTTTCACATATCAGAATGGGAATCATAGAATCATAGAATGGTTTGGGTTGGAAGGGACCTTAAAGCTCATCTAGAGTGATGGGAGGAATGTCATAGGGGCGGCCTGTACCATTAGGTGTAGACATTGTCTCCAAGTTCCTGTATTCCCAGATTTGAGGTGACTCAGTGTTGTAAACCATGTCAGATGGTGCCTAAACTGTGCACCCCAGGCACAAGGACTGGATAAAATGATCACAGCAGTGACTGTGTCTCCTCTGGAAGGGAGCTGGTTGTCTTTTGCTGGCTCTCAGCAAGGCAGATGGGCTTAGTGCATCCTTTAGCCATGGCTGCAGAACTGCCCCCAGTGACTGACAGCTTAAACTGAGAGTTGGGGAACAGCCACAGAATGGAGGTGCTGGAGACTCTAGGAACTTTGATGCTACAGCTCTTAATGTGTAAATAGTACCCAGCTTAGAGGTTAAGGAACATGTGCCTGGGGTAGAAGCTATGGACCTGGCGAGTGGTGTGCCTGAGGTTTCTGATAATCCATGCAAGAGCAAGCCTGGCGTTTGTAGTGGTGTTTTGTGATCCCCAGGTTTCTGTGGAGGCCACAGAGATTTGAAACCTGGCACAAATTGGGGTTTTTTTTGCCGTTCATTTTGCTGCAGGGACTAATCCCTGCCCTAAGAGAGAGCTTCTCCCCTCTTGGATAGACGTGATCATGCGCTGGATGGGTTTTGTGTGGGAGTGTGAAGTCTCAGGCTTACAATTTCTTCACCATTACAGTGAATAGATAAACTCAGCAAGGCTTCAAAACACTGTCATCACTTTTCCCTTTTGCAGCTCACCATTGCGTGTTTCCATCCATTCCAAAGCGAGGAGCTTTCAACACCAACTGCCACCTTCCCCGTTTCCCACGACGGTTCAGGGCAGTGTCCAAGTGCAAGGAAATTCCAGGGATGCTCAGTGGTGTATCTCAGGGGAGGAGCTTGGAAGAAGATATCAGGGGCTTCGTGTTTTAACAGGCTGCCCTCAAGATAATGGTGAGGATTAGAGAGTTTCTCCCTTTTCCATTATTTAGCTCTGTATCTCAGTAGTGGTTATCAGAAGGAAGTGCTGCACGGGATAGGTGGGGCTTTGACAAACAACTCTATGATATAAGTCCTGGGACTGGCAAATGAGCTCACATGACAGCACATGCAGTTTGAGTCTAAAACCAATAACTGCAGGAAGAGAAGGTGGGATGCAGAGCTTGGGCTGGTCCCTGAGTCTGATACGGCATCTCCACATAACAGACCTGAGAACAGGAGGGTACGTGGCTCTGTCCTCTCTTTACCTGCTCCCACTAATGGAAAAGCTGTGGCTAAAACTGATGTGTGTTTGAGGGCAAATCCCTTTTCTCCTTCTCTTATTTGTTCTGTTTGCTTTCTTTGTTATGATTTGGGTCAGCAATAAACCTTGGCATACGCGTGGTAGCTGCTCTGAACTGCAAAGGGATTCATTCCCACTCTGTGGGTGAAGTATCATAGAATCCCAGCCTGGTTTGGGTTGAAGGGACCTTAAAGCTCCTCCAGCTCCAACCCCTGCCATGGGCAGGGACCCCTTCCACTGGAGCAGCTTGCTCCAAGCCCCTGTGTCCAACCTGGCCTTGAACACTGCCAGGGATGGGGCAGCCACAGCTAATGCCTGATAAGGTTTTCATGTCAGTCTTGGTCTCTCTTTGCTCCCAGAGGACCTCCTGAGCTGAATCTGAACCCTTGATCCTCACTCATGGGGTAAGGATGGGCCTTACTTAGCCAGTGTTCGCTGATGAGACTGCCTCTCCATTGCTCTTGCAAGCAAATAAAACTCTCTGACTGGATCCATATCAATAACCAGCCCAGGTCGCAGACAGCAATACAGCTAAATTTTATGTATGGTCACTGGAACAGTTTTGGCCAGTCCCAAACAGTCCTATAGCTGCACAGGCCAGCCAGCCTTCCCTGTGATGAGGATGGATGTGATCAACCTGTTCTGGAAAGCAACAGAGATTAATGATAAAGGAACAGCTCATCTGGCTATCAGGCCAGGGAACGGGCCTTGGCAATGCTCATTTTGCTGGCTTAAAGACAACCAAGATACTTAAGAACCTGCTTTAGAAGACATTCTGGTAAGATGAGCCTTGTGGGTCACCACGTTTCAGCTCTTTATGGGTTTGTTCAGTCTGTCCCTCCCTGCATGTCAAGTGCATTTGGGAGCTTCATCCTAAAACTGGCGGGGGAAGAGATGGGGAGGGAACAGAATGGGTTTTATTGGATCACTTTTATTTGGGGCTGATGCCTCCAGCCCTTCAAGGACACTTTTCACCTCACTGCTTTGTTTGGAGCATGAAGTCAAGGAGCTGGGCAGCAGATGAACCATCAGTCACTCCTTTCTGCTTTCAACCTTTCCCTAATTCTTTGTTCCAATAAAACCACTGGATTCCAAGTGGGAGATCGTATCCAGGGTGGATGTTGAAGGCAAGAATGTAGACAGGATTTTGAGTAAAGTTTACAAGCAGCTTCTCAAATGGCTTGAAATAAGTCCCCTTGGCTGTATTTCAGTTGTTTCCCCAACTCATCCCTCCTTTGCCTTGTAAGCTGTGTGTACAGAGGGACAGCTATGTCTATACTTTATAAGTATTTGTTCTGGTTCTGTATCACATTCTGGATCAAAGCAGAGATGAGATTTCCAAACTGCAAGGAACCCACATCTTTTAATATATTGACCCGATACAAAGAACTTCTTACCCACTGATTCCTAGGACAGAATGTCCAAACAAAGCAGGTAAAACCCCTTTCCCTAGACTCAATCCACTATCTGTAAGAGCATCCTTTACCCCCAGGCAGCTGTAACTCATATCAGAACCCACCATTCAGCTCCCACTGAACAGCAGTGCTCATTGGAAGCAGGCAAGAACCAGGAGGAAAAGAGAAGTGATGGGGAAAGCAGATGGGGAAGATGAAGCAGAATAAGAATGAGAATGGGTCCCAAAATCATAGAATCAATGCACAGTTTGTGTTGGAAGGGACCTTAAAGCTCACCCAGCTCCAACCCCTGCCAAGGGCAGGGACCCCTTCCACTAGAGCAGCTTGCTCCAAGCCCCTGTGCCCAACCTGGCCTTGCCCAGGGATGGGGCAGCCACAGCTTCTCTGGGCACCCTGTGCCAGCGCCTCAGCACCCTCACAGGGAAGAACTTCTGGCTTATATCTAATGAAATCTAAATCTAAACCCTTCTTTTATGAACAGATGCTTCAGGGTGAGGTTTATATAATAATAGCTGTATCTAGATTTAGGAAACATGAGATCTCCAAAGTGTTTCTTATTCTGCTTGCACTTTACATGTGTTTTATGGTGCCAGGAACAACGCATGCCAAGAGTCAGTGATACATGGACATACAGTCTGCGTGCCATTGTCATAAATTCATGGTGATCTTTATTGTTGTCACGCTGCAGACAAGGGCTGTTGCTGGAGGCAAAGGGAAATCATCCATGGAAATGCAATCTGCATGGTCGAATGTGGATAAGGAGGAGATAGCAGGAGTGCTGCACAGAATTGACTCTGCACCACAAATGTGATAAAAGGGGAAGAAGCCAGTGAGACTTTCAGACAATCTCTCCTTATGCTGTTAGGGTAGTGTTAAGCTGAAGGTCTTAAGCAATGCATTTGATTGCAGAAGCAGCAGAATCATAGAATCATAGAATGGTTTGGGTTGGAAAGGGCCTTAAGATTATCCAATTCCAAATCCCCTGCCATGGGCAGGGACGCCTCACACTAAACCATGGCACCCAAGGCTCTGTCCAACCTGGCCTTGAACACTGCCAGGGATGGAGCATTCACAACCTCCCTGGGCAACCCATTCCAGTGCCTCAGCACCCTTACAGTAAAGAACTTCTTCCTTAGATCCAATCTAAACTTCCCATTTCAGTTTGAACCCATCACCCCTTGTCCTATCACTGCAGTCCCTAATGAAGAGTCCCTCCCCAACATCCTTGTAGCCCCCTTCACACACTGGAAGCTGCTCTGAGGTCTCCCCACAGCTTCTCTTCTCCAGGCCCAACAGCCCCAATGTTCTCAGCCTGGCTCCATACAGGAGCTGCTCCAGCCCCTGCTCATCCTCATGGCCTCCTCTGGACTTGCTCCAACAGTTCCATGTCCTTTTTATGTTGAGGACACCAGAACTGCACACAGTGCTGCAAGTGAGGTCTCACAGGAGCAGAGTAGAGGGGCAGGATCACCTCCTTCGACCTGCTAGAAGGATGAAGGTGAGTGGAAAAAGGTGGAGGTGCTCATTGCTGAAGACAGTAGGAGGCAGACGGAACATGTACTTTGGGATTCTGGTTAACTTTAGCCATCTGAGTGCTTCAAAAAGACATAGTTGATTTAGATGGGGCTTGGAGCAAGCTGCTCTAGTGGAAGATGTCCCTCCCCATGGCAGGGGTTGGAACTGGATGAGCTTTTAGGTCCCTTCCAACCCAAACCAGGCTGGGAACCTGTGATTTTATGACTTTCTCTGTGTCCCCTGGGAAGAAGTGAGGCATTTCCAGAGGGTGGTTGTAGGACTATGTTAGATGGCCAGCTTGGGGTGAGCTTGCTGAGCCCTGATGATGCCCCTGATGATGTGGAAGAGCACTAAATGACTGTCTTGTGCTGCTCTTAAGTCAGTGAAAAATACCCCCTCTATGCTTCTTATGGAGGAAACCCCAGTAAAATCCAGGCATGAATGCCCAAGTGACAGCCTGTGAGAGAGACAGCCAACAATTGGCTGCACGTGTGAGAAGGGTGAGAACAGGAGGATAAAAGAAGGGCTGCCTGAGGTGCCAAACAGGAGAGATTATTGTGAGTGGATCACAGGAAAGGGAAGCAGGACATGATAATGTGGGACAGCCCTTCTCCTGAATGGGGTCTGTTGGGCTGCAAGGGAAGCAGCAAGAGCCACAGGGACCCGATCTCTTACAGCAGGAGTGGATGAAGCAATGTTCTAAGGAACAGTCCCAGAGCAGGCAGGGGACATCTGAATCAAAAGACATCTCCAGCTCTTATTTCATCACTGTTTTATAAGGAATTCATTTGGAGGTCATTGGGACTATTCGGGTTGGATAGAAGGAAGAAGCTCTTTACTGTAAGGGTGCTGAAGCACAGGGTGCCCAGAGAAGCTGTGAATGCTCCATCCCTGGCAGTGTTCAAGGCCAGGTTGGACAGAGCCTTGGGTGCCATGGTTTAGTGTGAGGCCTCCCTGCCCTTGGCAGGGGGTTTGGAACTGGATGATCTTAAGGTCCTTTCCAACCCAAACCATTCTGTGATTCTATGATTCTATTGCCAAAGTAAGGCATCGACCCATGGAGCAAGCCCCACCTGCCCTTACTAAAGGAGGCGACTTCACTACAGCGAGTAAAGCTGCTGCAGCTTGTCTCAAAGGAGCCTATGAAGATGCCTTTCAGTGAAGTCCAATCCCCTCATGAATCCAACACCCACTTGTGAACCCTTTGGCTCTGGGGACCATGAGATGGCGCAGTTACCCTGGCTATCAGATCACTGCAGGCTGCACGCTGTCCAGGTATCTTCACATTATACGTGTTGGCTCCCCAGCTCCATAACTACAACCATGTGTGAAGGAGCTGCTGCTTTAGGCACTGATGTATAGCTACATCACCTAACCCTTCCTTCTTTTGGTCTTCCCAGGGACGTGGTGAGGTTCTGCAGGATAAGAAAGAGCAATCAAGAGTATTGTGCTTTTGTTAGCAAGTGTGCCCCGTGCAGAGATTGCTTTCCCCTCCTTTTCTTACATAGGGCTTTAATAAAATAAACTAACAGCTAATCTATTTTGTGGTTTGTGGTTTCCACCCCCAGAAAGCTCAACAGGGACATTGCTTCTTTTATTAGAATGGAATTAGCAGGGCAGCAAGATGCAGAATAACCGATAGAGACCACATGGCGGAAGGTGGTGTTGATGGGTACCCTCTGCATGCCCCATCTCTACAAGTGCAAAGAAGAGCTGTGTCTGTTTGCAGGTAGTGTCCATTGCTGTCTGTCTTTGGGTCTCTTTTGGCCTTGGGAAGGGGTGGTAGCTCCATGCTGCGGCTGATTTCCAGGGAGAGGATCTGCATTGAGTTTCTCTCAGGTTCCAGACAGGTTTGAACTGGATCTGTGTTTTTCCTGCTCCCCCTTCCCAGTGCTTGGATCGTCTCATTGTGTACTCACTTACTGCCCTGGAGGTGGTGTGTTCCAGTGGAACATCTGCATCTGCTCATGGACTGGGACACGCAACCCCATGCAGAGAGGACAGCCTGTGTTTTACATGAGCTCCATCCTGGGAATAAAAGGGATATAAGAGCGTTTCCTCCCTGGGATGCTCTATTTGCTCATGCAGTGACTGCAGCCTCACTCAACCTAGACTTTGCCTTCAGAAGCTATGGTGAAGCTGTGGCAGATAGATCTTCTCCAGCTCCTGGCAGTCAGCAAGGCTATAACATGCATAGGGTGTTACACACAGCGATGCAGTGTGGTGCTGTGTAAGCACCCATACGGCAAGCACACCCTGTCAGTAGGTTTTGGTATTCATTCCCTAGAGCATCACAGATCCCAGGCGTGATAGGGTGCGAACTCACCCTCCTGCTCCACAGGCGCGTTTCGCTGTGTCTATAAATGCCCTCCCAGCACATCAGGCCCTGATTCTTATCACCTGAACACTTGAGAGATCAAAACAGCCCTAGAAAGGCTCCTCCAGGCTCTGCTGTGGGAGCCCCCGCTGCATGCCTGCCCCTGGCCACATTCCAGCACTGGAGAGGAGCTCCACGCTCTCCTGTGCAAGGACCACACCGGCATCATCTCCTGCCTTGGCCCAAAGTGCACATCTCCAGCATCGGAGGCCAGAAAGCCCAATGGGTGCAGACGCTGCCTTTGGCTCCAAGGAGAGGGGACAAGCAGCTCATGTAGAGGAGGAGAGCTCCAAGGAGCAGAGGGACCACTTGTCTTGGGTGCCATGGTTTTGTGTGAGGTGTCCCTGCCCATGGCAGGGGGTTGGAACTGGATGATCTTAAGGTCCTTTCCAACCCAAACTATTCTAGGATTCTATGATTCTATGCCCACCTCTTCTGAAATGCTTCTGCAGTTGCCTTCCAAGCTCAGTGCAGTGTCCACTATACCAGCATTTTGGTGAGGATTAGCACAGAAAAGCTCTTTCGTTGCATGATTTTACCCTACAAGCACCTCACTGAAGTGCCCCAGCCATGAGCCTGGCTTTTCCTATGGGCTTTCTCAGAAGCCCAGCTAAACCCCTATGAGATCCGAATCTCCCTTCAGGAGCACCCTTCTCCACCCTTTAGGTACCCGGGGCTCCTGAATAAACAATGTTCAGGGTGTGATTAATTATATTAAATGTTTTCTTCCCCTTCCAAAATCACCTCCTACCTTCCTTTGGCAGTTGGTTTGATGCTGATTCCCAGACCAGCTACCCAAAACCTGCCAGCTCTCCCACTTGGGTGGGCTGAGATGCAGAAATGTGATGCTTTCAGTTCTTCACTCAATCTCTGGCCTTGGGCAGCATGCTGGGATCAAGGATGGGGGCAACTATAACATGGACTTGGCCACCCTTGGTGTCTCCAGTTGTGTTGCACTTGAGCTTTCCCCCATGATTCCCAACCCAGGCATCACATCCCCTTTTCCCCATCAGCTCCTGGTTGCGAGCCGAGCCCTGCGAACCTACGCATTCCTCCTTGCTTACACACCACAAGCTTTATTTGTTTTAATCAAAAGGGGCCCTGATAATTATTAACATATTTAATTATTTTTACTCTGAGTCACTTGGCTGGGGGGGGGGGGGTGCGGGCAGTGATCACAAGGGTTGCTTTTACTACAAAGAACCCAGCCCTGGAGTGTTTGCAGCACCAAGGAATCGCCCTTCGCAGATGGAGCTCCTATTGATGCCTTTGCCTTTCCTCCCAGTTGGAGCCGGGTTTTGCTTTGCTGGGAAGTGCTGTCCTCAAAAAGGAGCTAAATTTGGCACAATTAGACAATTTGCAGGGCTAAGGCTTTGCACACTGAGACAGAGCTGGCAGGGAATGGTGTTCATCATTGCTCTGCTCCGGTCCTGCCCCTCATGGGGGGAGTATTAGTCCATTTGCTTCCCATGAAGATTACACCCCCCATCCAGCACATTCCCCCTCCCAGGCTGGCCAGTGACTTGCATGGCCTCGCACCAGCAATCAGAGCACACTGCAATTAGTGGTGTTTGTCTGAGGAAACTCATAACTCTGCACTTCCACATGATTTATGAGGTTCCCCAGCCTGGGCTGGCCTCTGAGCTGCAATGGTTCCCAGCCCTGGCAGTTCACAGGGAGGCTGCATAGGGAGCCCGGGTGTTTTTTCCTTCCCTGTTATCCACTGGGGCTTTGCTGTCCTTGGGGAATGCACACCCTGAGGTCCAGGGAGGGTTGGATGAGGACCAGACCCTTGTGTCCGAGGTGCCTTCGCACTGGGGTGCATCCACACCATCCTAATGCGCTTGTTCCTGCTCCGTCCTCTAAGACTTTCTCCCCAAAATAAGAGAGAACCCTGTGATTGAGGATCCCATGGGACCACCTTGGTCCTGAGCATCCAACATCCAGGAGAATCCATGTGGCTGGCAGGCAAGAATGGCTTTAATTCTCTGTCCCACCAGTGACGTGGGCTTGCATCAACCAAATCTATAGATAGAAGAAAACTGAGCGAGGGGAACAAGGATGCACAAAGGAGGCCTTGGAAGGGCTGGGAATTGAGCAAAAATCTTCAGACACCTTAAAGATGTTGGCTCTTGTTGAAATCCTTATTTAAGAATAAGTTTTTGGTTAAATGCATATATAAATATTTACACAGAGAGAGAAAGGAAGAGGTGGAAAGAAAGAAGTTTCCCAAACCCAAAACTGCACAATTTTAAACAAATCAAATCTTTTAATAAAAACCAGAACACTGATGCTACTTTAAAAGGATACAAGATAAGGGCCAGTTTCTGCTTTCCCTCGAGGGAAAAGATTGGAAAACAGTGATCAGGCTGTTCCTATGCTCAGCAAGTCCATAGTGTTTATCAGCATTTTCGTTCTCTCTAATAATAGCAGCACTTTTGTCTTGGCTGTTTCCACTGAAGACTCCAGGGAGCAGAGCTGGTGCTCGGGCATGTAAAGGCTTATCCCCACCAAAGCCCATTTCTAGTCTTGGTCACCCCAAAGTCCTTGTGATTTTTGGTCTCTGAAGTGTGTCTCCAAGCAGCCCCCAAAAGCCACATGGTCCGAGCTGCCTATGAGACCCCATAGGCAGGAGGTGAATAAGAAGAGGTGTCTGGAGCTGGTTTTTGCTCCTGTGTCTTAAGCACAGCCTGGACCTCATTATGCCCATCCAGCACCTCCTGCCAAGCACCATCCCAGCCCCACACACACTCTACCTGGGGGTGTTTAGCTGCTACAGCCCTGCTTGCTTTGGATACAGCAGAGAATAAGCAAATGCATCAGTGTGGGGTGAATTTCCAAGCTCAGCTCCATCTTTACCCAGTACAGGGATGAGTTGAGCTTGCAAACATAACATAACTGCAAATAAGAGGGGATCCTCTTGTTTAGAGATGCTGCAAGCTGAAATGAGTGATAAATGGGAGAGTGGTGCCCAGTTCTACTTGTGGATGCTGCTGCTGAGGAGAGACTTCCGTCAAGTGGCAGATGACAGCAGATGGAAAGTGCCATAGGAAGGTGGAGAATGGGAAGTGCAGTGGGAAGGTGGAGAATGGAAAGTGCCCTGGGAAAGGGGAGAGAAACACTGGGAGAAGCACCCAAGGACCCTAAAGTGCAGGAGGTGGGACGAAGCATCATGAAAAGCCATCTCTTCTGTTTGCTGAGCATCATCTCAGGATCTCAAAATCTCTGCATTACTTGAGCCTTGGTAGTTTTGATCCAGATGGGCTGCCTGAGCTAATTCCCAGCTTGCACGAGAGACTGGCAAAATGGAATGGAAGACCATCAGTGGTGATCCTCTTAGTGCTGCTGAGAACAGACTGGTGCCATTGCAGCATCCTCCTCTCCCCACCGCCCTCCACCAGACAAAGCTCCTTTATTGCAAGGCCAGAGCAGGGACGGGAGAAAAACCAGAGCCAGTAAAGCTGAGGCTATATTAAGGCATAGAACACCACAAAAATAAGTGCCTGCAGTCCCAGCAGCGCTAAACCTATCCGCTGACTTCCCTTCCCAATCCAATCCCGACCTGACCCCGGTGGGAAGACGCCTGTAGTCGTAACCACCCCGTCACGAGAACACAAAGCAAGGCATTTATCTGAGTGTTTGATTGCACAGCTCGGCGCTGTGATTTGCTCCTCGCTGCACAATAACAAAGCCAAGACACTGCAGGTAACAGCCAGGCCAAGAAGTCTGCGAGTTTCGTTCCCCTACAAGTGAGTTTTGGCACAGTAGCTACTTCACACCCAATGAATTACTTCAGCACCAGATTATACTTGCAGGCTCCAATAGAAGTGATAATAGGAACCAATTAAATTAATTTATATTTACTTTGTGAGCATATTTTCCTTTGGTAAATCTTTGCTTTAATTTGACAGATTGGAACCCTTGCATTTTGTTTTCGTTAAGAGATACGGCCCTAAATCCAGGGGAACAAATCCAAACCTGTAAATCAAAGGAGTCCTTCCCTTTCAGGTTCAAAAACATGTAGGGCATGGAGTTAAGAAGGATGTAAGCACGTGCCTGGACTAATAAAAGCACACGGTGAAAACAGGTAGGTGCCAGCATGTCTTGCTGGAAGAATATGAGCATGAGCTGGGTTGAACATGAGCATGCCAGAGCTCAGAACTGAGATAAGCTTTCATGTCGCAATGGGTAAGCTCACAAGCCAGCTTGGATGGGATGGAGCCACGTTATAAAAGGGCTGGACCCAGTTTATGCTGTTATAATTTGGCATAAACCTTAAGTGTTTAAATATTTGTGTGTTATAGTAGCATATAATGTCTGCTTTTGCGCCCAGTTTGGATGTCTCTACAGCATGCACAAATAGCTGAAGGCCTTCGTGTCGTTCATCAACTGCATACAGGATGACTGAGAAGTAAATGATGTATAAACCATTGCATTGTCTCATCCACATCTGAGGGAGCAACCCTAAGAAAGCACAGTACCAGTCAGCCTAAGAGATAGAAAAAGCTATGAAACCAGACCTGTGCCCCAGCGTGTGATGCTGTATGTTCATATCCCCATTAGCCTTCCCTATCCCACTGGCAGCCCTTCCTTCCTTGGCAAAGTGCTCCTCCAGTATCATCCCCCACTGGAACTGGTAGAGTCTTTATGCTGGCTTCCATTGATGGTGATAACTTACGGACTCCATCAAAGGCAGCAGGGCTGGGTACACTCAAGATGAGAGTGTGAACCCATGACTAAGAGATGAGGAAAGAAATATCTTTGCACTGATGATGGTGGGTTGTGAATGTGCAGGATGGAAGCAAACACATCCTCATGGCCCCTCACTTTGTATACATGGAGAGGAGCTGGGCTGAATCCTTCGCCTTCCTCTGAGCAGGAGTGGGGACATGATGGGGAAAACCTGCCCCTTTCTTTCCTTAAGGGATGAGAGTCAGTTGGTTCACAAAAGTGGACAAAGATGCCTTGGGGACACTTTGGAAAGCCATTGAGCTTGTTTTGGGCCCTAAAAATTTGCTACTTGCAATGTTGCTGTTTCTTCCGTCTATCATAGCATATGGATTTTATAGATGTAGAGTTGCTACTCGTTTTTCACCCTCTGGATCATGATTTATGGCTCCTGGAACAAAGGTTAAGCCCTCTTCCTCTTCTTGTTAGTGTTGTTTCACAGGCTTCACACAGATTGGTGCCATTGCACTCAGAAAAGCTTGTTGGTCAAGGTCCCCTAAAATCCAATATTCTCTTGATTTTGGATCTCCCATGCTTATGTGTGGGAGATGTTTGGGTATCTCTTGATGTATGCGGGGTGTTGGGTGAGGAGAAGCTCCCCATGACCCGGCTTCAGTTTGAGCTTGAGCCGAGAACCCCCCCCCATGTGCTGGGCTGCACCCCCAGAGCGTGAGCAGCAGCTCAGGGAGGGGATCCTGCCCCTCTGCTGTGTGAAGGGGAGACCCCCCCTGCAGCCCTGATCCAGCTCTGGGGCAGCAGCACAAGAGGGACATGGAGCTGTTGGAGGGAGGCCAGAGGAGGCCATGGAGATGCTGCGAGGGCTGGAGCAGCTCTGCTCTGGAGCCAGGCTGAGAGAGCTGGGCTGGGTGAGCCTGGAGAAGAGAAGGCTCCTGAAGGGGAGACCTGAGAGCAGCTCCAGTGCCTAAAGGGGCTGCAGGAAAGCTGGAGAGGGGCTTGGGACAAGGGCCTGTAGGGCCAGGCCAAGGGGAATGGCTTTAACCTGCCCGAGGGGAGACTGAGATGAGCTCTTAGGCAGAAGCTCTTCCCTGTGAGGGTGCTGAGGCGCTGGCACAGGGTGCCCAGAGAAGCTGTGGCTGCCCCATCCCTGGCAGTGTTCAAGGCCAGGTTGGACACAGGGGCTTGGAGCAAGCTGCTCTAGTGGAAGGGGTCCATGCCCATGGCAGGGGTTGGAGCTGGAGGAGCTTTAAGGTCCCTTCCAACCCAAACCAATCCGCTGATTCTACCTTGTCTCAGCGGACCCACAAACAAGAAGTCTTCAGTGCAGTGCAGTGGGGAAGGATAAAAAGACAAGCATTCGCAGGACCACAGAAGTGCTCCCATCTCCTCTGGCATATACTAGTGAGACAGTAACATCTGGCTGCCTCAGAGAGCTGGGCAGGTTCCTGTTTTCTTTGCCCATGTGAAGGCACGTTAGCAACCCAACAGCATGCTGGTGAAGCCAGGCATGCAA
Organism: Pezoporus wallicus; assembly: GCF_028554395.1. NCBI lineage: Eukaryota > Metazoa > Chordata > Aves > Psittaciformes > Psittacidae > Pezoporus > Pezoporus wallicus. The sequence goes on along the minus strand of NW_026637976.1, from coordinate 352,929 downwards.
CCAGGACAGCAACCCTGTTTGCTCCCTTCCAACTCTTTTGGAAAAGAAAAGATCAAGGAAATAAAAGCACTGAGTTAAGTGAAGGACATGCTAGACTTCCCTATTTTAGCTAATTTCCCTTTTCTGACTTATAATGTTCCCTCTTAAGGTTCCTTTTGCTTTGTAGTGGTGACTGCGGTGGAGAAATACAAATGGAGATGTGTACATGGTCTCTGCATTAGCTGCTGCATTCCCACAGGGCTGGGCTATAGATGGGGCCATCACTGAAAGCCAGTGGTTGGTCCTGCGCTGAAGGCACCAATACTGCTTGGTGCATCCCATGGCCCATCTGCCAGTCATCTGTGATGGATGAAGCTGTAGTGGATGGTCAACATCCTGAACCCAGAGGAGGGCTCCGATCCTTGGTTCTTCATCCACAGTGAGACATTTAACTGCTTTACCACCACACCCCATGAGCCATTGTTATACTTGGCTTATTCTTCCAGCAGATGCAGGTTTTCTTTTTAAAGCAGACCTTAAAAATGAAAACTATGCGAGGAGAGGTTTACGGGCTGTGTTACCATTGGGCCAGCAGTGAAGGGCCTTGGGAGCTGGAGTCAGTCTGCACAAGTATTCACGTTCTGCTTTTCACCCTCCATGAACTCCAGCAGGTTGACTGAGAAGAGCCTCTTGTGCTTTCCTGTCTACTGCAGTTAAACTGGACATCCTTTAAAGCAAGAGATGAGACTTCGCCTGTCTGTGCCAGAACACCAGAAGTGACACTTTAGGAGCCACCATAGAATCATAGAATGGTTTGGGTTGGAAAGGACTTAAGATCATCCAGTTCCAACCCCCTGCCATGGGCAGGGACACCTCACACTAAACCATGGCACCCAAGGCTCTGTCCAACCTGGCCTTGAACACTGTCAGATGGAGCAATCACAACTTCCTTGGGCACCCTGTGCCAGAGTCTCAGCACCTTCACAGTAAAGAATTCTTCCTTACATCCAATCTAAACTTCCCCTGTTTCAGTTTAAATCCATCACCCCTTGTCCCTTCCCTATAGCTCCTGATGAAGAGTCCCTCTCTGGCATCCTTATAGACTCCCTTCAGACACTGGAAGCTGCTCTGAGGTCTCCATGCAGCTTCTCTTCCCCAGGCTGAACAGCCCCATTGCTGGAACATGCTGAGAAAGCCATGAGGATATCACATTATCATTCCTTTGCCTTCTCTAGCCCTTCCCCATTCTTAGTGGAATCCTCTTGTGAGCCCTGAATGCGTCACAGCTTCTTCCTCTGTCTCCCTCTGAAAAGCTAGTTTCTGTCTTAATAACTGAAGGAGAGGAGATGATGTTATCAAACACAATGAGCACTTTAACACTGTCAAAGGCCCACACCAGACTGGGAAACAAGACTCTTGGGTTGTTTGAATTCTTGCCTCTTCACCCCTTCACCCTTCTCCCTGCTTAGATCCCTCACGTGCATTGACTGCATCAATAAAAACCCGGTTTGTACGTTGTCCAAGCTAGTGCTATGTCAACTTATTTGGAAAGGCCCCCCAAAAAGGGAAAAGTCACCCAAAAGTTTCAAAATTCTAGGAAAAACAAGTCTCATGTTAGATCTCCACCTGCTTCACTTACAGAAGAAAGGTCAAGAGCAGACTCAAGAAGGGTATAAGTTCATCCTCAGGAGAAAACACCCAGAGGCAACAGAGCCTTGTAGTCTATCAGAGGTCCAAGGCCGGAACCTAAATCAGACATATTTCATTTCAAACTGAGGCCCAGTGCTTTAACAGTGGGAATGATTAAGTGTTGAGACAAAATACCAATGAAAGGAGTAGATTCTTCCTCTTCAGATGCTTTCAAATTGTGAGCAGATGCCTGCTGGAACAGAGGTTTTAGCCAAAGCACAAGTTATTGGGTTCCTTATTGGTGTATGCGATTTTTACGGTCCATATTATATGGAGCTCAGAATAGATGATCTTATGGCCCACTGTGACTTTAAAACCTTAAAAAATAGGTAGTTCTGGATTGAAAGGAGCCAGGTTTCCTCTGGATTTGTGCCTTGAGGCTGACTGACTCTGCTTGCCTAAGAAGACACAAGATCCGATTGAAGCTTTTCTGCTTTGACAGCCATGCTGTTAAAAAAGCAGACTCTATTTCCAAGTTGAATTTATCTGGCTTCGGTGTGGTTATGGGTCTGCCTCTCTGTGCTTGACTGGCTAGAAAGCCTGGCTCTCAGGGGGTTACCAAGCAAAGCCTCTTTTGGCCTCTGATCTCCTTCAAGTGTGGTTGAGCTTGGCCAACGGAGTCGGATGCTGCTGCAGTGGGAATGGACAGATATAAGCACACACACACGCTCACAGGGAGAAGATTGCCCTAGATTCATTTCTCCAGGCTAAAAATAGAGAATAATGAAAGTTAACATTAAATCAAAGGAAAATTTATCTCTTCAGATGGATGTCGATACGTTTGAGAGCTTCCTTTGTCAAAGCGGTTGCCTCTGATAGCAGTCAGATGACCCTGAAGATCTCGTCATGTCTTTTGGGGTTATAGACTAAATAATCACATCCGCCTGACTTTATTTATTCTTGGGTTTGTAAAATGTGAGAGTCATTCAGTGCAGAAACCTGGTCCCTACTCAGTTTTCATGAGAGGTTGGCAGCTCACCCTCTAAAAATAAAAGCTCAAGTGGTATTCACTGTCTACAGCATCCGAGCCAGTTAGGATTCAATTAAGAGCATTTCTGGGCTGTATTTTAGGAGTTAGTGTCTGTCAAGCTTTTACCTTGGGGTTCTTGGGTTAAACCTTCCTGTCTCGGTGTCGTGCTGTGTGGAATAGCTTTGCTCTTTGAAGGAATCCATCTCCCTTGTCTTTCCCCCCATCACCCTCCCACAGACGCGAGGGTGAGCTGGTTTTTGGTATGTGGTAATAACAATTTGTCAGGATGCCAAGTTCAAAGCCTCTAACCTACTGCCAACGCGAAGCCCAAGAGCGAGGTCACGACTAATCTCAGACTTCTGACCTCCCAGTCACATCCACCATTACCGGATCAGAGGAGAGACGTGGAAAGGCTTATTTTGAAAGGTTTTAGATTTCAGGTGAGGTCAACAAAAGATTTGCCCAGATGGAAGAAATCAAGAGGATAATATGGAGCATATTAGGGAAGATGAAAGGCGTCGTGTAAAGCAATCTCCTCCTTTAGCCTAAGAAAGGAAAGTCTAACTGTCAGGGTAACCTTCCGGTAGTGGCAAATAAGCCCAAGCCATCAGAAAATGTAGCAGAAACCAGACATTGTCCTGGAGAAAGCAATAGAGATCCAGAGTGAGGCTGCTGGGATTTTCAACAGCTCCTAAACAGGGGAGGCTTCAACCTCTTAATACAGTGGGATTTAGGTGCCTAGACAAAAAGTCCCATGAGGCATCTTTTTGCATTTTGAGGAGTGTTTATAGCTCACTAACCCCAATGGGGGACTCGATTTGCTGCAACTCTAGACCCAAACACGTTGGAAAATATAGGCCATGTGGAAATTAAAGGTATTTGGGGTCTTCACCTACAAGAACCAGGGCATTCATGCAGCATCCAGCTCATTAACCACCTAACAGACCTGTTTCACCACATCGTTCTATGGAGATGTGTTCCCAGCCAGACTGGAAGCCCATAACAGACTTGGGAAGAAAAACCACATTTCCTGACTGCCATTGATAAAATGGAAAAAGGGCCAACAAAATAGATTTCCATTTCTGGAATCAATGTTTGGACCCATGACAGGATTTTTGTGAACTGAATTTTCCTTTAGAGGGAGGTAGGAACGTGGCTGACGTCCTGGGACATGGATAGAGTCCCCCCCTCTTCTAGATTTCTCCTTGCTGTGGTACTCTATGCCCCTATATGCTTCCTTGCAGCTTCTCTTCCATGCAGATTTGCCCCAGTCCTGATGCCCTGGAGCAGCTGGAGCACTAGTCAGTCCATTGCTGGTCATAAACAACTTGGACTGGAAGTGGGTTGTTTTGGCATTGAAGTCTAGACTTCATCTGCCAACAAGTGTACATCTATAGAAGACTGTCCTGGGCTAAAAGGATAAATTACACAGAAAAGAAGCCAATACTCCCATTATAAAAATAAGACAGAAGTTTTATTATTCAGACGTAACTGAGATGTGGACATTGATGGACGTACAGATCTCGGGACCACTTGGAAGGAGAACCAGCCCCAAAGTGCCTCTGTTGCTCTGTCCAATGCACACTGAAAGGACTTGTACAAGATAGCCCATTTTCCATTCCTTAGACAGTTTTGTTAGTGTTTTGGACACAGACAAGTAAGGGGAGATGGTGCTGTCAACCTCAGTGCACGTGGTCTTATCTGGGGTTAGCGGGGCCATTTTCAGCTTAGAGCAGACAACTGTGCGTTATGGGATTACCATATATGCATTGCATTTATGAGTATGAACACAAATGTTGTTTCAGGCATAAATCAAATTAAAGTTTAGTCTTTTTTTACGAATTCAAGTGTGCATCGTAGCCAGAATTGGAGTTAATTCCATTGTTTCCTGCAGTTTTTGCAGGCCTGGTCTAGCAAATATATCAACTTTTGTTACAGACAGAATGGGACACGCGAAGGCTCATCCCTGTGAAATCTGCTTTTAGCACCTCTTCCCTTGACTTGTGCTGCAGGAGAAGGGTGTAATGCCTCCTGCATGAAACCCATCATCCATCAGTGAGGAGCATCGCCGTAGGTTTGTGTAAAACTCCTACCCTGACCAAGGCACTCTCCCAGATAGGTGAACCTACCACATCTCAGGGAGATGACCACTGGACCTACACCAGCAAGATAAGCAACATGTTTCCTATCTCAATCCAAAGAACTCTCAACCCGCTGTAGAAATAAGACTATAAATTACAGTGGAAACAAGTCTTAGCAGGAAATGTGGGTCGCTGTGTCCAAAAATAACAGCTTTAACACTGTGAAAACAGAGCAGTTGATAGGAGGGGAGTACTACTCAAGATGTGGATTTTTGACTCCCGTTCTACTCATCTGATTTGATTTCAGTGGGAATATTGGCAGGGTGAGGAATGGTTTGTCATCAGGAACAGCCTGAAGTCCTAAATCATCAGGGGACAAATGCATGCTCTATCAAGGGCTCACTGGGCTCATTGGTTAGAGCTTGTTGTCGAAGAAGTGAACCCAAATCTTTGGGGTTAATTCATCCTTTATATAACCCAGAGATATTTTCTTTCACCTTACAAACCATTGCATTTCACTCCATTTCACTCCAGATGCATGGGGACCCATTTCCTGTAGCTTGTTTTCCCTATTTGTTCTTCTCAAAGCTTTTCCCAGTGGTGGCACACAGTCACCTTTCTTATCGATCTGGCATTAGCCACAAAAAGGGCACATACTTTTATATATGACAAAGTTCTAGTGAATTATCTGACTCCATTTTTAGGGAGAAATGATGTTCTGCACTTAAATGGAGTGCAGTAAAAGGACAGTCCCTTCCATCCCTGACTTGTGATATCCTATTGCATTCACATTCACATCGCCATTAGATGACAGCAACTGGTCTTTACTCTCTCCCTGTTGCCAAGTTGTCGCTTGCCAGAATCCTGTTGACCTTTGCAATGATAATCATCACATAATCATGACAGGGATGGGAGAAAATTCCAATTACAGGTAAGTATAAGGACATATAATAATGAAAACCCCTGCCCAGGGGACAAGCAGTAAGTGATATTTCCCTGAAGCTCTGACCCAAATCTTCAGTCTTCAGTTGCCTTTCTCCTTCCCCACCTGCTTTGATCAGTGAAACAGTTTCAAATGTTAATATTTTCATGGAATCATAGACTCATAGAATAGTTTGGGTTGGAAAGGACCTTAAGATCACCAGTTCCAACCCCCTTGCCATGGGCAGGGACACCTCACACTAGACCATGGCACCCAAGGCTCTGTCCAACCTGGCCTTGAACACCACCAGGGATGGAGCATTCACAACCTCCCTGGGCAACCCATTCCAGTGCCTCAGCACCCCCACAGTAAAGAACTTCTTCCTTAGATCCAATCTAAACTTCCCTGTTTCAGTTTGAACCCATCACCCCTTGTCCTATCACTACAGTCCCTGATGAAGAGTCCCTCCCCAGCATCCTTGTAGCCCCCTTCACACACTGGAAGCTGCTCTGAGGTCTCCACACAGCTTCTCTTCTCCAGGCTCAACAGCCCCAACTTTCTCAGCCTGTCTTATATTTTATGTATCATTTTCCTTCATATTTGCTCAGGTGAGCAAGAAGAGGTATGATCTCCACTACAACTGTGTATTTGTGCGTTGCTTTTGCTCATAAAACAATTTGAACTGTCTTCAGAAAGTCAAGCAGAGACGGATTTAGGCTTTCCCATTCAGAAATGTGAATTACTGAGTTGTAATAAATTAGCCTAATTTGATTGAAGCAGAACAAAGTGGAAATTAGGACCTGTCAGCCTTCTTTTTCCTCAGATGTAATGGAAGATGGAAATGACAAAATAAATATAAAAAGGCTCTGATATGATACAACAGAGATGCCGACAGAATTAATCCTCAGTTCTGCTGCTTATTACTGTAAGTGGCTTAAGACTATGGAAAAAAAGAAGACTCCTACTTGTTTTACTAATTTTTCCAAGTTCCAGAATGTTAAGGAAAAAAGTGAACCATAACAGCTGCTATTCAACCCGTTTCTCTCCATGGGAAACTTGGAGCACTTCAATCAACTTCCTCAAGCACCAGGTTTTGAATCCACAAAATCCCATTTTCTCCACCTTGGAGCAAAGAGCTGGACTTAAGGAAGGCCACATCCCCAGCTCTGCAAGCTCACTCTGGGGATTTATTTTCCCTCTTAATCCAGGTTGATGTTTAAAATGGAAGTGCTTTAAGCATTATTACTGAACCCAGATCACTCCATGGATATCGGAGTGGGAAGGACTGGGAGAAGTGTGTTCAATTCTGAGTTACCATCTGCTTACCCCAGTGACAGCTCAATTTATAAAGGCAAGATTACTCATCCCATAGCAATATGTTTGGCACAGGGGAGAGAAACTCACGCTTCTGTAACCAAAGGCCCTTGGAGAGCAGCAGAAGCATCGGGAAGGCCTGGCTGAGTGATTTTTGCTTGGCTTCGCTTTGGCACCCATCTCCAGCTCCCGCTGAGCCCACATTAAATGGAGCAAGAAAACTCAAACTGTTTTGTACCCATTTCAAAGGAGGGGATTTTTTCACAGCTCCCAGGTCATTTCTAACAAGCTGTGCCTACAGCAAGGTCCCTTCTGGTTCTGGCACAACTGCCGTCAGCTCTCCTACCAAAAACCAGCAGCCCACGACTGATGGTGTATGAAGTGAAACGTTGCTCATTCTTCTCCTTGGGTTTCCTCGCTGAATGGAAAGCCCGCTGTAGGTCCCTTCGTTCTTGCTGAGAATGGAGATTAATCATTCTTAAAATGAAAGGCAAGGTTTGAAAGACCTCCCTTTGAGATGGGATAAGGTGATCGCAGAGTGGGCTGCAGGAACAGTGGGCAAGTGGTCTGATTTTTTTTCCCCTCCTGGCTATTTGCTTTTTACTGTGTGGAGGAGACGCTTGGGACTGTGCATGGCAAATCCCAGACAGGCTGATATTAGTGTTTTCACCACTTTCACATCAAGTTGTGTCTGCGGAGGATCAGCACTCAGCCCTGCCACCGTGCTTTGCACAGCACATTCATTAATCTGGAGATCCAATCAATGGACCTCATCGTCCTGACAGTGATGCAGTACCATGCTCTGGCCATCTGAACCTGAATGTAGTCTGATGTTTATTCCAGTAGTTAAAGGGTGGCTACAAAGACGATGGAGACTCCTTCTTTACAAGGAGTCCCATGGAAAAGCCAAGGGGTGATGGGCACAAGTTACTGCTGGGGAGATTCCCACTGGACACAAAAGGAATCAGATCAATTCCTGATTGTCCTGATTGAGGACAACCAACCACTGGAATAATCTCCCTAGGGAAGTGGTGATTCCCCAGCGTTGGACACTGTTAAGATTGGGCTGCACAGGGTGCTGGGCCATCTGGTCTAGGTCATCCTTTGCATAGAAAGGTTGGATCAGATGATCCTTGAGGTCCTTTCCCACCTGGTGTTATATGATTCTATGATGTCATGCAGATGCACAGGGAAACCAGACCTCATGCACCACCAATGGCTCTGAAAATGTCATGATGCTAATGCAGGTCCTGGTGGAGCCCATTGTGACCCACACAGCTCCCTGTGGAACCTCAAAAAGTCTTTTGTAAATGTGGTCCACAGCTCCTTGCTGTTGCCTTTTTGGCTTAAGTGCAACCCATGGGCAGAGCATCTGGCACCAGCTTGTCCCTGAGCAGCTGAAGGTGTTCCCTGTCTTTGCCATGCATCTGCATTGTTAGGGTCACCACCACCAGATCAAATCCTTTGTTTCTTTTTGCTTGGTGCCTACAAAGAGTGGGTAGACTGATGGAGATGACCCATTTGGCGATGATGCTAATCATCACCAAACATGTCTTGTTATTTCTTAGCCTGGGGTTTGGGGAAGGAAAAAGCCATAATAAACCCACTTCATTTCTACTCCTGCTCATCTCTGGGATGGGACCAGTTCGTGGGAAGTTTTGGACTGCAACCCATAGAGTGATTCAGCTTTTCCAGTTCCAGACCAAGCAGCTGCAGCCTTCCGTGAGAGCAGCATTATCTCCCCAGGACCAGAAACACAAAACAAAGGAAGTCCCTCATACAAACATAGCATTTAAAAACCCTCTCAAAACTATAAAGTACTGCATTATCATCTGTTAAAAACAGGAACAGGAGCTGCAAGCTTTTTAAACACTTTCCCATACACAAAGGTCAGAATCTTTTATGCCCTACAGTTTTTATGAAACCCAAATATTGGGAAGCTAAACTATACAAGTGATGCCATTTAAATCATAGCTTCAGATGTTCCCAGCCCTTAGTATTGTGATGGTGATACCAGGGTGTCCAAGTTGACCGGGTGGTTTAGCTCTTGAGTTGTATTTGTCCTAAACATGGGTGTTATGGTCATGGAGAGTAAATAGTGCAGATAGAGGGCACAGGCTTGTGTAGGAATACAATGGAATCTGAAAACCATTGCACATATTTGGGCTCCACATCTTGCCTGGCCCCACAGAGGTCTATTTAATGCCTTCACGGACAGAGCCTGCTGTGGGACTCAAGGTTTGCAGTTGGGTAATCGACATCCAAGCTTAGAGGCAGTGATCAAATCTCTCACATTTTGGGTGTCAAGAACCTTGAGAAATGTGAAATTCCAGCAAACTGTGGCCATTGGAGGGTTTTATGTTAACACATGGAAAATAAAAAAGGTTCAGGAGGAGCAAAATTACTGCTCTGAAATGATCTACCTCCATTAAGGTACTGGCTGTTCACATACATCTGTACTCTGCAGTGCCAGCTCCTTCCCCTCGTGCAGTTGTATTTCCCTTTGGCTTTGTTCCCCAGTGTCTGGTGTTCACCAGAGTCTGGTGCAGTGCTGGTGTAAGGTATCAGCCTGGTGCTTGGTTTCAGTCCAGCTCCTCAAAGTTCACCATAAATAAAGACAGAAATGTGCAGAAAAGCAGCAAGTGAATGACATTTCTTCCCCAGACCCAGGCAGCTACCTGGGACCCTTGTGAGAGGGTCTTCAAATAGTGTTGAAACCTCCCCTTCCCTTCTGACTCCAGTAATTTAATCAGATATCCAGCTTGGAGAGTATCAGAAGACACACAGCTGAGATAGCGATGGTAAAGATAATTTAAACCCCAATTAAAAAGCACTAGTTTCTGTGTTTTCGCTATTGTTTTGTTCTGTGCCAGTCTGAGATTCAATGGGAGGCTTCTTCCATAGAGGAAACCCAGATTGGGCCTGGGAGGGCAAAAGGCATTTGATGAGTCTCTCTTTTCTGCTTTCTCTCATCTTTACAATGTTTATTCATTAAGAAATTGAGGAACCATCACTCTCTCCCTTCTCCATCAAATCACTGCCCTATCCATGTCCCATAGGTCATATAATCCCTCTTTTTCCTATAGGAAACAACCATCTTGCTACCCTCTTCATTTAATTACTGAACAGCTTGCACTTAACCGTTTTATGTCTTTCAACTAACACATCTACTTCAACTCCAAGCACTTGCTAGTGAGGTGTAACCACCACAGAATTTTGTTGCTCCTGTTTCAGACCTGCAGAAGCCCTGGTGTGATGGGAACCTTGTCTACTCACCAGCAGCAGATTGGTGCAATAAGGAATGTTCTCCCTACCATAAACCTTGCCTAGCAGGAGACAACCTTACAGCAGAGATGGATGGGAAGATTTCTATCCTGCTTTGTGCCTCCAATGGGGTAGCAGATATGGAGAGCATCTGTGGTCCATCATTACAGAGATGCCATCTGTAAGGTTATCATGACTGCCCATGTCTGGGTGTCATGTTTATGGTCTAAGTGAGGCACTGGGTGCCCAGAGAAGCTGTGGCTGCCCCATCCCTGGCAGTGTTCAAGGCCAGGTTGGACACAGGGGCTTGGAGCAAGCTGCTCTAGTGGAGGGTGTCCCTGCCCATGGCAGGGGTTGGAACTGGATAAGCTTTAAGCTCTTTTCCAACCCAAACCATTCTATGATTCTATGATATAATTCTCTGCCCCATCACCCTTTCCATTCTGTCCAAGGGAAGTCCTGTAATCCTGCCAGCTCTGCAGCTGCAATTCAATAGCCCATTGAACTACTGAAGGAGGATTCATCTAAGAGTGGGAAGCTAACCTGTATAGGTTGAGCCAAAGGACGCAAGGGAGATGAGACTTGGGTTGTATCCAAAATTACCTTCATTTGGGCTTTCTGGGTACTGGGAGCTTTGATCATCACAGAGTGCAGAAGAACATGTACAGCTCCAAGAAGAGGAGAATGAGAAGAGATGACCCAACCCAATAACAAATACATCTAGGACCAGTGGAGCTCCTGTGCTGCTTTGACCCATGTTTGACATATTGTCTTGAACACCACCAAATACTCCCGAGGTAAGTGTAGAAACCCGATAGCTATGGGACTCACCCATACCACAAAGACCCAGCAAGTCTGAGATGGTTTGTTGCTCCTAGGCACGAAGAGCTCTATCCATTTCGAAACCTTGATGATATCTTTGAGGAGACAACCACTCACCTCTGAACTTTGCTGAGATCTTGGAATTAGACAACTGAAAGGGAAAAAAAAAGAGGCAGAATTTAAATGTTTGAAATATGTGGGGCAGATTCCTGCCCCCAAGCTGGTGCTCAGAGACAGGATCTGCTGCTGCTTGTCAATTAAATTCTTACTTGAATTGTTTGGTATATTGTCAATAAAGTTCTTTCCCAAAGATTAAATCCTCTTGAGGCGTTCTGTGGTTAGAGATGGATTGGGGAAGAGGGTCCCACAGAAGTGGCCTGTGCTGGTAAAGAAGGGGATAAAGCAGCAGACCCTGAGACAGGGGTGATGAGAAGCTGGGAAGAGGAGAGCAGGGAAGAAGGAGGAGGAGAGGAGGAGTTGCCCTAAACGGGAATAGGTTGAGATGTTGGATATCCACAAGCAGCCCATATAGGTGGACATTTCATTGGAGAAAGTGAACTCTGCAGAAGACATGGTCAGAAGATGCTTCCTCACAAGTATTAGAGGGCGCTTGGGGGAGACACCCCCCCCCCCCCGCAGCCCCAATCCAGCTCTGGGGCAGCAGCACAAGAGGGACGTGGAGCTGTTGGGGTGAGGCCAGAGGAGGCCATGGAGCTGCTGCGAGGGCTGGAGCAGCTCTGCTCTGGAGCCAGGCTGAGAGAGCTGGGCTGGGGCAGCCTGGAGAAGAGAAGGCTCCTGAAGGGGAGACCTGAGAGCAGCTCCAGTGCCTGAAGGGGCTGCAGGAAAGCTGGAGAGGGGCTTGGGACAAGGGCCTGTAGGGACAGGTCTAATGGAAGGTGTCCGTGCCCATGGAACGGGATGAGCTTTAAGGACCCTTCCAACCCAAACAGTTATTATCTGTGATCAAACCCTCTGCTACTCTGTAGAACGTATGGGTGGACCCCCTCAACAGTGGAATCTCCCTGGCATCCCAGTGTCTCTGTAGGGAACAGCACTAAGGGAAGCAGAGGTTTTCCAATACACCAGAAAGGTGATTGGAGATGTGTTTCCTACCAAACTACACCATGATCTTGTGGTCCTTTTGGGTACAGATATCCTTACACCACAGGACTGATGCTCACATCTCAACATCCTGCAGAGGGTAATTTATTTAAAGGAGAGAAGCATGTTGCAGAGGAAGGGATGGGGGAAAAGACAACATAACTTGCATGGCATTGAAAGCCAATGGTGGATGTTAAAGTAGAAGCTAAACTCATTTCCTCACAGCAGCCCAGGGATAGGAGAACCGTATAGCCGTGAGATGATGGCTTTGCCAGCCACAGGTCTGCATTGTTATAACTCTTCTGCAGCTGAACTTTCTGGTGTTACAAGTAGTTGACACAGATGTAAAAGTTATTGGGTCGAAGCCCCCCAACCCCTCTCTCTATTGCAGCCTTTTCCTTGTTGCACTTAGAGAACTTCTTTGCCTAGCTCTGTTTATTCAGCCAGCTTTGGTGTTGGATGTATTTGAGCTTCTTGCCACAAATGCCCCTCTGTTTCAGTGTCAGGACTGACTATTTAGGAGACGATCAGCCTCAGGAAGAAATTCCACATGCTGTAATAATGTGCCATGACCCTGGCACATTCTCTCCGTGGCAGTGGATATTTATACAGATCACAAGAGCATCACAGTACTTATGTTTTCACATTACAAAGGGAATCAGAGATTCTGAAAGGAGATAAATCTTCAGTCTCCAGCACAAATCTGATGTAAAACTCCAATAGCTTTTAACGGGGAATGTTGTTTTCTTGTTAATGTGTTACTGTGGTTTTTCATTGAGGGTGAATGGAGGATTTGTGAATACAGAGACTTTAAATACTTGAGTTTTCTTCTCAGAAGGAAAAGAAGCAGAGCATTTGAATAGAAGCAAATACATTTTCTTTTTTCCATTGAAAAGACTTTCTTAATACCTCCAAAAGGTCTGATGAGGCAATATTTGTCCATGTCTGCTCTGGGGGGTTAAGTCAATGTTTGCTGGAAGTTAGAAAGAGATTCCTGCTATTGATCCACGTTTCTTATTCTGGATTTTCTTGCAGTCTTCCTGACACGTTTGTTCCTTGCCAGAGTCTGAGACAGGACATGGGATTATTCATGACTCTGGTCCAAACTTGGCAGCCCCCCGCACTTGAGCACGCTTTGCACAGCACAGTTAGGAGGCCAAAACAGGGTCCATTTAACCCAAAATAGGGTAAAATGGGTTGAAATGCGAAGGGAGAGCTCTGGATGTGCCAAGTTGAGAGAAAATCTCAGTCCACGCACCTATTGGGTGGAGAGTAAAGTGTTTTCCCCACTTGCTTCATGCCAGAGCATCTGCTGGTCCCAATGGCTGGATTGGGCATTGAATTGAACTCCCAGGTCTGCAAACCATAAGGCTGAGGCACTCATATATAAACTCCTGCCAGGAAGGAGTTCAACACCCTCATCCATGGACTATTTCTTTCACCTGTCAAGTCTTTTGGCACCATCTTCTTCCATCCTGTTGGTGTTTAGAGGCTCCGGAGCAGAAATGTAATGCAATCATAGGGGCTGGAAAAGAAACAGATTGAACCCACTTTGCTGAGCTTACTGCAAAGGGTGGGCTTGAGACACCCACCTGGAAAGTCTTTGGAGGCAAATATCCACTGCCTATGCCCCTTGCTTAAAATGCCTCATCTGGATAAAATTAAAGAAATCCCAACCCTCTCCCAAGCACAAGAGTGCATTTAGCAGTTAGCAGAAGGTCACAATTAATTTCTCTGCGAGGAAATACTATGTCCCACACATATGAGCAATTTACTTCCCTTAATTTGTGTGCTAGCTGTGGGCTGCAGCTCGTTCCTGTGTTTGCACGTAGCAGATATAGACAGACCCACACAGAAACACGTCCATGGAGATGTTTTGTTTCCACTGACCAGACTCAAGAGACAGAAGAAAGAGAATTGGCAAGAAGCAGCTATTGGAGGTGGAATCATAGAATCACAGAATGGTTTGGGTTGGAAAGGACCTTAAGATCATCCAGGTCCACCCCCCTGCCATGGGCAGGGACACCTCACACTAAACCATGGCACCCAAGGCTCTGTCCAACCTGGCCTTGAACACCACCAGGGATGGAGCATTCTCAACTTCTCTGGGCAACCCATTCCAGTGCCTCAGCACCCTCACAGTAAAGAACTTCCTCCTTATATCCAATCTAAACTTCCTCTGTGTCAGTTTGACCCCATCACCCCTTGTCCTATCACTCCAGTCCCTAATGAAGAGTCCCTCCCCAGCATCCCTATAGGCTCCCTTCAGACACTGGAAGCTGCTCTGAGGTCTCCACGCAGCTTCTCTTCTCCAGGCTCAACAGCCCCAACTTTCTCAACCTGGCTCCATACAGGAGCTGTTCCAACAGCCCCTGAGCATCTCCCCTTGGAATGGAGAGTTGAATGGAGGCCAGGTTTTGAGCCCAAATGCAGAAGGCAATGTGTCCACCACATTAAGATATGCAGAATACTGTTGAATGCTTGTAACTTTTAGCATCCCCATGCTCTCTGGTTCTGAAATACGCAGTTTAACCTGATGACCCACAGAGGACCTTAGACTTGGGGATCTTGATGGCTCAATCTGGCATGGATAGGGGCAGGAAAGTGTGTGCAGAAGTCAGAGAGCTCCACAGCTTGAGGTCAAATCAAAGTGTAAGGACAAGATTAGCCCCTGTTCCCTCTGTGGCTCTATTCAGGACAGCTCAGTGGCATCCAAATCAGACCAAGTGCTCTCTTTTGGTAAAATCACTGTAAATTTTTCATTGAAGCTGTCAAGTTCTGGACTGTTTCATAAGATCCAAGCAATGATCTTCATTTTGGTGCCTCACAACATACTTTGTACAAAGCAAGGTTTGTCTCCTTTGAGATTTCCAAAAAGGAGGAGGAATCCTGCTGGCAAAGGTGATGATCTGAGACAGAAATCAGTGGGAGTCTAAGCAAAGCTGCGTGTGAAGAGAGGTAGCTGGGAGTTAAGGCAAAACAGAGCATCCAGAGCACCTCATCTGAGGATAAACCTCTGTAATATGTCTGGTTTGGCAAGCTGGATGGGGAACTTCCTTCATTGTTGTCACTGTCCTGAGGCATGACTCTTGCTTCATTGACTGCTTCTGGGGACAGAAAGTAGGGTTTGCCCATGGGATGAATGATGTTGGGATGTGAGGTGCTGGCAGTGCCTGCTTGGTCCTACAGCAGTCACACTCACAGGACTGGGAAAACATTTAGGGAGGCAATGCCTGG
This sequence comes from Pezoporus wallicus, assembly GCF_028554395.1. Classification (NCBI taxonomy): domain Eukaryota; kingdom Metazoa; phylum Chordata; class Aves; order Psittaciformes; family Psittacidae; genus Pezoporus; species Pezoporus wallicus. Next base: position 337,550 of record NW_026637976.1, on the reverse strand, counting down.
CCATGGAAGGAATCTGGAGCAGAGCAGGAAGAGTAAGAAGCACATATAGCACATTTGCTTCATGCCCCATGCAGCTCTTTTAGCTGGTGAGGATCTCAAAACCTCCCCTTTGTTCAATTTCCTTATAAAAAGGAGGATGGAGCGCAGATTTATGCAGTACCCTTCCTTGAGGAATCCTAGACAGGTTTGGGTTGGAAGGGACCTTAAAGCTCCTCCAGCTCCAACCCCTGCCACGGGCAGGGACCCCTTCCACTAGAGCAGCTTGCTCCAAGCCCCTGTGTCCAACCTGGCCTTGAACACTGCCAGGGATGGGGGCAGCCACAGCTTCTCTGGGCACCCTGTGCCAGCGCCTCAGCACCCTCACAGGGAAGAGCTTCTGCCTGAGAGCTCAGCTCAGTCTCCCCTCGGGCAGGTTCAAGCCATTCCCCTTGGCCTGTCCCTACAGGCCCTTGTCCCAAGCCCCTCTCCAGCTTTCCTGCAGCCCCTTTAGGCACTGGAGCTGCTCTCAGGTCTCCCCTTCAGGAGCCTTCTCTTCTCCAGGCTGACCCAGCCCAGCTCTCTCATTCCTGCTCTTGTGTGTTGTGAGGCAGATGTATGCAGGATGAACATTTATCCAGGAGAAAAATAAGACTTAGAAAGACTCAGAAAGATTTTACTGAGGATGGTAAATGGGAAGGACCCCCATAATCCAAAGGCATGGACTGCCCTTGACCCCATGTCTGTGCCCTATTCACTTGCGGTGACACCAACAAGTTGTGAGGTGCTTTAGAAGGCACACTTGCCTCTCAACCAGTTCCAACATAGGGTCAAACCTTCAGCCGGGCTAAATCTATGTGACTCCATGGCACAGGAGACATCAAGAGCTGTAAAGCACCTGGGGTCTAGGCTTATGTTTCCCAGCAGTGAGAACTGGAAAAGACCTAGGAGAATTCCAACCCATTTGTCTTGCTGAGGCAGAATTGCTCCTCACAGCATATTTTCTCTCTCTCTGCCCTGCCTGATTTCAAAAGCAATGGGATGTTCCCCAAGGTGCCTTTGAGGGGATTCTTTCCAGCTCGCCTTGTCAAGGCTTTGGAAATAGATGAATATGGCAAAGTCAATGGCTGGGAAACCAATCAAGCTCTTTAGATGTGGAAACACAAGGTTGGACCCCCCCGTGAACGGGTCTGTTCAGGGAGCAGAGTTTTACCCTAGAAGCAAACCCCATTCTCTCCCCACATCCTTGCTGGGTTTGATGCTAGTGCTGCTGTCTATTGTTCTGTGCGTGGTCCAACTGTCCCATGTCTCCTTCTCTGTTTCCTCCTGTTACAACTCAGCACCGGGTGCTCCAAGGTCAGGGCTGCAGAAGGAAAGACAGAGTTTATTGTGTTCTAGCATTATAAAGACAAATGTGCCCATCAGCGTGGTTCCACCCTCCCCTGCTAACCCTTCTGAGTGCACACAGTGGTGGCCATGAAAACCCCCTGCAGTCAATGAGGAAAGAAGCCTTCTTTTCTTCTCTGTGTGAAAATCTATGCCACAGATCTATGACATTCCTGTCAAAATCTGTGCCAAGCTATGTTGGCTTTGAGGCAATGGGAGTTTCAGCCTTCAGCCCTTATTGTTTGTGCTGTGTTAGACCCCAGGGAGCTGGATCCAGCTCTTATTACAGTGAAGGAGGGGCGGACTCGTGGTGGTTGACATTGACTGAAAGAGTATTGGGTAAGAGGAGATATGGGGATGCCTACCAAAAAAAAACAATAAAACAAATCTCCAGATTGTCTTAGGAGGTCTTCAAATGAAAGTACAATGAGGAAAAATCAACCAACCTGTGGGTATGCCAAGGAATGTAAGGGAAAACCAGAGGGATATGGAAAGACCCTCGGTTTGGCTACGTCAAGACATGAAGACAGGCTGAGGAATTTGGGGCTGTTGAGGCTGGAGAAGAGAAGCTGTGTGGAGACCTCAGAGCAGCCTCCAGTGTCTGAAGGGGGCTACAAGGATGCTGGGGAGGGACTCTTCATTAGGGACTGCAGTGATAGGACAAAGGGTGATGGGTTCAAACTGAAACAGGGGAAGATTAGATTGGATATAAAGCAGAAGTTCTTTACTGTGAGGGTGCTGAGGCACTGGAATGGGTTGCCCGGAGAAGCTGTGAATGCTCCATCCCTGGTGGTGTTCAAGGCCAGGTTGGACAGAGCCTTGGGTGCCATGGTTTAGTGTGAGGTGTCCCTGCCCATGGCAGGGGGGTTGGAACATGATGATCCTAAGTTCCTTTCCAACCCTAACTCTTCTATTCTTTGACCCCTTTGTACAGAGCACAGCAAACCTGGGAGCAGGCTGAAATACAAAACAAAGAAAACTGGACATCAGGAATTGAAGGAGGCTAAACCTATCTCCCTTGAAAATGGTCTGAAGGACCAGTCTGAGGCCGACTTTTCAAAGGGACACATGAAATTGGGGCTGCTTTCCAAACAAGAGAAGGCTTCGAAACCATCAGGAGGCAAGTCATGAGTTTGTGCTGAAATAGAGGTGGGAAATGATGGCACAAATGTTGCTGAAATACGCTAATCTATTTATTTCAGGCTGAGCAGAGTGGATCACTTGGAGAAACAGGCACATTTTTGGATAGTTGTGAGCTCTTGAAAGGCTCATGACAGTTCTTTGGAGCCCGGTATTCTTTCAAAGGCTTGCATTGGAAAGTTATAAAGGAAGGCATAATTCTAGATCAATGAGTTTTTGCTGCTCATGTGGATATATTACTTCATGTGTCTTTTACTCATGTAGGTATGTGACTACTTTTTATGTCACTTTGGAACCAGTTTGTGCTGAAACTGTGGGTGTCTGAAAAGATCTCCTGGGGCCAAAAGACATGGGGATAAAAGTCCTCCCTGCGGGAACAGCAAGCAGTTGTGCTGATGATTGAATGCATAGCATATGAGCACGCTCATTTCTACCCTAGGGTCTTTGCTGCATCAGCTAAATGCTGGGCTGTTGGCGTGATTCGGAGCTGAAGTCTTGCCCGGTGCCAGGGGCCACAGCAGGGTCCTGGTGAGATCCAAATCTGGGTAATGAGAGTTTTGTAAGACACAAACTTTACAAGGAATCCCATGGAAAAGCCAAGGGGTGATGGGCACAAATCACTGCTGGGGAGATTCCCACTGGACACAAGAGGAAAATGTTTCCCAGTGAGAACAAGCAGCCATTGGAATAATCTCCCCAGGGAAGTGGTGACTCCCCAGTGTTGGATACTGCTAAGATTTGACTGCACAGGGTGCTGGGCCATCTAGGGTCATGCTTTGCCTGGAAAAGTTGGAGCAGATGATCCTTGAGGTCCCTTCCAACCTGGAATTCTCTGATTCTATGAAAATGTTGTTCCTGCAGACCCAGATGAACATGGGCCCAAGCTGATGGAAGATGCACCATGGCTGCACCCCACTGGAGCATCTGTGGCTTCCCAAGCCCCAGTGTACAGGTACATGCCAGCAATGTACCAAATGATCCTCTGCACTGCATACATGCCAGGCTGTTAGGTCTGTGTTTGGTGGGATGGCACATCAGGCTGTTCAGGGTTTCCTGCCCATTTACTGAGGTATGCAGGAATTTGGGAAGGAATCTATGCCATCCCCTTTCCAAGTCTCAAGTCACTCAGCTCTCCATTGTTTCCCTGATTCCCTTCATGCTCCATTTCTTCTCCAGATCCCTCCTTACCCATCCCTTCCTGACCCTGGGGACGTCACCACCAGGTGAGTCCATGGCATGTCCTTTGCACCTCCTGATGGTTAAAGGGTTTCATTTATTCCCTTTGCTTGCAATGGAGGGATTAACTTGGTTTCAGACCATGCTTTCAACGTGATGTGAGCAGTAGCCAGGGGGTTGGTGTCTGTGGCTTGCATGTTTTAGCAATCATATTTGATGATCAAAGCACAGGGAGGCAGGTATGACGGGATTTATATTCAGCAGCTTCATTGCTGACTTCTCCAAACTATACCATACTGAGCATTATTGCCTTTCAGCTTTATTGCACCTTTATTATACCTGGTGCTCCAACGCCAGGCTGGGCAACCTGGCAGGAGGCTGGAACCAGATGTTCTTTATGTTCTCTTCCAACTCAAACCATTCTGTGATTCTATGACCCCAGTCTGCCCCAGCCCCTTTGCCAATTTCTTAGCTCTCTTACCCAGACAGCTTTGATCAGCTCTGAATCAAGAGAAGCAAAGGGCAATGGGGCCAGCTTTAAAATTAGACCTGTAAGGAGTCCTTATCTCCAGCTAGGCTTTATCAGACGGGTAGACGAGCCTTATCGCACCCCGTAATCCCCTCTTCTGGAGGCTCTTGAATGCCAGCGACAGCAAAAATGTGCTCTGTTGAAATTGTCGCCTGAGGAAATGTGAAATATCACACGAGGGCTCCTTTATCCTTGGCTGTGGCCATGTTTCATCAGTGGATGGAAACTGATGGATTGGAGAAACTGAAGTATCTTCCTTCTTCGCCCAGCTCACATTCTGCAGGACATGGGGAGATTATCCTGCCGGTAGCCCCCTTCAAAGAGCACATTAATGTCACCAGGGAGGTTCTCTGCTGTAATAATGCTGGTGTTGTTTTGAGTCCATCCATATTTGAATCTTAATGTTTTACTTCAGATCGGTGCTGGAAGTGTTTGATGTGGTGCCAGCCACAAACCAAAATGTATTCTGCAGAGGGAAGGGATGGAAAGGATCCTACCCTGAGACAAGGGTCTTGAATAGGATCATAGAATCCCAGCCTGGTTTGGGTTGGAAGGGACCTTAAAGCTCATACAGTTACAACCCCCTGACACAGGCAGGGACACCTTCCACTAGAGAAACTTGCTCCAAGCCCCTGTGTCCAACCTGGCTTTGAACACTGCCAGGGATGGGGCAGCCACAGCTGCTTCAGCACCCTCACAGTAAAGAACTTCTTCCTTATCTCCAACCTAAATCTCCCCTGTTTCAGTCTGAACCCATCACCCCTTGTCCTACCACTCCAGTCCCCGATGAAGAGTCCCTCTCCAGCATCAGTGTAGAATGGAACTCTCAGACCCAAATGGCCTGGAAAAAAATGGGTTGAAGTATTATGCTTGGCCCTGAGGCAGACAAATACAATCCTGATTCCAAACAACTCCTCCCCTTTACTCCATCCACTTTCTCTTGGGGTACCTCTAGCTTTGCATTATAAACCCTAGCATTATTTCTCCTAGCTGGGGTGTCACATTCATCCCATGAGCTTCTTCCTGCCTGAAGTTGGCGGCTGACGGTGAACATCACCCCATTCACGAGCTTGGCTGAGGTTGTTTAATTCACCCTCTCTGGGATATCCTCTTTCAGATGCTAAGTCTGGGTCAGCAGCCAACCCCCAGGCGAGGTCTCATTGCTGCTAGATTTGACAATGGGAAGGTTTCCACCTCTCTCCATTGAAACATGGGCTGTGGAGCCGTTGTTTGCTTACAGAGCAGCTCCAGGATTCAGTAACCTGAACTAACACACTTCCTACAGGCTCTTCGCATTCACACTCCCTCTGCTTCTATATTTTTAATGAGCTCTTGACATTTTTACTCTTCCCCTCTCTGCCGCAGGGATGAGCCTGCGATCCGCAGCCCTCACACTCTGCAGCCATAGTGGGACCAATTTCCAGGTGTCCCGCAGCTAAAGTGGTGCAGGAGCTGCAGCATCCGCATCCATAGACCCCCCCCGGCCCAGAGCCTTCAGCACGGGTGCCTTGTAAAGCACATTGTGCATTTCCAGGGCTTCATAAACAGCAGCCAGAGAAGCCGAGATGAGGAATCGTTCTCCCCTCCTGCTGCTTTTCCCTCCGTGTTGTGATCTGGTTGATAAACCAGCAACATACAGGGATATGCATTTACTCTACTCTTTATCACCTTGGATAACGGGTGGTGTCAGCTTGCACTGTTTCCCCCTTCTTTTTTAAGAGGGTGTTCTTACATCCTGCTTCTCTCCCCACTGTTTATAACTTGATTTTGAAAGAAGGCTCAGAAATGCCTCCTCCAGGCTTCCTGGGTTATAGTCTAATCAAACCTGAAGGACGACAAGGAGAAAGCAGAGGGAACAAGACCATTTTGGCTACTGTGAAAAGCTCCATCAGCATTCAGTGTTCAAAGACCTACTGTGGTCTCATCCAGCATCTGAAGATATAATGTGGTCTCTACAAGCTCCCTCTGTAGTCAGGAGGCTCCTCCAACAGCTCAAAGCAGAGCCTCACTGCTGCAGACACTTTGTGGTCCAAGTCGGTCCCTGGGGTCTCTGCTTTGACATCCATTTACCCAGGCTGAAATCCATTTTCACACTCTACTTCCCTGTTCCACAGAGGAAGAGTGGAAGGAAGGGGGTCAGAGGGCTGGAGCATCTCTCCTATGAAGACAGACTGAGAGAGCTGGGCTGGGTCACCCTGGGGAAGGCTCCTGAAGGGGAGACCTTAGAGAAGCTCCAGTGCCTAAAGGGGCTGCAGGAAAGCTGGAGAGGGGCTTGGGACAAGGGCCTGTAGGGCCAGGCCAAGGGGAATGGCTTGAACCTGCCTGAGGGGAGACTGAGCTGAGCTCTTAGGCAGAGGATTCTATGATTCTATGCAAAAGGGATGGGACCTGCGCTGAGGAATAACTGCAGCAGGGAGCAAAGGGATGCTCTTGTGCACAAACATGCAATGGGAAGGTGTCTTCTTGACCCACCTAGGGGCTCTGCACCCAGCACTTACTGTACCCTCCTATATATGTATTTGTACTTACGCCAGCTGCAATATTTATGCAACACGGATGGACGCCTGGAGTCTGAATTACTCCAGCAGTGGGAAGCCACAAGTCACAGCGTTTGGCACAGTGGGTACATACTTCCAGCACAGAAGTCCCTGCAGAGAGAGGAAAAAGCTGCCAGCTGCCATCACAGGCTCTTCTCTGCTAGGAGCCTTGTTTGAAGGCTTGGATTTGAATGCAAGTTCCCCACAGATGAGGTGACACTTTGCTTTTTACCCGGAGGCAGATGAAAGATCCACTTGAACACGGAGCCGGGGAGCCTGGCCCACCCAGCCCAGCGGGAGCTGCAGGATGGATTGGCTTTGTGGCCAAGGGCAGCCTGTTTGCAGAGGGGAGCGATGCTGGCATCTCCTTCAAACAGATTCCACTCGCTCCAGCCTTGTCTTAATACCCGCTTTGAGCTCTGCAGTTAAACATCTTTGTGTTCCCTTTCTGAAACGACACACGGAGCGGAGCAGGCTCCCAGCTCTCGAGAGCAAAGGGATGCTCAGACACTGTGGGTTTGTTTCCCTTCGAGGATGTGTGCCTGGATCACACCCAAGTGAGACAAAAACAAATATGCAAAGTGCATCAGGACAGAAATGAAAGCGGCAGTGGGTCATGGCTTTCCCCACACTCCATGGTCTGCAGATCTAAAGCATCCCTCAGATTAGCTTGCAAGGAGCACCACAGTCTATGAAGCACCCCCCTGGCCAAAACATTTGATGACTCCAGCTCTCTGAAGCTACCCCATTCACACGTTGCCAGCTGATTTGGACAAAGGGCTCTGTGAAATTTTGACAGAAGAAATACATCTGCAGTTCTTGACTTCTCTGCTGTGAGTTTGAGCTGACGATGTGCTGAGATTTAAAGGGAGAAGACTGAGAAATACTTGCTCTCATCCCTTGACATGAATTATACAGGGCTAAGACAGTTTTTAAAGTCAGAAGAGTGACAGAAGGGTTGGAGCACAAGGAGCATCTGGAACAGAATCTGCCAGCTCAGACACAGCGTTGTGTGGGACCCCCATTGTACCCTCAGACTCCCCTGCTTTCCCTCTAGACACATTGCTGAAGCATTAGGAAGCCACAAGACCCAACCTGAACTGTTCCAGCCACTCCACACTGTCTAAATACAGCTCACAGGCTCTTAGTGCTGTACCTGTGGCCTGGTGGTGCATACCCTTCCAAGGTCAGTAACGCTGTGAACATCAGTAGGAACTCTCATGGGAAGGACACCAGTGAGAGGAAGAAATGGCCCTACAGACATGGCAAGGCTGTTGTGCACTCACTATAGATCTCCTTGGGTGGACAACATGCAGTCCACAGCACAGCTGAGCCTCCACCACTTTGCCATCACCTTCAACCCAGGCAAAGCTTTCTCTTACACATTGATTCAATCGTGTTTCCCTCATCTACCCCACAGCCCTCTTGGGGCAAGTTGTTCCCCATTCTATTTGCAGATTGAGAGACAGATGAGGTGTTGGGAAGCCATGTTACACCAAGACCCGAGATGGGCTGGGCTTTGTGCTTTGCTCTCGATAACTCTTCAGCTGGGAGTGTGTGCGAAAGGCATAAATCAGGAATCCTCTTATAATCACCAAATCAAACTTCTCTTCCCTCTCCACGGAAGGAACTCGAGTGTTCAAGGCCAGGTTGGAAGAGGTTTGGAGCAACCTGCTCTAGTGGAAGATGTCTCTGCCCATGGCAGGGCGTTGGAACTGGATGAGCTTTAAGGTCCCTTCAACCCAAACCCAAATCTGAGATTCTGTGTTCCTATGACCATAGGCAGCAGCACAGAAGACCACCAACCTTCCAACCCAAACCATTCCATGATTCTATGAATAACCTAGTGTGATGCAGATGAAACCTTTACTTCACGTTTGTGCTGATGGCTTTCTTGTGTCCTAAAGCAGCAGATCTCATAAGTGGAAATCAGCAGGGGCTGTAGATGGAAATTCTCTGAGCACATTAGCCAGAGGGGAAAGGCTGCCTGCACAGCTGGTAAATATGCCATCTGTAAGGGTGTGAATCGCTGCTCCAAGGCATGACTCTGCAGAAGGCATGTAACACTTCTAAATGCATGTACCAGTAGTCTTTCCCGAAGGGCAAATCAGTTAATGGCTCTGGGGAGCTGTTTATCTCTGCTATGGCTGTATTCCCTGGCTTTTCTTTGCTTGGTGATGGAGAATCAAGTTTGTTTGTGATAAAGCTTCTTGAGGTTGTATTCATTTATTCTGCTTTGGATGTGATTGTCAGTGTGTGACTGGTGTTTGGGGAGAGCAGGGGGAGGGTAAGAGTTCTCACATCTTTCAGAAAGAAAGGTAAATTGCTTTTCCATGTCACAGACCTTGGGTTTTGGACCTGGGCACCTAAATCTGCAGGTCAGAGATTCACCAAGACCCTCCCAAAGACTGCATCTATGGTTCAACTTTCAGGTGACAAAACTGGCTTGTGGAGACACATAAAAGTGCAACCTGTGAGTAGGAAAAGAGTCGGTGATCCCCCAGATAAGCTAAGATTAGCAGAGCTGGGTGGCTGTAGGGAAAGCAGTTATGGGTGCTCTGGGAGAGCATCTTCTCCCACCAGCACAGCTACTATAAAAGGCTGCCCTGTGGCTAGGATTGCCTGGTATAATGACCATGATGATGGGATGTTTCTAGGGTAGAAAAATGGCAACTTACCCAAGTGGAAACTCATCCATGCTGAGAGTGGCTGCTGTTATCAAAGACCACACTTGACTGACTTCACCTACCAGTGATGGATGGGGGATCCTAAACCATAGGCTGCATCCGTGTCCCCTCACACTTCCTACATGTAAGGCATGTGGGAAGGGTCTTCTGCCCCTTGTTAGGGTCTTCGAATCATAGGATCCCAGATGGAAAGGGACCACAAGGATCATCTGGTCCAACCTTTACAGGCAAAGCATGACCTGGACTAGATGGCCTAGCAACCTGTCCAGGCCAATCTTAACAGCGTCCAGCGTTGGGGTGTCACTACTTCCCTGGGGAGATTATTCCAATGGTTGGTTGTTCTCATTGGGAAAATTCACTTCTTGGGTCCAGTGGGGATCTTCCCAGGAGTAACTTGTGCCCATCACCCCTTGTCTTTTCCATGGGACTTCTTGCATAAAGGAAGTCACCATCTTCTTTGTATCCACCCTTTAACTACTGGTAAATGGGGATAAGGTCTCCTCTGAGCTTTCTTTTCTCTAAGCTGATTTTGTCCAGTCTGCAGTGACTTCTGCTGTTTCCCTGCTTGTTTTACCAACCTCTGTAATAACACCCTGCTTTTCCCCTGGGTTTGCAACACCTCGGGGTCTAGCAACACCTGGAAAAGAAATTAAAGGCCATTTTTTCCTATCTCCATTTTCCCAGGTTAGTAATGAATAGGTTGTATAAGCTCCAGGTTCACCCTCCAGGCTCTCCCACCCTGAGGAATGGGAGCAGGAGGGAACAGCATCATAGGGAGAAAAGCTGATCTCTTAAATGGAGAGACAAGATGTGCCCCCCTTTGTATGCTCCCTCAGGGCAAGTACAACCTGACTTGGTGCATGAAAGGAGACACCAGGAATGGGATGCTATCAGAGCTGGTCCAAGAAGGATTATCTGGCTGGGAAGGTGGTGGGTTCCTTTGCAAGAAGAAGCTGAAGGGAATGCCTGTGCTGTGATTGTAAACACTATGAATTACTGTGCGTGATCTTTATGATCTGTATCTAATGCAAATGCTGTCTGTCTCCAAGGTGGTAAATCATCTCCCCCAGAGGATTTAATAACAATTATCCTGTGTTACCTGCAGCCAGTGTTTCTATTTAAGGAACTATATAGAGTAGGTGTGCGTTTATTAACCAGAATTTTAACATTTATATGAGACACTTCTAAATGTTAATCAATCCTCAGCATTCCAACAAGGCTTAATTGAGTGTAAATAAGGAGATTATATCTATAAAGATAGCCACAGAGATCACCACTATTTTTAGCAAGGGGGCTGGAACTCAGGGGCTCAATGCTCATACCACAAGGCACATCGCAGTCATGGGCTTGGTATTGTGTAGGTAGACACATATGCACCTAGATTCAATGTGAGCAACATGCCAGTGGGGTGAATGCACCATGATGTGCAGATGTGGGTCTGACATAAAGAGGGTTTTGGCAAATGGGTAATCTCCAGACATGCATATGTGTGGTTGGAGATAAACCCTGTTGTTTCCCACGTCCCAGTAGGAATGTCTGAAGCTGCTCTTTGCAAGCAGCTCTATAAGCTCAGGAGAAAACCCGGACTTTCCTTTGTGCCAGAAGCCTGGATGCAATGTCAGGGCCACGACTGCAGTGGAAACACAGAAGCAAACCTGACTTGAGAAAATAAATAAGTGCAACTGATTCGGAGTCCTTGAGTCAAATTAATTTCACGTGCAATTCTCTTGAAAAGAACCAAGAATGGCTCAGAGCCATTCTGTCCATAACAGATGTTGGGATCTCTTTCCTAGTAGTCGAATCTCTTCACTGTTGAGTGGTCTTGACCCATTGCTTGTGGGTCAGTTGCTGTTCACGGTCTTCTGTCATTCATGGAAAAGGGAAAAGCAGTGGAGGTCATGGGTTCTTGGAAGACACAGCGCAACAGTGCTTGACCATTCTACTTGCTCTGGATTGCTTGTTTATGGATGGATCATCAGGGAAGTACTGGAAAAGGGGAGGGAACATCGAACTGATCCACATGACATTGTGCAAACTGGTTGCGAGCTTAGATGTAAACGACCCTCATGGCTCTCCATGTCACTTTTCAGAGTAAAGCTTTACTAATGAAGGCCCAATTGGAAACGACTGGTTTGCACTGACAAGCTGCTGCTCCCAGAAAGAGCTGGCCTGACTTCTCAACAATCACTCACATGAGTAAGCACTGAGGAAACACAGTTTGGCCTGGAAGGAGCTAATAAGCATAGAGATAAAATCTTATTTTGAAAGCAGCAACAAAGGACACGTAATTTATATCTCGGTGGGTGACTTCATATGTTTTGCAGAGTTTCTCCAAAATGTATGGGAATTCATAACTCATTTTTACAATGTATTGCATTAAAATAATAAATGTCAGGAAGTTGTTTTTGGGGAGAGAAAGAAAAGTCTCTGAGCAGCGCTGAGGGATCAAAGGAGGTTTTGACAGGGAGAGACTCCTGTTGACTTGAGGGGCTTTGGATCAGGCTCGAGACTGGCAACAGAATGGACAACAGTAAATAAAAGTGAGCCTGTCAGGCATGCTGGAGCTTGGGTAAGCTGGAGGAGACTGGGAGCTGACTGTGATGTCTTAGCACAAGTTGCAGGGAGTTGTGTGCTGACCAGAGCCTTGCCACTGCACATAGTGGGATCCCATTGCTCACCTAAATGGCAGTATCCACAGATGAGTCAAGACAAAGGAAATGAGAGCGGAGGTGGAGGAGAGAGTGAGGATTAGAGGATTGGAGGAAAAACAGCATTCAAGGGGAGAAACCATTCCAAATCCTACATTTATCCAAGGAGAAGGACTGTTGCATTAAAAGGCTGTACATAATTTCTGGGGTTATTAATTTCCTTCATGTTGGAAGAGTTATTATCTCTGTGTGCTCCCATTCTTTTCCTTAATGCAGGAATATATCATGTGCTGCTCAGCCGAGGCAGCATTGCATTTTTCCATGCACATCAGGAAAAGCACAAGACAAAGCCAAACAGGTAACTATGTTCACCTTGTCCATCCATAGCACAGCAGCCTCAGACACTTACAGGACTTGTGAGACATCGTTTGAGTTGGGCAATGTTGTTCCTCTCTCTACCTACAAGAGATGCGTTTTGCCACAGAATGCCAGTCATGGCTGGTAGGCTTGTGTTGGGCCATGGCTGATGGGCACTAAGATCACCAAGTATAGGAGGAACTTGAACCCTTTGTGATCTAACCAACATAAGCTGCTGCCTGTCCTACAGCAGTCACTGGTGACATGCTCTATAATCAAGAGAAAACCCAACAAAGATATCTACTACATGGATGCCCTGCCTTTTGGTGCTGTTTAGCTGTATCCTGTTTGGTGGTCTCAGCCCTTCATCAGACTCAAGTTTCTTTTGATACTGCTTGGAGGGAACCTCCTGGTGCTGTGTGTCTCTGGTCTAAGACTCACCCAAAGCAGGTCCAGCACATCAGGCTGCTTGTGGCTGGACTCTATTTACCACCATCTGCTTGGAATGCTGTGCCCAGACACAGTCTCACGTCCTGAGGAAAAGGTAAGAATCATGTTCCTCAGCCTGCTGGTTCCCCTTTTGCTAATCCAGCTCTGGATGTGATCATCCTGTACAGCAAGGGCACAACGCTGGCTCGTGGGCACCCTATGGTCCACTGGGACCCTCAGGTCTATTCATCTTGTCCCATTCTGTGCTGCTCTGTGGGGTTATTCCACCACAGGTACTGAACTTTGCACTTGTCTACATTGATATTCATGAGGTTCCTGCTCATTCATTTACGCAGCTTAATTCTTTGAATAATATCCCTGTTCTCCAGCACATCAACCACCCACCCAGTTGGGTGTCTTCTATAGGCTTGTTGAGAGGGCAGCCTGTCCCATTGCCTAAGAACTGGTGGAGCTTAATGACAACATCCTCTTCCTTTGTAAATGTTCACCACCTCCCACTTGATCAGCTGGGCTATGAGATGTTAATGGCATAGAGGACTCCGTTCAGTTTCAAGACGTCATCTAACCTGGTGTAAGATCTAAAAGCCCACGTGGAGCTTTAATAACATGATGATTTACGGCTGGGATTGAGGCTTTGTCCAAACCGTTGCTCCACTTGTATAAACCTTTCAGGCTGATGGAGGACTCTGCAAATGAAGTCTCTGACTTTCCTTTAGACTCTGTGAAAATGAAGCTGCTCACAAGCAACCCTACATCTCACCTCGGGGTGGTGAAAATTCACAGTCATGGAGCATGGGTTCATGCAGACTGAGGGCTCTGTAGACCCGAATTAAAGATATCTAAAAGGATTTCCCCAGGGAGCAACAGTCTCATGTGAATGATAGCAGAGAGCAAGTTTAATGTACTGGGATCATATCTTCTTAACTGCATTTGCTCAGAGTGTCTGTTTATGCTGAGACCCAACGGCAGAGTTAAGCAAGGCTGTTCCTATTTATGTGCTGGGATCTCATGTCTAACGTGGCCTGGTGGGCTTTGAAAAGGCAAAACAAAATATGTGCCTAGTTTAAACAAAATGCATCACTGCATCACTCTTCATGGTTTAAATCATTGCAAAAAGAGGAAATAATTAGAACTGTTTGTATTACATTAAGCCCCAGGAAGAGCAGATACAAACCCATGTATATTTACTGCTGTGCAAGCAAATACAGTTAGTGTTGAACTGAAGTAGTGGAATCACTGTCCCTGGAAGTGCTTATAAACCACGTAGACGAGGCCCTCAGTGCCAGGGGTTAGTGGTGGCCTTGGCAGTGCTGGGATAAAGGTTGGACTTGATGATCTTGAAGGTCTTTTCCAACCTGGTTGATTCTATGATTCTACAAATAGACCAAGCAGGTGTCATCATGAGTTTCTGAGAACTCATCAGTTCAATGTCTTAATGCTTAAGCTCACGCACAAGGTCTGTGGCAGAGCTGGAGCTGCAGACAAAGTTGTTTCTGCCAGGAAAACCAAGACCAGATCAATGGCAGTGGGTGCCTTTGAAGTATGAATGATAAGGAAAGAGCTGTGCAAAGGTTTCTGAGAAGGAACCACAGGGATTTGCTGGGTCAGTGCTGCCTCGGTGCCTGAAATCTCCTGCTATGGATGCTCCTGGAGAGACAAAATGGACAGGGATGACAATTCCTAATTATTCAGGATTGGATTTGCAGCTTGGCCCATCCGTTTCTGGAAGCAGTTATTGGTCACAGCTAATTCCTAGATCTGTGGCTAAATATTTCTCTTATTATATGTGGATATTAGAAGCTAGAAATAAACTGGTGTTTATAGAGACATTATGGGCAGGTTATTCCATGTTTTCTTGCCTTTTTTCCTTCGTCCTAGCTGGAGGCAGGGTCCTTCCCGTGAGCCCATTGCTGGTTTGGGACGGCATTGCTTACCTCCATCTGGCCTAATGCCTGCACTGCTGAGCTGTGAACATCTCATTGTCTTTAGCGTGCCTCCCCACCGCCTTGCAAGGCAGGACAGTGATATGCCCCCTTTGTGCAGAAGGGTAAAGGGAGGCTATGACCACCCTCAGTTGACCAGGTCACTGTGATGATTGATAACGAAATCTGTAGAGCTCATGAATTCCAAGCTGATTTTATTCAAACTCTCCAAAGTTTGTTTTCCATGCCTCATGGGATGCTTAGGGTGAGCTCTGAAGGGTGCAAATGGGGGACTGTAGTTGAGTTCGCATGTTCAGGGCAGTACAGGAGGGCAGTCCTCTCCTTGGTGGTCTTCTGCGCTGCTGCCTATGGTCATAGGAACATAGGATCTCAGATTTGGGCTTGGGTTGAAGGGACCTTAAAGCTCATCCAGTTCCAACCCCTGCCACGGGCAGGGACCCCTTCCACTAGAGCAGCTTGCTCCAAGCCCCTGTGTCCAACCTGCCCTTGAACACTGCCAGGGATGGGGCAGCCACAGCTTCTCTGGGCACCCTGTGCCAGCACCTCAGCACCCTCACAGGGAAGAGCTTCTTCCTTATGTCCCTTCCAGGTAAGACAACACCTCCTTTGAAACCTGCCAGAGTGATCCAGAACTGCAGAGGACCATCGAGCCTGACAGGCTGGACTGAAATGCAGTCCTCAGGGATCTAGAGAAAGAGATTTCACCAGCCTCCCTCCATATATTCTCATCCAGACAAACAACCTTTGCTAGAGTTGGCTGTATTTCACTAGTGGAAGACATGATTTCCCTGTGTAAGTCAAAGTTCTCAAAGCTCTGTAGAAATGAAGACACCTTATATCTGTGAGCGGGTATTATTAATAATAATTTATCACATAGTTCCCCTCTTATTTCCAACCTGGGCTTTTACCATCTCTTCCAGCTTCCCACCCCTAGGAGCAATCTGCCATTTGTCAGGAAGAAATGGGAGATGAAGCTGCTCTTCCTCAAGCTGCAACTACAGGGGTATAACAGAGGTGGATGGAAACTGAAATAAATCCAAAGCCCTGAATCCCACTGTCTCCTTAATAAGAAAAACCTTTACTCCAAGCCTTTTCCAATAAAACTCTTGAGTGTGTATGGTGTAGGTCAAAGGAAAACATATTTGAAGCCTGAAAGCAGAGCGAGAAGGAAAACCTTGTGAGTTTGCCTCAGGTAGTTTGTAACCTACATACCAGTTGTCAAACCTCACCCATTTATCACATCTTGAACCAACTGCTTTTGGGTTTGGGATTTCAATCCCCCCCTCCCCTATTTTTTCACTGTGCCTGTGTTAAAGGTAGAGAAGACCTCATGGAGAGCTGGTCCATAGGTAGGTATTAAAGGCAATGCCCTGTGTGCGACATCAAGATGAGAAAGTCGGTAAGGATGGCTGGGGGAAGGGTTCCTGATTTCCAATACCCTTTTCCTCAGCATGGGCCAATGTCAGAAGTGAGTTACCGGGACAGATGGCCCCTTTGATCTGCCACAGTAAGGTCATTCCTGCATTCTTATTCCCATCGGTGTTTGTTACAACTAACACCGCATCCAAGGGGCTTGACAGCTGGAAAGTCAAGATTTAGGAAACGCCAGTGTAAAACCTCCTTATTTTATCATTGTGCTTCTCATGGTGAAGTTTACACTGATGTAAGAATAACGAGCCAGAGGCTCAGCTTCCACATGGACTATTATAACCAGGTTAGTTTAAGACAGACCTTATTCGAATCCACTATTTTCAGAGGCCTGCAGCAAAAGAAGGAAAGTGAAGTGCAGCAGCACTGAGTGTGCTCTGCATTGATTTTCCAGCCTGATTTCCAAAGGAAACTATGGTTATTTGATCCTTGTTGAAGGCCAAGTTGACAGGGCTTGAGAAACCTGCTCTAGTGGAAGGCGTCCCTGCCCACGGCAAAGGGTTGGAACTGAATGACCTTTAAGGTCCCTTCCGACCCAAAATCTGTGATTCTATTGATGAATTCTGCAGTGAAGGAAATGGATTGCTAGACAACAGAGAATCCCCGTTTAAAGCAGCTGGTTTGGATATGCCAGTGATGGGAAAACTTACAGCCAGTGCTTGGGGCTTAAGAACCATGCAGTAACTCAACACCAGCTTCCAGTGACTGCACGTGTCCTGCATCTCATGCACCGGCTCCTTTTATCCGGTCAGTGTATTCTGAGGAATGAGAGTTCTATAGTGTCCATCTCCAGCTACCTTTGGGTGAATCTGGGCCAGGCCCAGGCTCCTGGCCATGGGGATGATTTGCAATAGCAGCTGATGGAAACAGCACTTGCTGCCAGCCCTCTCTTCCCTCCCTATTGCCCTGCAGGGTCTCCTGAACAAACGCTTCCCAGTCCAGGGAAGCTGCCGTGCCCCTGTCCTCTCTGCTTAGCTGTTTCAATGGGTCTGAAGGCTGGGTTTGAAAGATTGGTCTCTCTTCTCTTTATTTGGAGACACTTGGGCCTTGATTTCATGCCCAGGCATCCATCCCAGCAGCATGTGCCCCTTGCCCATGACAACCAATGCTGCATTCTCTTATTTGAATGTGTCAGGTCAGCCATGGAATGGACTCCACAGGGCTCTCTCAGTAGGCATCAATGGCAGAGGGTAGTATTTACCCCTGTGAAGATGTTGGGTCTGTTCCCTTTTAGTGATCTGTGTTATACCTTAGTTACTAAACTGTTCTTATCTCAACCCCATTCTTTTGATTCTCCTCTCCGTCCCTCCGAGAGCAGGGGGAGGGCGAATTACCTGAAAACCACGACAACTCCACCTCTCTCAGTGCCTACACAGTGATGCCTCCAAAAACCTGGGGAAGAATCAGCCTCCACATCCCAGGCTAGGGGCTTGCAGGAGCTGCCCCATCCTAGCAGGCAGACCGGCTTATTTCCCAGTGAGAGATGGACAGCAGATGAACAAGAAGAGAGTCTCAGCATCACAACCCACATTGCACTGAGACAATAGAAAGCCTTGTGGAAGTGGGAGGAAAAGGGAGAGAAGAGAAGAAGGGGGATGCTGGCACCAGCACTGGCTGTCTGCTCTCAATTTACTCCCGAGGAGTCCCCTAATAACATCAGTGGAGGCCGTGCACGCTTTACTGGGAGCTTCAAAAGTGTTTATGGGATGATTTGTGTGGAACGGTTACGCTGGAAGCGGTTTAGGGAAGGTATGCTGTTATTAGAGGGGTTTTCAAGCTCCATTTGGACACTTCTATCTGTTATATACCAGCAAGGAATGAGCCCCAGCAGCTGTTTGCTATTTATTAGAGTCCACGGTGGAGTAACAAGGAGGGAGGCAGCAGGGAGGGGTTCAGCAGCTTGGCGAGTTCTTCCTTCTCCTTTTTCCATAGGTTTTCTGCAGGGCTGTGTTGAGCCCTTGTAATTTCCTGCCCCACGCAGACATCACAAGCGAAGAGCAAAGTGCTGGAGAGAACCCATGGAGTCAATACCCACATGTGAGCTGATACGTCTCAAACCTCAAACTGCAGACTCAGGGAGTTATCACTGCACTGTTTACACTCGTGTTTTCATGCTCATCTTTTATTACGAAGGAAGCCTTGAATGTGCTGCTTTGGATGTTACTGAATCCTGAGCTGTCTCCTGTATAGCAAATGGAGAGACAGCACAGATTTATGCCAGTAAGAGACAGCAGTTTCTATTATATCCCTGCAAGAAAGCCTTGAATGTGTTGCTTTGGATGTTACCTAGTCCTGAGCTGTTTTCTGTATGGCAAACGGAGAGATAGGACAGATTTATGCCAGTAAGAGACAGCAATTTCAAGTAGATCCCTGCAAGAAAGCCTTGAATTTGTTGCTTTATATGTTACCTAGTCCTAAGATGCCTCCTGTATGGCAACTGGAGAGATGGGACAGATCCATGCCAATAAGAGACAGCAATTTCTAGTATACCTCTGCAACCCTGGTCCAAGCTGCCACAAAAGCTTTTATTCTGCTCCAGGTATAACTCCATGTAAAGTTTTCCGAACACAATTGCAAGTCTAATTCTGACTATGGCCTGTGCCCAAACTACAGGGTGTAAAATCGCTTGGCAAAGCCAATAGGACTCTGAGGGTTTCAGCCCATCTCTGATTGCTGCCACATGGCCTGTGAAAGGGAACTGAGGAAAGTGAACCCAGCATCATGAAGGTGCATTTTGCTGCACGGGCATCCACGCTCAAGCTGGGAATGCCTTTGGTGCAGGGACAAGGCTGGTTGGGGAAGGTCAGCTTCGGAGCGTGCTGTGTGATCGTGGTCCTGCAAAGCCTCACTCAGCAGAGGCGGCTTTTAAAGTACCTCCCCCTTCCTGATGAAAGATTCTGCGGTGTCTCTCAACGCAGTGTTTGAGATCTCACTCATCCCTCTCTCTTCCCCCCCTCCTCGGTGATCCCTCGTTCAAGCTGTCACGGTTTAGCAGCCCTGCTCTGCTATATTATCAACATCTACAGTAACGCGCGGGCGACCTTTGCTCTTTCTAGCACTGCAGAGCCAGGAAAGCTGCAGGGAAAGGGAACAGGATCTCATTCTGGTTCATACATCAGCCACAAAACCATCTGCTGAGTGTGGAGCACAGGAGTTTTATTAGCCCTGTGATATAGCAAGCAGAAAGGGCTTTGCTATGTTGCCATATGCCCGGGAACAGGATAAAACCTTTTCCTTCCCTCAGAGGAATTCAAGCAAGCTCTGTCAGGCTCCCTGTACTGAATTCCATTCCTCTTCTTCCTTTTTGCTTGCAGGACCACTGACAAGCTCTTTCACCCCAAAAGATCCGTGTCCCACTGGGAAACCAGTGCGAACCATATGCAAAACTTCAGTGAAGAGTGTTAGGCAAAATCCTGGCCCTGCTAAAAGCACTGAGAATTTAGCCACTGCTTCCCACAGAGCCGTGATTTCCCTCTTTCGCTCCTGCTGCTTTCATGCATGAGCAGGGCTTTTATTTTCCCTGGAGCCTTTATTCTCCATGCAGATGGAGAACAGAGCTGCAGAAGGGCTGCCAAGCCGAGGGGCAGGTATTCTGTAGCTCCAAATCCCCAGTGCCATGTATTTTACAAATCCCCTTTCCTAATATTTATTACTAAGGAGGCGTATTACACTTCCAGCTAAGGCACAGATGAGTGCGAAGAGTGGTGTCATCAGACCAAAGACAAACCCTTCCCAAAAGAACTTCCATCAGGACAACCAAATGAAAGGTAGGAGAAAGGGAAAGCACTTAAAAGCCATTGAGCTGGCCTCTTGCCTGCTTTTTTCTTCCCCACATTGTAGCTCTTGCTGATGTTTTCAAGGGTTTCAGTTCATGGCTGGCTCTTTCCCCTGTTGCTGTATATGTGGTAGCACATAAGCATCTCATGAAGGGCTGGTTTAAGTGCACCAAGATGCACAGGCACTGTGACTGGGACCAGTATAAACAAGAAAAGGTGGATAGATGCTAAAAATCCTCTTGGAGGGACCTAATTGAGGCTATCTGCAATCATGACCCTTGGCTTTTTACCTTTCCTTGCCTATTCTGTCCTCCAATTGTTCTCCACTCCTCACCATGGTGTCTCAGGGCAACCCAAACTGCACGGGTCTGTTGCTCCCTAAGATCTGTCAACAGCCCCATAAAACACTCAGTTTAGCACCATCTTTCTAGCACTCATGATTTTCCCACTCTTCATCCCTGCCCTGCATCTGCTGTTCCATAGCGCAGAAAGGTTTGCTGAAACATAAGGGTTTTATGGACTTTTGCCCAACTTTCTCCATCTTTGAGAAGAGCTCCCAGAAGAGCTAAGGCTCCATCTTTCCCAGAAGAGCTAAGCCTCACCCAGGGCTCAATTATCCCTATAATGGGAGCAAATAGTTCTGCATTGGGAAGCGCTGAGGCAACAGCAGAGATACTGGCGGGGACACATTTACTTCTGTGTCATATCTTCTATAATGTCTTGGAATGGAGTTTAAACCACCTGAAATTCATATTCCTTCTAGGAAAAAGCTGGGGGAAAGAACAGGCCTTTGTACTGACACCAGTGGTGCAAGAAAGGCAGGCACAAGGCTGTGGGCATCTGGAGAAATAACCCACACCAAGAGTTGTCTGGCGTGACCTCTGCTGCATCTGAGGGATGCCACCCCATCTCCATCTCACCAGCGTTTTAGTATGCTAAGGAATGGCACTGAGGAACCCTCTCCTCCTCTAGGATCACCCCAAGCTTTGTGAGGACCAGGCAATTTCAGACACTTCAGGTATTTGGAGCTCCCAGGTGAGATTGAAGTACCTTTATTTCTGGTTTCCAGAATCCATCAATAAGATGATGAGCCTTTCTCCTGGGCCAGAATCACAAGATTAACTCCAATACACATCTGTGTTCAAAATAAGACTGCTGTGAATTGTTCTTGATGTAGATAATGCTTTTCAAGCCCAAAAGGCACTGTTACAATCATCTTTGTTGGATCTCCTGTAAGAAATACGCTGTCAAGCTTTTCTGAACTGATTTCTGCTTCAAGGTCATTGCTCTGTCTGAATCATTTCTGAACCATATCCACCATGACCTCCACATCCCCACTGGAATTGCTGCCTTCCAGAGAGTCAAATCGTGCCCACTACTCCCATTTGGTAAATCAGGCCCATATGTGTCATTTTTCAGCATGTGGTCTTACATTTGGTCATATGAAAGTACCAGTAGTTTGCTTATGCTCAGTATATCAACCACAGCGCATTGCCTTCTGTTAGCAATCTGTCTTGGGTTTTATTGTTTATTGTTCTTGCCAATCCCAGTGTCATCTGCTATGTTTATCCATAATGATCTTCATGCTTTTGCTTAGCCATTGATAAGAATTGTAAATAATGGAAGGATACAGACAAATCCAACTAGAGCACAACTATGGTATTAGGTCAAAGATGTGCGTAAGCATTTATACCCTCATCTTAGACATGTCTGACACTTTCACCCCCTTAAATGTACATCATGTTGATTACCCAGTGGTTCCAATTTCATAAGAGAAAGTTTGTGGTGCAATTTACAAGATTCCTGTGGAAATATTCCACATTCATGCTGTCATTTCTGCCTATCAAAGCTCATGTGAGATTGGCTTGATGGGATCTATTTTCTGTGTGAATCAGCGTTATTTTTGTCAGTGATGTCGTTGACTCCATCAGTTTTTCCATGACTGTTGTCAGGCTGATAGCTCAATGTTACCCAGGTTATTCTTTTCCTCTGTTAAGAAGGAATGTTTCTATTCCCAGGATGGAAGCTATTTCTCAAACCCAGCAGCACATAGTGGTCATTGGTTAGTTCTTTTGGAAATATGAGATGCCAATCATACAGATATCTAGTATCTATATATCTGATTTTACTAGCTGTTCTTGGCAGTCCTGGGGTAACAGTTGGACTCGATGATCTTAAAGGTCTTTTCCAAGCTACTAAATTCTATGATTTTATGTTTTTCTGGCAGATACTTAATCACCATCAGGTAATATATTTCCCCCAAAACTGGAATACAAATGTTTCTTAGAAGACATTTACTGCTTCTGAACTATTGTTACCAGCTCTGTTCTGTCTTTCCACATTCATCCACACCTGTCCATAAATTAATATTGCACGTAGGATTCTTGTTGATGTTAGTTTATTAAAACCTGCTACTTATTGTCCCAACTTTGTCCTCCTCCTGTTCCTCCTGGAATATTTTTCTTCCCCAGAAATCTCTACAACTTACAGTTCCTAAATTTTGCTTTTTGAGCTTCTGTAGTTATTACATATTGGCATTCTAGTATTATTTTCATAACTGCATTCACTTCCTTTGTAAAGCAGCTTTAAAAAACACCCTGGTTTACTCTTCTCTTTGTTTTTTTGGATACAAATACTAAAATATTCTTTAGCAGTTTCCAATTATCATTTACATTTTAAAATCCCTTTTTGCCAGCCATTCATCTGCTTTTTGAATCAATAGAATCTATCTACAAAACCTGTTCAAACTTTCTTTCCTTCCCTTTATTAAAAGGAAAAACAAAGACGAGAAACCTGAGATTTGTATCTAATCCCATGACTCTGAAGTCTGGGCTTTTTTAAAGCATGTAATAAAGGTCCAGATAAAATCACAAGAATTGGCAAGGCTTTAGTGTTGCATTTGTCTGACTGCATTCCCTGGCCGGTACCTAATAGCATATTATCATAATTCTTTTAATAGATGAAAATAATGATTTCACCACAATTTTGAAAGGTGAAATCCAGAGGAAGAATGTGTCTGGTTTTGAGCATTTACAGGAAGAGTGAAGATGATTTCCAAGCCTGCAGTGATGTCTCTAGGAGGTGGTGCTGACACTGTTGAAACCCAAAGTTTAAACTCATTAAAAACACTGGCCTTACATTCCTTGGCCAGTGACTCACCATCCATGGCACCCACCATCCGTAGCACCCAAAGCAGAGATGTGCTTCAGTTCATTAGAGGGTGAAATTCATCCCATAGATGAGATAGAATCACATAATAGAATCATAGCATAGTTAGGGTTGGAAAGGACCTTAAGATCAAGTTCCAACCCCCCTGCCATGGGCAGGGACACCTCACACTAAACCATGGCATCCAGGGCCTCATCCAACAGATATGTACAAAGTCTGGCTGGCTTTTTGCTTCCCATCAAGAAACACAGGGTTCAAGTACTTTAGGAAGGTGTAGTTCTGGATGCTGATGGAAATGTCATGATCAAGCTATTAATTACGTGTAAAATAACAATAGCCCACTTGTCCTTCTAGTGTCTCCATTCCAGATATCACTTTTACTTTCCAAATCCATTATCTTGCTTATGACAGACTGAAAATTTAATTCCCTTTCTTGGGAGAAAAAGAAGGAAAAGAAAGGATAGGAGAAGAAAAGAGAGGGGAAGATAAGGGGACAATGGAAGAGAAGGGAAGGAGAGAAGGAAGAGAGTCATGGAATCATAGAATTGTTTAGGCTGCAGAAGACCTTTGAGAACATTGAATTCAACTGCTAACTCAGCACTGCCAAGCCCGCCACTAAACCATGTCCCTAAGTGCCACATCTACACGTCTTTTAAATGCCTTCAAGGATGGAAGGGGAAGGGAAGAGAGGGGAGAGGAGATGAAAGGAGAAGAGAGGAGAGGAGAGAACTCAGGATCTAGCTAGTTCTTCCCTTATGCTAAAATTGTTTTCTTGTGAGGTGTGTTTCTTTCCTTTTGGCTCTTCAAAATACAAAATGACTTAGAACCAATTTTCTTCCAATGTGCCTTTGACTCCTGCCTTGAGCCCAAGAGATATGTGAAAAAGGAAGCAGGAAGATGCTGTTGACATGGAATGCATAGCTGTGATTTACCAGTTGGACCTGAAGGTTAGGAATACCCAGGTCTACAGCTAACACTACTTAAGAGATGCTTTGTATTCTCTGGCACATGGACAATCCCACCATGGATGAAAGAAATCTCCCCCTGGGTCAAGAGAAGCATAAAAGGATAGATGGGAGTGATACACAGCTCTAATTCACTCTGAGAAGCAATACTTTGTGGGTCTCCATACTTACTGCTTGGGAAAGTGTTATCCATTGGTAAGAGCAGGTCTAGATTAGCTCCTCCAAGTCCTGGTTGGGTATGGCCATGACTGAGTCATTCAAAGCAAGCAGGTGCGAGGAAGTTCCAGTACATGGATAGGAGGATGGAGAACTTGTCATCCGAGCAGAGGCTGAAGAGCTTGGCTCTTTTAGCTCAGCACAACAGCATCCGAGAGAGGAAATGAGTGTGCTGCTGCACATGAAAGGTAAAAATAGCCAGGAGCAAAAAGAAACACTGGAGTGAAAGAGAAAAAATGTTGGCACCAGATCAAGTAGGTTTTTAATTGGCCTGGAGTAAATTTAGTCTGGAAATTAGCATCAGATCAGCAAAGTCCTTGAACAGGCTTCCAGGGCTCTGAAAACGGAGCTTGCTGAGATGACAAATTGCTGTAGCTGTGGCAGTGGCTGTGAGAACAGGGAGTTCTGCTTGGTGAGCCAGCAGGCTCACGCCCTGTGCACCCATGTGCACAGTTCTTGTGTTCTCAACATAAAAAGGACATGGAGCTGTTGGAACAAGTCCAGAGGAGGCCACGAGGATGCTCAGGGGCTGGAGCAGCTCCTGTATGGAGCCAGGCTGAGAACATTGGGGCTGTTGAGCCTGGAAAAGAGAAGCTGCGTTGAGACCTCAGAGCAGCTTCCAGTGTCTGAAGGGGGCTACAAGGATGCTGGGGAGGGACTCTTCATTAGGGACTGCAGTGATAGGACAAGGGGTGATGGGTTCAGACTGAAACAGGGGAAGTTCAGGTTGGAGATAAGGCAGAAGCTCTTCCCTGTGAGGGTGCTGAGGCACTGGCACAGGGTGCCCAGAGAAGCTGTGGCTGCCCCATCCCTGGCAGTGTTCAAGGCCAGGTTGGACACAGGGGCTTGGAGCAAGCTGCTCTAGTGGAAGGGGTCCCTGCCCGTGGCAGGGGTTGGAGCTGGATGATTTTAAGGTCCTTTCCAACCCAAACCACTCTGGGATTCTGTGATTCTATGTTTCTAGAGAGATAGGAGGCACAGTCCCCAAGAACAGCCTTTCAACCAAAGGATTGTTAGGTCTTGGACCATAGCAGCAAGGCAGAGCTGTAAAGCACCAGCTAACAATTTATAGATGAAGAAATACTCCACCATGGGGAACAATTTGGTCCATATTCCTTGTGTGATTGGAAGATCTCTTTGCTGCTCTAAAAACGTGATTTATGCCTAATCTGACAAACTGAGACATGGCCCTGTCTGTCCTTTCCTCCCTGCTCAGCCTGCTAACCAGGTAAGACCCTTGTCTTCTGGGAAACAGACCAAGACCAGAAAAATCACCACCAGACTGGTAAACTGCATCCATGATAATCTGGTTTAACCATGAACCAATAGATAGGAAGGACCAGACTTTGTTCCCAGGTCCTTTACCTATCCCAGGCTTTCAGGTTGTTGAGTCAAAGGCTGTCAATAGCTCTGTGTGATACCATGAAGAAGCACCAAGCTGCTTGGTACCATCTTACCCATCCTCCAAGTGCACACATGCCCTGGGAGCCTCAGCACATGGATGGTGCATAGCCCAGGAGAGGAGCTGGGATGTGGGAGGGAAAGTGGTCCTCTGGCCCATCTTGGTCCCCTCCCTTGGAAGTCTTCAGCCAACACAATGAAGACTGAGACCATGAAAACATACCCTGCTATGAGATTCCTCCTTTCTCAAGAGGGAAACACGAGACCCCAGATGACACTTTTCCATCCTAAGGAATCAAAAAGACCAGCACTCTTGGCAAAAGCTATAACAAAGGCTAACACCATCATAAATATGAGAATGATCCATTCACCTCTCTAAGGAGTATCGAGATGCATTTTGCAGGAAAGCCTATGTGGTTTAGGTGCCTGTATCAGACAGATGCTGATGGGATCTAGGACTACTCATCGAGGCAATGCACTTTGTTATCCAGTGAAGACATAACAGGCCATTTATTCTCCTGACAGGCTGTTGTTTTATTATGGTTCCCCCCCCCCCCCTTTTGCATTGCAGCCAACAAATCCAAATTCCTCAGTAAAGTTTGGTCCAGGGTGCTGTCTGCATGGGGTGAAAAGGTGTCATAAATCATTTCCAAGAGGAAAGAAGGGGATGGAAGATGAATTGAACAGAAGCAGGGATGCTGTTGTAACACCAAATCTCAATCAAGGTATCACTGTCTGGTCTCTACAGTCACCATTCACCTTCGTAGGACCTGGGTTGAGACCATCTGAGCTGGACATTGATCTCAGCCACACGGGCTTGAATCCCTCCAGAGCTGCTGAGCCAGGATTTGCCTCTGATTTATCCAGGCTTTGTGCAGAACAGAGATGTGAAGGATTCTGGTTTTTAGTGACTCTGTTGTCGTGTCTTTGATGTAACTCAATCTCAGCATGCTTCTCTCAACAGCGTCTGACCAAGAGGGCTATAGAACTGTTTCCAGAATTCCCCCTCCCCTGTTTACGCCGTGCAGTCTGGAGCAGCAGGTCCCTGGAAAAGCCATTGGAAAACAAACCTGCTCTGGTGCCTACTATAAAATCTGGTTCTGTTCAGATTAACTCTCAATTCTAGACATTCAAAACCAAGATGAATAGTTTAAAAGCCATTTATCTGCGCAGCGATGAAAGGACAAAATTCCTTGGCAAGGTTGGAGGCTCCTTTTCATATCTCGTATACTTTAACTACCACATTTACAATGCCTGTAGTACCTTAGTTTTTACATCCTGGACTTGTTATTTTCCACTTCTTCTTCTCCAGCAGCCATAGCACGGAAACCAACCCTTACCTTCGAAAGGGAGGTGAGATGTCAGTACTGATTTAGAGATCTGTGCTTTGAATGAATGAGCAAGTCCCATCCTGGTATTTCTTTGACCTCCTTGACTAAACACACTAATTACACCTTAATTTCAACTTTGATTCAACCAGTGATGGGTTTTACTAGGGAGCCACTGAACCTAACGACAGTTCCTGTGTTGAAGAGCTTGCTTAACTATAGACTGGATCTCCGAGGTACAAAATAGTCTTTGCATTGAACACTAAGGACTCGTATGCTCCTTTCGGGATGTTTCTTTCATCTGGACCCTGAAGGAAAGGAAAAGGAAATGCAGAGGAAATAAAGAGGTTGAATGAGAGAGCTGAATAGTAGGAATGATATAATCTGCTCTCCAAATTGTCCAATAAAAGGAGCCAGAAATGACTGGGTAGTTCCTTTTTCAGCACCTTTGCCAGAACCATGTGTGCTAACAGGCAGCAGCTGCCCATGCGTGAGCTAAAGAGGCTGTTCACTGCAGGCAAGGGGATTACAGCCAACCAGTGTGTTGGAAATCCTCTTAACCAAGGTGTGAATACAGCATAGAGGAAAACCTTTCAGGTTTGAGAATGGCCCATTACTAAGCCCTCTTTCCCACCCTTTCATCTGTAAATGGGATGCTTTCATAGGTTTCGCTGTTCAATTTCTAAGCCTCACTTTTCTTACCTATAAAATTGTCTATTTCAGGAATTCCTATAGGGATTTTTTTGGTGAACTTCAGGCAATGCAGATGAAAATTGCCATCTTTTAGCGAAGGGAGTGGCAACATCATTGTCTGGCATCAGAAAACAAGAGGAGGGCAACAAAAGAAAACAAGTAACTTCATCAGGGACCATAGAGATAGGGCAAGAGGTAATGGGTTCAAACTGAAATAGGGAAGATTTAGACTGGATATAAGGCAGAAGTTCTTTACTGTGAGGGTGCTGAGGCACTGGAATGGGTTGCCCAGGGAAGTTGTGAATGCTCCATCCCTGGCGGTGTTCAAGGCCAGGTTGGACAGAGCCTTGGGTGCCATGGTTTAGTGTGAGGTGTCCCTGCCCATGGCAGGGGGTTTGGAACTGGATGATCTTAAGGTCCCTTCCAACCCAAACCATTCTGCGATCTGAGTGTGAAAGTAGTGAACAGCATTAACTGGAGGGCTTCCCAGTGTGGATTCTTTAGTGGCTAATAAAGTGGTGGCTCTCACACAACCAACTGTCCATTTGGGACAGTCCTTACTTGGTTTTTTTGGGGGGGTTTTTCTTCTGACCCCAGTCTTCTGGAGAAGAGATTCTGATTCTTGAGGAGCTTTAGCTTCAGAGTGAGATTTGTAAGAAAGCCTGGCAGCACAGCCTTTGCTCAGACTGACCCCACTATATACTTTTCAGTAGAGCACAACATGTCCCTGCATAAATATTTCCCTCAGGAAAGAAAATGATCAGGCTCTGAGACCACAGAGAGTCAATTATTCCCCAAAGCTGCGTGCTTGCTTTATTTGTAGCTTTAAAAACAATAGTAAGAGTTTACAAATTCTACTGCTGCCTGCAATGGCCAAAATCCTGCCCAAATCTGCTGTTAAAGTACATGAGAAAGCTGGAGAGCTTTAAAAACAAAGGGCCACTCCTGAAAACTTAACCCTGTGCCCAAGAGCTGTGTTTAGTGTCAAATGCCACCCCTCTTCTGTCTCTTTGCAAAAGGTTCTCCATAGAAACGATGCCTATGTTCAAACAAGAAAATGAAGATAAATTGAGTTTTCACACCTTTTTGGGTTGGCATTGAATCAAAGCCCTTACAAAGCCTCCTGAAAAGACAGTAAGGAACCTGCTTGGGTGTGCAGGATCCTATCCACTCCAGATCAGAGGGGCTGCAGTTCAGTAGCAGAAGTGAGATGGTCTCCAGCATCCACAGTTGATTTTAATCATCTTGCTTGGTAGGAGCATGCTGTGGCTCCTACGTCTCTTTAGATGCTTCGTACACCCTTGTGCGACTAGGAGCAAATGAGTTTACTCCAGGTAGCAGGCAGAAAGTAGGCAACATGGCTCTAATGCAGAGTGTTGCCAGGTAGGACTCCTGGACCAATGTGTTCTGGGTGGACCATGCTTTCTTCTCAGGTAGATCCACACCACTCATGCTTTGGGGAAGTTGGGGTTGAAAGGGATCTTGCATGGGTAAAGCCCATCACAAAGCAGATACAGGCAAAGGACTTGGAAGGGACCATCAGCTCTGATTCCAAATTATGGGACAGTAGTGTCTTGCAGCAGCAAATGTCCTGCTTTGGTGAGTCAGGGAGGAGAAGGGCAATGGGGGACAGGATCACCTCTGGGTCTTTTCATGCTCCTGTGCCATGGATTAACACAGCGACCCCACTCATTACTACCAGCCCCACAGGAGACATGCATTGACCACGGAGATGTGCACAGTGTGTGTCTTTATGGCTGCTTCCTGAAACGTGTGGGTTAAGAAATGCCCAATGCACTGGAAAATGTGTTTAGGTTTGGTTTTAATTACTGCAGGGCTCTTCACATAAACAGTCTCATTTTCTTTCCCACTGGCACATCACATAAAACTCCTCAAAACACATCCCCTGAAGTCCTCAACCAACATTAGATGCCACCTTGACATTTCCAGTGTGGGGTTTTATGATGGTTCTTAAGAATTGAAGGTAAAACTTCCAAGAAAATGTACATGTAAAAATAGTACAGATAAACCTCAAAAGACATTTGACAAATATAGAATGACCAGGGCGGTAAAATGAATACATGTGAGTGAACATAAAGGGGTTTTATTTCCCTTAATTCCAGTTGAACAGCCCATTATGTCTTTTCCTGGAGCCCGCGACTTGAAAACCAGTCGCAAGCTGAACTGAAGTGGTTGGGATATGTGATCTATAAACATCAGGGTAGCTGAAGCATGAAAGCAGACGATGTGAGGTTGGGTTTACGATACTGATGCTATCTCCTTTTCTTTCAGAATCGCCTGGAGTTACGGGATGGAGCCTGCTGGATTGTATAAATGTTACATAGTTTAGTGAGTGTATGAAAGAGGAGTCAGTCTTGAGAGCATGTGGGCATCGGCTGCTGTTCCTCCCCAGTGCCTGGCTCTGTGAAGTGAGCAAAAAGAGACCTTTTTTTTCTCCCCATTGGAAGGATCCAGCCATTCAGATGGTATTTCCCAGGTGTGGATTTAAAGCCCTGATTAAGCTCTCACTGTGGTCAATAGGAGCTTTATCAGAAGCTGCAGTGAAAGGCAGACCCTAAATCACCAGCTCCTTTTAACTAAGGACACACAGACTGTTCCTCTATCGCTGTGTTAGTGAAGCATACCCCTGAAGTAGGTGTGCAGTCCAGCTGATGGTTCTCTGGGTATCAAGGGGCACATTATCCATCTACCCTCAAAGATCAGTGGCAAATGCCATTATGAAGATCCACAAGGAGCCTTCAGTTGGTCGCATGATGATGGTCCCATGTCAAGCAGCAGGTCAGTGGAGTCATGCTGATTGCCAGCAGCCCTGGATCTGACTTCATCCAAACCCCTTTCTCTCTGGGTAGCTGAATGTTGTCACCATTCCTGGAGGCTCAGATTTGAACCTCATTGTGCTGGGTCCAGGGCAAGCACTGGAGGTATCCTATGACCCAGCATTTGCTGTTGTCTCCATCTGCACATTCATTAACCTTCACTCTTGAACCTGCACCTTCAACCTTCAATCGTTGCCATTACAATATGCTGCAGGGGATCACTGCTGTCTTGGGAAGAGAATATGAGTCAGCCAGAGAGCTGAGTAGGAGGGGAACATTCAAGAACATGATTTGAGGGGTATGTCTTCCGTTGCATGTGCATGCACAAGTGTTTCTTTCCTAATTTTGCTCTGAGAACCACCTCCAAACACTCCTTTGCAGCCACCATCCTTAAATGACCTCTTTCTTCCTTTCTCAGTGCCCCCCACCCCACCCTTCTCCTTTAATTGCTGCTCCACACATTGGGCCCAGCCTTGCGTGGATGTCTCCACCATCACTGCATCCAAGGCTACCCTCACCATCCTCCTTGTCTCCAAGATTTGCTGGATTGGAGCCCTGGGAGAGTAATTCCTTCCATATCTGCTGCTATCCACACAATGATCTCCCCTCCCTGTGTTCCAGGTCCTCCCACCTAATTCAACTCCCTTCTGCACATTAAGCTTCCTCCAGAAGACTCAGCAAGGCTAACCCCTCATCAGTTAAATGCCCTCTCCGTCCCAGCAACATGTAAGTGTGGAAGGATGGATTAAAATCACACTAAATGAATACCTGATGTGGGCTTCCCACAGTGCCTCTCCTTATAAAACCAGAGAACTTGGCTGCTGAACAGCTTGGGGCAGGGTCTGTCTTGTATTTATATCCCGTAAATTTTCAAATCCATTGCTGGTGCTAACAAATAAATTGTAATGATTAATCGCTGGTCATTTTGGGCCTGATCCAGCTTTGATTACATCAGTGGGAACCTTTCCATTTGCTGTGTGGGACTTGGATCAGACCCACAATGCATCCTCTTCTTAGCTCAGTGCCGTCCTCGAGTGGATTTTATCTTGTCTGGGTGAAGGTGTTTGCATTCAGGTACCTTTCCCCTGCTTTTGTGAAGCTAACATTGAAGTGACACACCACGTCTGGAGACGTGCCTACCAGGGACCTCCAGAAAGCAGTGTTTGGGATCTGAGGGATCATCATATTTCACCTCTTAATCCACTCTGAAGCATTTTGGCAATGTGAGCCTGGTGGAATGCTGTAGCCTGTGAAATAAAACCTCCCCATGACAAAGATGGGAAACTCAAATAACTCAAAACCAGCCTGGGCGATGCTCTCATGAGATGGCACTGCAGCTCAGTGAAGATGCCAGTAAGGAAGATGCCAGTTTGTCTTGTTACTGTGGCTTTTCTACCCTCTAATCACACAAGGGTTGCCACTAAAGGAGGTGAGATGGAGCCCTGAGAAGGTGATTTGTTTTAAGTAGCATCAGAATTGCAACTCTTGTCCTCTTATATTTGGGGGCTTATAAGGATGCTGGGGAGGGACTCTTCGTTAGGGACTGGAGTGGTAGGACAAGGGGCGATGGGTTAAAACTGAAACAGGGGAAGTTCAGGTTGGAGATAAGGAAGAAGTTCTTTACTGTGAGGGTGCTGAGGCACTGGAATGGGTTGCCCAGGGAAGTTGTGAATGCTCCATCCCTGGCAGTGTTCAAGGCCAGGTTGGCCAAAGCCTTGGGTGCCATGGTTTAGTGTGAGGTGTCCCTGCCTATGGCAGGGGGTTGGAACTAGATGATCTTAAGGTCCTTTGCAACCCAAACCATTCTGATTCTATATAGAACAGAAAACAAAGGAAAAACAACTACAGGCACTAATGGCTCTCAGCTGATGCAGCTCAAGCAACTAAATACTCAATCAGGTGGAGGATTTGCATCCAGACCCCCTGAGCACATCAGCCCTTCTGCTGTTTGGTTCAAGGACAGCATCCTTGGATCTACAAAGGAAAATATAATAAAGAATCCAGCAGGCAACTGAAAAATAAATCACATTTTCATGTATGTGGAGGATATCCAGAACATCATCCAGCCCTCTGAGGCACCTCTGTCCCTCTGGTAACACGGCAAAAGGGTTCCCTCTGTAACAGGATACACTCTCCATCACCACCCCAGCAATGAAGCAACATCTCGCTTTCTGCCAGACACCTGGCCAACTCCTTCCACCTCTGACCCCTCAATGAACACCCCTATCTTCAGTGAGAAATGCTTCCCGAGATTTTCACATGGGGCAGAATTATTCCTCATTGAGTATTAATCCTGCTGCTGCAGGAAATGCCTGTGAATTATATCCTTCCCTAAAATGGATCAACTGCCTGGGAAAGTGCAGGCACAGCTCATGAGCTAGCCTGGAATGTTTATACGTAAGAGATAGTAGGTGAAATATTTACTATCTGCACCGGCATTAGGAAGGTTCCATCTATCTGAGCGTGTTCATACGCCTCATGTTGGCATCTGAGCATTCCTTCAGCATTAAAGGTCTCAGCGGATCACCCATGTGAGGTAGGGTGCTAGGTATTACCATCACTGTGTGGAGAAGGAGTTGATGATTACAGAGATTATCCTGTCAAAATATCTCTGCTTGCCCAGTTTATAGGTTCATACATGCCCAGAGGTGCTGGCCCTTCTGCTGGAGTGCATGGCTTACAAGGATGCTGGAGAGGGACTCTGCATCAGGGACTGCAGTGATAGGACAAGGGGTGATGGGTTCAGACTGAAACAGTGAGTGTTCAGGTTGGAGATAAGGAAGAAGTTATTCCCTGTGAGGGTGCTGAGGCACTGGCACAGGGTGCCCAGAGAAGTGGTAAATGCTCCATCTCTGGCAGTGTCCAAGGCCAGGTTGGACAGAGCCTTGGGTGACATGGTCTAGTGTGAGGATCTCTGCCCATGGCAAGGGATTAGAACTGAATGATCTTAAGCTCCTTTACAACCCAAACCATGCTATGATTCTATTATTCTATGATCTGGGAGTAGCAAGCAATGCTGCTGTTAAACCAGCTTCGACAAGGGCTACCTTCATCCCTACACCATGCAAAGCTGATGCAGAGCGCTGGTTCCCTAAATTTGGAAGCATTCCTCTGATGGGCACCGAAGCCTGGAGTGATGGAGGTACTCCCAGCTTGGCTGTTTGGAGCACAAGGTCCAGCATGCATACCAGTAGTGCTGCAGGAACAGACATTCCTGTGTGCCACAACGTCTGGGCCATGCCAGAAGAGCCTTCCTGAAATAGATTCTGTTCCTTTTAAGAACCCCTCACAGAACTTGTCAGCTCCTGCTTACCAAAATCATGCAAACAGCAAGGCTTAACCACATAAACAATGAGAGGGGCACGTTTCTCATGACCAGTCCTCTTAAGTGGCAGTACAGTAAACTTGCAATTTGGATTCCAGGCAGTCAGAAACCAAGAAAGCACTGATGGCCGTATGAAATGAATGGGAGCAGCTCCCAGGCAGAGCTCTTAAAGGCAGGAATGTGTCTGTGCTGTGCTGCTTTACCACCCAGTTTCAGCTTCATCTTCCTGCAAAACCATGCAATCAAAGAATAGTTTGTGTTGGAAGGGACATCTTGGAGGTCATCCAGTCCAGCCTCCTGCTCAGAGCAGGTTTAATTAGATCTGGTTTCTCAGGCTCTTGACCAGGCAGTTCTTCGAGACCTCAAAGGATGCCTGCTCCTTGTATTACTTGTATTACTTCTTCAGGAGTCCCAGACATACTGGGGAATGGGTTTTTTTTTTTGGCAAATCACATGAGAGATAAACTCTCTCTAGGGTGCTTTCTTCCCCTGGTTTTGCTCTAGTACCATGAAACTATCCTCTGGTGCTTGCAGAATGAATGAACCAGACAGAGACCAAACGGTACTAATCAAATCCCTTCACTCAGCCTCAAAATAACTTTTCATTGAGAAAGAAGAAACAGAGTTTATTACGGGGGTTCTTTCTATAAACACTTCACAGCCATAGGCTCTAAGAACTTTTTGCTGTTGCACATCACCTGGATTTCCTCATCTCTCCTCTCTTCTGAAGACAAAAGAAATCTTCCTCAGCACTTTTTCTTGTCTTAGAATCATAGAATCATAGAACAGTTTGGGTTAGAAAGGACCTTAAGATCATCCGGTTCCAAGCCCCCTGCCATGGGCAGGGACACCTCACACTAAACCATGACACCCAAGGCTCTGTCCAACCTGGCCTTGAACACTGCCAGGGATGGAGCATTCACAACTTCCCTGGGCAACCCATTCCAGTGCCTCAGCACCCTCACAGTAAAGAACTTCTTCTTTAGATCCAATCTAAACTTCCCCTGTTTCAGTTTGAACCCATCACCCCTTGTCCTATCACTGCAGTCCCTAATGAAGAGTCCCTCCCCAGCATCCTTGTAGCCCCCTTCAGACACTGGAAGCTGCTCTGAGGTCTCCATGCAGCTTCTCTTCTCCAGGCTCAACAGCCCCAACTTTCTCAGCCTGTCTCCATACAGGAGCTGCTCCAGCCCCTGCTCATCCTCGTGGCCTCCTCTGGACTTGTTCCAACAGCTCCATGTCCTTTTTATGTTTATGTCTTCTGAGTAAATGCCCCATCCCCAGCAGTGTTCAAGGCCAGGCTGGACAGAGCCTTGGGTGACATGGTCTAGTGTGAGGCATCCCTGCCCATGGCAGGGGGATGGAACTGGATGATCTTAAGGTCCTTTCCAACCCAAACCGTTCTGTGGTTCTATGATTCTATGATTGATTCTGCACCATGGTGCATCCTGAAGGGAATCTTTTCATGACATCCTCTTCCTCAGGAGGGATTACTGAAATTAGCCCAGCAGCTGCGCCAGGTGTTTAGAAAGGTGATTGAGTTTGTAGAGAACGCAATACAGTATTTTACCCTGAAATAAATGAGTGCCAATGCATTTCCCTGTGTATTTTCTTTTTGCTCTGAAACTGTGCAGTCCAGCCCATGGAAACCATTGCTCTGCTGCTTCTCTCCTCTGCCAGAGAAGCTGTTTGCACAGATTTTTCACTGCTTTGTTTTTGTTTCCCCTGAAATGATACATGCTAAAGCTCCGGGATCAACTGTGTGTTTTGCTTGAGACTCAGCACACTCATTAAGTAATTCTGCTGGCATGGAGAAGCTTGAAGATAACAAAAGGCAGCCTGGATCCTGCTCGGATGGAAACAGGAAACATTATCATACAGAAGGGGAATTTACAGGGCAGCCTCACTCCTTTCGCCTCTCGCAACTCAGTATTGGGGCAGGCACTAAGAAACGATTGCTGTGCTCTTGTTGGGCCGTGATGTGCTTTTAGATCTGGCTGAGATGCAGCCTCTTGGCAGCCTGCAATAGGCACAGGGGTTTGAATGCTGGCAGTCGCTGTGCAGAGGAGGAAGGGGATCTGCAAACGAAGTCCCAGGATGGAAAGGAAAGGAGGAAGGCTGATGTGATTTAGAGGCTTTGCAGAGTCAGGATGAGTTTGTGTCTCACTGCTTGTTTTCAACACAGCTGGTGACTGCAGTGGGAATGCAATTGTCAGGGTAGGGCAACAAGAGGCTCTTCCAGGGGCTTGAAGTCACCTGGCTCCTCACCATGTTTTAGTAAGACAGCAGCATCTGCTCCTTGTCAAATCGGGTCCTGCGTGATGCTGTTGGTACAGTTGGATGGTCAGGACCTGCCTGAATTCTCTAAGGAAATGCATTGGTGGGAAACAGTTTAGACTGGAGAAAATCGAGTTACTTTGGATGGTCTGGCTTGCTTGCTTCCTTTCTCCATCAGATGCTCTCATCCTCCCGTCTCAGTAGGATTGCCTGAGCTATGCAGAGCCTGCAGGTCATGAGAGCTGTGCGGAGAATTATTACTTCAATGTTGAGCAGGATTATTTCAATACAGAATTTGGTATTATTCCTAATTTTGAAGGGAAAGCAATGTTTTAGAACTTGGCTCCAGAAACCAAGTCAGGAATCACACAGTGCCCTGCCCAGCTCTGCCTTGGAGCCATCAGCTTTGCGCCGGCCCATCTTCAATACCTTCCCAGTGCTGGATGCTTGGGAAGTGGCGGGTAACCCTCAAAGGAGGGAGGCTGGAGATTAGATCGTAGAATCATAGAATCCCAGACTGGTTTGGGTTGGAAGGGACCTTAAAGATCATCCAGTTCCAACCTCCTGCCACGGGCAAGGACACTGTCCACTAGAGCAGTGTGCTCCGGGATCTACTGATGTGTTCCAGTTCTCTCTATGCTGTGTCACTGTTTCCCCTGTCCATTGCACATACACATGAAACATATACATATGCCCTCCTGAAACTCCAGGGTTGGGAGAGATGAGAGATAAGATGAGATAAACCTGGCTCAAGGAGGAATAACGAATGCCGTATGTGATCTGGATACCATCTTGTGCTTTCGTAGCTGGACACAATCTCACCACTAAAACCACAAAGGTTTCCCTTCCCTTAGTCAAAGGTCCAATTCAGAAGTTCCTCTCAGCGTCTCCTTAACACCTACCCTCTGCCCATCATCAGGCTGTGGCAGAAACATCAGTTCACAAAGAAGAACTAACCCTTACAAATTAAAACCCTTGTCCCCAGTTTCTTCATCTCCAGGCAATTAACTTCACAATACACCTTCATCTGGGGCTGTCTTATTAGAGAAATGGATTTAGGAGTATTTTGGAGGATCTGGAACCCATTATTGAGGCGTTAGAAATTAAATCTTTCTAATTTGTTAGAAATTAAATCTTTGTAATCAGGACAAAACCCCAGACATTAAACAAACCAAGCGCTCAAATCACCCTGTGAGACGAATACGAGTCCTAAGAGGGGCAGAAACATCTCAGGCAAACCAAGCGCTGATTTTCAAATGATTCTGGAGAAAAACCAGGGACAGGCAAGAATGAACCAAGCTTTGGGCTCAGTTGAGTCTTAGTTGAAGATCTGCAAGAACTCAGGGTCAGATATGAGGGAATCCAGGCTGATGGATGAGGAGGAAACCGTGCCAGACAATGAGTTTTGTGTGTCTGCAGCATGCAATTAGGACAATGGTCATATGGATACTCCTCCCAGCATCCAGGACAGCTCCCTGCTTGAGTCTTGTTGAGGCTGAAATGTAAGTATCTTATTATCATGTAAATAAGGAACAAACTGGACCAATTCACAGCATCTTTGGCTTGAACTGAAGGAGGAGCTAAAATCTTCAGTGTTTCTGAAGTAAATGGATCTGTCTCTCAATTAGTCAATCTTTGTTGATCAAGGATGACTGAAAACAAGATCTCCTCTGCAAGAACCTCTGTGCTCCTCATGTCACGTAGAATCGTAGAATCATAGAATGGTTTGTGTTGGAAAGGAACTTAAGACCATCTAGTTCCAAATTCTTCCATGGCCAGGGGAAAGACACATCCCCAACACTGTTTTTGTGGACATCATCATGATTTCCATAGCAACCACCTGCAATGGCACTGTGGATTACGCCTTCAGTAGGAGAATAAACAATAGCAGACAAAATCCCTAAGAAACCATTTGATTTGCTTGTACCGGTAAAGACCTGGTTTCGAGAAGAATAAGACAAAAGAGCAACAGAAAATGCAGCATGGATGCAGACTTGCTTTGAAAACAAATATATCTTTGTTCCAACAGGATATGAAATTCTTAATATCCTGATAGGAAGTGTTTGTGGAGTATTGGTGATCACAAATGAATCATTGAGACCAGCCCATGAAGCATAGGGTGATACAGGACCTCTTGGGTTGAGGAGTCCAGTTCCCTGTTATCATACCTAATCATGTTATTGCAATCCATTCAGAAAATGATCAACTCCATCTGAAAATATATCAATTCTCACACAGCATTTATTGCTTTGGAGAGTTGCTCTGGATCCTCCCACTTCTGAACATGAGAAATAGTCTACTTTCTGATCTCACTTTATTTGTCAACAGGTTTTGGCCATCTGTGCTTGTACCAAGGTCTCTTCTAGCTTAAATAACGCTTCTCCTCGCCTGCTGCTTACACCACTGGTTTCTGGTTTTAAAGACCTATGGAAGCCAAATTTCTCACACTCTTCATTCACAAGGTACCTAAAATAAAATCAGCAAAGGAGGAAAGGCAATGTAACATAAATCAGACTAATGGTGTTCCATTGCCAGTATTAAATGAATGTCTGACCAAAACCTTTTCAGCTGAACAGTCTTGAATTTTAAGGCAAATTTGATCTAGCTCTGAATTTGTTGCCTGGCCTTTCCTTCCTATATAACCTCACATCTTGATGAAACCCCTGCCTGCCAAAAATGCAGAAATAACCAAAAATGGGGTCCTGCAGGAAATGTGAAATGCAATGGGATTTGGGAAAGAGATTAACACTACAGTTCCACTAACACTTGAAGCTGTCTGAAGCCAACTCTACCATGAAAAATGTCTAACTTTTCCAACCCTGGATGTACGTTCCCACCCTTCACCCGCTCTTTGGTCAAGGACAGACATTTTGTGCAGTGTATCAGCACAGGAGACTGATCCAGGTTCAAACAAGCAACACTAGGGCAGATTAGGGAGAGAAATAGGAGATGATGCTTCTGATACACCTTCTATGATTTAGGATGGGATGAATCCTATTTTCTGTAGTCCCTGTTTCCTTAACTATGGAGTGGCCTGAGGATGGTTCAAACATCCATCTCAGACCTCTCAGTTGGGAAGACAGGCACTTTTCCACCTTTCTGAGGTCTTGTTGGGGTCTAGGCAAAGTTTCATGGTCACCTACTGAATGCACCCTAAGCCATGCAGAAATCAGTTAATGCCACTTTCCATGGTCTGAGCAACAGAAAGCAAACAATGCCAAGTACATAGTGAAACAAGCTATGGAAGAAGATGCAGAGTTTATTAATGTGGAGCATAGGGAGCTCCTGTCAGCCCTCTCCAACACCTCTGAAAATCAGGCACCATATGCCCCAAAAGTGAGGCACATCAACTCAGCTGTCATTTCTGAATGCATTGCCTTACGGCCCAATGTCTACACATTCTGGATTGACAAATCCAGGCAAAACCATGCAGCAAGTTGGGGATTGGCTTCATAAATATATATTACAACAGCAGAGAGAACAGAGAAGATTAGTAAGAAACAAAAGAGCTTCATGGAGAAAGACAATACAGCCAGGAGCTGCCTAACAAACACGGAGTGACATGTATCTATTAGAGTTGGAGCTCTTCAAAGTGAGATTTCAAACAATCTGGGAGCGCTTGGAAAGAATCAGGAAGAGGCTTGATGAATGTTGAATGTAGGACCATTGCATGAAAGAGGGTTTGACATCGTGAACAAGGTGAGCAAAGAAAGAGAGCAGTCAAAAGGGAGACAGAGAGGAGCGAAAGGGAAGAGACTGTGTGGGAGATGAGGGGAGAGGCCTGACTTAAGCATGAAAGAGGTCCCTCAGTCCATGGCAGTACACATCTCACTGTGTGTGGGAGGCAAGGAAATCCTTCCCACTCCTTGCTCTTCTGTGAAGACATAGAACACTCATCTGCCTCTCACCCGTCCTCATGTCCCTACCAGTTTAACACAGAGAAAGAATCATAGAAACTAATCATAGAATCACAGAATCATAGAATCCCAGCCTGGTTTGGGTTGAAGGGACCTTAAAGCTCATCCAGTTCCTACCCCTGCCATGGGCAGGGACCCCTTCCACTAGAGCAGCTTGCTCCAAGCCCCTGTGTCCAACCTGGCCTTGAACACTGCCAGGGATGGGGCAGCCACAGCTTCTCTGGGCAACCAGAGAATCTAACCTAGATTTCCCCTCTTTCAGTTGAAAGCCATTGCCCCTTGTCCTACCCCTACCTGCCCTTGTAAATTGTCCTTCTCCAGGCTTCTTGTAGGCCCCTTTTAGGTATTGGAAAGCTGTGATTGTTCCAGCATTATCACAGCTGCAAAGCAAGTACTCTGACAGAGCTGTGTTTTGTCCTCCTGTTTTCCTGTCTTTGTACCAATGAACCTAAGAGTGGTAGGGAACCCATAGCAACAGTTCTTTGGAGATGATGGGAGCTGAGTTGATTAATTGTGCTCCTGGCGGGTCAGTGCAATGGTAGATGTTAAAGACAAGAGGGTGTCAAACCAGGCAACTGCTGCAAGGCTGCACAGTGGAGTGACTATGTCAATATTTCCTTGTTTATAATTGTTGTTCTAGATGTTCTCCACTGACTATTTGCAGAAAGAGGCCTGCAGGAACCAGGACTGTGGACTGACGCAGTGTTGCAGATCTGGGTCTCTTAGATGGTCTCTAACATCTCCTTCTTTCCGCTGATGTGTATGTTAGCCCTGTGTATGTACACCCATGCACAGAACTGCACGTATGTGCAAACAGAAAACGCAGTGGTGAAAAAGAACTGGACAAAACTCAGATGCCAGCATACAACTAGAAAGATTCATGGTGTTCAAGGGCAGGTTGGACAGAGGCTTGGGTGGCGTGGTTTAGTGTGAGGTGTCCCTGCCCACGGCAGGGGGGGTTGGAACTTTATGATCTTAAGGTCCTTTCCAACCCTAACTATTCTATGATTCTATGATTCTATCTAGCTGTTGATGTAGTTCCTTCTATCACAGACTTCTAAGGCATTGTAAAGGTGATCATTAATATTTTCAATCCCTTCTAAAATGATAGGTTCAAAAGAGCTTCACCTCTGTGGAATTTGATTAGAAAACCCATGCTTTCTTACTCCTGCCAGATGCTTTCAAGCCCTGCACTTGTATGTTGCTCTATTTTATCTATCTGTTGGTCACTCGTGGACAGAAAGACTTCACTCTGTGCACTCCCAGATCTAATCCCCATGCCCTCCCTTCAGTGATTTATGGGAGCAGGCCAGCCCTGCAACCTTCTCCTTTTGGCACTGCACCTGCGCATCCTGGCTAACAGCCTTAGGTGCTTTCCTGCGATAACTCATGGGATCTCCTTCCTGGGCAGCCTCACCTTTCTGTTAGCAGATACTTCCCCTCCTGGTCCTTTGCTCCCTGGCTCATTTTTTGACTGTCCTCAGCCTTTCCCAGATGCTGGAATGAGCTAAGTCCTGCCATCACAGACTGCTCCGCGTTTGGGGTGTGCTCAGCTGCCTAATGCAGCATCACATTTAGCTTCACTGCTCTCCTTCCCATTAGCTGCACCATTGCTGTTACAGAAATAATCCCACAGCTGAACTACAATGTACATACCCAGGGAAAGTCCACTGGCAGCTTCTTTGCCATCAGCAGCAGTCCTGCTCTTCTTTAGCTTCTGGCCTGCTTTTGCTCAGATTTCTTTATGCTGGGGCACTTTCTGTGTCCCCGCTCTGTGCTCAACCCCCTGATTACATGCTTTTAGAACTACTTCAGAAAAGAAGGGAGATATCTATCAATGTCAGTATCTATGTCGTCTAGATCTCCATCTGTCTCTATATCTATCTGTATCTGTATCTCTACCTTTTATCTCTATCTCTGTCTCTGTCTCTGTCATCTGTATCTATATCATCTATATCTTTATCTCTGTCATCTACATCTATATCTATATAATCTATACCTATATGGTCTATATCATCTATATCTCTGTATCTATATATCTGCATCTATATATCTATATAACTATATATCTCTATATCTGTAACTATATCTCTATCTATACCTATATTTTTACCTTTATCTGTATCTATATATCATCTACCTCTATCCCCACCTCTACCTCTATCTATACCTATATTTTTATCTTTATCTGTATCTATATCATCTACCTCTATCCTCATCTCCATCTCTATGTATCTATGTATCTATGTATCTATGTATCTATCTATCTATCTATCTATCTATCTCCATCTCCATCTGCATCTCCATCTTCATGTCTATCTATTATTTCCTCTTCTGAGAAGAACTTGAGCCCAGATGTTCCCCTGGATGCTTTTTAGCAGATGTCACCCTGGCTGGAAGTTGGAATCAGACTGTGGTGCTGTATCTCCTGTAAGGTCAGACTGGGCTGATGATTTACACCAGCCCAGAGGGACTGCAGCCTATCCTATAGATTCATGCTGCACCATGGCCAGTCCCAGGCTGTGCTCTTCATGATGTGGATCACTTCAGATAGTCAATAGGAGCTGCAACTGACTCTTTTCTTTCTGAATATCATATAGAAAGATGACCTAGCATTCACCATTAAACCTTCTTGGCATCAGGCACTGTGGTCAGAGTGCACTGATGAAACCTCCTGAAACTTGGCTGTAATGATCCATCCATAGGCTGCACCCACAAAATGAAATTATGGTCCCACTCAAGCCTTAGGATGAGGCAGCCCATAGGGATTATTCCTCCTTTAGATGTAATTTAACACCCACTGTGGCCAGCCAAGAGCTTTCTCCTGAACCAGGCCCTCTGCCTGATTCACTATAAGCAATTCACTGCCTGCAAGGACTGAGTAAACCAGCCCAAGGAAGCTGGATTCAATTACTGGTTCTGCCACTTGCTTTCTCAGCAGGTTTCTGGCCTCTGTTTTTCCTCTTGTCTGTTTGGAGTGAAGGAGGAGCTGGCTTATCCTTGTGGGACCAAAGCAGCATCAGCCTCCACCAAGGTGCTGCTGCACTGCAGATACATTCCACAGCAAAACACATATAATTCAACTATGGAAAGCTCCCAGTTCTTCTTGTTTGCTATGGTAAAACATCTTCACCACTACATTCAGGAAGAAGCAGGATGGATACCCTGACTTAGAGCAAGTGACCCAGTACCTTCAATGGTCATGCAAGCAATATGAACACATTTTACACTACCCTTGTGTACTCTCCCAGTCTCTGACCATTTTCTGCACAGGGTATTTCTTGGCTGAAGAATGTCTAATAAATAATCTCCAACGGAGCTCTCTTCCAAGAACTCCTCTCAAGCACATTGTCATGTTTTGTGCCCATCACATCATCCAAAGATGAGTTCCAGGGGTTAACTGCTCACTTCAGGGACCTCTGATGCTCTCCTGCTGCTCTTGGGTCCACTCACAGCTGGTGAAACTCACTCTTGAAGTCGCCGTGTCAGCGTGTCCAGTGCTGTAGGCTTTGCAATAGGCGAGCATCTCAGCCAAGCAAGCACGCTGCGTGGCGTATCTTAATATTCAACACTTGGGTCTTCAAACACTTCCATGAGCTGGTGCCTCGCTCCCCATTCCCTGTAAAATGTCAGCCAGGCCCATGGCTGCAGCCTAGCTCTGGCGTGAAGTGATGTAGATCATAGCCTAGAAGCTGAAAAGCACCTCGGAATAAAAGGCTCTTTAGACTGTTTGCCAGTGCCTTGTGCAATGAAATGCAGTTCAGCTCATAAAACGCCAAAGGTATGTCAGTGTGAAGGGAGAAAAGGGAGAAAAGTTGGAAAAGAGGTTTTTGATGGCAGCCAGGAAAATGTAAGTCCTTCTACTTAATCTTTCTCTGCGCCTTCTGAGCTTGAATCTTCCTTTCAGTGCAGGAAAAGAAGGGTTAAAACACAGTGGGAGCGAGTTAGTGTGTGTTGGCTTCGTATCAAGGAATCACACACATCAGTGCTGAAGCCCTTGCAACTCTTCAACACCCTTCCCCACATGTTATCTCCAAAATTCCTTCACCTCTCCTCTTGCAGCAGCCAGGACAGCAGCTGCCTGATGTGCTCCCTGTCATAGAATCACAGAATAGTTTGGGGTGGAAAGGACCTTACGATCATCCAGTTCCAACCCCTTGCCATTGGCAGGGACACCATGCACTTGCAGGTAAAGATTGTGTTTGCTCTGGGCTACACAGCTACAAGGGGTGGTAGTCACTGTGGGCTTCAT
Organism: Pezoporus wallicus; assembly: GCF_028554395.1. NCBI lineage: Eukaryota > Metazoa > Chordata > Aves > Psittaciformes > Psittacidae > Pezoporus > Pezoporus wallicus. The sequence goes on along the minus strand of NW_026637976.1, from coordinate 293,138 downwards.
GGCACTTCTCTCAAGTTGGATGTATTTCAAGGGGTCCCAAACTTTAAGGGTTACAGGGCAAGAAATGTAAAGGGGAAGATGGGTTCCCCAAATGAATATAGTTAAAGGATCGCCGTATGGAGCAGAATCATAGAATCATAGAATAGTTATGGTTGGAAAGGACCTTAAGATCACCCAGTTCCAACCCCCCTGCCATGGGCAGGGACACCTCACACTAAACCATGGCACCCAAGGCTCTGTCCAACCTGGCCTTGAACACTGCCAGGGATGGAGCATTCACAACCTCCCTGGGCAACCCATTCCAGTGCCTCAGCACCCTCACAGGGAAGAGCTTCTGCCTTATCTCCAAACTGAACTTCCCCTGTTTCAGTTTGAACCCATCACCCCTTGTCCTATCACTGCAGTCCCTAATGAAGAGTCCCTCCCCAGCATCCTTGTAGCCCCTTTCAGACACTGGAAGCTGCCCTGAGGTCTCCATGCAGCTTCTCTTCTCCAGGCTGAACCAGTGGACAGCATCCCCTGGTCACTCCACCACTTCCCATCACCGAGCTCATCCTGTAAGGCGCCAATAATGAGGTTTTTCTTCCCTTCTTTCCTCCTGGATGCAAGACACAGACCCTCAGCATGGAACCAGCTTCTCCCAGCACTACATCCCCGTTGGCTGCTCGTCCTCCAAGGGCTTCTGCCTGGCTCTGCTCCACTAATGCTCTCTGTATCATACTGAAACAATCAGCCAGCACCAGCATGTATGTCTATTGAGACCAGCGAGCAGTGGGTCAAGAGTGCACCCCAGGAGAACATGGTGTAAATAACTGACTCCATCTGCTCCAGGTCAGAACAGCTTCAGCTCATCAGAGGGAACCCCAGAGCCTCCACCGGCAGCGAAAGGGCTTTCTGCGTCCATCCAGGGAGCTGGCACTGGAAAAAGCCAAACAGGCTCTCAAGTGTTTACACTGTCAGGCTCTGAGGTATTCATCTTCATCCCGAAACACATTCCTCACAGAACACTTCAGTGCTTCGAGCTGTATCACGGGGAGAGCTGAGGAAATAAGAACTGGGAGGATGATGGGGAGCCATCCTGCCTTCCATACAGCAGCCACTGCTCCCATGCCTGGGGTGTCTCCCAAGAGGCAGCAGTATACTGCATGGTGCTGGTCTGTTTTCATCCTGCCATGGGCATCTGAAATGAAGGGTTATATCCCTGTGCATTATATCCCTGTTATATCCCTGTGGACCTTTGTCAGCTCAGTGATACGTGGGGAGGCAAAGGAGCTGTTGCAAACCCAAGCATGAAATTTTCCTGCCTGTGTCCCCTTCAATGGGCTCAAAATCTTGGAGCAATAAATGGCCAAGGGACAAAGGGATGATTGGCATTGCTGGTGTTCAGGGCATGTAGGTAGCAGATAGAAATGTAGCAGATAGAAATAAGCAGAACCATCCCCAGACTGTCACGTTCTGTGCCCTCCAAATATTAGGTCCACGTGAAGTCACATCTCTTAACAGCCTTTTGGGCTGTTAAGAGTCTCTTCCTCACCCTTCCCTCAGTGAATGGATCGAATTTAGACCTCCAAGTGGACTTCAGCTATGAAATCCAGGCTTGTTTTGTCTGCTCAGGATCCACACAACCATTTTTCAAGAGGAACTTGCCAGTTTGGATGCCTCCATGTTTCGAGGTTGGTCCAAGGAGGGATTTCAGTAGGGACCTGATACAATGCTGAGCTCAAACCACTCATCATGTCCCTATGGTGTCTGAAGTTGAGTCCCTTCTAAAATGAAGGTAACACAAAATAGAAGGAAATTCCTCAAATTTGGCTACAGACATTGAATCCATTCTCATGCAGTGTTCCTTTTGTCCCATGAACAGCATTCCTTTCCCTGGGCACCCAGTGCCAGTGCCTCAGCACCCTCACAGGGAAGAGCTTCTGCCTAAGAGCTCAGCTCAGTCTCCCCTCGGGCAGGTTAAAGCCATTCCCCTTGGCCTGTCCCTACATCCCTTGTCCCAAGCCCCTCTCCAGCTTTCCTGCAGCCCCTTCAGGCACTGGAGCTGCTCTCAGGTCTCCCCTTCAGGAGCCTTCTCTTCTCCAGGCTCACCCAGCCCAGCTCTCTCAGCCTGGCTCCAGAGCAGAGCTGCTCCAGCCCTCACAGCATCTCCGTGACCTCCTCTGGATGTGCTCCAACAGCTCCACGTCCCTCTTGTGCTGCTGCCCCAGAGGTGGATTAGGGCTGCAGGGGGGGGTCTCCCCTTCACACAGCAGAGGGGCAGGATCCCCTTGTTAGTCCTTATCTCACAGAGAACTGAAGCTCGTGATCACTTGCTCTTCATTGCTATGTGATTGCCACCTTGGCATTTTCATGCACTGTGCCAAAATCCTTAAGATATCTGGTTCTTGGAGCTGGATTGGCTGCTTTGGGTGATAAAGTGCACAGGAGCAACCTGAGAATAAACTCCTAGGGCTAAATAAAAGGACAAGTTCTGGCATGGCCAAAATACAAGTCAGTACAAGCCAAAGTCCATGTCATCTATCAGCTTCATCAAGGTTGACTCTAGCTGCTTGGGTAGCAATACCAGAAAAATCCCATGGCCAAAGATCTAATCTGGGCTGTTGTCAGTAGTGTTATCCCAAACCTCACCATGGCTTTTAGACAGGGGGATTGGTGCTTCATTCCTTCATCTTTTTGAGTCCACACTTCTCCCACTCAAACAGGGTCAGCAGGACTTGGTAGCAATGTGCCTACAAAGCTGGAAATGGAGCTTCCCAAGTATTTATACTGCAGATCTCAGAGAGCATGATTTGCCTTGCACAAAGCTGAGGAGGGCTGGGATTCCTATGTCCTTTGGGACCCAGCACATGCATTTTGGCCTTGATGGAGCAATAACTGGGCAACACCCTTCAAAATCCCAGATATCTTATTCCCTGCTGAGTTCCTCCTCTTAGAAGTACAAGCAAACCATAAGACAAGTTTTCTTCTTAACCAGGGCAGTACAACCCATGGAAGCAGCAGCTCCTTAAATGCATAAATTTCATCTCATTTCAAACACTGCTTTTAGTAGCATATTGCTTCCACTTCATGATTTTGCCACTTTTTTTTTTGTCCCCTCCCACCTGCCAGCTGTAATATATATACACACACATATATATATGTGTGGTCCTTCTTTTCCTGCTGCTGATCTCCTGAGACCCTGCATCCTTTAAAGATTTTTGATGGGGAATAAAACACTGGGAATAAAGCACTGGGGAATAAAGCACCAGATATAACCTGGTCTGCAAAGAGCTGGAATGCTGAGCATCACTGCTTCTACCTTCTCCCCTGGCCAGCTTCACTATGTATCTCTCTGCCAAAAGCAGACAGGGATGAGATGTGTGTAGTCACAGATGCTCTGATTACTCCTGTGCGCTCATCCAGGATCCAGACAGATCTATTTTACATGGGGGCAGACTAGAGGTGCCCACCTCATTTAACACGACTCACCCTGGCACGGGTCTTCTCAAGCATCAGGGAGGTTATAGAATCATAGATAGAATAGTTAGGGTTGGAAAGGACCTTAAGATCATCCAGTTCCAACCCCCCCGTTGGTTTTGGCCTGTACTGAAAGAGCTACAGCCCATCACTCTTCTCCTAGCGTCCAGCTGAGAAGCAGGGAATATGTTTTTCTTATGCTCTGTTTGAAGAGAAATGGCAGAAGGTGATTTGCTTCCTCAGAAGATTTTGGATGCCAGGTCAATCCCTGTGTCTACACCCTTGTTCCCTGCAGACACCATCTCCAGATGATCTGAAGTGGGTCTCCCTTTTCCCCTGTGCCAAGACTTGCCATTCTCTTTGTGAGATCTCTCTGCATCCTCTCTATATGAAGTTGTAAGAGCAGCTGGAAATAATGCAGGGTGGGCTCATGAGAAGTTTCCATGGAAGCTGTGACATTAAAACCCTCCAGACTTGGTGGCAATATCATCCCTGAGCCCTGGAAGCTTTGTTGGGAGTGGGATGAAGTTGAATGGAGCAGCAGCCAGTACATGGAGAAGGAATCTGAGATGTTAAGCCAAGGGTGGATTAAGGTTAAGTGGGCCCCACATCCACCTCAATATTGCCCCCTCCAGAAAGACAACTTCCCTGCCTCCTGGGACTTTCTCCTTCCCTCGAAGACAAGTGGAATCACCAAAACTGGGTGGTGAGGAGCTTAATACATGAATAATGGTGGAATCCTGGTCTTGACCAGGAGGTTGGTTTAGATTGTCTTATGGTCATGTCAGCCAGGTCTGTTCTACCTGGGGTAGTCTGCAGAGAGCCCTTTGCATGGCTGATCCCAAAAAGTGGTAAGGACATGGTTGCATGCCTGGGAGAAAGAAGAGATGTTGAATTAGTAGGTTATGCCCCAAAGGAAAATGCTGTTCACTTTTCTTCTTCTTTCTCTTCCTCTTTCAGTCAGGTTCTACACAGCCTGTGGTTACTTTTCCTATAAAACCTAGTGCTTTCACAAAGCATTTTCTTCCCCCCACAAGTGATTTCCAGCTGTTCCAGGATATGGGCTCCGTTCCTGGGAGTGCTGTGCCTGCATGCACAGCTCTGGCTGCCTTTAAGCAGCACGGCACACGAATGACCCACACCTGCAGAAGAAAGATGGGATGAAAGACACGCTACTTGTCACCTGCAGCCTTGTGACCCAGACATCATGGAGCCTTGGGAAAGCTTGGATCAGACTTCTCTGCAGCTGTCAGCTGCCTCTGTAATTGCCTATACACACAGTTTGGCATGCTGGGGAAATCCTGAGCTGCATCTGAGCATCCTGGACCAGGCTTGAGTCACGCCACAAAGTCTGGTCCTGCTTGGCACCATAGGCATTGGTCATTAGTAAGCTTTCTGGTGCACCATGTTGTAACATAATCTCTCTCCCTTTCTTCTGGTTTTTTTTTTGGGTAGAAATAAGAGATTCCAGGGTTTTTCTCTTTTGCAGCCATTAAACTAATTTTCTGTGTTAAAAGGAGAAAGAAAAGACCCAGGAGCTCCTTCTGGGGGAAAGGATGGAGTTGGTAATGACTTACAGATCTGTGAACCAGCAGCACAGAACAATAGGTCCCAGGCAGAGGGCTTTCAGACAAATGAAGTCCATCCTGCAACAGCCCAGGGGCTTGGAGACAAATGGTAGAGTCAATCTGAGAGAGAGATCTCACAACAAAAGATTGAGATCTGACGCTGTGTGAAGAGCTCCTGGGGAGAAAATAAACTTGCCATCCTTGCAAAACTGGTGGTTGCACCTCCCAGGATCCCATTCCTGGTCAGGGGTGAGGTTGCATGCAAAGGGAATCATGCTGTTCCCACGCCAGCTCCTACAGCCCCCACAGCATCAGTCCCCGCATCAGTGGGGCTCTGTGGTCCCTCGACCCCTGTGGATGGCTGAGCCGTGTTAGCACCAATAGGCATCACTGAATCTGGCCTTTCCCTCGTAGGTTTTGATTTTCAGCCTCATTCCGTGGCAACATGTGGTTCTGTTTTCAACTGTTTATTATGATGTCTTGTGTGCTCTGTTTTGGAAAGGAGCTGGGTCCACAGCTGATGGATACGGTCCCGCAATGCAAGAGCAATGTCTCCTTTTAAATTTCTCAGTTTAAAGAGAGATCTGATTACTTCTAAGCTTTATTTACGTGTGATGCGGTTTTCCCATTGGCATCATTAAAGATCCAGGCCTTGAACAGCTTTTAGCTGTGTTTTCAGCACAACATTTTCTTGCAGTAGTGGAGATCATAGATCCATAGAATGGTCTGGGTTGGAAAGGACCTTAAAATGATCTAGTTCCAACGCCCTGCCATGGGCAGGGACACCTCACACTAGACCATGTTGCCCAAGGCTCTGTCCAAGGCTGGTTCCATGTGAAGGCCCAAGGACACATCAGCTCCAATGATGTTAAAGGGGGAGAATATCAATCATAAAGAACAAGAATATCTTGCTCTTTACTAGCACCTTCCAACTGGAGACAGCCTCAATACAAACACATCCCACCCTCTGACTGAATTTGCAAAGTAGCTTCATTCTCCTTCATAAGTGCAAATATGAAGGGAGAGAAGTGAATATTGCTTACATTTCTTATAGTTTCTATAACTTCAAGTGGCAAAGGTTCCATGGGCTTGTGCAGAGCAGGATGAGACCCAGAGAGAGTACAGGAGACCCAAGCATCGATCCTTTGCCTTTTCCTCTTTCACTGCTCTGGTCTGTCTCAGTGGCTTTCATCCCACAAGGCTGTCTGTGCTCAGAACCCAAATATATATACTGCAATATATAATATATATATAATCTATCAAATATATCACTACAATATGCAAATATTTGTTTGTTTGTCATGGCATTGCTGTCCCAGCCCAAAAGCAGCCTGAATAGCAGAGTGTGTTCTGTCCCAGCCCTGGAAGGCACTGACTGGGGCTGGAGGGTCCTGCTTTAACTAGATGTGGCTTTACATCATGCCCTGAGAATATCCAGAAGAGCGACGGTTCATCCACCAAAACGAAAGCAAAATTAATGCCCCCTATTCACATTCATTTTGAAAAGAAATTCATGTGCACCCAAACCCTCTGAGATCGCTCTGTTTTCCATCCAGTCATAACTGACTAAACTACTTTATATTCCCTTGGATGCCTGCCCAGAAAATGTGTGGTTTCTTAAAATATATATAGATGTACACACTGCTTTAATACCAGCCAATACCTTCTGAAACGTAGGTGGCCAGAGAAGCATTGGCTGCTCTTTTCCTATTCCATATTTCAGAAATGAGTTGACATTCGTATATAAATTCTGCTTAAGCTTTCACGGAGTTTTAGTAGCAATATTGAAAGGGAATGTCAGCAACCGCTTAGCTGCTAATATGGGCTGGAGATAATAACTAAGGTAGCCGGGCAAATCTTTATTTCCAGGAAATTTTGTCAGTTATGCAAAAAATGGAACAGTTTGGACCAAAATAATAATAATAATCATGATTCCTTTGCATGAAAGAAGTAGGTGCTGTGAGGTCGAAAGGAAATTTGAAAATGGATGGATAGGGTCCTAATTTCCTTTAATATTTCCTGTGTAAAGGCTTCCAGTTAAAGATTGATTTTTCCAATAAACATTACGAGAGTAATGACCTGGAGGTATGATCACAGATCACGTAGCAGATAAGGAATGAAGGAAAAAGAGCTACTGCTGTTAGAATACGTTTTGTCTTCTTTAATTTTCTCAAGGAAACCTGCAGTAGATTGAAGGAAAAGGGTCGGATTCTGTAGCGTGCAATAGGAAAGGCTTCACTTTCTAATGTAGGAATAAAGATTGAAGAATTTGGCCCAGAAACAAACTCTCTTAGGAAAGGAAAGCACGTACGTCAAATTTCATTGGGATTTCAGAGGGAATTCCAATACACAAATGGCACTTACAGTTTGGTCCCATAAACAAGAGAAATCATAAAGTTTTGGTCAAAACTTTTTTTGCCAGCCAAAGAAAGTGCAATTTGCACTGAAATGACTTTTTTCAGAGTCCTGACTTCAGCACAATCCCATGTTAAACTTGAGTAGGCAAATTCAATGTGCAGGGTCTTCACCTTTCAGAATGGAACGCTTTGACCTTGTTTTGTACCATTTTTCATAGGACAAGCACTGATTTCATATGAGAAAACTTTAAGAACTCTTAAAAATATGGATTTCATATGAAATCTGATGGTTTTCTTGAAACCAGGTGGATTTTTGGTGGATTAGGTTTTTTTTCCTGGTGCGTTTTTGTGTGTGTTTGCATGTTTGGATTTCAGGGGGTGGAAGGCACCAAATGCAAAGGCAGAAAAGCAAGTTCTCACTCCCAATTTTCACCCTAAACACACTAATAAATGCATTAGAGAGAAGCCCTGTTTTCTGGCTCCCCTTAGGAGCAAGCAATTTGGGATGGAACATCAAAACCAAGGGCAGAAAATGGACAGGGAGTTGGGACAGATCCGTCACTCAGCATTCCAGACTCACTGATTTATAAGTCATAAAATCATATAATAGAATCACAGAATGCTTTGGGTTGGAAGGGACCTTAAAGATCATGCAGTTCCAGCCCCTTGGTCACTACAGGCAACTGGGGACCAGCGTTTGCCCCTGATTTCACTCTCTTTTGGCTAACACTTTCTGCAAATTCATCCCTTTATTTCCGTATTTATTTTGTGTTAGCTTCTGCATAATGTGTCTTCCCTGTAGGAATAATTACTCGTGCTCCTGGGTGCATACAGCAGGATGTGTTCTTGCATCTGCTGCTCTCCCCCCTCACAGCTGCTGCCTGTGACTTTAACACCTTCTCTTTGGGGTTTGGAGAAGGATGCCTTCATCCCCACACTCACCCAGCTTGGTGAGGAGATCTGATGATTTCTGGGTCAATGCATCCATGCATTGGTGTCTACTGCTCCTTCACTACATCATCAGGCATGCCAAGGACATGAAACCACCCCAAGGATGCTGCACGTGTTGTCATCGGGACTGTGTCCTTGGCAAGAGATATCCTTCATCCGGGATGTCTCATGGTGCATCTGACAGATGGTCCTCCCTACAATGACCCAGGTGCATACAGCTGAGAGGGCTGCAAAAGCACCTGCACCCCTTCCTGCTGTGTTCAGAGCACACCAAGGACATCTTTCTACACCTATTTTGTTGGGATAAGTGAAGAAAATGACATTTCCCCCTTCATCTCATCCCATCCCACCCACCCCAGCACGGAATAAAGATCAATGGGAGCTGTCGGACAAGCAAAGAGTGCGAACCTCATCACGAGAGGGAAGGATGCAGAGGGAAAAGCGGTGAAAATGTGCATTGTTCCCAGCATAACGCAACAATGGAACCTGACTCCTTCTGAAAACCTCCAAAGCACTTAAAAATGGGAATCCGGTCCCTCGCCCCCTCTCCGCCCCACATACTCTGAAGTGTACAACAATAGAAACTCTGTTCCTACGGGTTCCCCTACAAATGACCCCTGGAAAGCGTCGACTGCTTCCTGTAGGCTCCTGCCATCATCCCTTTCCCCAGTAATATCTGCATCTGCTTCCAGATCCATAATCACATTCCCTTAATTGAGCTGTGAAGTAGGATTTACGTGACCCCATTTAGATGTCGTCGCTTGCCAATAAGGAGATAGTTATTTCAAATGAGACGCAAGGAACATGAGATTCTGATCTGAGGGAGAATTTAATATCTAATAATATGTGCCTGGCTATAGGTGATAATTTAAGATGAGTTTCCAGAGCCCCTGTAATTACATTTTCTATGTGTGCTTTGTTGTGGTTACCAGGTAACTGCAAAATGATTACATGAATATTTATGCTTGACAGGTTAGACACTGCTGATACTGGGGATTAGCATCATTTTTTTCCCCCTTGTAATTCTTTGTGCTAATATCTGGGACTCATATCAGGATAAAGGCGCCTCACCAGCAGAAAAAAACCCCACTAATGACATGCTTCTTATCTGAGGCATCAATTTGCCTTTCCCTGCAGCATTGCACTCGTGTTTTGAAATACAAATCAGTCCTTTCTTCCCCTGTGATACATCCAGGATAGCTTAAGTCAGGTTGGAAATCTCTGATCTTGTGTTTCATAGAGTCTGTGCAACATCATTTCTGCTAAACCGATGAAACTTGGTGTACGTGCATGTTTGTGTGTATGTTTGGACACAGTAGTGTTTCAGATATTTATACCTATATATATATAGTGTTTCTATGTTGGGGGATATAAATACAAAAAGGGTATGGACACAGGAGCAAGTCACCAAGGCAAGGGCGTGAAGTTTCAGTGTGTCATACTGCCCACATCCATGCTCTTACCCTGTGGTAAGCATGAGGTAATGGGAGATGAAGTCATGCCCCTTAATTAGAGACAGCAGACATGGCTCATGTTCGCCATGGCACAGGAGGGTGTGCACCATGCTGTCCTGTGCCCTCAAAGAATCCATCATGACTCCTTTAAAGGCCCCAGCCAACATTACTGTGGAGTCACATCCTTGGCAACTGCATAGATTTGGGATTAATGTGGATCTTTGGGGTGTCTGGCTGGTTTGCTCCTCACCTGAAATGTGTTAAAGCATGGCAAGGTCCTCTCTGCATAAGAGTGGTTTGTGTTGGAAGGAACCTTAGCATCAAGTTCCACCCAAGGTCCCTTCCAGAATCCCATAGATCCTATGATTCTATAACTCTGCAGAAGCAACCTACCTGCAAAACTCCAGTTGATGAAGAGCTGCCTTTTACTTTTGCTCCCAGAGGCTACTTCTGTAAGGGTCAATGCAATAACAGGCCCTAAAATGGAGCAGCCCCTTCCAAACTCTCTACTGGGAAAGGGTTTTCCTGCAGAAGAACCTTGCTTTCTGCAGACAATGGAAAGCTGAAGAGAGCAACGCTGGAAGGGAACCATTGGGTTGAGTGCTTGTTTAAACAGCTCATCTCCTCTGGTGTAAGTGTTGCCCCAGTACTACATGAGCTCAGTGAGAATTGCTATAGTCACGGACCTGATTTTCTTCTTAGCATCCATTTACTGAATCTGATGAAGCTCTCTTAAGCCAGGAGGAGCAACCCAACTGTATTCCCAGGTCAGGAGAGAGGGAATAGTGATCAAAACAAGCCTGGCCAGCAATTACCCTCAGTTTTACACTGCTGCAGTAGAACCCATACAGATATTACATGGGTGTCACATTATGATAACCCAGGTTTAACCACTCCAGGGATTTGGGTGCCAATGATTTCAGAAATGACTTCAATTTCACCACTATTTGTGAGCAGGCTGCTGTTTGCACATGAAAACGGTCAACTTGCACAAGACAGGTCTACAACATGAGCAATGTGACTGAACGCTCGGGATCTGATTTATTTCTGAGGGCTCTGTATGGAGCTTTCAGAGGGTGGAAACCTGCACCGAAGAAGGAGGAAATGATTTGAAGGGAGTCTGCTTTTAAGTAGAAAAGAAGTAATTTGCTGGATGTTTTCAGATACTGTTGATGTTCTCACATTTAAGGCATGAAAAGGAACCGTTTCTAGCAGCAGGGCTACGAGCAGGAGCCATCTCTTTGATCTGTATCTGCACACAGTGGGGTGGGGTCCATGAATTACAAGGAAACCTAATGCACTGTCATTCTTAAATAAAACCACACCAGCTAATTAAATGGAGGCCCAGGGACTGGTTTGCAAGTCTGGAAATCTCTATCCTGTGCAGCTCTGCAGCTTGGGGTAAGTCACTTAACCTCTGTGTTTCCCAGTCCCCCTCCCCGTAGCCTCCCTGTCTACTGATGAAGAATTAGGTATGATTTACACAGAGCTGTATGAATGTATTCCCCTCATCTTTCAGGACTCTGACATGAATCAGATGTGCACGCCTTGACATAGCATCTGGTTGGCCTCCACATGTCCTCCGTCAGCCAGGCTGCTGTGTGGGCTGGCTGCTCATAGGGTCTCTGTTGGTCATCATAGAGGCAAGGGTTTGGCGACCCAGACATTGGAGGATGTGGGTCAAGCAGGGAGCGTGGTCCCACAAGACCATGGGGAAACACTTAATCTCTCCTCCTTAACTCTCACGTTGTGATGGGCCAGCCAGAACTTCCCCAAATGATATCTTCCCTTGGCCAGGACCATCATATAAGAAATATGATAAGCATTAGCCTAACTCATCCTGGATATATCAGACTGATAGCACATGCATATCTAGCCATCTGATGGCCAGCAGTCTTCTGGAAGCCACATCTTTAGGTGGGCTGCTGAATGTCTGCAAACCCAGCAGATCATTTGTAAAAGTAGTAGGTCATCATTAAAACCCAGGAAGAGCATTATCTTGCTCATGAAGTTAGCAAACTACCTCAGCAAGAAATAGAGGAAGAGATTACCCCCGACGCAGTAAAATGATAGATTACCAGGGACAGAAGTTATCAAGTAAAACAGAGAGAGCACTAGATCAGGTTAAAAGTAGTAGCTGGCCATGCAGCTCATGAAGGGGGTGTTGTCCATTCTGGTTTTGCTGTTGTAGAAGTACCAATTTGGTTGGAAAAGGGTGAATATATCCAAAACCTTATCCAGCTTCCAGGTATTGGGTATGCCTCTTTACCCGTGGAAAGGTTTTCCTGTTGGATGGAAAACTGGAGTTTCACCATGGAAGAAGCTGCCCTCGAACTCCTGTTGTTCCTGGAGGACCAGGTCAGATTTCCATGCCAAAACAAGGGGTGTCTGTAAAATGCTAGGGGCATTCAACCTATAGGTTTTTAGGGGGTGATAGGTTTCTTTTTTGCTTCCAGCAGCATTTGGGAAGGCCAAGACACTAAACTGGTGCATGATTCAATCATACAAAGTCAAACCAGTTTGTGCAAACTTTGGGGCCAACGAAAAGGACCTGAGCCTCTTATGTAGCAATCACAGAACTAGAACCCCACGCCTGGATTCATCACCTCTAAATGAGATGAGACTGTCTTGGTAATGTCTGTGGCTGCTCCAGGATCTCTGTGTGGTCACTGAAGAAGCCCTCAGTGAGTGATTGAGACTTCACTGCAGAGGTTTGTCTTTTTCCCATGCGTTAGGGAGAAGACCAAGTGCAGCTCCTACTCAAAATTAGGTGCTCCATTTAGGTTGGAGGCTCCTTTATGTCAATGAATCAGGAATGCCAGTGTACAACACGCTCCTCAGCCTCACCTGGGGCTTGGGAAACCGCAGTGACAAGTGCTCATTAGAAATAAATGGGACAGGGGTGCCTCAGAAAACTCGATTCCTTGAGATGCTGGGATAACGCATTACAGGAGCCATGGAGATGCTGCTCTGGAGCCAGGCTGAGAGAGCTGGGCTGGGTCAGCCTGGAGAAGGCTCCCTAAGGGGAGGCCTTAAAGCAGCTCCAGTGCCTATAGGGGCTGCAGGAAAGCTGGAGAGGGGCTTTGGACAAGGGCCTGTAGGGCCAGGCCAAGGGGAATGGCTTTAACCTGCCAGAGGGGAGACTGAGCTGAGCTCTTAGGCAGAAGCTCTTCCCTGTGAGGGTGCTGAGGCGCTGGCACAGGGAAGGATTTCATCGAATGATGAGGTTTGCACTCGCCCAGCTCTCAAGCCTCAAGATTCATCTGCATTCCCTGCCAGCCCCCGCTGTCTGCAGGTTTGCATCACCCTCTTCCCAAAGAATCTGCCTCTGTGACCAGGCAGCTGGGGA